>NC_079877.1:34945591-35635711 GCF_029227915.1 Hydractinia symbiolongicarpus
TAATAATTTAAAAAATCGTTCGTGAAATGAGTTTACTCCCTGGGTACTTTCTTTGCATACTTTTGATTATTCGGGCCGAGTCTGGGATTTACGGGAAATCGCAGGTTTTCGTTTGCCGGCGATTAAACTTCTTTTATTCAGCGTCTCATCAAAAATGAAAACATGGGCTTTAGTGGTGAAATAATAATTTAAAAAATCGTTCGTGAAATGAGTTTACTCCCTGGGTACTTTCTTTGCACACTTTTGACTATACGGGCCGAGTCTGGGATTTACGGGAAATCGCAGGTTTTCGTTTGCCGGCGATTAAACTTCTTTTATTCAGCGTCTCATCAAAAATGAAAACATGGGCTTTAGTGGTTAAATAATATTTTAAAAAATCGTTCGGGAAATGAGTTTACTCCCTGGGTACTTTTTTTGTATACTTTTGACTTTAGTCCGGGATTTACGGGAAATCGCAGGTTTTCGTTTACCGGCGATTAAACTTCTTTTATTCAGCGTCTCATCAAAAATGAAAACATTTTTGAAAACTACAGGTCTCATGCGTTTTAGTGGTGAAAAAATAATTTAAAAAATCGTTCGGGAAATGCGTTTACTCCCTGGGTACTTTCTTTGTATACTTTTGACTATACGGGCCGAGTCCGGGGTTTACGGGAAATGGCGGGTTCTCGTTTGCCGGCGATTAAACTCCATTTATTCAGCGTCTGATCAAAAATGAAAACATTTTTAAAAACTACAAGTCTCATGGGCTTTAGTGGTGAAATAATAATTTAAAAAATCGTTCGTGAAATGAGTTTACTCCCTGGGTACTTCCTTTGCATACTTTTGACTATACGGGCCGAGTCTGGGATTTACGGGAAATCGCAGGTTTTCGTTTGCCGGCGATTAAACTTCTTTTATTCCGCGTCTCATCAAAAATGAAAACATTTTTGAAAACTACAAGTCTCATGCATTTTAGTGGTTAAAAAATAATTTAAAAAATCGTTCGGGAAATGCGTTTACTCCCTGGGTACTTTCTTTGTATACTTTTGACTATACGGGCCGAGTCGGGATTTACGGGAAATCGCGGGTTTTCGTTTCCGGCGATTATATTTCTTTTATTCAGCGTCCCATCAAAAATGAAAACATTTTTGAAAACTACAAGTCTCATGCGTTTTAGTGGTTAAAAAATAATATAAATCGTTCGGGAAATGAGTTTACTCCCTGGGTACTTTCTTTGTATACTTTTGACTATACGGGCCGAATCCGGGGTTTACGGGAAATGGCGGGTTTTTGTTTGCCGGCGATTAAACTCCATTTATTCAGCGTCTCATCAAAAATGAAAACATTTTTAAAAACTACAAGTCTCATGGGCTTTAGTGATGAAATAATAATTAAAAAAATCGTTCGTGAAATGAGTTTACTCCCTGGGTACTTTCTTTGCATACTTTTGACTATACGGGACGAGTCTGGGATTTACGGGAAATCGCAGGTTTTCGTTTGCCGGCGATTAAACTTCTTTTATTCAGCGTCTCATCAAAAATGAAAACATGGGCTTTAGTGGTTAAATAATAATTTAAAAAATCGTTCGGGAAATGAGTTTACTCCCTGGGTACTTTTTTTGTATACTTTTGACTTTAGTCCGGGATTTACGGGAAATCGCAGGTTTTCGTTTGCCGGCGATTAAACTTCTTTTATTCAGCGTCTCATCAAAAATAAAAACATTTTTGAAAACTACAAGTCTCATGCGTTTTAGTGGTTAAAAAATAATTTAATAAATCGTTCGGGAAATGCGTTTACTCCCTGGGTACTTTCTTTGTATACTTTTGACTATACGGGCCGAGCCGGGATTTACGTGAAATCGCGGGTTTTCGTTTCCGGCGATTAAATTTCTTTTATTCAGATTCCCATCAAAAATGAAAACATTTTTGAAAACTACAAGTCTCATGCGTTTTAGTGGTGAAAAAATAATATAAGAAATCGTTCGGGAAATGAGTTTACTCCCTGGGTACTTTCTTTGTATACTTTTGACTATACGGGCCGAGTCCGGGGTTTACGGGAAATGGCGGGTTTTCGTTTGCCGGCGATTAAACTCCATTTATTCAGCGTCTCATCAAAAATGAAAACATTTTTGAAAACTACAAGTCTCATGCGTTTTAGTGGTTAAAAAATAATTTAATAAATCGTTCGGGAAATGCGTTTACTCCCTGGGTACTTTCTTTGTATACTTTTGACTATACGGGCCGAGCCGGGATTTACGTGAAATCGCGGGTTTTCGTTTCCGGCGATTAAATTTCTTTTATTCAGATTCCCATCAAAAATGAAAACATTTTTGAAAACTACAAGTCTCATGCGTTTTAGTGGTGAAAAAATAATTTAAAAAATCGTTCGTGAAATGAGTTTACTCTCTGGGTACTTTCTTTGCATACTTTTGACTATACGGGCCGAGCCGGGATTTACGGGAAATCGCGGGTTTTCGTTTCCGGCGATTAAATTTCTTTTATTCAGATTCCCATCAAAAATGAAAAAATTTTTGAAAACTACAAGTCTCATGCGTTTTAGTGGTGTAAAAATAATAAAAAATCGTTCGGGAAATGAGTTTACTCCCTGGGTACTTTCTTTGTATACTTTTGACTATACGGGCCGAGTCCGGGGTTTACGGGAAATGGCGGGTTTTCGTTTGCCGGCGATTAAACTCCATTTATTCAGCGTCTCATCAAAAATGAAAACATTTTTAAAAACTACAAGTATCATGGGCTTTAGTGGTGAAATAATAATTTAAAAAATCGTTCGTGAAATGAGTTTACTCCCTGGGTACTTTCTTTGCATACTTTTGACTATACGGGCCGAGTCTGGGATTTACGGGAAATCGCAGGTTTTCGTTTGCCGGCGATTAAACTTCTTTTATTCAGCGTCTTATCAAAAATGAAAACATGGGCTTTAGTGGTTAAATAATAATTTAAAAAATCGTTCGGGAAATGAGTTTACTCCCTGGGTACTTTTTTTGTATACTTTTGACTTTAGTCCGGGATTTACGGGAAATCGCAGGTTTTCGTTTGCCGGCGATTAAACTTCTTTTATTCAGCGTCTCATCAAAAAAGAAAACATTTTTGAAAACAACAGGTCTCATGCGTTTTAGTGGTGAAAAAATAATTTAAAAAATCGTTCGGGAAATGAGTTTAATCCCTGGGTACTTTCTTTGTATACTTTTGACTATACGGGCCGAGTCCGGGGTTTACGGGAAATCGCGGGTTTTCGTTTGCCGGCGATTAAACCACTTTCATTAAGCGTCTCATCAAAAATAAAAACATTTCTGAAAACTACAAGTCTCATGGGCTTTAGTGGTGAAATAATAATTTAAAAAATCGTTCGGGAAATGAGTTTACTCCCTGGGTACTTTCTTTGTATACTTTTGACTATACGGGCCAAGCCCGGGATTTACGGGAAATGGCGGGTTTTCGTTTGCCGGCGATTAAACTCCATTTATTCAGCGTCTCATCAAAAATGAAAACATTTTTAAAAACTACAAGTCTCATGGGCTTTAGTGGTGAAATAATAATTTAAAAAATCTTTCGTGAAATGAGTTTACTCCCTGGGTACTTTCTTTGCATACTTTTGACTATACGGGCCGAGTCTGGGATTTACGGGAAATCGCAGGTTTTCGTTTGCCGGCGATTAAACTTCTTTTATTCCGCGTCTCATCAAAAATGAAAACATTTTTGAAAACTACAAGTCTCATGTGTTTTAGTGGTTAAAAAATAATTTAAAAAATCGTTCGGGAAATGCGTTTACTCCCTGGGTACTTTCTTTGTATACTTTTGACTATACGTGCCGAGCCGGGATTTACGGAAAATCGCGGATTTTCGTTTCCGGCGATTATATTTCTTTTATTCAGCGTCCCATCAAAAATGAAAACATTTTTGAAAACTACAAGTCTCATGCGTTTCAGTGGTTAAAAAAATAATATAAAAAATCGTTCGGGAAATGAGTTTACTCCCTGGGTACTTTCTTTGTATACTTTTGACTATACGGGCCGAGTCCGGGGTTTACGGGAAATGGCGGGTTTTTGTTTGCCGGCGATTAAACTCTATTTATTCAGCGTCTCATCAAAAATGAAAACATTTTTAAAAACTACAAGTCTCATGGGCTTTAGTGGTGAAATAATAATTTAAAAAATCGTTCGTGAAATGAGTTTACTCCCTGGGTACTTTCTTTGCATACTTTTGACTATACGGGCCGAGTCTGGGATTTACGGGAAATCGCAGGTTTTCGTTTGCCGGCGATTAAACTTCTTTTATTCAGCGTCTCATCAAGAATGAAAACATGGTCTTTAGTGGTTAAATAATAATTTAAAAAATCGTTCGGGAAATGAGTTTACTCCCTGGGTACTTTTTTTGTATACTTTTGACTTTAGTCCGGGATTTACGGGAAATCGCAGGTTTTCGTTTCCGGCGATTAAACTTCTTTTATTCAGCGTCTCATCAAAAATGAAAACATTTTTAAAAACTACAGGTTTCATGCGTTTTAGTGGTGAAAAAATAATTTAAAAAATCGTTCGAGAAATGAGTTTACTCCCTGGGTACTTTCTTTGTATACTTTTGACTATACGGGCCGAGTCCGGGGTTTACAGGAAATGGCGGGTTTTCGTTTGCCGGCGATTAAACTTCTTTTATTCAGCGTCTCATCAAAAATAAAAACATTTTTAAAAACTACAAGTCTCATGCGTTTTAGTGGTTAAAAAATAATTTAAAAAATCGTTCGGGAAATGCGTTTACTCCCTGGGTACTTTCTTTGTATACTTTTGACTATACGGGCCGAGCCGGGATTTACGGGAAATCGCGGGTTTTCGTTTCCGCCGATTAAATTTCTTTTATTCAGATTCCCATCAAAAATGAAAACATTTTTGAAAACTACAAGTCTCATGCGTTTTAGTGGTGAAAAAATAATATAAAAAATCGTTCGGGAAATGAGTTTACTCCCTGGGTACTTTCTTTGTATACTTTTGACTATACGGGCCGACTCCGGGGTTTACGGGAAATCGCAGGTTTTCGTTTGCCGGCGATTAAACTTCTTTTATTCAGCGTCTCATCAAAAATGAAAACATTTTTAAAAACTACAAGTCTCATGGGCTTTAGTGGTGAAATAATAATTTAAAAAATCGTTCGTGAAATGAGTTTACTCCCTGGGTACTTTCTTTGCATACTTTTGACTATACGGGCCGAGTCTGGGATTTACGGGAAATCGCAGGTTTTCGTTTGCCGGCGATTAAACTTCTTTTATTCAGCGTCTCATCAAAAATGAAAACATGGGCTTTAGTGGTTAAATAATAATTTAAAAAATCGTTCGGGAAATGAGTTTACTTCCTGGGTACTTTTTTTGTATACTTTTGACTTTAGTCCGGGATTTACGGGAAATCGCAGGTTTTCGTTTGCCGGCAATTAAACTTCTTTTATTCAGCGTCTCATCAAAAATGAAAACAATTTTGAAAACTACAGGTCTCATGCGTTTTAGTGGTGAAAAAATAATATAAAAAATCGTTCGGGAAATGAGTTTACTCCCTGGGTACTTTCTTTATATACTTTTGACTATACGGGCCAAGCCCGGGATTTACGGGAAATGGCAGGTTTTCGTTTGCCGGCGATTAAACTCCTTTTATTCTGCGTCTCATCAAAAATGAAAACATTTTTAAAAACTACAAGTCTCATGGGCTTTAGTGGTGAAATAATAATTTAAAAAATCGTATGGGAAATGAGTTTACTCCCTGGGTATTTTCTTTGTATACTTTTGACTATACGGGCCGAGTCTGGGATTTACGGGAAATCGCAGGTTTTCGTTTGCCGGCGATTAAACTTCTTTTATTCAGCGTCTCATCAAAAATGAAAACATTTTTGAAAACTACAAGTCTCATGCGATTTAGTGGTGAAAAGATAATTTAAAAAATCGTTTTGGAAATGAGTTTACTCACAGGGTACTTTCTTTGTATATATTCGACTATACGGGACAAGCCCGGGATTTACGGGAAATCGCGGGTTTTCGTTTGCCGGCGATTAAACCTCTTTCATTAAGCGTCTTATTGAAAATGAAAACATTTTTGAAAACTACAAGCCTCATTCGTTCTAGTGGTGCAGAAATAATTTGAAAAATTGTTCGGGGAAATCAGTTTACTCCTTGGGTACTTTCTTTATATACATTCAACTATACGGGCCAAGTCCGGGATTTACGGGAAATCGCAGGTTTTCGTTTGTCGGCGATTAAACTTCTTTTATTCAGCGTCTCATCAAAAATGAAAACATTTTTGAAAACTACAAGTCTCATGCGATTTAGTGGTGAAAAGATAATTTAAAAAATCGTTTTGGAAATGAGTTTACTCACAGGGTACTTTCTTTGTATATATTCGACTATACGGGACAAGCCCGGGATTTACGGGAAATCGCGGGTTTTCGTTTGCCGGCGATTAAACCTCTTTCATTAAGCGTCTCATTAATAATGAAAACATTTTTGAAAACTACAAGCCTCATTCGTTCTAATGGTGCAGAAATAATTTGAAAAATCGTTCGGGGAAATCAGTTTACTCCTTGGGTACTTTCTTTATATACATTCAACTATACGGGCCAAGCCCGGGATTTACGGGAAATCGCGGGTTTTCGTTTGTCGGCGATTAAACTTCTTTTACTCAGCGTCTCATCAAAAATGAAAACACGTTTGAAAACTACAAGTCTCATGCGTTTTAGTGGTACAAAAATAATTTAAAAAATCGTTCGGGAAATGAGTTTACTCCCTGGGTACTTTCTTTGTATACTTTTGACTAAACGGGCCAAGCCCGGGATATTCGGGAAATCGCGGGTTTTCGTTTGCCGGCGATTAAACTTCTTTTATTTAGCGTCTCATCAAAAATGAAAACATTTTTGAAAACTACAAGTCTTATGCGTTTTAGTGGTGAAAAAATAATTTAAAAAATCTTTCTGGAAATGAGTTTACTCACAGGGTACTTTCTTTTTATACATTCGACTATACGGGCCAAGCCCGGGATTTACGGGAAATCGCGGGTTTTCGTTTGCCGGCGATTAACCCTCTTTCATTAAGCGTCTCATCAAAAATGAAAACACTTTTGAAAACTACAAGTCTCATGCGTTTTAGTGGTGAAAAAAAAAAATTAAAAAATCGTTCGGGAAATGAGCTTACTCCGTGGGTACTTTCTTTGTATACATTCGACTACACGGGCCAAGCCCGGGATTTAGGGGAAATCGCTGGTTTTCGTTTGCCGGCGATTAAACCTCTTTCATTAGGTGTCTGATCAAAAATGAAAAAATTTTTGAAAACTACAAGTCCCATGCGTTTTAGTGGTGAAAAAATAATTTAAAAAATCGCTGGGAAAATGAGTTTACTCCCTGGGTACTTTCTTTGTATACTTTTGACTATATGGGCCAAGCTCGGGATTTACGGGAAATCGCCGGTTTTCGTTTGCCGGCCATTAAACTTCTTTTATTCAGCGTCTCATCAAAAATGAAAACGTTTTTGAAAACTACAAGTCTCATGCGTTGTAGTGGTGAAAAAATAATTTAAAATATCGTTCGGGAAATGAGTTTACTCCCTGGGTACTTTCTTTGTATACTTTTGACTATACGGGCCGAGTCCGGGGTTTACGGGAAATCGCAGGTTTTCGTTTGCCGGCGATTAAACTTCTTTTATTCAGCGTCTCATCAAAAATGAAAACATTTTTAAAAACTACAAGTCTCATGGGCTTTAGTGGTGAAATAATAATTTGAAAAATCGTTCGGGAAATGAGTATACACCCTGGGTACTTTCTTTGTATACTTTTGACTATACGGGCCGAGTCCGGGATTGACGGGAAATCGCAGGTTTTCGTTTGCCGGCGATTAACCCACTTTCATTAAGCGTCTCATCAAAAATGAAAACATTTCTGAAAACTACAAGTCTCATTCGTTTTAGTGGTGAAAAAATGATTTAAACATTCGTTCGGGAAATGAGTTTACTCACTGGGTACTTTCCTTGTATACTTTTGACTATACGGGCCGAGTCCGGGATTTACGGGAAATCGCGGGTTTTCGTTTGCCGGCTATTAAACTTCTTTTATTCAGCGTCTCATCAAAAATGAAAACATTTTTAAAAACTACAAGTCTCATGGGCTTCAGTGGTGAAATAATAATTTAAAAAATCGTTTGGGAAATGAGTTTACTCCCTGGGTACTTTCTTTGTATACTTTTGACTATACGGGCTGAGTCCGGGATTAACGGGAAATCGCAGGTTTTCGTTTGCCGGCGGTTAAACTTCTTTTATTCAGCGTCTCATCAAAAATGAAAACATTTTTAAAAACTACAAGTCTCATGCGTTTTAGTGGTGAAAAAATAATTTAAAAAATCGCTGGGAAAATGAGTTTACTCCCTGGGTACTTTCTTTGTATACTTTTGACTATATGGGCCAAGCTCGGGATTTACGGGAAATCGCCGGTTTTCGTTTGCCGGCCATTAAACTTCTTTTATTCAGCGTCTCATCAAAAATGAAAACGTTTTTGAAAACTACAAGTCTCATGCGTTGTAGTGGTGAAAAAATAATTTAAAATATCGTTCGGGAAATGAGTTTACTCCCTGGGTACTTTCTTTGTATACTTTTGACTATACGGGCCGAGTCCGGGGTTTACGGGAAATCGCAGGTTTTCGTTTGCCGGCGATTAAACTTCTTTTATTCAGCGTCTCATCAAAAATGAAAACATTTTTAAAAACTACAAGTCTCATGGGCTTTAGTGGTGAAATAATAATTTAAAAAATCGTTCGGGAAATGAGTATACACCCTGGGTACTTTCTTTGTATACTTTTGACTATACGGGCCGAGTCCGGGATTTACGGGAAATCGCAGGTTTTCGTTTGCCGGCTATTAAACTTCTTTTATTCAGCGTCTCATCAAAAATGAAAACATTTTTAAAAATTACAAGTCTCATGGGCTTTAGTGGTGAAATAATAATTTAAAAAATCGTTTGGGAAATGAGTTTACTCCCTGGGTACTTTCTTTGAACACTTTTGACTATACGGGCTGAGTCCGGGATTAACGGGAAATCGCAGGTTTTCGTTTGCCGGCGATTAAACTTCTTTTATTCAGCGTCTCATCAAAAATGAAAACATTTTTAAAAACTACAAGTCTCATGGGCTTTAGTGGTGAAATAATAATTTAAAAAATCGTTCGTGAAATGAGTTTACTCCCTGGGTACTTTCTTTGCATACTTTTGACTATACGGGCTGAGTCCGGGATTAACGGGAAATCGCAGGTTTTCGTTTGCCGGCGGTTAAACTTCTTTTATTCAGCGTCTCATCAAAAATGAAAACATTTTTAAAAACTACAAGTCTCATGCGTTTTAGTGGTGAAAAAATAATTTAAAAAATCGCTGGGAAAATGAGTTTACTCCCTGGGTACTTTCTTTGTATACTTTTGACTATATGGGCCAAGCTCGGGATTTACGGGAAATCGCCGGTTTTCGTTTGCCGGCCATTAAACTTCTTTTATTCAGCGTCTCATCAAAAATGAAAACGTTTTTGAAAACTACAAGTCTCATGCGTTGTAGTGGTGAAAAAATAATTTAAAATATCGTTCGGGAAATGAGTTTACTCCCTGGGTACTTTCTTTGTATACTTTTGACTATACGGGCCGAGTCCGGGGTTTACGGGAAATCGCAGGTTTTCGTTTGCCGGCGATTAAACTTCTTTTATTCAGCGTCTCATCAAAAATGAAAACATTTTTAAAAACTACAAGTCTCATGGGCTTTAGTGGTGAAATAATAATTTAAAAAATCGTTCGGGAAATGAGTATACACCCTGGGTACTTTCTTTGTATACTTTTGACTATACGGGCCGAGTCCGGGATTTACGGGAAATCGCAGGTTTTCGTTTGCCGGCGATTAACCCACTTTCATTAAGCGTCTCATCAAAAATGAAAACATTTCTGAAAACTACAAGTCTCATTCGTTTTAGTGGTGAAAAAATAATTTAAACATTCGTTCGGGAAATGAGTTTACTCACTGGGTACTTTCCTTGTATACTTTTGACTATACGGGCCGAGTCCGGGATTTACGGGAAATCGCGGGTTTTCGTTTGCCGGCTATTAAACTTCTTTTATTCAGCGTCTCATCAAAAATGAAAACATTTTTAAAAATTACAAGTCTCATGGGCTTTAGTGGTGAAATAATAATTTAAAAAATCGTTTGGGAAATGAGTTTACTCCCTGGGTACTTTCTTTGAACACTTTTGACTATACGGGCTGAGTCCGGGATTAACGGGAAATCGCAGGTTTTCGTTTGCCGGCGATTAAACTTCTTTTATTCAGCGTCTCATCAAAAATGAAAACATTTTTAAAAACTACAAGTCTCATGGGCTTTAGTGGTGAAATAATAATTTAAAAAATCGTTCGTGAAATGAGTTTACTCCCTGGGTACTTTCTTTGCATACTTTTGACTATACGGGCCGAGTCTGGGATTTACGGGAAATCGCAGGTTTTCGTTTGCCGGCGAATAAACTTCTTTTATTAAACGTCTCATCAAGAATGAAAACATGGGCTTTAGTGGTTAAATAATAATTTAAAAAATCGTTCGGGAAATGAGTTTACTCCCTGGGTACTTTTTTTGTATACTTTTGACTTTAGTCCGGGATTTACGGGAAATCGCAGGTTTTCGTTTGCCGGCGATTAAACTTCTTTTATTCAGCGTATCATCAAAAATGAAAACATTTCTGAAAACTACAAGTCTCATTCGTTTTAGTGGTGAAAAAATAATTTAAACATTCGTTCGGGAAATGAGTTTACTCACTGGGTACTTTCCTTGTATACTTTTGACTATACGGGCCGAGTCCGGGATTTACGGGAAATCGCGGGTTTTCGTTTGCCGGCTATTAAACTTCTTTTATTCAGCGTCTCATCAAAAATGAAAACATTTTTAAAAATTACAAGTCTCATGGGCTTTAGTGGTGAAATAATAATTTAAAAAATCGTTTGGGAAATGAGTTTACTCCCTGGGTACTTTCTTTGAACACTTTTGACTATACGGGCTGAGTCCGGGATTAACGGGAAATCGCAGGTTTTCGTTTGCCGGCGATTAAACTTCTTTTATTCAGCGTCTCATCAAAAATGAAAACATTTTTAAAAACTACAAGTCTCATGGGCTTTAGTGGTGAAATAATAATTTAAAAAATCGTTCGTGAAATGAGTTTACTCCCTGGGTACTTTCTTTGCATACTTTTGACTATACGGGCCGAGTCTGGGATTTACGGGAAATCGCAGGTTTTCGTTTGCCGGCGAATAAACTTCTTTTATTAAACGTCTCATCAAGAATGAAAACATGGGCTTTAGTGGTTAAATAATAATTTAAAAAATCGTTCGGGAAATGAGTTTACTCCCTGGGTACTTTTTTTGTATACTTTTGACTTTAGTCCGGGATTTACGGGAAATCGCAGGTTTTCGTTTGCCGGCGATTAAACTTCTTTTATTCAGCGTCTCATCAAAAATGAAAACATTTTTAAAAACTACAGGTTTCATGCGTTTTAGTGGTGAAAAAATAATTTAAAAAATCGTTCGAGAAATGAGTTTACTCCCTGGGTACTTTCTTTGTATACTTTTGACTATACGGCCAAGTCCGGGGTTTACGGGAAATGGCGGGTTTTCGTTTGCCGGCGATTAAACTTCTTTTATTCAGCGTCTTATCAAAAATGAAAACATTTTTGAAAACTACAAGTCTCATGGGCTTTAGTGGTGAAATAATAATTTAAAAAATCGTTCGTGAAATGAGTTTACTCCCTGGGTACTTTCTTTGCATACTTTTGACTATACGGGCCGAGTCTGGGATTTACGGGAAATCGCAGGTTTTCGTTTGCCGGCGATTAAACTTCTTTTATTCAGCGTCTCATCAAAAATGAAAACATGGGCTTTAGTGGTTAAATAATAATTTAAAAAATCGTTCGGGAAATGAGTTTACTTCCTGGGTACTTTTTTTGTATACTTTTGACTTTAGTCCGGGATTTACGGGAAATCGCAGGTTTTCGTTTGCCGGCGATTAAACTTCTTTTATTCAGCGTCTCATCAAAAATGAAAACATTTTTGAAAACTACAGGTCTCATGCGTTTTAGTGGTGAAAAAATAATATAAAAAATCGTTCGGGAAATGAGTTTACTCCCTGGGTACTTTCTTTATATACTTTTGACTATACGGGCCAAGCCCGGGATTTACGGGAAATGGCGGGTTTTCGTTTGCCGGCGATTAAACTTCTTTTATTCAGCGTCTCATCAAAAATGAAAACATTTTTAAAAACTACAGGTTTCATGCGTTTTAGTGGTGAAAAAATAATTTAAAAAATCGTTCGAGAAATGAGTTTACTCCCTGGGTACTTTCTTTGTATACTTTTGACTATACGGCCAAGTCCGGGGTTTACGGGAAATGGCGGGTTTTCGTTTGCCGGCGATTAAACTTCTTTTATTCAGCGTCTTATCAAAAATGAAAACATTTTTGAAAACTACAAGTCTCATGGGCTTTAGTGGTGAAATAATAATTTAAAAAATCGTTCGTGAAATGAGTTTACTCCCTGGGTACTTTCTTTGCATACTTTTGACTATACGGGCCGAGTCTGGGATTTACGGGAAATCGCAGGTTTTCGTTTGCCGGCGATTAAACTTCTTTTATTCAGCGTCTCATCAAAAATGAAAACATGGGCTTTAGTGGTTAAATAATAATTTAAAAAATCGTTCGGGAAATGAGTTTACTTCCTGGGTACTTTTTTTGTATACTTTTGACTTTAGTCCGGGATTTACGGGAAATCGCAGGTTTTCGTTTGCCGGCGATTAAACTTCTTTTATTCAGCGTCTCATCAAAAATGAAAACATTTTTGAAAACTACAGGTCTCATGCGTTTTAGTGGTGAAAAAATAATATAAAAAATCGTTCGGGAAATGAGTTTACTCCCTGGGTACTTTCTTTATATACTTTTGACTATACGGGCCAAGCCCGGGATTTACGGGAAATGGCGGGTTTTCGTTTGCCGGCGATTAAACTCCTTTTATTCTGCGTCTCATCAAAAATGAAAACATTTTTAAAAACTACAAGTCTCATGCGTTTTAGTGGCGAAAACATATTATAAAAAATCGTTCGGGAAATGAGTTTACTCCCTGGGTACTTTCTTTGTATACTTTTGATTATACGGGCCGAGTCCGGGATTTACGGGAAATCGCAGGTTTTCGTTTGCCGGCGATTAAACTTCTTTTATTCAGCGTCTCATCAAAAATGAAAACATTTTTGAAAACAAAAAGTCTCATGCGTTTTAGAGGTGAAAAAATGAATTAAAAAATCGTTCGGGAAAAGAGGGCCAAGCCAGGGATTTACGGAAATCGTGGGGTTTCGCGTGCCGGCGATTAAACCTCTTTCATTAAGCGTCTCTTCAAAAATGAAAACATTTTTGAAAACTACAAGTCTCATGCGTTTTAGTGGTGAAATAATAATTTAAAAAATCGTTTTGGAAATGAGTTTACTCACAGGGTACTTTCTTTGTATACTTTTGACTATACGGGCCGAGTCCAGGGTTTACGGGAAATCGCAGGTTTTCGTTTGCCGGCGATTAAACTTCTTTTATTCAGCGTCTCATCAAAAATGAAAACATTTTTAAAAACTACAAGTCTCATGGGCTTTAGTGGTGAAATAATAATTTAAAAAATCGTTCGGGAAATGAGTATACACCCTGGGTACTTTCTTTGTATACTTTTGAGTATACGGGCCGAGTCCGGGATTTACGGGAAATCGCAGGTTTTCGTTTGCCGGCGATTAACCCACTTTCATTAGGCGTCTCATCAAAAATGAAAACATTTCTGAAAACTACAAGTCTCATTCGTTTTAGTGGTGAAAAAATAATTTAAACATTCGTTCGGGAAATGAGTTTACTCACTGGGTACTTTCCTTGTATACTTTTGACTATACGGGCCGAGTCCGGGATTTACGGGAAATCGCGGGTTTTCGTTTGCCGGCTATTAAACTTCTTTTATTCAGCGTCTCATCAAAAATGAAAACATTTTTAAAAACTACAAGTCTCATGGGCTTTAGTGGTGAAATAATAATTTAAAAAATCGTTTGGGAAATGAGTTTACTCGCTGGGTACTTTCTTTGTATACTTTTGACTATACGGGCTGAGTCCGGGATTAACGGGAAATCGCAGGTTTTCGTTTGCCGGCGATTAAACTTCTTTTATTCAGCGTCTCATCAAAAATGAAAACATTTTTAAAAACTACAAGTCTCATGGGCTTTAGTGGTGAAATAATAATTTAAAAAATCGTTCGTGAAATGAGTTTACTCCCTGGGTACTTTCTTTGCATACTTTTGACTATACGGGCCGAGTCTGGGATTTACGGGAAATCGCAGGTTTTCGTTTGCCGGCGATTAAACTTCTTTTATTAAACGTCTCATCAAGAATGAAAACATGGGCTTTAGTGGTTAAATAATAATTTAAAAAATCGTTCGGGAAATGAGTTTACTCCCTGGGTACTTTTTTTGTATACTTTTGACTTTAGTCCGGGATTTACGGGAAATCGCAGGTTTTCGTTTGCCGGCGATTAAACTTCTTTTATTCAGCGTCTCATCAAAAATGAAAACATTTTTAAAAACTACAGGTTTCATGCGTTTTAGTGGTGAAAAAATAATTTAAAAAATCGTTCGAGAAATGAGTTTACTCCCTGGGTACTTTCTTTGTATACTTTTGACTATACGGCCGAGTCCGGGGTTTACGGGAAATGGCGGGTTTTCGTTTGCCGGCGATTAAACTTCTTTTATTCAGCGTCTTATCAAAAATGAAAACATTTTTGAAAACTACAAGTCTCATGGGCTTTAGTGGTGAAATAATAATTTAAAAAATCGTTCGGGAAATGAGTTTACTCCCTGGGTATTTTCTTTGTATACTTTTGACTATACGGGCCGAGTCTGGGATTTACGGGAAATCGCAGGTTTTCGTTTGCCGGCGATTAAACTTCTTTTATTCAGCGTCTCATCAAAAATGAAAACATTTTTGAAAACTACAAGTCTCATGCGATTTAGTGGTGAAAAGATAATTTAAAAAATCGTTTTGGAAATGAGTTTACTCACAGGACACTTTCTTTGTATATATTCGACTATACGGGACAAGCCTGGGATTTACGGGAAATCGCGGGTTTTCGTTTGCCGGCGATTATACCTCTTTCATTAAGCGTCTCATTAAAAATGAAAACATTTTTGAAAACTACAAGCCTCATTCGTTCTAGTGGTGCAGAAATAATTTGAAAAATCGTTCGGGGAAATCAGTTTACTCCCTGGGTACTTTCTTTGTATACTTTTGACTAAACGGGCCAAGCCCGGGATATTCGGGAAATCGCGGGTTTTCGTTTGCCGGCGATTAAACTTCTTTTATTCAGCGTCTCATCAAAAATGAAAACATTTTTGAAAACTACAAGTCTTATGCGTTTTAGTGGTGAAAAAATAATTTAAAAAATCTTTCTGGAAATGAGTTTACTCACAGGGTACTTTCTTTTTATACATTCGACTATACGGGCCATGCCCGGGATTTACGGGAAATCGCGGGTTTTCGTTTGCCGGCGATTAACCCTCTTTCATTAAGCGTCTCATCAAAAATGAAAACATTTTTGAAAACTACAAGTCTCATGCGTTTTAGTGGTGAAAAAAAAATTTAAAAAATCGTTCGGGAAATAATGTTACTCCCTGGGTACTTTCTTTGTATACATTCGACTACACGGGCCAAGCCCGGGATTTAGGGGAAATCGCTGGTTTTCGTTTGCCGGCGATTAAACCTCTTTCATTAGGCGTCTCATCAAAAATGAAAAATTTTTTGAAAACTACAAGTCTCATGCGTTTTAGTGGTGAAAAAATAATTTAAAAAATCGTTCGGGAAATGAGTTTACTCCCTGGGTACTTTCTTTGTATACTTTGGACTATACGGGCCGAGTCCGGGATTTACGGGAAATGGCGGGTTTTCGTTTGCCGGCGATTAAACTTCTTTTATTCAGTGTCTCATCAAAAATGAAAACATTTTTGAAAACTACAAGTCTCATGCGTTTTAGTGGTGAAAAGATAATTTAAAAAATCGTTTTGGAAATGAGTTTACTCACAGGGTAATTTCTTTGTATACATTCGACTATACGGGCCAAGCCCGGGATTTACGGGAAATCGCGGGTTTTTGTTTGTCGGCGATTAAACCACTTTCATTAAGCGTCTCATCAAAAATGAAAACATTTTTAAAAACTACAAGTCTCATGGGCTTTAGTGGTGAAATAATAATTTAAAAAATCGTTCGGGAAATGAGTTTACTCCCTGGGTACTTTCTTTGTATACTTTTGACTATACGGGCCGAGTCTGGGATTTACGGGAAGTCGCTGTTTTTCGTTTGCCGGCGATTAAACTTCTTTTATTCAGCGTCTCATCAAAAATGAAAACATTTTTGAAAACTACAAGTCTCATACGATTTAGTGGTGAAAGGATAATTTAAAAAATCGTTCTGGAAATGAGTTTACTCACAGGGTACTTTCTTTGTATACATTCGACTATACGGGCAAGCCCGGGATTTACGGGAAATCGCGGGTTTTCGTTTGCCGGCGATTAAACCTCTTTCATTAAGCGTCTCATTAAAAATGAAAACATTTTTGAAAACTACAAGTCTCATTCGTTCTAGTGGTGCAGAAATAATTTGAAAAATCGTTCGGGAAATCAGTTTATTCCTTGGGTACTTTCTTTATATACATTCAACTATACGGGCCAAGCCCAGGATTTACGGGAAATCGCGGGTTTTCGTTTGCCGGCGATTAAAATTCTTTTATTCAGCGTCTCATCAAAAATGAAACCAAGTTTAAAAACTACAAGTCTCATGCGTTTTAGTGGTTAAAATATAATTTAAAAAATCGTTCGGGAAATGAGTTTACTCCCTGGGTACTTTTTTTGTATAATTTTGACTATACGAGCCAAGCCCGGGATTTACGGGAAATCGCGGGTTTTCGTTTGCCGGCGATTAAACTTCTTTTATTCAGCGTCTCATCAAAAATGAAAACATTTTTAAAAACTACAAGTCTCATGGGCTTTAGTGGTGAAATAATAATTTAAAAAATCGTTCGGGAAATGAGTTTACTCCCTGGGTACTTTCTTTGTATACTTTTGACTATACGGGCCGAGTCTGGGATTTACGGGAAGTCGCTGTTTTTCGTTTGCCGGCGATTAAACTTCTTTTATTCAGCGTCTCATCAAAAATGAAAACATTTTTGAAAACTACAAGTCTCATACGATTTAGTGGTGAAAGGATAATTTAAAAAATCGTTCTGGAAATGAGTTTACTCACAGGGTACTTTCTTTGTATACATTCGACTATACGGGCAAGCCCGGGATTTACGGGAAATCGCGGGTTTTCGTTTGCCGGCGATTAAACCTCTTTCATTAAGCGTCTCATTAAAAATGAAAACATTTTTGAAAACTACAAGTCTCATTCGTTCTAGTGGTGCAGAAATAATTTGAAAAATCGTTCGGGAAATCAGTTTATTCCTTGGGTACTTTCTTTATATACATTCAACTATACGGGCCAAGCCCAGGATTTACGGGAAATCGCGGGTTTTCGTTTGCCGGCGATTAAAATTCTTTTATTCAGCGTCTCATCAAAAATGAAACCAAGTTTAAAAACTACAAGTCTCATGCGTTTTAGTGGTTAAAATATAATTTAAAAAATCGTTCGGGAAATGAGTTTACTCCCTGGGTACTTTTTTTGTATAATTTTGACTATACGAGCCAAGCCCGGGATTTACGGGAAATCGCGGGTTTTCGTTTGCCGGCGATTAAACTTCTTTTATTCAGCGTCTCATCAAAAATGAAAACATTTTTGAAAACTACAAGTCTTATGCGTTTTAGTGGTGAAAAAATAATTTAAAAAATCGTTCTGGAAATGAGTTTACTCACAGGGTACTTTCTTTGTATACATTCGACTATACGGGCCAAGCCCAGGATTTGTGGGAAATCGCGGGTTTTCGTTTGCCGGCGATTAAACCTCTTTTATTCAGCGTCTCATCAAAAATGAAAACATTTTTGAAAACTACAAGTCTTATGCGTTTTAGTGGTGAAAAAATAATTTAAAAAATCGTTCGGGAAATGAGTTTACTCCCTGGGTACTTTCTTTGTATAATTTTGACTATACGAGCCAAGCCCGGGATTTACGGGAAATTGCGGGTTTTCGTTTGCCGGCGATTAAACTTCTTTTATTCAGCGTCTCATCAAAAATGAAAACATTTTTGAAAACTACAAGTATTATGCGTTTTAGTGGTGAAAAAATAATTTAAAAAATCGTTCTGGAAATGAGTTTACTCACAGGGTACTTTCTTTGTATACATTCGACTATACGGGCCAAGCCCAGGATTTGTGGGAAATCGCGGGTTTTCGTTTGCCGGCGATTAAACCTCTTTTATTCAGCGTCCTATCAAAAATGAAAACATTTTTGAAAACTACAAGTCTCATGCGTTTTAGTGGTTAAAATATAATTTAAAAAATCGTTCGGGAAATGAGTTTACTCCCTGGGTACTTTCTTTGTATAATTTTGACTATACGAGCCAAGCCCGGGATTTACGGGAAATCGCGGGTTTTCGTTTGCCGGCGATTAAACTTCTTTTATTCAGCGTCTCATCAAAAATGAAAACATTTTTGAAAACTACAAGTCTTATGCGTTTTAGTGGTGAAAAAATAATTTAAAAAATCGTTCTGGAAATAAGTTTACTCACAGGGTACTTTCTTTGTATACATTCGACTATACGGGCCAAGCCCAGGATTTGTGGGAAATCGCGGGTTTTCGTTTGCCGGCGATTAAACCTCTTTTATTCAGCGTCCCATCAAAAATGAAAACATTTTTGAAAACTACAAGTCTCATGCGTTTTAGTGGTTAAAAAATAATTTAAAAAATTGTTTCGGAAATGAGTTTACTCCCTGGGTACTTTCTTTGTATAATTTTGACTATACGGGCCAAGCCCGGGATTTACGGAAAATCGCGGGTTTTCGTTTGCCGGCGATTAAACTTCTTTTATTCAGCGTCTCATCAAAAATGAAAACATTTTTGAAAACTACAAGTCTTATGCGTTTTAGTGGTGAAAAAATAATTTAAAAAATCGTTCTGGAAATGAGTTTACTCACAGGGTACTTTCTTTGTATACATTTGACTATACGGGCCAAGCCCAGGATTTGTGGGAAATCGCGGGTTTTCGTTTGCCGGCGATTAAACCTCTTTCATTAAGCGTCTCATCAAAAATAAATACATTTTTGAAAACTACAAGTCTCATGCGTTTTAGTGGTGAAAAAAAAATTTAAAAAATCGTTCGGGAAATAAGTTTACTCCCTGGGTACTTTCTTTGTATAATTTGGACTATACGGGCCAAGCCCGGGATTTACGGGAAATCGCGGGTTTTCGTTTGCCGGCGATTAAACTTCTTTTATTCAGCGTCTCATCAGAAATGAAAACATTTTTAAAAACTACAAGTCTCATGCGTTTTAGTGGTGAAAAAATAATTTAAAAAATCGTTCTGGAAATGAGTTTACTCACAAGGTACTTTCTTTGTATACATTCGACTATACGGGCCAAGCCCAGGATTTGTGGGAAATCGCGGGTTTTCGTTTGCCGGCGATTAAACCTCTTTCATTAAGCGTCTCATCAAAAATGAATACATTTTTGAAAACTACAAGTCTCATGCGTTTTAGTGGTGAAAAAAAAATTTAAAAAATCGTTCGGGAAATGAGTTTACTCCCTGGGTACTTTCTTTGTATACATTCGACTACACGAGACAAGCCCGGGTTTTAGGGGAAATCGCTGGTTTTCGTTTGCCGGCAATTAAACCTCTTTCATTAAGCGTCTCATCAAAAATGAAAACATTTTTAAAATCTACAAGTCTCATGCGTTTTAGTGGTTAAAAAATAATTTAAAAAATCGTTCGGGAAATGAGTTTACTCCCTGGGCACTTTCTTTGTATACTTTTGACTATACGGGCCGACTCCGGGATTTACAGGAAATCGCGGGTTTTCGTTTCCGGCGATTAAACCTCTTTCATTAAGCGTCTCATCAAAAATGAATACATTTTTGAAAACTACAAGTCTCATGCGTTTTAGTGGTGAAAAAAAAATTTAAAAAATCGTTCGGGAAATGAGTTTACTCCCTGGGTACTTTCTTTGTATACATTCGACTACACGAGACAAGCCCGGGTTTTAGGGGAAATCGCTGGTTTTCGTTTGCCGGCAATTAAACCTCTTTCATTAAGCGTCTCATCAAAAATGAAAACATTTTTAAAATCTACAAGTCTCATGCGTTTTAGTGGTTAAAAAATAATTTAAAAAATCGTTCGGGAAATGAGTTTACTCCCTGGGCACTTTCTTTGTATACTTTTGACTATACGGGCCGACTCCGGGATTTACAGGAAATCGCGGGTTTTCGTTTCCGGCGATTAAACTTCTTTTATTCAGCGTCCCATCAAAAATGAATACATTTTTGAAAACTACAAGTCTCATGCGTTTTAGTGGTGAAAAAAAAATTTAAAAAATCGTTCGGGAAATGAGTTTACTCCCTGGGTACTTTCTTTGTATACATTCGACTACACGAGACAAGCCCGGGTTTTAGGGGAAATCGCTGGTTTTCGTTTGCCGGCGATTAAACCTCTTTCATTAAGCGTCTCATCAAAAATGAAAACATTTTTGAAATCTACAAGTCTCATGCGTTTTAGTGGTTAAAAAATAATTTAAAAAATCGTTCGGGAAATGAGTTTACTCCCTGGGCACTTTCTTTGTATACTTTTGACTATACGGGCCGACTCCGGGATTTACGGGAAATCGCGGGTTTTCGTTTCCGGCGATTAAACTTCTTTTATTCAGCGTCCCATCAAAAATGAAAACATTTTTGAAAAGTACAAGTCTCATGCGTTTTAGTGGTGAAAAAATAATATAAAAAATCGTTCGGGAAATGAGTTTACTCCCTGGGTACTTTCTTTGTATACTTTTGACTATACGGGCCGAGTCCGGGGTTTACGGGAAATGGCGGGTTTTCGTTTGCCGGCGATTAAATTCCATTTATTCAGCGTCTCATCAAAAATGAAAACATTTTTAAAAACTACAAGTCTCATGGGCTTTAGTGGTGAAATAATAATTTAAAAAATCGTTCGGGAAATGAGTTTACTCCCTGGGTACTTTCTTTGTATTCATTCGACTACACGAGTCAAGCCCGGGTTTTAGGGGAAATCGCTGGTTTTCGTTTGCCGGCGATTAAACCTCTTTCATTAAGCGTCTCATCAAAAATGAAAACATTTTTGAAAACTACAAGTCTCATGCGTTTTAGTGGTTAAAAAATAATTTAAAAAATCGTTCGGGAAATGAGTTTACTCCCTGGGTACTTTCTTTGTATACTTTTGACTATACGGGCCGAGTCCGGTATTTACGGGAAATCGCGGGTTTTCGTTTCCGGCGATTAAACTTCTTTTATTCAGCGTCCCATCAAAAATGAAAACATTTTTGAAAACTACAAGTCTCATGCGTTTAAGTGGTGAAAAAATAATTTAAAAAATCGTTCGGGAAATGAGTTTACTCCCTGGGTACTTTCTTTGTATACTTTTGACTATACGGGCCGAGTCCGGGGTTTACGGGAAATGGCGGGTTTTCGTTTGCCGGCGATTAAACTCCATTTAATCAGCGTCTGATCAAAAATAAAACATTTTTAAAAACTACAAGTCTCATGGGCTTTAGTGGTGAAATAATAATTTAAAAAATCGTTCGGGAAATGAGTTTACTCCCTGGGTACTTTCTTTGTATACTTTTGACAATACGGGCGGAGTCTGGGATTTACGGGAAATCGCAGGTTTTCGTTTGCCGGCGATTAAACTTCTTTTATTCAGCGTCTCATCAAAAATGAAAACATGGGCTTTAGTGGTTAAATAATAATTTAAAAAATCGTTCGGGAAATGAGTTTACTCCCTGGTTACTTTTTTGTATACTTTTGACTTTAGACCGGGATTTACGGGAAATCGCAGGTTCTCGTTTGCCGGCGATTAAACTTCTTTTATTCAGCGTCTCATCAAAAATGAAAACATGGGCTTTAGTGGTGAAATAATAATTTAAAAAATCGTTCGGGAAATGAGTTTACTCCCTGGGTACTTTCTTTGTACACTTTTGACTATACGGGCCGAGTCCGGGATTTAAGGGAAATCGCGGGTTTTCATTTGCCGGCGATTAAACTTCTTTTATTCAGCGTCCCATCAAAAATGAAAACATTTTTGAAAACTACAAGTCTCATGTGTTTTAGTGGTGAAAAAATAATATAAAAAATCGTTCGGGAAATAGGTTTACTCCCTGGGTACTTTCTTTGTATACTTTTGACTATACGGGCCAAGCCCGGGATTTACGGGAAATGGCGAGTTTTCGTTTGCCGGCGATTAATCTTCTTTTATTCAGTGTCTCATCAAAAATGAAAACATTTTTAAAAACTACAAGTCTCATGCGTTTTAGTGGTGAAAAGATAATTTAAAAAATCGTTTTGGAAATGAGTTTACTCACAGGGTACTTTCTTTGTATACATTCGACTATACGGGCCAAGCCCGGGATTTACGGGAAATCGCGGGTTTTTGTTTGCCGGCGATTAAACCACTTTCATTAATCGTCTCATCAAAAATGAAAACATTTCTGAAAACTACAGGTGTCATGCGTTTTAATGGTGAAAAATTAATTTAAAAAATCGTTTGGGAAATGAGTTTACTCCCTGGGTACTTTCTTTGTATACTTTTGAATATACGGGTCGAGTCCGGGATTTACGGGAAATCGCGGGTTTTCGTTACCCGGCGATTAAACTTCTTTTATTTAGCGTATCATCAAAAATGAAAACATTTTTAAAAACTACAAGTCTCATGGGCTTTAGTGGTGAAATAATAATTTAAAAAATCGTTTGGGAAATGAGTTTACTCCCTGGGTACTTTCTTTGTATACTTTTGACTATACGGGCCGAGTCCGGGATTTACGGGAAATCGCAGGTTTTGGTTTGCCGGCGATTAAACTTCTTTTAATCAGCGTCTCATCAAAAATGAAAACATTTTTGAAAACTAAAAGTCTTATGCGTTTTAGTGGTGAAAAAATAATTTAAAAAATCGTTCTGAAAATGAGTTTACTCACAGGGTACTTTCTTTGTATACATTCGACTATACGGGCCAAGCCCGGGATTTACGGGAAATCACGGGTTTTCGTTTGCCGGCGATTAAACCTCTTTCATTAGGCGTCTCATCCAAAATGAAAACATTTTTGAAAACTACAAGTCTCATGCGTTTTAGTGGTGAAAAAATAATATAAAAAATCGTTCCGGAAATGAGTTTACTTCTTGGGTACTTTCTTTGTATACTTTTGACTATACCGGCCAAGCCTGGGATTTACGGGAAATGGCGGGTTTTCGTTTGCCGGCGATTAAACTTCTTTTATTCAGTGTCTCATCAAAAATGAAAACATTTTTAAAAACTACAAGTCTCATGCGTTTTAGTAGTGAAAAGATAATTTAAAAAATCGTTTTGGAAATGAGTTTACTCACAGGGTACTTTCTTTGTATACATTCGACTATACGGGCCAAGCCCGGGATTTACGGGAAATCGCGGGTTTTTGTTTGCCGGCGATTAAACCACTTTCATTAATCGTCTCATCAAAAATGAAAACATTTCTGAAAACTACAGGTCTCATGCGTTTTAATGGTGAAAAATTAATTTAAAAAATCGTTCGGGAAATGAGTTTACTCCCTGGGTACTTTCTTTGTATACTTTTGAATATACGGGCCGAGTCCGGGATTTACGGGAAATCGCGGGTTTTCGTTAGCCGGCGATTAAACTTCTTTTATTTAGCGTATCATCAAAAATGAAAACATTTTTAAAAACTACAAGTCTCATGGGCTTTAGTGGTGAAATAATAATTTAAAAAATCGTTTGGGAAATGAGTTTACTCCCTGGGTACTTTCTTTGTAAACTTTTGACTATACGGGCCGAGTCCGGGATTTAAGGGAAATCGCAGGTTTTGGTTTGCCGGCGATTAAACTTCTTTTATTCAGCGTCTCATCAAAAATGAAAACATTTTTGAAAACTAAAAGTCTTATGCGTTTTAGTGGTGAAAAAATAATTTAAAAAATCGTTCTGAAAATGAGTTTACTCACAGGGTACTTTCTTTGTATACATTCGACTATACGGGCCAAGCCCGGGATTTACGGGAAATCACGGGTTTTCGTTTGCCGGCGATTAAACCTCTTTCATTAGGCGTCTCATCAAAAATGAAAACATTTTTGAAAACTACAAGTCTCATGCGTTTTAGTGGTGAAAAAATAATATAAAAAATCGTCCGGAAATGAGTTTACTTCTTGGGTACTTTCTTTGCATACTTTTGACTATACGGGCCAAGCCCGGGATTTACGGGAAATGGCGGGTTTTCGTTTGCCGGCGATTAAACTTCTTTTATTCAGTGTCTCATCAAAAATGAAAACATTTTTGAAAACTACAAGTCTCATGCGTTTTAGTGGTGAAAAAAAAATTTAAAAAATCGTTTTGGAAATGAGTTTACTCACAGGGTACTTTCTTTGTATACATTCGACTATACGGGCCAAGCCCGGGATTTACGGGAAATCGCAAGTTTTCGTTTGCCGGCGATTAAACCTCTTTCATTAAGCGTCTCATCACAAATGAAAACATTTTTGAAAACTACAAGTCTCATGCGTTTTAGTGGTGAAAAAAAAAATTAAAAAATCGTTCGGGAAATGAGTTTACTCCCTGGGTACTTTCTTTGTATACATTCGACTACACGGGCCAAGCCCGGGATTTAGGGGAAATCGCTGGTTTTCGTTTGCCGGCGATTAAACCTCTTTCAGTAGGCGTCTCCTCAAAAATGAAAACATTTTTGAAAACTACAAGTCTCATGCCTTTTAGTGGTGAAAAAATAATTTAAAAAATCGTTCGGGAAATGAGTTTACTCCCTGGGTACTTTCTTTGTACACTTTTGACTATACGGGCCGAGTCCGGGATTTAAGGGAAATCGCGGGTTTTCATTTGCCGGCGATTAAACTTCTTTTATTCAGCGTCCCATCAAAAATGAAAACATTTTTGAAAACTACAAGTCTCATGTGTTTTAGTGGTGAAAAAATAATATAAAAAATCGTTCGGGAAATAGGTTTACTCCCTGGGTACTATCTTTGTATACTTTTGACTATACGGGCCAAGCCCGGGATTTACGGGAAATGGCGAGTTTTCGTTTGCCTGCGATTAATCTTCTTTTATTCAGTGTCTCATCAAAAATGAAAACATTTTTAAAAACTACAAGTCTCATGCGTTTTAGTGGTGAAAAGATAATTTAAAAAATCGTTTTGGAAATGAGTTTACTCACAGGGTACTTTCTTTGTATACATTCGACTATACGGGCCAAGCCCGGGATTTACGGGAAATCGCCGGTTTTTGTTTGCCGGCGATTAAACCACTTTCATTAATCGTCTCATCAAAAATGAAAACATTTCTGAAAACTACAGGTGTCATGCGTTTTAATGGTGAAAAATTAATTTAAAAAATCGTTCGGGAAATGAGTTTACTCCCTGGGTACTTTCTTTGTATACTTTTGAATATACGGGCCGAGTCCGGGATTTACGGGAAATCGCGGGTTTTCGTTAGCCGGCGATTAAACTTCTTTTATTTAGCGTATCATCAAAAATGAAAACATTTTTAAAAACTACAAGTCTCATGGGCTTTAGTGGTGAAATAATAATTTAAAAAATCGTTTGGGAAATGAGTTTACTCCCTGGGTACTTTCTTTGTATACTTTTGACTATACGGGCCGAGTCCGGGATTTACGGGAAATCGCAGGTTTTGGTTTGCCGGCGATTAAACTTCTTTTATTCAGCGTCTCATCAAAAATGAAAACATTTTTGAAAACTAAAAGTCTTATGCGTTTTAGTGGTGAAAAAATAATTTAAAAAATCGTTCTGAAAATAAGTTTACTCACAGGGTACTTTCTTTGTATACATTCGACTATACGGGCCAAGCCCGGGATTTACGGGAAATCACGGGTTTTCGTTTGCCGGCGATTAAACCTCTTTCATTTAGGCGTCTCATCCAAAATGAAAACATTTTTGAAAACTACAAGTCTCATGCGTTTTAGTGGTGAAAAAATAATATAAAAAATCGTTCCGGAAATGAGTTTACTTCTTGGGTACTTTCTTTGTATACTTTTGACTATACGGGCCAAGCCTGGGATTTACGGGAAATGGCGGGTTTTCGTTTGCCGGCGATTAAACTTCTTTTATTCAGTGTCTCATCAAAAATGAAAACATTTTTGAAAACTACAAGTCTCATGCGTTTTAGTGGTGAAAAAAAAATTTAAAAAATCGTTTTGGAAATGAGTTTACTCACAGGGTACTTTCTTTGTATACATTCGACTATACGGGCCAAGCCCGGGATTTACGGGAAATCGCGGGTTTTCGTTTGCCGGCGATTAAACCTCTTTCATTAAGCGTCTCATCAAAAATGAAAACATTTTTGAAAACTACAAGTCTCATGCGTTTTAGTGGTGAAAAAAAAAATTAAAAAATCGTTCGGAAAATGAGTTTACTCCCTGGGTACTTTCTTTGTATACATTCGACTACACGGGCCAAGCCCGGGATTTAGGGGAAATCGCTGGTTTTCGTTTGCCGGCGATTAAACCTCTTTCAGTAGGCGTCTCCTCAAAAATGAAAACATTTTTAAAAACTACAAGTCTCATGCCTTTTAGTGGTGAAAAAATAATTTAAAAAATCGTTCGGGAAATGAGTTTACTCCCTGGGTACTTTCTTTGTACACTTTTGACTATACGGGCCGAGTCCGGGATTTAAGGGAAATCGCGGGTTTTCATTTGCCGGCGATTAAACTTCTTTTATTCAGCGTCCCATCAAAAATGAAAACATTTTTGAAAACTACAAGTCTCATGTGTTTTAGTGGTGAAAAAGGAATATAAAAAATCGTTCGGGAAATGAGTTTACTCCCTGGGTACTTTCTTTGTATACTTTTGACTATACGGGCCAAGCCGGGATTTACGGGAAATGGCGGGTTTTCGTTTGCCGGCGATTAATCTTCTTTTATTCAGTGTCTCATCAAAAATGAAAACATTTTTGAAAACTACAAGTCTCATGCGTTTTAGTGGTAAAAAGATAATTTAAAAAATCGTTTTGAAAATGAGTTTACTCACAGGGTACTTTCTTTGTATACATTCGACTATACGGGCCAAGCCCGGGTTTTACGGGAAATCGCGGGTTTTCGTTTGCCGGCGATTAAACCACTTTCATTAATCGTCTCATCAAAAATGAAAACATTTCTGAAAACTACATGTCTCATGCGTTTTAATGGTGAAAAATTAATTTAAAAAATCGTTCGGGAAATGAGTTTACTCCCTGGGTACTTTCTTTGTATACTTTTGAATATACGGGCCGAGTCCGGGATTTACGGGAAATCGCGAGTTTTCGTTAGCCGGCGATTAAACTTCTTTTATTCAGCGTATCATCAAAAATGAAAACATTTTTAAAAACTACAAGTCTCATGGGCTTTAGTAGTTAAATAATAATTTAAAAAATCGTTTGGGAAATGAGTTTACTCCCTGGGTACTTTCTTTGTATACATTCGACTATACGGGCCAAGCCCGGGATTTACGGGAAATCGCCGGTTTTTGTTTGCCGGCGATTAAACCACTTTCATTAATCGTCTCATCAAAAATGAAAACATTTCTGAAAACTACAGGTGTCATGCGTTTTAATGGTGAAAAATTAATTTAAAAAATCGTTCGGGAAATGAGTTTACTCCCTGGGTACTTTCTTTGTATACTTTTGAATATACGGGCCGAGTCCGGGATTTACGGGAAATCGCGGGTTTTCGTTAGCCGGCGATTAAACTTCTTTTATTTAGCGTATCATCAAAAATGAAAACATTTTTAAAAACTACAAGTCTCATGGGCTTTAGTGGTGAAATAATAATTTAAAAAATCGTTTGGGAAATGAGTTTACTCCCTGGGTACTTTCTTTGTATACTTTTGACTATACGGGCCGAGTCCGGGATTTACGGGAAATCACGGGTTTTCGTTTGCCGGCGATTAAACCTCTTTCATTAGGCGTCTCATCCAAAATGAAAACATTTTTGAAAACTACAAGTCTCATGCGTTTTAGTGGTGAAAAAATAATATAAAAAATCGTTCCGGAAATGAGTTTACTTCTTGGGTACTTTCTTTGTATACTTTTGACTATACGGGCCAAGCCTGGGATTTACCGGAAATGGCGGGTTTTCGTTTGCCGGCGATTAAACTTCTTTTATTCAGTGTCTCATCAAAAATGAAAACATTTTTGAAAACTACAAGTCTCATGCGTTTTAGTGGTGAAAAAAAAATTTAAAAAATCGTTTTGGAAATGAGTTTACTCACAGGGTACTTTCTTTGTATACATTCGACTATACGGGCCAAGCCCGGGATTTACGGGAAATCGCGGGTTTTCGTTTGCCGGCGATTAAACCTCTTTCATTAAGCGTCTCATCAAAAATGAAAACATTTTTGAAAACTACAAGTCTCATGCGTTTTAGTGGTGAAAAAAAAAATTAAAAAATCGTTCGGAAAATGAGTTTACTCCCTGGGTACTTTCTTTGTATACATTCGACTACACGGGCCAAGCCCGGGATTTAGGGGAAATCGCTGGTTTTCGTTTGCCGGCGATTAAACCTCTTTCAGTAGGCGTCTCCTCAAAAATGAAAACATTTTTAAAAACTACAAGTCTCATGCCTTTTAGTGGTGAAAAAATAATTTAAAAAATCGTTCGGGAAATGAGTTTACTCCCTGGGTACTTTCTTTGTACACTTTTGACTATACGGGCCGAGTCCGGGATTTAAGGGAAATCGCGGGTTTTCATTTGCCGGCGATTAAACTTCTTTTATTCAGCATCCCATCAAAAATGAAAACATTTTTGAAAACTACAAGTCTCATGTGTTTTAGTGGTGAAAAAAGAATATAAAAAATCGTTCGGGAAATGAGTTTACTCCCTGGGTACTTTCTTTGTATACTTTTGACTATACGGGCCAAGCCGGGATTTACGGGAAATGGCGGGTTTTCGTTTGCCGGCGATTAATCTTCTTTTATTCAGTGTCTCATCAAAAATGAAAACATTTTTGAAAACTACAAGTCTCATGCGTTTTAGTGGTAAAAAGATAATTTAAAAAATCGTTTTGGAAATGAGTTTACTCACAGGGTACTTTCTTTGTATACATTCGACTATACGGGCCAAGCCCGGGTTTTACGGGAAATCGCGGGTTTTCGTTTGCCGGCGATTAAACCACTTTCATTAATCGTCTCATCAAAAATGAAAACATTTCTGAAAACTACATGTCTCATGCGTTTTAGTGGTGAAAAATTAATTTAAAAAATCGTTCGGGAAATGAGTTTACTCCCTGGGTACTTTCTTTGTATACTTTTGAATATACGGGCCGAGTCCGGGATTTACGGGAAATCGCGGGTTTTCGTTAGCCGGCGATTAAACTTCTTTTATTCAGCGTATCATCAAAAATGAAAACATTTTTAAAAACTACAAGTCTCATGGGCTTTAGTAGTTAAATAATAATTTAAAAAATCGTTTGGGAAATGAGTTTACTCCCTGGGTACTTTCTTTGTATACTTTTGACTATACGGGCCGAGTCCGGGATTTACGGGAAATCGCAGGTTTTCGTTTGCCGACGATTAAACTTCTTTTATTCAGCGTCTTATCAAAAATGAAAACATTTTTGAAAACTACAAGTCTTATGCGTTTTAGTGGTGAAAAAATAATTTAAAAAATCGTTCTGAAAATGAGTTTACTCACAGGGTACTTACTTTGTATACATTCGACTATACGGGCCAAGCCCGGGATTTACGGGAAATCACGGGTTTTCGTTTGCCGGCGATTAAACCTCTTTCATTAAGCGTCTCATCAAAAATGAAAACATTTTTAAAAACTACAAGTCTCATGCGTTTTAGTGGTGAAAAAATAATATAAAAAATCGTTCGGGAAATGAGTTTACTCCCTGGGTACTTTCTTTGTATACTTTTGACTATACGGGCCGAGTCCGGGGTTTACGGGAAATCGCAGGTTTTCGTTTGCCGACGATTAAACTTCTTTTATTCAGCGTCTTATCAAAAATGAAAACATTTTTGAAAACTACAAGTCTTATGCGTTTTAGTGGTGAAAAAATAATTTAAAAAATCGTTCTGAAAATGAGTTTACTCACAGGGTACTTACTTTGTATACATTCGACTATACGGGCCAAGCCCGGGATTTACGGGAAATCACGGGTTTTCGTTTGCCGGCGATTAAACCTCTTTCATTAAGCGTCTCATCAAAAATGAAAACATTTTTGAAAACTACAAGTCTCATGCGTTTTAGTGGTGAAAAAATAATATAAAAAATCGTTCGGGAAATGAGTTTACTCCCTGGGTACTTTCTTTGTATACTTTTGACTATACGGGCCGAGTCCGGGGTTTACGGGAAATGGTGGGTTTTCGTTTGCCGGCGATTAAATTCCATTTATTCAGCGTCTCATCAAAAATGAAAACATTTTTAAAAACTACAAGTCTCATGGGCTTTAGTGGTGAAATAATAATTTAAAAAATCGTTCGGGAAATGAGTTTACTCCCTGGGTACTTTCTTTGTATACATTCGACTACACGAGTCAAGCCCGGGTTTTAGGGGAAATCGCTGGTTTTCGTTTGCCGGCGATTAAACTTCTTTTATTCAGCGTCCCATCAAAAATGAAAACATTTTTGAAAACTACAAGTCTCATGTGTTTTAGTGGTGAAAAAATAATATAAAAAATTGTTCGGGAAATGAGTTTACTCCCTGGGTACTTTCTTTGTATACTTTTGACTATACGGGCCAAGCCGGGATTTACGGGAAATGGCGGGTTTTCGTTTGCCGGCGATTAATCTTCTTTTATTCAGTGTCTCATCAAAAATGAAAACATTTTTGAAAACTACAAGTCTCATGCGTTTTAGTGGTAAAAAGATAATTTAAAAAATCGTTTTGGAAATGAGTTTACTCACAGGGTACTTTCTTTGTATACATTCGACTATACGGGCCAAGCCCGGGTTTTACGGGAAATCGCGGGTTTTCGTTTGCCGGCGATTAAACCACTTTCATTAATCGTCTCATCAAAAATGAAAACATTTTTGAAAACTACATGTCTCATGCGTTTTAGTGGTGAAAAATTAATTTAAAAAATCGTTCGGGAAATGAGTTTACTCCCTGGGTACTTTCTTTGTATACTTTTGAATATACGGGCCGAGTCCGGGATTTACGGGAAATCGCGGGTTTTCGTTAGCCGGCGATTAAACTTCTTTTATTCAGCGTATCATCAAAAATGAAAACATTTTTGAAAACTACAAGTCTCATGCGTTTTAGTGGTAAAAAGATAATTTAAAAAATCGTTTTGGAAATGAGTTTACTCACAGGGTACTTTCTTTGTATACATTCGACTATACGGGCCAAGCCCGGGTTTTACGGGAAATCGCGGGTTTTCGTTTGCCGGCGATTAAACCACTTTCATTAATCGTCTCATCAAAAATGAAAACATTTTTGAAAACTACATGTCTCATGCGTTTTAGTGGTGAAAAATTAATTTAAAAAATCGTTCGGGAAATGAGTTTACTCCCTGGGTACTTTCTTTGTATACTTTTGAATATACGGGCCGAGTCCGGGATTTACGGGAAATCGCGGGTTTTCGTTAGCCGGCGATTAAACTTCTTTTATTCAGCGTATCATCAAAAATGAAAACATTTTTAAAAACTGCAAGTCTCATGGGCTTTATTAGTTAAATAATAATTTAAAAAATCGTTTGGGAAATGAGTTTACTCTCTGGGTACTTTCTTTGTATACTTTTGACTATACGGGCCGAGTCCGGGATTTACGGGAAATCGCAGGTTTTCGTTTGCCGACGATTAAACTTCTTTTATTCAGCGTCTTATCAAAAATGAAAACATTTTTGAAAACTACAAGTCTTATGCGTTTTAGTGGTGAAAAAATAATTTAAAAAATCGTTCTGAAAATGAGTTTACTCACAGGGTACTTACTTTGTATACATTCGACTATACGGGCCAAGCCCGGGATTTACGGGAAATCACGGGTTTTCGTTTGCCGGCGATTAAACCTCTTTCATTAAGCGTCTCATCAAAAATGAAAACATTTTTGAAAACTACAAGTCTCATGTGTTTTAGTGGTGAAAAAATAATATAAAAAATCGTTCGGGAAATGAGTTTACTCCCTGGGTACTTTCTTTGTATACTTTTGACTATACGGGCCAAGCCGGGATTTACGGGAAATGGCGGGTTTTCGTTTGCCGGCGATTAATCTTCTTTTATTCAGTGTCTCATCAAAAATGAAAACATTTTTGAAAACTACAAGTCTCATGCGTTTTAGTGGTAAAAAGATAATTTAAAAAATCGTTTTGGAAATGAGTTTACTCACAGGGTACTTTCTTTGTATACATTCGACTATACGGGCCAAGCCCGGGTTTTACGGGAAATCGCGGGTTTTCGTTTGCCGGCGATTAAACCACTTTCATTAATCGTCTCATCAAAAATGAAAACATTTCTGAAAACTACATGTCTCATGCGTTTTAGTGGTGAAAAATTAATTTAAAAAATCGTTCGGGAAATGAGTTTACTCCCTGGGTACTTTCTTTGTATACTTTTGAATATACGGGCCGAGTCCGGGATTTACGGGAAATCGCGGGTTTTCGTTAGCCGGCGATTAAACTTCTTTTATTCAGCGTATCATCAAAAATGAAAACATTTTTAAAAACTACAAGTCTCATGGGCTTTATTAGTTAAATAATAATTTAAAAAATCGTTTGGGAAATGAGTTTACTCTCTGGGTACTTTCTTTGTATACTTTTGACTATACGGGCCGAGTCCGGGATTTACGGGAAATCGCAGGTTTTCGTTTGCCGACGATTAAACTTCTTTTATTCAGCGTCTTATCAAAAATGAAAACATTTTTGAAAACTACAAGTCTTATGCGTTTTAGTGGTGAAAAAATAATTTAAAAAATCGTTCTGAAAATGAGTTTACTCACAGGGTACTTACTTTGTATACATTCGACTATACGGGCCAAGCCCGGGATTTACGGGAAATCACGGGTTTTCGTTTGCCGGCGATTAAACCTCTTTCATTAAGCGTCTCATCAAAAATGAAAACATTTTTTAAAACTACAAGTCTCATGCGTTTTAGTGGTGAAAAAATAATATAAAAAATCGTTCGGGAAATAAGTTTACTCCCTGGGTACTTTCTTTGTATACTTTTGACTATACGGGCCGAGTCCGGGGTTTACGGGAAATGGTGGGTTTTCGTTTGCCGGCGATTAAATTCCATTTATTCAGCGTCTCATCAAAAATGAAAACATTTTTAAAAACTACAAGTCTCATGGGCTTTAGTGATGAAATAATAATATAAAAAATCGTTCGGGAAATGAGTTTACTCCCTGGGTACTTTCTTTGTATACATTCGACTACACGAGTCAAGCCCGGGTTTTAGGGGAAATCGCTGGTTTTCGTTTGCCGGCGATTAAACCTCTTTCATAAAGCGTCTCATCAAAAATGAAAACATTTTTGAAAACTACAAGTCTCATGCGTTTGAGTGGTGAAAAAATAATTTAAAAAATCGTTCGCGAAATGAGTTTACTCCCTGGGTACTTTCTTTGTATACTTTTGACTATACGGGCCGAGTCCGGGGTTTACGGGAAATGGCGGGTTTTCGTTTGCCGGCGATTAAACTCCATTTATTCAGCGTCTCATCAAAAATAAAACACTTTTAAAAACTACAAGTCTCATGGGCTTTAGTGGTGAAATAATAATTTAAAAAATCGTTCGGGAAATGAGTTTACTCCCTGGTTACTTTTTTGTATACTTTTGACTTTAGACCGGGATTTACTGGAAATCGCAGGTTTTCGTTTGCCGGCGATTAAACTTCTTTTATTCAGCGTCTCATCAAAAATGAAAACATTTTTAAAAACTACAAGTCTCATGCGTTTTAGTGGTGAAAAAATAATTTAAAAAATCGTTCGGGAAATGAGTTTACTCCCTGGGTACTTTCTTTGTATACCTTTGACTATACGGGCCGAGTCCGGGGTTTACGGGAAATGTCGGGTTTTCGTTTGCCGGCGATTAAACTCCTTTTATTCAGCGTCTCATCAAAAATGAAAACATTTTTAAAAAATACAAGTCTCATGGGCTTTAGTGGTGAAATAATAATTTAAAAAATCGTTCGGGAAATGAGTTTAATCACAGGGTACTTTCTTTGTATACATTCGACTATACGGGACAAGCCCGGGATTTACGGGAAATCGCGGGTTTTCGTTTGCCGGCGATTAAACCTCTTTCAGTAGGCGTTTCATTAAAAATGAAAACATTTTTGTAAACTACAAGCCTCATTCGTTCAAGTGGTGCAGAAATAATTTGAAAAATCGTTCGGGGAAATCAGTTTACTCTTTGGGTACTTTCTTTATATACATTCAACTATACGGGCCAAGCCCGGGATTTACGGGAAATCGCGGGTTTTCGTTTGGCGGCGATTAAACTTCTTTTATTCAGCGTCTCATCAAAAATGAAAACAAGTTTGAAAACTACAAGTCTCATGCGTTTTAGTGGTGAAAAATAATTTAAAAAATCGTTCGGGAAATGAGTTTACTCCCTGGGTACTTTCTTTGTATACTTTTGACTATACGGGCCAAGCCCGGGATTTACAGGAAATGGCGGGTTTTCGTTTGCCGGCGATTAAACTTCTTTTATTCAGCGTCTCATCAAAAATGAAAACATTTTTGAAAACTACAAGTCTCATGCGTTTTAGTGGTGAAAAAAAAATTTAAAAAATCGTTTTGGAAATGAGTTTACTCACAGGTTACTTTCTTTGTATACATTCGACTATACAGGCCAAGCCCGGGATTTACGGGAAATCGCGGGTTTTGGTTTGCCGGCGATTAAACCTCTTTGATTAGGCGTCTCATCAAAAATGAAAACATTTTTGAAAACTACAAGTCTCATGCGTTTTAGTGGTGAAAAAAAATTTAAAAAATCGTTCGGGAAATGAGTTTACTCCCTGGGTACTTTCTTTGTATACATTCGACTACACGGGCCAAGCCCGGGATTTAGGGGAAATCGCTGGTTTTCCTTTGCCGGCGATTAAACCTCTTTCAGTAGGCGTCTCCTCAAAAATGAAAGCATTTTTGAAAACTACAAGTCTCATGCCTTTTAGTGGTGGAAAAAAAATTTAAAAAATCGTTTTGGAAATGAGTTTACTCACAGGGTACTTTCTTTGTATACATTCGACTATACGGGCCAAGCCCGGGATTTACGGGAAATCGCGGGTTTTCGTTTGCCGGCGATTAAACCTCTTTCATTAAGCGTCTCATCAAAAATGAAAACATTTTTGAAAACTACAAGTCTCATGCGTTTTAGTGGTGAAAAAAAAAATTAAAAAATCGTTCGGAAAATGAGTTTACTCCCTGGGTACTTTCTTTGTATACATTCGACTACACGGGCCAAGCCCGGGATTTAGGGGAAATCGCTGGTTTTCGTTTGCCGGCGATTAAACCTCTTTCAGTAGGCGTCTCCTCAAAAATGAAAACATTTTTGAAAACTACAAGTCTCATGCCTTTTAGTGGTGAAAAAATAATTTAAAAAATCGTTCGGGAAATGAGTTTACTCCCTGGGTACTTTCTTTGTACACTTTTGACTATACGGGCCGAGTCCGGGATTTACGGGAAATCGCGGGTTTTCATTTGCCGGCGATTAAACTTCTTTTATTCAGCGTCCCATCAAAAATGAAAACATTTTTGAAAACTACAAGTCTCATGTGTTTTAGTGGTGAAAAAATAATATAAAAAATCGTTCGGGAAATGAGTTTACTCCCTGGGTACTTTCTTTGTATACTTTTGACTATACGGGCCAAGCCCGGGATTTACGGGAAATGGCGGGTTTTCGTTTGCCGGCGATTAATCTTCTTTTATTCAGTGTCTCATCAAAAATGAAAACATTTTTGAAAACTACAAGTCTCATGCGTTTTAGTGGTAAAAAGATAATTTAAAAAATCGTTTTGGAAATGAGTTTACTCACAGGGTACTTTCTTTGTATACATTCGACTATACGGGCCAAGCCCGGGTTTTACGGGAAATCGCGGGTTTTCTTTTGCCGGCGATTAAACCACTTTCATTAATCGTCTCATCAAAAATGAAAACATTTCTGAAAACTACATGTCTCATGCGTTTTAGTGGTGAAAAATTAATTTAAAAAATCGTTCGGGAAATGAGTTTACTCCCTGGGTACTTTCTTTGTATACTTTTGAATATACGGGCCGAGTCCGGGATTTACGGGAAATCGCGGGTTTTCGTTAGCCGGCGATTAAACTTCTTTTATTCAGCGTATCATCAAAAATGAAAACATTTTTAAAAACTACAAGTCTCATGGGCTTTAGTAGTTAAATAATAATTTAAAAAATCGTTTGGGAAATGAGTTTACTCCCTGGGTACTTTCTTTGTATACTTTTGACTATACGGGCCGAGTCCGGGATTTACGGGAAATCGCAGGTTTTCGTTTGCCGACGATTAAACTTCTTTTATTCAGCGTCTTATCAAAAATGAAAACATTTTTGAAAACTACAAGTCTTATGCGTTTTAGTGGTGAAAAAATAATTTAAAAAATCGTTCTGAAAATGAGTTTACTCACAGGGTACTTTCTTTGTATACATTCGACTATACGGGCCAAGCCCGGGATTTACGGGAAATCACGGGTTTTCGTTTGCCGGCGATTAAACCTCTTTCATTAAGCGTCTCATCAAAAATGAAAACATTTTTGAAAACTACAAGTCTCATGCGTTTTAGTGGTGAAAAAATAATATAAAAAATCGTTCGGGAAATGAGTTTACTCCCTGGGTACTTTCTTTGTATACTTTTGACTATACGGACCGAGTCCGGGGTTTACGGGAAATGGTGGGTTTTCGTTTGCCGGCGATTAAATTCCATTTATTCAGCGTCTCATCAAAAATGAAAACATTTTTAAAAACTACAAGTCTCATGGGCTTTAGTGGTGAAATAATAATTTAAAAAATCGTTCGGGAAATGAGTTTAATCACAGGGTACTTTCTTTGTATACATTCGACTATACGGGACAAGCCCGGGATTTACGGGAAATCGCGGGTTTTCGTTTGCCGGCGATTAAACCTCTTTCAGTAGGCGTTTCATTAAAAATGAAAACATTTTTGTAAACTACAAGCCTCATTCGTTCAAGTGGTGCAGAAATAATTTGAAAAATCGTTCGGGGAAATCAGTTTACTCTTTGGGTACTTTCTTTATATACATTCAACTATACGGGCCAAGCCCGGGATTTACGGGAAATCGCGGGTTTTCGTTTGGCGGCGATTAAACTTCTTTTATTCAGCGTCTCATCAAAAATGAAAACAAGTTTGAAAACTACAAGTCTCATGCGTTTTAGTGGTGAAACAATAATTTAAAAAATCGTTCGGGAAATGAGTTTACTCCCTGGGTACTTTCTTTGTATACCTTTGACTATACGGGCCGAGTCCGGGGTTTACGGGAAATGTCGGGTTTTCGTTTGCCGGCGATTAAACTCCTTTTATTCAGCGTCTCATCAAAAATGAAAACATTTTTAAAAAATACAAGTCTCATGGGCTTTAGTGGTGAAATAATAATTTAAAAAATCGTTCGGGAAATGAGTTTAATCACAGGGTACTTTCTTTGTATACATTCGACTATACGGGACAAGCCCGGGATTTACGGGAAATCGCGGGTTTTCGTTTGCCGGCGATTAAACCTCTTTCAGTAGGCGTTTCATTAAAAATGAAAACATTTTTGTAAACTACAAGCCTCATTCGTTCAAGTGGTGCAGAAATAATTTGAAAAATCGTTCGGGGAAACCAGTTTACTCTTTGGGTACTTTCTTTATATACATTCAACTATACGGGCCAAGCCCGGGATTTACGGGAAATCGCGGGTTTTCGTTTGGCGGCGATTAAACTTCTTTTATTCAGCGTCTCATCAAAAATGAAAACAAGTTTGAAAACTACAAGTCTCATGCGTTTTAGTGGTGAAAAATAATTTAAAAAATCGTTCGGGAAATGAGTTTACTCCCTGGGTACTTTCTTTGTATACTTTTGACTATAGCGGCCAAGCCCGGGATTTACAGGAAATGGCGGGTTTTCGTTTGCCGGCGATTAAACTTCTTTTATTCAGTGTCTCATCAAAAATGAAAACATTTTTGAAAACTACAAGTCTCATGCGTTTTAGTGGTGAAAAAAAAATTTAAAAAATCGTTTTGGAAATGAGTTTACTCACAGGGTACTTTCTTTGTATACATTCGACTATACAGGCCAAGCCCGGGATTTACGGGAAATCGCGGGTTTTGGTTTGCCGGCGATTAAACCTCTTTGATTAGGCGTCTCATCAAAAATGAAAACATTTTTGAAAACTACAAGTCTCATGCGTTTTAGTGGTGAAAAAAAATTTAAAAAATCGTTCGGGAAATGAGTTTACTCCCTGGGTACTTTCTTTGTATACATTCGACTACACGGGCCAAGCCCGGGATTTAGGGGAAATCGCTGGTTTTCCTTTGCCGGCGATTAAACCTCTTTCAGTAGGCGTCTCCTCAAAAATGAAAGCATTTTTGAAAACTACAAGTCTCATGCCTTTTAGTGGTGAAAAAAAAATTTAAAAAATCGTTTTGGAAATGAGTTTACTCACAGGGTACTTTCTTTGTATACATTCGACTATACGGGCCAAGCCCGGGATTTACGGGAAATCGCGGGTTTTCGTTTGCCGGCGATTAAACCTCTTTCATTAAGCGTCTCATCAAAAATGAAAACATTTTTGAAAACTACAAGTCTCTTGCGTTTTAGTGGTGAAAAAAAAAATTAAAAATCGTTCGGAAAATGAGTTTACTCCCTGGGTACTTTCTTTGTATACATTCGACTACACGGGCCAAGCCCGGGATTTAGGGGAAATCGCTGGTTTTCGTTTGCCGGCGATTAAACCTCTTTCAGTAGGCGTCTCCTCAAAAATGAAAACATTTTTGAAAACTACAAGTCTCATGCCTTTTAGTGGTGAAAAAATAATTTAAAAAATCGTTCGGGAAATGAGTTTACTCCCTGGGTACTTTCTTTGTACACTTTTGACTATACGGGCCGAGTCCGGGATTTAAGGGAAATCGCGGGTTTTCATTTGCCGGCGATTAAACTTCTTTTATTCAGCGTCCCATCAAAAATGAAAACATTTTTGAAAACTACAAGTCTCATGTGTTTTAGTGGTGAAAAAATAATATAAAAAATCGTTCGGGAAATGAGTTTACTCCCTGGGTACTTTCTTTGTATACTTTTGACTATACGGGCCAAGCCCGGGATTTACGGGAAATGGCGGGTTTTCGTTTGCCGGCGATTAATCTTCTTTTATTCAGTGTCTCATCAAAAATGAAAACATTTTTGAAAACTACAAGTCTCATGCGTTTTAGTGGTGAAAAATTAATTTAAAAAATCGTTCGGGAAATGAGTTTACTCCCTGGGTACTTTCTTTGTATACTTTTGAATATACGGGCCGAGTCCGGGATTTACGGGAAATCGCGGGTTTTCGTTAGCCGGCGATTAAACTTCTTTTATTCAGCGTATCATCAAAAATGAAAACATTTTTAAAAACTACAAGTCTCATGCGTTTTAGTGGTGAAAAATTAATTTAAAAAATCGTTCGGGAAATGAGTTTACTCCCTGGGTACTTTCTTTGTATACTTTTGAATATACGGGCCGAGTCCGGGATTTACGGGAAATCGCGGGTTTTCGTTAGCCGGCGATTAAACTTCTTTTATTCAGCGTATCATCAAAAATGAAAACATTTTTAAAAACTACAAGTCTCATGGGCTTTAGTAGTTAAATAATAATTTAAAAAATCGTTTGGGAAATGAGTTTACTCCCTGGGTACTTTCTTTGTATACTTTTGACTATACGGGCCGAGTCTGGGATTTACGGGAAATCGCAGGTTTTCGTTTGCCGACGATTAAACTTCTTTTATTCAGCGTCTTATCAAAAATGAAAACATTTTTGAAAACTACAAGTCTTATGCGTTTTAGTGGTGAAAAAATAATTTAAAAAATCGTTCTGAAAATGAGTTTACTCACAGGGTACTTTCTTTGTATACATTCGACTATACGGGCCAAGCCCGGGATTTACGGGAAATCACGGGTTTTCGTTTGCCGGCGATTAAACCTCTTTCATTAAGCGTCTCATCAAAAATGAAAACATTTTTGAAAACTACAAGTCTCATGCGTTTTAGTGGTGAAAAAATAATATAAAAAATCGTTCGGTAAATGAGTTTACTCCCTGGGTACTTTCTTTGTATACTTTTGACTATACGGGCCGAGTCCGGGGTTTACGGGAAATGGTGGGTTTTCGTTTGCCGGCGATTAAATTCCATTTATTCAGCGTCTCATCAAAAATGAAAACATTTTTAAAAACTACAAGTCTCATGGGCTTTAGTGGTGAAATAATAATTTAAAAAATCGTTCGGGAAATGAGTTTACTCCCTGGGTACTTTCTTTGTATACATTCGACTACACGAGTCAAGCCCGGGTTTTAGGGGAAATCGCTGGTTTTCGTTTGCCGGCGATTAAACCTCTTTCTTAAAGCGTCTCATCAAAAATGAAAACATTTTTGAAAACTACAAGTCTCATGCGTTTTAGTGGTTAAAAAATAATTTAAAAAATCGTTCGCGAAATGAGTTTACTCCCTGGGTACTTTCTTTGTATACTTTTGACTATACGGGCCGAGTCCGGGATTTACGGGAAATCGCGGGTTTTCGTTTCCGGCGATTAAACTTCTTTTATTCAGCGTCCCATCAAAAATGAAAACATTTTTGAAAACTACAAGTCTCATGCGTTTTAGTGGTGAAAAAATAATATAAAAAATCGTTCGGGAAATGAGTTTAATCCCTGGGTACTTTCTTTGTATACTTTTGACTATACGGGCCGCGTCCGGGGTTTACGGGAAATGGCGGGTTTTCGTTTGCCGGCGATTAAACTCCATTTATTCAGCGTCTCATCAAAAATAAAACATTTTTAAAAACTACAAGTCTCATGGGCTTTAGTGGTGAAATAATAATTTAAAAAATCGTTCGGGAAATGAGTTTACTCCCTGGTTACTTTTTTGTATACTTTTGACTTTAGACCGGGATTTACTGGAAATCGCAGGTTTTCGTTTGCCGGCGATTAAACTTCTTTTATTCAGCGTCTCATCAAAAATGAAAACATTTTTAAAAACTACAAGTCTCATGCGTTTTAGTGGTGAAAAAATAATTTAAAAAATCGTTCGGGAAATGAGTTTACTCCCTGGGTACTTTCTTTGTATACCTTTGACTATACGGGCCGAGTCCGGGGATTACGGGAAATGTCGGGTTTTCGTTTGCCGGCGATTAAACTCCTTTTATTCAGCGTCTCATCAAAAATGAAAACATTTTTAAAAAATACAAGTCTCATGGGCTTTAGTGGTGAAATAATAATTTAAAAAATCGTTCGGGAAATGAGTTTAATCACAGGGTACTTTCTTTGTATACATTCGACTATACGGGACAAGCCCGGGATTTACGGGAAATCGCGGGTTTTCGTTTGCCGGCGATTAAACCTCTTTCAGTAGGCGTTTCATTAAAAATGAAAACATTTTTGTAAACTACAAGCCTCATTCGTTCAAGTGGTGCAGAAATAATTTGAAAAATCCTTCGGGGAAATCAGTTTACTCTTTGGGTACTTTCTTTATATACATTCAACTATACGGGCCAAGCCCGGGATTTACGGGAAATCGCGGGTTTTCGTTTGGCGGCGATTAAACTTCTTTTATTCAGCGTCTCATCAAAAATGAAAACAAGTTTGAAAACTACAAGTCTCATGCGTTTTAGTGGTGAAAAATAATTTAAAAAATCGTTCAGGAAATGAGTTTACTCCCTGGGTACTTTCTTTGTATACTTTTGACTATACGGGCCAAGCCCGGGATTTACGGAAATGGCGGGTTTTCGTTTGCCGGCGATTTAACTTCTTTTATTCAGTGTCTCATCAAAAATGAAAACATTTTTGAAAACTACAAGTCTCATGCGTTTTAGTGGTGAAAAAAAAATTTAAAAAATCGTTTTGGAAATGAGTTTACTCACAGGGTACTTTCTTTGTATACATTCGACTATACAGGCCAAGCCCGGGATTTACGGGAAATCGCGGGTTTTGGTTTGCCGGCGATTAAACCTCTTTGATTAGGCGTCTCATCAAAAATGAAAACATTTTTGAAAACTACAAGTCTCATGCGTTTTAGTGGTGAAAAAAAATTTAAAAAATCGTTCGGGAAATGAGTTTACTCCCTGGGTACTTTCTTTGTATACATTCGACTACACGGGCCAAGCCCGGGATTTAGGGGAAATCGCTGGTTTTCCTTTGCCGGCGATTAAACCTCTTTCAGTAGGCGTCTCCTCAAAAATGAAAGCATTTTTGAAAACTACAAGTCTCATGCCTTTTAGTGGTGAAAAAATAATTTAAAAAATCGTTCGGGAAATGAGTTTACTCCCTGGGTACTTTCTTTGTACACTTTTGACTATACGGGCCGAGTCCGGGATTTAAGGGAAATCGCGGGTTTTCATTTGCCGGCGATTAAACTTCTTTTATTCTGCGTCCCATCAAAAATGAAAACATTTTTGAAAACTACAAGTCTCATGTGTTTTAGTGGTGAAAAAATAAAATAAAAAATCGTTCGGGAAATGGGTTTACTCCCTGGGTACTTTCTTTGTATACTTTTGACTATACGGGCCAAGCCCGGTATTTACGGGAAATGGCCGGTTTTCGTTTGCCGGCGATTAAACCACTTTCATTAATCGTCTCATCAAAAATGAAAACATTTCTGAAAACTACAGGTCTCATGCGTTTTAGTGGTAAAAATTTAATTTAAAAAATCGTTCGGGAAATGAGTTTACTCCCTGGGTACTTTCTTTGTATACTTTTGAATATACGGGCCGAGTCCGGGATTTACGGGAAATCGGGGGTTTTCGTTTGCCGGCGATTAAACTTCTTTTATTCAGCGTATCATCAAAAATGAAAACATTTTTAAAAACTACAAGTCTCATGGGCTTTAGTGGTGAAATAATAATTTAAAAAATCGTTTGGAAAATGAGTTTACTCCCTGGGTACTTTCTTTGTATACTTTTGACTATACGGGCCGAGTCCGGGATTTACGGGAAATCGCAGGTTTTCGTTTGCCGGCGATTAAACTTCTTTTATTCAGCGTCTCATCAAAAATGAAAACATTTTTAAAAACTACAAGTCTTATGCGTTTTAGTGGTGAGAAAATAATTTAAAAAATCGTTCTGAAAATGAGTTTACTCACAGGGTACTTTCTTTGTATACATTCGACTATACGGCCAAGCCCGGGATTTACGGGAAATCACGGGTTTTCATTTGCCGGCGATTAAACCTCTTTCATTGAGCGTCTCATCAAAAATGAAAACATTTTTGAAAACTACAAGTCTCATGCGTTTTAGTGGTGAAAAAATAATATAAAAAATCGTTCGGGAATAAGTTTACTCCCTGGGTACTTTCTTTGTATACTTTTGACTATACGGGCCAAGCCCGGGATTTACGGGAAATGGCGGGTTTTCGTTTGCCGGCGATTAAACTTCTTTTATTCAGTGTCTCATCAAAAATGAAAACATTTTTGAAAACTACAAATCTCATGCGTTTTAGTGGTGAAAAAAAATTTTAAAAAATCGTTTTGGAAATGAGTTTACTCACAGGGTTCTTTCTTTGTATACATTCGACTATACGGGCCAAGCCCGGGATTTACCGGAAATCGCGGGTTTTTGTTTGACGGCGATTAAACCACTTTCAATAATCGTCTCATCTAAAATGAAAACATTTCTGAAAACTACAGGTCTCATGCGTTTTAGTGGTGAAAAATTAATTTAAAAAATTTTTCGGCAAATGAGCTTACTCCCTGGGTACTTTCTTTGTATACTTTTGAATATACGGGCCGAGTCCGGGATTTACGGGAAATCGTGGGTTTTCCTTTGCCGGCTATTAAACCTCTTTCAGTAGGCGTCTCCTCAAAAATGAAAGCATTTTTGAAAACTACAAGTCTCATGCCTTTTAGTGGTGAAAAAATAATTTAAAAAATCGTTCGGGAAATGAGTTTACTCCCTGGGTACTTTCTTTGTACACTTTTGACTATACGGGCCGAGTCCGGGATTTAAGGGAAATCGCGGGTTTTCATTTGCCGGCGATTAAACTTCTTTTATTCTGCGTCCCATCAAAAATGAAAACATTTTTGAAAACTACAAGTCTCATGTGTTTTAGTGGTGAAAAAATAAAATAAAAAATCGTTCGGGAAATGGGTTTACTCCCTGGGTACTTTCTTTGTATACTTTTGACTATACGGGCCAAGCCCGGTATTTACGGGAAATGGCGGGTTTTCGTTTGCCGGCGATTAATCTTCTTTTATTCAGTGTTTCATCAAAAATGAAAACATTTTTGAAAACTACAAGTCACATGCGTTTTAGTGGTGAAAAGATAATTTAAAAAATCGTTTTGGAAATGAGTTTACTCACAGGGTACTTTCTTTGTATACATTCGACTATACGGGCCAAGCCCGGGATTTACGGGAAATCGCGGGTTTTCGTTTGCCGGCGATTAAACCACTTTCATTAATCGTCTCATCAAAAATGAAAACATTTCTGAAAACTACAGGTCTCATGCGTTTTAGTGGTAAAAATTTAATTTAAAAAATCGTTCGGGAAATGAGTTTACTCCCTGGGTACTTTCTTTGTATACTTTTGAATATACGGGCCGAGTCCGGGATTTACGGGAAATCGCGGGTTTTCGTTTGCCGGCGATTAAACTTCTTTTATTCAGCGTATCATCAAAAATGAAAACATTTTTAAAAACTACATGTCTCATGGGCTTTAGTGGTGAAATAATAATTTAAAAAATCGTTTGGAAAATGAGTTTACTCCCTGGGTACTTTCTTTGTATACTTTTGACTATACGGGCCGAGTCCGGGATTTACGGGAAATCGCAGGTTTTCGTTTGCCGGCGATTAAACTTCTTTTATTCAGCGTCTCATCAAAAATGAAAACATTTTTAAAAACTACAAGTCTTATGCGTTTTAGTGGTGAAAAAATAATTTAAAAAATCGTTCTGAAAATGAGTTTACTCACAGGGTACTTTCTTTGTATACATTCGACTATACGGCCAAGCCCGGGATTTACGGGAAATCACGGGTTTTCATTTGCCGGCGATTAAACCTCTTTCAATAATCGTCTCATCTAAAATGAAAACATTTCTGAAAACTACAGGTCTCATGCGTTTTAGTGGTGAAAAATTAATTTAAAAAATCGTTCGGCAAATGAGTTTACTCCCTGGGTACTTTCTTTGTATACTTTTGAATATACGGGCCGAGTCCGGGATTTACGGGAAATAGTTGGTTTTGGTTTGCCGGCGATTAAACTTCTTTTATTCAGCGTCTCATCAAAAATGAAAACATTTTTAAAAACTACAAGTCTCATGGGCTTTAGTGGTGAAATAATAATTTAAAAAATCGTTCTGGAAATGAGTTTACTCACAGGGTACTTTCTTTTTATACATTCGACTATACGGGCCAAACCCGGGATTTACGGGAAATCGCGGGTTTTCGTTTGCCGGCGATTAAACCTCTTTCATTAAGCGTCTCTTAAAAAATGACAACATTTTTGAAAACTACAAGTCTCATGCGTTTTAGTGGTGAAAAAAAAATTTAAGAAATCGTTCGGGAAATGAGTTTACTCCCTGGGTACTTTTTTTGTATACATTCGACTACACGGGCCAAGCCCGGGATTTAGGGGAAATCGCTGGTTTTCGTTTGCCGGCGATTAAACCTCTTTCATTAGGCGTCTCATCAAAAATGAAAACCTTTTTGAAAACTACAAGTGTCATGCGTTTTAGTGGTGAAAAAATAATTTAAAAAATCGTTCGGGAAATGAGTTTACTTCCTGGGTACTTTCTTTATATACTTTTGACTATACGGGTCAAGCCCGGGATTTACGGGAAATGGCGGGTTTTCGTTTGCCAGCGATTAAACTCCTTTTATTCTGCGTCTCATCAAACATGAAAACATTTTTAATAACTACAAGTCTCATGGGCTTTAGTGGTGAAATAATAATTTAAAAAATCGTTCGGGAAATGAGTTTACTCCCTGGGTATTTTCTTTGTATACTTTTGACTATACGGGCCGAGTCTGCGATTTACGGGAAATCGCAGGTTTTCGTTTGCCAGCGATTAAACTTCTTTTATTCAGCGTCTCATCAAAAATGAAAACATTTTTGAAAACTACAAGTCTCATGCGATTTAGTGGTGAAAAGATAACTTAAAAAATCGTTTTGGAAATGAGCTTACTCACAGGGTACTTTCTTTGTATATATTCCACTATCCGGGACAAGCCCGGGATTTACAGGATATCGCGGTTTTTCGTTTGCCGGCGTCTAAACCTCTTTCATTAAGCGTCTCAATAAAAATGAAAACATTTTTGAAAACTACAAGCCTCATTCGTTCTAGTGGTGCAGAAATAATTTGAAAAATCGTTCGGGGAAATCAGTTTACTCCTTGGGTACTTTCTTTATATACATTCAACTATACGGGCCAAGCCCGGGATTTACGGGAAATCGCGGGTTTTTGTTTGTCGGCGATTAAACTTCTTTTACTCAACGTCTCATCAAAAATGAAAACAAGTTTGAAAACTACATGTCTCATGCGTTTTAGTGGTGAAAAAAAAATTTAAAAAATCGTTCGGGAAATGAGTTTACTCCTTGGGTACTTTCTTTGTATACATTCGACTACACGGGCCAAGCCCGGGATTTAGGGGAAATCGCTGGTTTTCGTTTGCCGGCGATTAAACTTCTTTTTTTCAGCGTCTCATCAAAAATGAAAACATTTTTGAAAACTACAAGTCTCATGCGATTTAGTGGTGAAAAATTAATTTAAAAAATCGTTCGGGAAATGAGTTTACTCCCTGGGTACTTTCTTTGTATACTTTTGACTATACGGGCCGAGTCCGGGACTTACGGGAAATCGCGGGTTTTCGTTTGCCGGCGATTAAACTTCTTTTATTCAGCGTCTCATCAAAAATGAAAACATTTTCAAAAACTACAAGTCTCATGGGCTTTAGTGGTGAAATAATAATTTAAAAAATCGTTTGGGAAATGAGTTTACTCCCTGGGTACTTTCTTTGTTTACTTTTGACTATACGGGCCGAGTCCGGGATTTACGGGAAATCGCAGGTTTTCGTTTGCCGGCGCTTAAACTTCTTTTATTCAGCGTCTCATCAAAAATGAAAACATTTTTGAAAACTACAAGTCTTATGCGTTTTACTGGTGAAAAAATAATTTAAAAAATCGTTCTGAAAATGAGTTTACTCACAGGGTACTTTCTTTGTATACATTCGACTATACGGGCCAAGCCCGGGATTTACGGGAAATCACGGGTTTTCGTTTGCCGGCGATTAAACCTCTTTCATTAAGTGTCTCATCAAAAATGAAAACATTTTTGAAAACTACAAGTCTCATGCGTTTTAGTGATGCAAAAGTAATTTAAAAAATCGTTCGGAAAATGAGTTTACTCCCTGGGTACTTTCTTTGTATACTTTTGACTATACGGGCCGAGTGCGGGGTTTACGGGAAATGGCGGGTTTTCGTTTGCCGGCGATTAAACTCCATTTATTCAGCGTCTCATCAAAAATGAAAACATTTCTGAAAACTACAAGTCTTATGCGTTTTAGTGGTGAAATAATAATTTAAAAAATCGTTTGGGAAATGAGTTTACTCCCTGGGTACTTTGTTTGTATACTTTTGACTATACGGGCCGAGTCCGGGATTTACGGGAAATCGCGGGTTTTCGTTTGCCGGCGATTAAACCTCTTTCATTAAGCGTCTCATTAAAAATGAAAACATTTTTGAAAACTAAAAGTCTCATGCGTTTTAGTTGTGAAAAAATAATTTAAAAAATCGTTCGGGAAATGAGTTTACTCCCTGGGTACTTTCTTTGTATACATTCGACTACACGGGCCAAGCCCGGGATTTACGGGAAATCGCGGGTTTTCGTTTGCCGGCGATTAAACTTCTTTTATTCAGCGTCTCATCAAAAATGAAAAAATTTTTGAAAACTACAAGTCTTATGCGTTTTAGTGGTGAAAAAATAATTTAAAAAATCGTTCTGGAAATGAGTTTACTCACAGGGTACTTTCTTTGTATACATTCGACTATGCGGGCCAAGCCCAGGATTTGTGGGAAATCGCGGGTTTTCGTTTGCCGGCGATTAAACCTCTTTCATTAAGCGTCTCATCAAAAATGAATACATTTTTGAAAACTACAAGTCTCATGCGTTTTAGTGGTGAAAAAAAAATTTAAAAAATCGTTCAGGAAATGAGTTTACTCCCTGGGTACTTTCTTTGTATACATTCGACTACACGAGCCAAGCCTGGGTTTTAGGGGAAATCGTTGGTTTTCGTTTGCCGGCGATTAAACCTCTTTCATTAAGCGTCTCATCAAAAATGAAAACATTTTTGAAAACTACAAGTCTCATGCGTTTTATTGGTGAAAAAATAATTTAAAAAATCGTTCGGGAAATGAATTTACTCCCTGGGTGCCTTCTTTGTATACTTTTGACTATACGGGCCGAGTCCGGGATTTACGGGAAATCGCGGGTTTTCGTTTGCCGGCGATTAAACTTCTTTTATTCAGCGTATCATCAAAAATGAAAACATTTTTAAAAACTACAAGTCTCATGGGCTTTAGTGGTGAAATAATAATTTAAAAAATCGTTCGGGAAATGAGTTTACACCCTGGGTACTTTCTTTGTATACTTTTGACTATACGGGCCGAGTCCGGGCTTTACAGGAAATGGCGGGTTTTCGTTTGCCGGCGATTAAACTTCTTTTATTCAGCGTCTCATCAAAAATGACAACATTTCTGAAAACTACAAGTCTCATGCGTTTTAGTGGTGAAGAAATAATTTAAAAAATCGTTCGGGAAATGAGTTTACTCCCTGGGTACTTTCTTTGTATACTTTTGACTATACGGGCCGAGTCCGGGATTTACGGGAAATCGCGGGTTTTCGTTTGCCGGCGATTAAACTTCTTTTATTCAGCGTCTCATCAAAAATGAAAACATTTTTGAAAACTACAAGTCTCATGGGCTTTAGTGGTGAAATAATAATTTAAAAAATCGTTTGGGGCAATGAGTTTACTCCCTGGGTACTTTCTTTGTATACTTTTGACTATACGGGCCGAGTCCGGGATTTACGGGAAATCGCGGGTTTTCGTTTGCCGGCGATTAAACTTCTTTTATTCAGCGTCTTATCAAAAATGAAAACATTTTTGAAAACTTTCGTTTGCCGGTGATTAAACTTCTTTTATTCAGTGTCAAATCAAAAATGAAAACCTTTTTGAAAACTACAAGTCTCATGCGTTTTAGTGGTGAAAAGATAATTTAAAAAATCGTTTTGGAAATGAATTTACTCCCTGGGTGCCTTCTTTGTATACTTTTGACTATACGGGCCGAGTCCGGGATTTACGGGAAATCGCGGGTTTTCGTTTGCCGGCGATTAAACTTCTTTTATTCAGCGTATCATCAAAAATGAAAACATTTTTAAAAACTACAAGTCTCATGGGCTTTAGTGGTGAAATAATAATTTAAAAAATCGTTCGGGAAATGAGTTTACACCCTGGGTACTTTCTTTGTATACTTTTGACTATACGGGCCGAGTCCGGGCTTTACAGGAAATGGCGGGTTTTCGTTTGCCGGCGATTAAACTTCTTTTATTCAGCGTCTCATCAAAAATGACAACATTTCTGAAAACTACAAGTCTCATGCGTTGTAGTGGTGAAGAAATAATTTAAAAAATCGTTCGGGAAATGAGTTTACTCCCTGGGTACTTTCTTTGTATACTTTTGACTATACGGGCCGAGTCCGGGATTTACGGGAAATCGCGGGTTTTCGTTTGCCGGCGATTAAACTTCTTTTATTCAGCGTCTCATCAAAAATGAAAACATTTTTGAAAACTACAAGTCTCATGGGCTTTAGTGGTGAAATAATAATTTAAAAAATCGTTTGGGGCAATGAGTTTACTCCCTGGGTACTTTCTTTGTATACTTTTGACTATACGGGCCGAGTCCGGGATTTACGGGAAATCGCGGGTTTTCGTTTGCCGGTGATTAAACTTCTTTTATTCAGCGTCTTATCAAAAATGAAAACATTTTTGAAAACTTTCGTTTGCCGGTGATTAAACTTCTTTTATTCAGTGTCAAATCAAAAATGAAAACCTTTTTGAAAACTACAAGTCTCATGCGTTTTAGTGGTGAAAAGATAATTTAAAAAATCGTTTTGGAAATGAGTTTACTCCCTGGGTACTTTCTTTGTCTGCATTCGACTATACAAGCCAAGCCCGGGATTTACGGGAAATCGCGGATTTTCGTTTGCCGGCGATTAAACATCTTTTATTCAGCGTTTCATCAAAAATGCAAACATTTTTAAAAACTACAAGTCTCATGCGTTTTAGTGGTGAAAAAATAATTTAAAAAATCGTTCGGAAAATGAGTTTACTCCCTGGGTACTTTCTTTGTATACTTTTGACTATACGGGCCGAGTCCGGGGTTAACGGGAAATGGCGGGTTTTCGTTTGCCGGCGATTAAACTTCTTTTATTCAGCGTCTCATCAAAAATGACAACATTTCTGAAAACTACAAGTCTCATGCGTTTTAGTGGTGAAGAAATAATTTATAAAATCGTTCGGGAAATGAGTTTACTCCCTGGGTACTTTCTTTGTATACTTTTGACTATACGGGCCGAGTCCGGGATTTACGGGAAATCGCGGGTTTTCGTTTGCCGGCGATTAAACTTCTTTTATTCAGAGTCTCATCAAAAATGAAAACATTTTTGAAAACTACAAGTCTCATGGGCTTTAGTGGCGAAATAATAATTTAAAAAATCGTTTGGGGCAATGAGTTTACTCCCTGGGTACTTTCTTTGTATACTTTTGACTATACGGGCCGAGTCCGGGATTTACGGGAAATCGCGGGTTTTCGTTTGCCGGCGATTAAACTTCTTTTATTCAGCGTCTTATCAAAAATGAAAACATTTTTGAAAACTTTCGTTTGCCGGTGATTAAACTTCTTTTATTCAGTGTCAAATCAAAAATGAAAACCTTTTTGAAAACTACAAGTCTCATGCGTTTTAGTGGTGAAAAGATAATTTAAAAAATCGTTTTGGAAATGAGTTTACTCCCTGGGTGCTTTCTTTGTATACTTTTGACTATACGGGCCGAGTCCGGGATTTACGGGAAGTCGCGGGTTTTCGTTTGCCGGCGATTTAACTTCTTTTATTCAGCGTATTATCAAAAATGAAAACATTTTTAAAAACTACAAGTCTGATGGGCTTTAGTGGTGAAGAAATAATTTAAAAAATCGTTCGGGAAATGAGTTTACTCCCTGGGTACTTTCTTTGTATACTTTTGACTATACGGGCCGAGTCCGGGATTTACGGGAAATCGCGGGTTTTCGTTTGCCGGCGATTAAACTTCTTTTATTCAGCGTCTCATCAAAAATGAAAACATTTTTGAAAACTACAAGTCTCATGGGCTTTAGTGGTGAAATAATAATTTAAAAAATCGTTTGGGAAATGAGTTTACTCCCTGGGTACTTTCTTTGTATACTTTTGACTATACGGGCCGAGTCCGGGATTTACGGGAAATCGCGGGTTTTCGTTTGCCGGCGATTAAACTTCTTTTATTCAGCATCTCATCAAAAATGAAAACATTTTTGAAAACTACAAGTCTCATGGGCTTTAGTGGTGAAATAATAATTTAAAAAATCGTTTGGGAAATGAGTTTACTCCCTGGGTACTTTCTTTGTATACTTTTGACTATACGGGCCGAGTCCGGGATTTACGGGAAATCGCGGGTTTTCGTTTGCCGGCGATTAAACTTCTTTTATTCAGCGTCTTATCAAAAATGAAAACATTTTTGAAAACTTTCGTTTGCCGGTGTCTCCCTGGGTGCTTTCTTTGTATACTTTTGACTATACAGGCCGAGTCCGGGATTTACGGGAAGTCGCGGGTTTTCGTTTGCCGGCGATTGAACTTCTTTTATTCAGCGTATTATCAAAAATGAAAACATTTTTAAAAACTACAAGTCTGATGGGCTTTAGTGGTGAAGAAATAATTTAAAAAATCGTTCGGGAAATGAGTTTACTCCCTGGGTACTTTCTTTGTATACTTTTGACTATACGGGCCGAGTCCGGGATTTACGGGAAATCGCGGGTTTTTGTTTGCCGGCGATTAAACTTCTTTTATTCAGCGTCTCATCAAAAATGAAAACATTTTTGAAAACTACAAGTCTCATGGGCTTTAGTGGTGAAATAATAATTTAAAAAATCGTTTGGGAAATGAGTTTACTCCCTGGGTACTTTGTTTGTATACTTTTGACTATACGGGCCGAGTCCGGGATTTACGGGAAATCGCGGGTTTTCGTTTGCCGGCGATTAAACTTCTTTTATTCAGCATCTCATCAAAAATGAAAACATTTTTGAAAACTACAAGTCTCATGGGCTTTAGTGGTGAAATAATAATTTAAAAAATCGTTTGGGAAATGAGTTTATTCCCTGGGTACTTTCTTTGTATACTTTTGACTATACGGGCCGAGTCCGGGATTTACGGGAAATCGCGGGTTTTCGTTTGCCGGCGATTAAACTTCTTTTATTCAGCGTCTTATCAAAAATGAAAACATTTTTGAAAACTTTCGTTTGCCGGTGATTAAACTTCTTTTATTCAGTGTCAAATCAAAAATGAAAACATTTTTGAAAACTACAAGTCTCATGCGTTTTAGTGGTGAAAAGATAATTTAAAAAATCGTTTTGGAAATGAGTTTACTCACAGGGTACTTTCTTTGTCTGCATTCGACTATACAAGCCAAGCCCGGGATTTACGGGAAATCGCGGATTTTCGTTTGCCGGCGATTAAACATCTTTTATTCAGCGTCTCATCAAAACTGAAAACATTTTTGAAAACTACAAGTCTCATGCGTTTTATTGGTGAACAAATAATTTAAAAAAATCGTTCGGGAAATGAGTTTACTCCCTGGGTGCTTTCTTTGTATACTTTTGACTATACGGGCCGAGTCCGGGATTTACGGGAAGTCGCGGGTTTTCGTTTGCCGGCGATTGAACTTCTTTTATTCAGCGTATCATCAAAAATGAAAACATTTTTAAAAACTACAAGTCTCATGGGCTTTAGTGGTGAAATAATAATTTAAAAAATCGTTCGGAAAATGAGTTTACACCCCGGGTACTTTCTTTGTATACTTTTGACTATATGGGCCAAGCCCGGGCTTTACGGGAAATCGCGGGTTTTCGTTTGCCGGCGATTAAACTTCTTTTATTCAGCGTCTTATCAAAAATGAAAACATTTTTGAAAACTTTCGTTTGCCGGTGATTAAACTTCTTTTATTCAGTGTCAAATCAAAAATGAAAACCTTTTTGAAAACTACAAGTCTCATGCGTTTAGTGGTGAAAAGATAATTTAAAAAATCGTTTTGGAAATGAGTTTACTCACAGGGTACTTTCTTTGTCTGCATTCGACTATACAAGCCAAGCCCGGGATTTACGGGAAATCGCGGTTTTTCGTTTGCCGGCGATTAAACATCTTTTATTCAGCGTCTCATCAAAACTGAAAACATTTTTGAAAACTACAAGTCTCATGCGTTTTATTGGTGAAAAAATAATTTAAAAAATCGTTCGGGAAATGAGTTTACTCCCTGGGTGCTTTCTTTGTATACTTTTGACTATACGGGCCGAGTCCGGGATTTACGGGAAGTCGCGGGTTTTCGTTTGCCGGCGATTGAACTTCTTTTATTCAGCGTATCATCAAAAATGAAAACATTTTTAAAAACTACAAGTCTTATGGGCTTTAGTGGTGAAATAATAATTTAAAAAATCGTTCGGAAAATGAGTTTACACCCCGGGTACTTTCTTTGTATACTTTTGACTATATGGGCCAAGCCCGGGCTTTACGGGAAATGGCCGGTTTTCGTTTGCCGGCGATTAAACTTCTTTTATTCAGCGTCTCATCAAAAATGAAAACATTTCTGAAAACTACAAGTCTCATGCGTTTTAGTGGTGAAGAAATAATTTAAAAAATCGTTCGGGAAATGAGTTTACTCCCTGGGTACTTTCTTTGTATACTTTTGACTATACGGGCCGAGTCCGGGATTTACGGGAAATCGCGAGTTTTCGTTTGCCGGCGATTAAACTTCTTTTATTCAGCGTCTCATCAAAAATGAAAACATTTTTGAAAACTACAAGTCTCATGGGCTTTAGTGGTGAAATAATAATTTAAAAAATCGTTTGGGAAATGAGTTTACTCCCTGGGTACTTTCTTTGTATACATTTGACTATACGGGCCGAGTCCGGGATTTACGGGAAATCGCGGGTTTTCGTTTGCCGGCGATTAAACTTCTTTTATTCAGCGTCTCATCAAAAATGAAAACATTTTTGAAAACTACAAGTGTCATGGGCTTTAGTGGTGAAATAATAATTTAAAAAATTGTTTGGGAAATGAGTTTACTCCCTGGGTGCTTTCTTTGTATACTTTTGACTATACGGGCCGAGTCCGGGATTTACGGGAAATCGCGGGTTTTCGTTTGCCGGCGATTAAACTTCTTTTATTCAGCGTCTTATCAAAAATGAAAACATTTTTGAAAACTTTCGTTTGCCGGTGATTAAACTTCTTTTATTCAGTGTCAAATCAAAAATGAAAACATTTTTGAAAACTACAAGTCTCATGCGTTTTAGTGGTGAAAAGATAATTTAAAAAATGGTTTTGGAAATGAGTTTACTCACAGGGTACTTTCTTTGTCTGCAATAGACTATACAAGCCAAGCCCGGGATTTACGGGAAATCGCGGATTTTCGTTTGCCGGCGATTAAACATCTTTTATTCAGCGTCTCATCAAAACTGAAAACATTTTTGAAAACTACAAGTCTCATGCGTTTTATTGGTGAAAAAATAATTTAAAAAAATCGTTCGGGAAATGAGTTTACTCCCTGGGTGCTTTCTTTGTATACTTTTGACTATACGGGCCGAGTCCGGGATTTACGGGAAGTCGCGGGTTTTCGTTTGCCGGCGATTAAACTTCTTTTATTCAGCGTATCATCAAAAATGAAAACATTTTTAAAAACTACAAGTCTCATGGGCTTTAGTGGTGAAATAATAATTTAAAAAATCGTTCGGAAAATGAGTTTACACCCCGGGTACTTTCTCTGTATACTTTTGACTATATGGGCCAAGCCCGGGCTTTACGGGAAATGGCCGGTTTTCGTTTGCCGGCGATTAAACTTCTTTTATTCAGCGTCTCATCAAAAATGAAAACATTTCTGAAAACTACAAGTCTCATGCGTTTTAGTGGTGAAGAAATAATTTAAAAAATCGTTCGGGAAATGAGTTTACTCCCTGGGTACTTTCTTTGTATACTTTTGACTATACGGGCCGAGTCCGGGATTTACGGGAAATCGCGGGTTTTCGTTTGCCGGCGATTAAACTTCTTTTATTCAGCGTCTCATCAAAAATGAAAACATTTTTGAAAACTACAAGTCTCATGGGCTTTAGTGGTGAAATAATAATTTAAAAAATCGTTTGGGAAATGAGTTTACTCCCTGGGTACTTTCTTTGTATACTTTTGACTATACGGGCCGAGTCCGGGATTTACGGGAAACCGCGGGTTTTCGTTTGCCAGCGATTAAACTTCTCTTATTCAGCGTACGATCAAAAATGAAAACATTTTTGAAAACTACAAGTCTCATGCGCTTTAGTGGTGAAAAATTAATATAAAAAATCGTTCGGGAAATGAGTTTACTCCCTGGGTACTTTCTCTGTATACTTTTGACTATACGGGCCAAGCCCAGAATTTACGGGAAATGGCGGGTTTTCGTTTGCCGGTGATTAAACTTCTTTTATTCAGTGTCTAATCAAAAATGAAAACATTTTTGAAAACTACAAGTCTCATGCGTTTTAGTGGTGAAAAGATAATTTAAAAAATCCTTCGGGAAATGAGTTTACTCCCTGGGTGCTTTCTTTTGATACTTTTGACTATACGGCCGAGTCCGGGATTTACGGGAAGTCGCGGGTTTTCGTTTGCGGGCGATTAAACTTCTTTTATTCAGCGTCTCATCAAAAATGAAAACATTTTTAAAAACTACAAGTCTCATGGGCTTTAGTGGTGAAATAATAATTTGAAAAATCGTTCGGAAAATGAGTTTACACCCCGGGTACTTTCTTTGTATACTTTTGACTATATGGGCCAAGCCCGGGGTTTACGGGAAATGGCGGGTTTTCGTTTGCCGGCGATTAAACTTCTTTTAATCAGCGTTTCATCAAAAATGAAAACATTTCTGAAAACTACAGGTCTCATGCGTTTTAGTGGTGAAGAAATAATTTAAAAAATCGTTCGGGAAATGAGTTTACTCCCTGGGTACTTCCTTTGTATACTTTTGACTATACGGGCCGAGTCCGGGATTTACGGGAAATCGCGGGTTTTCGTTTGCCGGCGATTAAACTTCTCTTATTCAGCGTACGATCAAAAATGAAAACATTTTTGAAAACTACAAGTCTCATGCGCTTTAGTGGTGAAAAATTAAAATAAAAAATCGTTCGGGAAATGAGTTTACTCCCTGGGTACTTTCTCTGTATACTTTTGACTATACGGGCCAAGCCCAGAATTTACGGGAAATGGCGGGTTTTCGTTTGCCGGTGATTAAACTTCTTTTATTCAGTGTCTAATCAAAAATGAAAACATTTTTGAAAACTACAAGTCTCATGCGTTTTAGTGGTGAAAAGATAATTTAAAAAATCCTTCGGGAAATGAGTTTACTCCCTGGGTGCTTTCTTTTGATACTTTTGACTATACGGCCGAGTCCGGGATTTACGGGAAGTCGCGGGTTTTCGTTTGCGGGCGATTAAACTTCTTTTATTCAGCGTCTCATCAAAAATGAAAACATTTTTAAAAACTACAAGTCTCATGGGCTTTAGTGGTGAAATAATAATTTGAAAAATCGTTCGGAAAATGAGTTTACACCCCGGGTACTTTCTTTGTATACTTTTCACTATATGGGCCAAGCCCGGGGTTTACGGGAAATGGCGGGTTTTCGTTTGCCGGCGATTAAACTTCTTTTAATCAGCGTTTCATCAAAAATGAAAACATTTCTGAAAACTACAGGTCTCATGCGTTTTAGTGGTGAAGAAATAATTTAAAAAATCGTTCGGGAAATGAGTTTACTCCCTGGGTACTTCCTTTGTATACTTTTGACTATACGGGCCGAGTCCGGGATTTACGGGAAATCGCGGGTTTTCGTTTGCCGGCGATTAAACTTCTTTTATTCAGCGTCTCATCAAAAATGAAAACATTTTTGAAAACTACAAGTCTCATGGGCTTTAGTGGTGAAATAATAATTTAAAAAATCGTTTGGGAAATGAGTTTACTCCCTGGGTACTTTCTTTGTATACTTTTGACTATACGGGCCGAGTCCGGGATTTACGGGAAATCGCGGGTTTTCGTTTGCCGGCGATTAAACTTCTTTTATTCAGCGTCTCATCAAAAATGAAAACATTTTTGAAAACTACAAGTGTCATGGGCTTTAGTGGTGAAATAATAATTTAAAAAATTGTTTGGGAAATGAGTTTACTCCCTGGGTACTTTCTTTGTATACTTTTGACTATACGGGCCGAGTCCGGGATTTACGGGAAATCGCGGGTTTTCGTTTGCCGGCGATTAAACTTCTTTTATTCAGCGTCTTATCAAAAATGAAAACATTTTTGAAAACTTTCGTTTGCCGGTGATTAAACTTCTTTTATTCAGTGTCAAATCAAAAATGAAAACATTTTTGAAAACTACAAGTCTCATGCGTTTTAGTGGTGAAAAGATAATTTAAAAAATCGTTTTGGAAATGAGTTTACTCACAGGGTACTTTCTTTGTCTGCATTAGACTATACAAGCCAAGCCCGGGATTTACGGGAAATCGCGGATTTTCGTTTGCCGGCGATTAAACATCTTTTATTCAGCGTCTCATCAAAACTGAAAACATTTTTGAAAACTACAAGTCTCATGCGTTTTATTGGTGAAAAAATAATTTAAAAAAATCGTTCGGGAAATGAGTTTACTCCCTGGGTGCTTTCTTTGTATACTTTTGACTATACGGGCCGAGTCCGGGATTTACGGGAAGTCGCGGGTTTTCGTTTGCCGGCGATTGAACTTCTTTTATTCAGCGTATCATCAAAAATAAAAACATTTTTAAAAACTACAAGTCTCATGGGCTTTAGTGGTGAAATAATAATTTAAAAAATCGTTCGGAAAATGAGTTTACACCCCGGGTACTTTCTCTGTATACTTTTGACTATATGGGCCAAGCCCGGGCTTTACGGGAAATGGCCGGTTTTCGTTTGCCGGCGATTAAACTTCTTTTATTCAGCGTCTCATCAAAAATGAAAACATTTCTGAAAACTACAAGTCTCATGCGTTTTAGTGGTGAAGAAATAATTTAAAAAATCGTTCGGGAAATGAGTTTACTCCCTGGGTACTTTCTTTGTATACTTTTGACTATACGGGCCGAGTCCGGGATTTACGGGAAATCGCGGGTTTTCGTTTGCCGGCGATTAAACTTCTTTTATTCAGCGTCTCATCAAAAATGAAAACATTTTTGAAAACTACAAGTCTCATGCGCTTTAGTGGTGAAAAATTAATATAAAAAATCGTTCGGGAAATGAGTTTACTCCCTGGGTACTTTCTCTGTATACTTTTGACTATACGGGCCAAGCCCGGAATTTACGGGAAATGGCGGGTTTTCGTTTGCCGGTGATTAAACTTCTTTTATTCAGTGTCTAATCAAAAATGAAAACATTTTTGAAAACTACAAGTCTCATGCGTTTTAGTGGTGAAAAGATAATTTAAAAAATCCTTCGGGAAATGAGTTTACTCCCTGGGTGCTTTCTTTTGATACTTTTGACTATACGGCCGAGTCCGGGATTTACGGGAAGTCGCGGGTTTTCGTTTGCGGGCGATTAAACTTCTTTTATTCAGCGTCTCATCAAAAATGAAAACATTTTTAAAAACTACAAGTCTCATGGGCTTTAGTGGTGAAATAATAATTTGAAAAATCGTTCGGAAAATGAGTTTACACCCCGGGTACTTTCTTTGTATACTTTTGACTATATGGGCCAAGCCCGGGGTTTACGGGAAATGGCGGGTTTTCGTTTGCCGGCGATTAAACTTCTTTTAATCAGCGTTTCATCAAAAATGAAAACATTTCTGAAAACTACAGGCCTCATGCGTTTTAGTGGTGAAGAAATAATTTAAAAAATCGTTCGGGAAATGAGTTTACTCCCTGGGTACTTTCTTTGTATACTTTTGACTATACGGGCCGAGTCCGGGATTTACGGGAAATCGCGGGTTTTCGTTTGCCGGCGATTAAACCTCTTTTATTCAGCGTCTCATCAAAAATGAAAACATTTTTAAAAACTACAAGTCTCATAGGCTTTAGTGGTGAAATAATAATTTAAAAAATCGTTTGAGAAATGAGTTTACTCCCTGGGTACTTTCTTTGTATACTTTTGACTATACGGGCCGAGTCCAGGATATACGGGAAATCGCGGGTTTTCGTTTGCCGACGATTAAACTTCTTTTATTCAGCGTCTTATCAAAAATGAAAACATTTTTGAAAACTACAAGTCTCATGCGTTTTAGTAGCGAAAACATAATATAAAAAATCGTTCGGGAAATGAGTTTACTCACAGGGTACTTTCTTTGTATACATTCGAATGTACGGGCCAAGCCCGGGATTTAGGGGAAATCGCTGGTTTTCGTTTGCCGGCGATTAAACCTCTTTCATTAAGCGTCTCATCAAAAATGAAAACATTTTTGAAAACTACAAGTCTCATGCGTTTTAGTGGTGAAAAAAAATTTTAAAAAATCGTTCGGGAAATGATTTTACTCCCTGGGTACTTTCTTTGTATACTTTTGACTATACGGACCGAGTCCGGGATTTACGGGAAATCGCGGGTTTTCGTTTGCCGGCGATTAAACTTCTTTTATTCAGCGTCTTATCAAAAATGAAAACATTTTTGAAAACTACAAGTCTCATGCGTTTTAGTGGTGAAAACATAATATAAAAAATCGTTCGGGAAATGAGTTTACTCACAGGGTACTTTCTTTGTATACATTCGAATGTACCGGCCAAGCCCGGGATTTAGGGGAAATCGCTGGTTTTCGTTTGCCGACGATTAAACCTCTTTCAATAAGCGTCTCATCAAAAATGAAAACATTTTTAAAAACTACAAGTCTCATGCGTTTTAGTGGTGAAAAAAAATTTTAAAAAATCGTTCGGGAAATCAGTTTACTCCCTGGGTACTTTCTTTGTATACATTCGACTACACTGGCCAATTCCCGGGATTTAGGGGAAATCGCTGGTTTTCGTTTGCCGGCGATTAAACCTCTTTCATTAAGCGTCTCATCAAAAATGAAAACATTTTTGAAAACTACAAGTCTCATGCGTTTTAGTGGTGAAAAAAATTTTTAAAAAATCGTTCGGGAAATGAGTTTACTCCCTGGGTACTTTCTTTGTATACATTCAACTACACGGGCCAATTCCCGGGATTTAGGGGAAATCGCTGGTTTTCGTTTGCCGGCGATTAAACCTCTTTCATTAAGTGTCTCATTAAAAATGAAAACATTTTTGAAAACTGCAAGTCTCATGCGTTTTAGTGGTGAAAAAATAATTTAAAAAATCGTTCGGAAAATGAGTTTACTCCCTGGGTACTTTCTTTGTATACTTTTGACTATACGGGCCGAGTCCGGGATTTACGGGAAATCGCGGGTTTTTGTTTGCCAGCGATTAAACTTCTTTTATTCAGCGTACGATCAAAAATGAAAACATTTTTGAAAACTACAAGTGTCATGCGTTTTAGTGGTAAAAAATTAATTTAAAAAATAGTTCGGGAAATGAGTTTACTCCCTGGGTACTTTCTTTGTATACTTTTGACTATACGGGCCAAGCCCGGAATTTACGGGAAATGGCGGGTTTTCGTTTGCCGGTGATTAAACTTCTTTTATTCAGTGTCTAATCAAAAATGAAAACATTTTTGAAAACTACAAGTCTCATGCGTTTTAGTGGCGAAAACATAATAAAAAAAATCGTTCGGAAAATGAGTTTACTCACAGGGTACTTTCTTTGTATACATTCGAATGTACGGGCCAAGCCCGGGATTTAGGGGAAATCGCTGGTTTTCGTTTGCCGGCGATTAAACCTCTTTCATTAAGCGTCTCATCAAAAATGAAAACATTTTTGAAAACTACAAGTCTCATGCGTTTTAGTGGTGAAAAAAAATTTAAAAAATCGTTTGGGAAATGAGTTTACTCCCTGGGTACTTTCTTTGTATACTTTTGACTATACGGGCCGAGTCCGGGATTTACGGGAAATCGCGGGTTTTCGTTTGCCGGCGATTAAACTTCTTTTATTCAGCGTCTCATCAAAAATGAAAACATTTTTAAAAACTACAAGTCTCATGCGTTTTAGTGGTGAAAAAAAATTTTAAAAAATCGTTCGGGAAATGAGTTTACTCCCTGGGTACTTTCTTTGTATACATTCGTCTACACGGGCCAATTCCCGGGATTTAGGGGAAATCGCTGGTTTTCGTTTGCCGGCGATTAAACCTCTTTCATTAAGTGTCTCATTAAAAATGAAAACATTTTTGAAAACTGCAAGTCCCATGCGTTTTAGTGGTGAAAAAATAATTTAAAAAATCGTTCGGAAAATGAGTTTACTCCCTGGGTACTTTCTTTGTATACTTTTGACTATACGGGCCGAGTCCGGGATTTACGGGAAATCGCGGGTTTTCGTTTGCCAGCGATTAAACTTCTTTTATTCAGCGTACGATCAAAAATGAAAACATTTTTGAAAACTACAAGTCTCATGCGTTTTAGTGGTGAAAAATTAATATAAAAAATCGTTCGGGAAATGAGTTTACTCCCTGGGTACTTTCTTTGTATACTTTTGACTATACGGGCCAAGCCCGGAATTTACGGGAAATGGCGGGTTTTCGTTTGCCGGTGATTAAACTTCTTTTATTCAGTGTCTAATCAAAAATGAATACATTTTTGAAAACTACAAGTCTCATGCGTTTTAGTTGTGAAAAGATAATTTAAAAAATCGTTCGGGAAATGAGTTTACTCCCTGGGTGCTTTCTTTGTATACTTTTGACTATACGGCCGAGTCCGGGATTTACGGGAAGTCGCGGGTTTTCGTTTGCGGGCGATTAAACTTCTTTTATTCAGCGTCTCATCAAAAATGAAAACATTTTTAAAAACTACAAGTCTCATGGGCTTTAGTGGTGAAATAATAATTTAAAAAATCGTTCGGAAAATGAGTTTACACCCCGGGTACTTTCTTCGTATACTTTTGACTATATGGGCCAAGCCCGAGGTTTACGGGAAATGGCGGGTTTTTGTTTGCCGGCGATTAAACTTCTTTTATTCAGCGTTTCATCAAAAATGAAAACATTTCTGAAAACTACAAGTCTCATGCGTTTTAGTGGTGAAAAAATGATTTAAAAAATCGTTCGGGAAATGAGTTTACTCCCTGGGTACTTTCTTTGTATACTTTTGACTATACGGGCCGAGTCCGGGATTTACGGGAAATCGCGGGTTTTCGTTTGCCGGCGATTAAACTTCTTTTATTCAGCGTCTCATCAAAAATGAAAACATTTTTAAAAACTACAAGTCTCATGGGCTTTAGTGGTGAAATAATAATTTAAAAAATCGTTTGGGAAATGAGTTTACTCCCTGGGTACTTTATTTGTATACTTTTGACTATACGGGCCGAGTCCGGGATTTACGGGAAATCGCGGGTTTTCGTTTGTCGGCGATTAAACTTCTTTTATTCAGCGTCTTATCAAAAATGAAAACATTTTTGAAAACTACAAGTCTCATGCGTTTTAGTGGCGAAAACATAATATAAAAAATCGTTCGGGAAATGAGTTTACTCACAGGGTACTTTCTTTGTATACATTCGAATGTACGGGCCAAGCCCGGGATTTAGCGGAAATCGCTGGTTTTCGTTTGCCGGCGATTAAACCTCTTTCATTAAGTGTCTCATTAAAAATGAAAACATTTTTGAAAACTGCAAGTCTCATGCGTTTTAGTGGTGAAAAAATAATTTAAAAAATCGTTCGGAAAATGAGTTTACTCCCTGGGTACTTTCTTTGTATACTTTTGACTATACGGGCCGAGTCCGGGATTTACGGGAAATCGCGGGTTTTCGTTTGCCAGCGATTAAACTTCTTTTATTCAGCGGACGATCAAAAATTAAAACATTTTTGAAAACTACAAGTCTCATGCGTTTTAGTGGTGAAAAATTAATATAAAAAATCGTTCGGGAAATGAGTTTACTCCCTGGGTACTTTCTTTGTATACTTTTGACTATACGGGCCAAGCCCGGAATTTACGGGAAATGGCGGGTTTTCGTTTGCCGGTGATTAAACTTCTTTTATTCAGTGTCTAATCAAAAATGAAAACATTTTTGAAAACTACAAGTCTCATGCGTTTTAGTGGTGAAAAGATAATTTAAAAAATCGTTCGGGAAATGAGTTTACTCCCTGGGTGCTTTCTTTGTATACTTTTGACTATACGGCCGAGTCCGGGATTTACGGGAAGTCGCGGGTTTTCGTTTGCGGGCGATTAAACTTCTTTTATTCAGCGTCTCATCAAAAATGAAAACATTTTTAAAAACTACAAGTCTCATGGGCTTTAGTGGTGAAATAATAATTTAAAAAATCGTTCGGAAAATGAGTTTACACCCCGGGTACTTTCTTTGTATACTTTTGACTATATGGGCCAAGCCCGAGGTTTACGGGAAATGGCGGGTTTTTGTTTGCCGGCGATTAAACTTCTTTTATTCAGCGTTTCATCAAAAATGAAAACATTTCTGAAAACTACAAGTCTCATGCGTTTTAGTGGTGAAGAAATAATTTAAAAAATCGTTCGGGAAATGAGTTTACTCCCTGGGTACTTTCTTTGTATACTTTTGACTATACGGGCCGAGTCCGGGATTTACGGGAAATCGCGGGTTTTCGTTTGCCGGCGATTAAACTTCTTTTATTCAGCGTCTCATCAAAAATGAAAACATTTTTAAAAACTACAAGTCTCATGGGCTTTAGTGGTGAAATAATAATTTAAAAAATCGTTCGGGAAATGAGTTTACTCCCTGGGTACTTTCTTTGTATATTTTTGACTATACGGGCCGAGTCTGGGATTTACGGGAAGTTGCAGGTTTTCGTTTGCCGGCGATTAAACTTCTTTTATTCAGCGTCTCATCAAAAATGAAAACATTTTTGAAAACTACAAGTCTCATGCGTTTTAGTGGTGAAAAAATAATTTAAAAAATCGTTCGGGAAATGAGTTTACTCCCTGGGTACTTTCTTTGTATACATTGGACCACACGGGCCAAGCCCGCGTTTTAGGGGAAATCGCTGGTTTTCGTTTGCCGGCGATTAAACTTCTTTTATTCAGCGTCTTATTAAAAATGAAAACATTTTTGAAAACTACAGGTCTCATGCGTTTTAGTGGTGAAAAAATAATTTGAAAAATCGTTTGGGAAATGAGTTTACTCCCTGGGTACTTTCTTTGTATACTTTTGACTATGCGGGCCGAGTCCAGGGTTTACGGGAAATCGCGGGTTTTCGTTCGCCGGCAATTAAACCTCTTTCATTAAGCGTCTCATTAAAAATTAAAACATTTTTGAAAACTACAAGTCTCATTCGTTCTAGTGGTGCAGAAATAATTTGAAAAATCGTTCAGGAAATCAGTTTATTCCTTAGGTACTTTCTTTATATACATTCAACTATACGGGCCAAGCCCGGGATTTACGGGAAATCGCGGGTTTTCGTTTGCCGGCGATTAAAATTCTTTTATTCAGCGTCTCATCAAAAATGAAACCAAGTTTGAAAACTACAAGTCTCATGCGTTTTTGTGGTGAAAAAATAATTTAAAAAATCGTTCGGGAAATGAGTTTAATCCCTGGGTACTTTCTTTGTATACTTTTGACTATACGGGCCGAGTCCGGGATTTACGGGAAATAGCGGGTTTTCGTTTGTCGGCGATTAAACTTCTTTTATTCAGCGTCTTATCAAAAATGAAAACATTTTTGAAAACTACAAGTCTCATGCGTTTTAGTGGCGAAAACATAATATAAAAAATCGTTCGGGAAATGAGTTTACTCACAGGGTACTTTCTTTGTATACATTCGAATGTACGGGCCAAGCCCGGGATTTAGCGGAAATCGCTGGTTTTCGTTTGCCGGCGATTAAACCTCTTTCATTAAGCGTCTCATCAAAAATGAAAACATTTTTGAAAACTACAAGTCTCATGCGTTTTAGTGGTGAAAAGATAATTTAAAAAATCGTTCGGGAAATGAGTTTACTCCCTGGGTGCTTTCTTTGTATACTTTTGACTATACGGCCGAGTCCGGGATTTACGGGAAGTCGCGGGTTTTCGTTTGCGGGCGATTAAACTTCTTTTATTCAGCGTCTCATCAAAAATGAAAACATTTTTAAAAACTACAAGTCTCATGGGCTTTAGTGGTGAAATAATAATTTAAAAAATCGTTCGGAAAATGAGTTTACACCCCGGGTACTTTCTTTGTATACTTTTGACTATATGGGCCAAGCCCGGGGTTTACGGGAAATGGCGGGTTTTTGTTTGCCGGCGATTAAACTTCTTTTATTCAGCGTTTCATCAAAAATGAAAACATTTCTGAAAACTACAAGTCTCATGCGTTTTAGTGGTGAAGAAATAATTTAAAAAATCGTTCGGGAAATGAGTTTACTCCCTGGGTACTTTCTTTGTATACTTTTGACTATACGGGCCGAGTCCGGGATTTACGGGAAATCGCGGGTTTTCGTTTGTCGGCGATTAAACTTCTTTTATTCAGCGTCTTATCAAAAATGAAAACATTTTTGAAAACTACAAGTCTCATGCGTTTTAGTGGTGAAAAATTAATATAAAAAATCGTTCGGGAAATGAGTTTACTCCCTGGGTACTTTCTTTGTATACTTTTGACTATACGGGCCAAGCCCGGAATTTACGGGAAATGGCGGGTTTTCGTTTGCCGGTGATTAAACTTCTTTTATTCAGTGTCTAATCAAAAATGAAAACATTTTTGAAAACTACAAGTCTCATGCGTTTTAGTGGTGAAAAGATAATTTAAAAAATCGTTCGGGAAATGAGTTTACTCCCTGGGTGCTTTCTTTGTATACTTTTGACTATACGGCCGAGTCCGGGATTTACGGGAAGTCGCGGGTTTTCGTTTGCGGGCGATTAAACTTCTTTTATTCAGCGTCTCATCAAAAATGAAAACATTTTTAAAAACTACAAGTCTCATGGGCTTTAGTGGTGAAATAATAATTTAAAAAATCGTTCGGAAAATGAGTTTACACCCCGGGTACTTTCTTTGTATACTTTTGACTATATGGGCCAAGCCCGGGTTTTACGGGAAATGGCGGGTTTTTGTTTGCCGGCGATTAAACTTCTTTTATTCAGCGTTTCATCAAAAATGAAAACATTTCTGAAAACTACAAGTCTCATGCGTTTTAGTGGTGAAGAAATAATTTAAAAAATCGTTCGGGAAATGAGTTTACTCCCTGGGTACTTTCTTTGTATACTTTTGACTATACGGGCCGAGTCCGGGATTTACGGGAAATCGCGGGTTTTCGTTTGTCGGCGATTAAACTTCTTTTATTCAGCGTCTTATCAAAAATGAAAACATTTTTGAAAACTACAAGTCTCATGCGTTTTAGTGGCGAAAACATAATATAAAAAATCGTTCGGGAAATGAGTTTACTCACAGGGTACTTTCTTTGTATACATTCGAATGTACGGGCCAAGCCCGGGATTTAGCGGAAATCGCTGGTTTTCGTTTGCCGGCGATTAAACCTCTTTCATTAAGCGTCTCATCAAAAATGAAAACATTTTTGAAAACTACAAGTCTCATGCGTTTTAGTGGTAAAAAAAAATTTTAAAAAATCGTTCGGGAAATGAGTTTACTCCCTGGGTACTTTCTTTGTATACTTTTGACTATACAGGCCGAGTCCGGGATTTACGGGAAATCGCGGGTTTTCGTTTGCCGGCGATTAAACTTCTTTTATTCAGCGTCTCATCAAAAATGAAAACATTTTTAAAAACTACAAGTCTCATGGGCTTTAGTGGTGAAATAATAATTTAAAAAATCGTTTGGGAAATGAGTTTACTCCCTGGGTACTTCCTTTGTATACTTTTGACTATACGGGCCGAGTCCGGGATTTACGGGAAATCGCGGGTTTTCGTTTGCCGGCGATTAAACTTCTTTTATTCAGCGTCTTATCAAAAATGAAAACATTTTTGAAAACTACAAGTCTCATGCGTTTTAGTGGCGAAAACATAATATAAAAAATCGTTCGGGAAATGAGTTTACTCACAGGGTACTTTCTTTGTATACATTCGAATGTACGGGCCAAGCCCGGGATTTAGGGGAAATCGCTGGTTTTCGTTTGCCGGCGATTAAACCTCTTTTATTAAGCGTCTCATCAAAAATGAAAACATTTTTGAAAACTACAAGTCTCATGCGTTTTAGTGGTGAAAAAAATTTTTAAAAAATCGTTCGGGAAATGAGTTTACTCCCTGGGTACTTTCTTTGTATACATTCGACTACACGGGCCAATTCCCGGGATTTAGGGGAAATCGCTGGTTTTCGTTTGCCGGCGATTAAACCTCTTTCATTAAGTGTCTCATTAAAAATGGAAACATTTTTGAAAACTGCAAGTCTCATGCGTTTTAGTGGTGAAACTTTTGACTATATGGGCCAAGCCCGGGGTTTACGGGAAATGGCGGGTTTTCGTTTGCCGGCGATTAAACTTCTTTTATTCAGCGTTTCATCAAAAATGAAAACATTTCTGAAAACTACAAGTCTCATGCGTTTTAGTGGTGAAGAAATAATTTAAAAAATCGTTCGGGAAATGAGTTTACTCCCTGGGTACTTTCTTTGTATACTTTTGACTATACGGGCCGAGTCCGGGATTTACGGGAAATCGCGGGTTTTCGTTTGCCGGCGATTAAATTTCTTTTATTCAGCGTCTCATCAAAAATGAAAACATTTTTAAAAACTACAAGTCTCATGGGCTTTAGTGGTGAAATAATAATTTAAAAAATCGTTTGGGAAATGAATTTACTCCCTGGGTACTTTCTTTGTATACTTTTGACTATACGGGCCGAGTCCGGGATTTACGGGAAATCGCGGGTTTTCGTTTGCCGGCGATTACACTTCTTTTATTCAGCGTCTTATCAAAAATGATAACATTTTTGAAAACTACAAGTCTCATGCGTTTTAGTGGCGAAAAAAAATTTTAAAAAATCGTTCGGGAAATCAGTTTACTCCCTGGGTACTTTCTTTGTATACATTCGACTACACTGGCCAATTCCCGGGATTTAGGGGAAATCGCTGGTTTTCGTTTGCCGGCGATTAAACCTCTTTCATTAAGCGTCTCATCAAAAATGAGAACATTTTTGAAAACTACAAGTCTCATGCGTTTTAGTGGTGAAAAAAATTTTTAAAAAATCGTTCGGGAAATGAGTTTACTCCGTGGGTACTTTCTTTGTATACTTTTGACTATACGGGCCGAGTCCGGGATTTACGGGAAATCGCGGGTTTTCGTTTGCCGGCGATTAAACTTCTTTTATTCAGCGTCTCATCAAAAATGAAAACATTTTAAAAAACTACAAGTCTCATGCGTTTTAGTGGTGAAAAAATTTTTTAAAAAATCGTTCGGGAAATGAGTTTACTCCCTGGGTACTTTCTTTGTATACATTCAACTACACGGGCCAATTCCCGGGATTTAGGGGAAATCGCTGGTTTTCGTTTACCGGCGATTAAACCTCTTACAATAAGTGTCTCATTAAAAATGAAAACATTTTTGAAAACTGCAAGTCTCATGCGTTTTAGTGGTGAAAAAATAATTTAAAAAATCGTTCGGAAAATGAGTTTACTCCGTGGGTACTTTCTTTGTATACTTTTGACTATACGGGCCGAGTCCGGGATTTACGGGAAATCGCGGGTTTTCGTTTGCCAGCGATTAAACTTCTTTTATTCAGCGTACGATCAAAAATGAAAACATTTTTGAAAACTACAAGTGTCATGCGTTTTAGTGGCGAAAACATAATATAAAAAATCGTTCGGAAAATGAGTATACTCACAGGGTACTTTCTTTGTATACATTCGAATGTACGGGCCAAGCCCGGGATTTAGGGGAAATCGCTGGTTTTCGTTTGCCGGCGATTAAACCTCTTTCATTAAGCGTCTCATCAAAAATGAAAACATTTTTGAAAACTACAAGTCTCATGCGTTTTAGTGGTGAAAAAAAATTTTAAAAAATCGTTCGGGAAATGAGTTTACTCCCTGGGTACTTTCTTTGTATACTTTTGACTATACGGGCCGAGTCCGGGATTTACGGGAAATCGCGGGTTTTCGTTTGCCGGCGATTAAACTTCTTTTATTCAGCGTCTTATCAAAAATGAAAACATTTTTGAAAACTACAAGTCTCATGCGTTTTAGTGGTGAAAACATAATATAAAAAGTCGTTCGGGAAATGAGTTTACTCACAGGGTACTTTCTTTGTATACATTCGAATGTACCGGCAAAGCCCGGGATTTAGGGGAAATCGCTGGTTTTCGTTTGCCGGCGATTAAACCTCTTTCAATAAGCGTCTCATCAAAAATGAAAACATTTTTAAAAACTACAAGTCTCATGCGTTTTAGTGGTGAAAAAAAATTTTAAAAAATCGTTCGGGAAATGAGTTTACTCCCTGGGTACTTTCTTTGTATACTTTTGACTATACGGGCCGAGTCCGGGATTTACGGGAAATCGCGGGTTTTCGTTTGCCGGCGATTAAACTTCTTTTATTCAGCGTCTCATCAAAAATGAAAACATTTTTAAAAACTACAAGTCTCATGCGTTTTAGTGGTGAAAAAAAATTTTAAAAAATCGTTCGGGAAATGAGTTTACTCCCTGGGTACTTTCTTTGTATACATTCGACTACACGGGCCAATTCCCGGGATTTAGGGGAAATCGCTGGTTTTCGTTTGCCGGCGATTAAACCTCTTTCATTAAGTGTCTCATTAAAAATGAAAACATTTTTGAAAACTGCAAGTCTCATGCGTTTTAGTGGTGAAAAAATAATTTAAAAAATCGTTCGGAAAATGAGTTTACTCCCTGGGTACTTTCTTTGTATACTTTTGACTATACGGGCCGAGTCCGGGATTTACGGGAAATCGCGGGTTTTCGTTTGCCGGCGATTAAACTTCTTTTATTCAGCGTCTCATCAAAAATGAAAACATTTTTGAAAACTACAAGTCTCATGCGTTTTAGTGGTGAAAAATTAATATAAAGAATTGTTCGGGAAATGAGTTTACTCCCTGGGGACTTTCTTTGTATACTTTTGACTATACGGGCCAAGCCCGGAATTTACGGGAAATGGCGGGTTTTCGTTTGCCGGTGATTAAACTTCTTTTATTCAGTGTCTAATCAAAAATGAAAACATTTTTAAAAACTACAAGTCTCATGCGTTTTAGTGGTGAAAAGATAATTTAAAAAATCGTTCGGGAAATGAGTTTACTCCCTGGGTGCTTTCTTTGTATACTTTTGACTATACGGCCGAGTCCGGGATTTACGGGAAGTCGCGGGTTTTCGTTTGCGGGCGATTAAACTTCTTTTATTCAGCGTCTCATCAAAAATGAAAACATTTTTAAAAACTACAAGTCTCATGGGCTTTAGTGGTGAAATAATAATTTAAAAAATCGTTCGGAAAATGAGTTTACACCCCGGGTACTTTCTTTGTATACTTTTGACTGTATGGGCCAAGCCCGGGGTTTACGGGAAATGGCGGGTTTTTGTTTGCCGGCGATTAAACTTCTTTTATTCAGCGTTTCATCAAAAATGAAAACATTTCTGAAAACTACAAGTCTCATGCATTTTAGTGGTGAAGAAATAATTTAAAAAATCGTTCGGGAAATAAGTTTACTCCCTGGGTACTTTCTTTGTATACTTTTGACTATACGGGCCGAGTCCAGGATTTACGGGAAATCGCGGGTTTTCGTTTGCCGGCGATTAAACTTCTTTTATTCAGCGTCTCATCAAAAATGAAAACATTTTTAAAAACTACAAGTCTCATGGGCTTTAGTGGTGAAATAATAATTTAAAAAATTGTTTGGGAAATGAGTTTAATCCCTGGGTACTTTCTTTGTATACTTTTGACTATACGTGCCGAGTCCGGGATTTACGGGAAATCGCGGGTTTTCGTTTGTCGGCGATTAAACTTCTTTTATTCAGCGTCTTATCAAAAATGAAAACATTTTTGAAAACTACAAGTCTCATGCGTTTTAGTGGCGAAAACATAATATAAAAAATCGTTCGGGAAATGAGTTTACTCACAGGGTACTTTCTTTTTATACATTCGAATGTACGGGCCAAGCCCGGGATTTAGCGGAAATCGCTGGTTTTCGTTTGCCGGCGATTAAACCTCTTTCATTAAGCGTCTCATCAAAAATGAAAACATTTTTGAAAACTACAAGTCTCATGCGTTTTAGTGGTAAAAAAAAATTTAAAAAAATCGTTCGGGAAATGAGTTTACTCCCTGGGTACTTTCTTTGTATACTTTTGACTATACAGGCCGAGTCCGGGATTTACGGGAAATCGCGGGTTTTCGTTTGCCGGCGATTAAACTTCTTTTATTCAGCGTCTCATCAAAAATGAAAACATTTTTAAAAACTACAAGTCTCATGGGCTTTAGTGGTGAAATAATAATTTAAAAAATCGTTTGGGAAATGAGTATACTCCCTGGGTACTTCCTTTGTATACTTTTGACTATACGGGCCGAGTCCGGGATTTACGGGAAAACGCAGGTTTTCGTTTGCCGGCGATTAAACTTCTTTTATTCAGCGTCTTATCAGAAATGAAAACATTTTTGAAAACTACAAGTCTCATGCGTTTTAGTGGCGAAAACATAATATAAAAAATCGTTCGGGAAATGAGTTTACTCACAGGGTACTTTCTTTGTATACATTCGAATGTACGGGCCAAGCCCGGGATTTAGGGGAAATCGCTGGTTTTCGTTTGCCGGCGATTAAACCTCTTTTATTAAGCGTCTCATCAAAAATGAAAACATTTTTGAAAACTACAAGTCTCATGCGTTTTAGTGGTGAAAAAAATTTTTAAAAAATCGTTCGGGAAATGAGTTTACTCCCTGGGTACTTTCTTTGTATACATTCGACTACACGGGCCAATTCCCGGGATTTAGGGGAAATCGCTGGTTTTCGTTTGCCGGCGATTAAGCCTCTTTCATTAAGTGTCTCATTAAAAATGGAAACATTTTTGAAAACTGCAAGTCTCATGCGTTTTAGTGGTGAAACTTTTGACTATATGGGCCAAGCCCGGGGTTTACGGGAAATGGCGGGTTTTCGTTTGCCGGCGATTAAACTTCTTTTATTCAGCGTTTCATCAAAAATGAAAACATTTCTGAAAACTACAAGTCTCATGCGTTTTAGTGGTGAAGAAATAATTTAAAAAATCGTTCGGGAAATGAGTTTACTCCCTGGGTACTTTCTTTGTATACTTTTGACTATACGGGCCGAGTCCGGGATTTACGGGAAATCACGGGTTTTCGTTTGCCGGCGATTAAATTTCTTTTATTCAGCGTCTCATCAAAAATGAAAACATTTTTAAAAACTACAAGTCTCATGGGCTTTAGTGGTGAAATAATAATTTAAAAAATCGTTTGGGAAATGAGTTTACTCCCTGGGTACTTTCTTTGTATACTTTTGACTATACGGGCCGAGTCCGGGATTTACGGGAAATCGCGGGTTTTCGTTTGCCGGCGATTACACTTCTTTTATTCAGCGTCTTATCAAAAATGATAACATTTTTGAAAACTACAAGTCTCATGCGTTTTAGTGTCAAAAACATAATATAAAAAATCGTTCGGGAAATGAGTTTACTCACAGGGTACTTTCTTTGTATACATTCGAATGTACGGGCCAAGCCCGGGATTTAGCGGAAATCGCTGGTTTTCGTTTGCCGGCGATTAAACCTCTTTCATTAAGCGTCTCATCAAAAATGAAAACATTTTTGAAAACTACAAGTCTCATGCGTTTTAGTGGTGAAGAAATAATTTAAAAAATCGTTCGGGAAATGAGTTTACTCCCTGGGTACTTTCTTTGTATACTTTTGACTATACGGGCCGAGTCCGGGATTTACGGGAAATCGCGGGTTTTCGTTTGCCGGCGATTAAATTTCTTTTATTCAGCGTCTCATCAAAAATTAAAACATTTTTAAAAACTACAAGTCTCATGGGCTTTAGTGGTGAAATAATAATTTAAAAAATCGTTTGGGAAATGAGTTTACTCCCTGGGTACTTTCTTTGTATACTTTTGACTATACGGGCCGAGTCCGGGATTTACGGGAAATCGCGGGTTTTCGTTTGCCGGCGATTACACTTCTTTTATTCAGCGTCTTATCAAAAATGATAACATTTTTGAAAACTACAAGTCTCATGCGTTTTAGTGTCAAAAACATAATATAAAAAATCGTTCGGGAAATGAGTTTACTCACAGGGTACTTTCTTTGTATACATTCGAATGTACGGGCCAAGCCCGGGATTTAGCAGAAATCGCTGGTTTTCGTTTGCCGGCGATTAAACCTCTTTCATTAAGCGTCTCATCAAAAATGAAAACATTTTTGAAAACTACAAGTCTCATGCGTTTTAGTGGTGAAAAAAAATTTTAAAAAATCGTTCGGGAAATGAGTTTACTCCCTGGGTACTTTCTTTGTATACTTTTCACTATACGGGCCGAGTCCGGGATTTACGGGAAATCGCGGGTTTTCGTTTGCCGGCGATTAAACTTCTTTTATTCAGCGTCTCATCAAAAATGAAAACATTTTTAAAAACTACAAGTCTCATGGGCTTTAGTGGTGAAATAATAATTTAAAAAATCGTTTGGGAAATGAGTTTTCTCCCTGGGTACTTCCTTTGTATACTTTTGACTATACGGGCCGAGTCCGGGATTTACGGGAAATCGCGGGTTTTCGTTTGCCGGCGATTAAACTTCTTTTATTCAGCGTCTTATCAAAAATGAAAACATTTTTGAAAACTACAAGTCTCATGCGTTTTAGTGGCGAAAACATAATATAAAAAATCGTTCGGGAAATGAGTTTACTCACAGGGTACTTTCTTTGTATACATTCGAATGTACGGGCCAAGCCCGGGATTTAGGGGAAATCGCTGGTTTTCGTTTGCCGGCGATTAAAACTCTTTTATTAAGCGTCTCATCAAAAATGAAAACATTTTTAAAAACTACAAGTCTCATGCGTTTTAGTGATGAAAAAAAATTTTAAAAAATCGTTCGGGAAATGAGTTTACTCCCTGGGTACTTTCTTTGTATACTTTTCACTATACGGGCCGAGTCCGGGATTTACGGGAAATCGCGGGTTTTCGTTTGCCGGCGATTAAACTTCTTTTATTCAGCGTCTCATCAAAAATGAAAACATTTTTAAAAACTACAAGTCTCATGGGCTTTAGTGGTGAAATAATAATTTAAAAAATCGTTTGGGAAATGAGTTTTCTCCCTGGGTACTTCCTTTGTATACTTTTGACTATACGGGCCGAGTCCGGGATTTACGGGAAATCGCGGGTTTTCGTTTGCCGGCGATTAAACTTCTTTTATTCAGCGTCTTATCAAAAATGAAAACATTTTTGAAAACTACAAGTCTCATGCGTTTTAGTGGCGAAAACATAATATAAAAAATCGTTCGGGAAATGAGTTTACTCACAGGGTACTTTCTTTGTATACATTCGAATGTACGGGCCAAGCCCGGGATTTAGGGGAAATCGCTGGTTTTCGTTTGCCGGCGATTAAAACTCTTTTATTAAGCGTCTCATCAAAAATGAAAACATTTTTAAAAACTACAAGTCTCATGCGTTTTAGTGGTGAAAAAAATTTTTAAAAAATCGTTCGGGAAATGAGTTTACTCCCTGGGTACTTTCTTTGTATACATTCGACTACACGGGCCAATTCCCGGGATTTAGGGGAAATCGCTGGTTTTCGTTTGCCGGCGATTAAACCTCTTTCATTAAGTGTCTCATTAAAAATGAAAACATTTTTGAAAACTGCAAGTCTCATGCGTTTTAGTGGTGAAAAAATAATTTAAAAAATCGTTCGGAAAATGAGTTTACTCCCTGGGTACTTTCTTTGTATACTTTTGACTATACGGGCCGAGTCCGGGATTTACGGGAAATCGCGGGTTTTCGTTTGCCGGTGATTAATCCACTTTCATTGAGCGTCACATCAAAAATCAAAACATTTCTGAAAACTACAAGTCTCATGCGTTTTAGTGGTGAAAAAATAATTTAAAAAATCTTTTGGGAAATGAGTTTACTCCCTGGGTACTTTCTTTGTATACTTTTGACTATACATGCCGAGTCCGGGATTTACGGGAGATCGCTGGTTTTCGTTTGCCGGCGATTAAACTTCTTTTATTCAGCGTCTCATCAAAAATGAAAACATTTTTAAAAACTACAAGTCTTATGGGCTTTAGTGGTGAAATAATAATTTAAAAAATCGTTTGGGAAATGAGTTTACTCCCTGGGTACTTTCTTTGTATACATTCGACTATACGGGCCAAGCCCGGGATTTACGGGAAATCGCGGGTTTTCGTTTGCCGGCGATTAAACCACTTTCATTAAGCGTCTCATCAAAAATGAAAACATTTCTGAAAACCAAAAGTCTCATGCGTTTTAGTGGTGAAAAAATAATTTAAAAAATCGTTCGGGAAATGAGTTTACTCCCTGGGTACTTTCTTTGTATACTTTTGACTATACGGGCCGAGTCCGGGATTTACGGGAAGTCGCGGGTTTTCGTTTGCCAGCGATTAAACTTCTTTTATTCAGCGTACCATAAAAAATGAAAACATTTTGAAAACTACAAGTCTCATGCGTTTTAGTGGTGAAAAAATAATATAAAAAATCGTTCGGGAAATGAGTTTACTCCCTGGGTACTTTCTTTGTATACTTTTGACTATACGGGCCAAGACCGGAATTTACGGGAAATGGCGGGTTTTCGTTTGCCGGTGATTAAACTTCTTTTATTCAGTGTCTAATCAAAAATGAAAACATTTTTGAAAACTACAAGTCTCATGCGTTTTAGTGGTGAAAAGATAATTTAAAAAATCGTTTTGCAAATGAGTTTACTCACAGGGTACTTTCTTTGTCTACATTCGACTATACAAGCCAAGTCCGGGATTTACGGGAAATCGCGGGTTTTCGTTTGCCGGCGATTAAACCACTTTCATTAAGCGTCTCATCAAAAATGAAAACATTTCTGAAAACCAAAAGTCTCATGCGTTTTAGTGGTGAAAAAATAATTTAAAAAATCTTTTGGGAAATGAGTTTACTCCCTGGGTACTTTCTTTGTATACTTTTGACTATACATGCCGAGTCCGGGATTTACGGGAGATCGCTGGTTTTCGTTTGCCGGCGAATAAACTTCTTTTATTCAGCGTCTCATCAAAAATGAAAACATTTTTAAAAAATACAAGTCTTATGGGCTTTAGTGGTGAAATAATAATTTAAAAAATCGTTTGGGAAATGAGTTTACTCCCTGGGTACTTTCTTTGTATACATTCGACTATACGGGCCAAGCCCGGGATTTACGGGAAATCGCGGGTTTTCGTTTGCCGGCGATTAAACCACTTTCATTAAGCGTCTCATCAAAAATCAAAACATTTCTGAAAACTACAAGTCTCATGCGTTTTAGTGGTGAAAAAATAATTTAAAAAATCATTCGGGAAATGAGTTTACTCCCTGGGTACTTTCTTTGTATACTTTTGACTATACGGGCCGAGTCCGGGATTTACGGGAAATCGCGGGTTTTCGTTTGCCGGCGATTAAACTTCTTTTATTCAGCGTCTCATCAAAAATGAAAACATTTTTAAAAACTACAAGTCTTATGGGCTTTAGTGGTGAAATAATAAGTTAAAAAATCGTTTGGGAAATGAGTTTACTCCCTGGGTACTTTCTTTGTATACTTTTGACTATACGGGCCGAGTCCGGGATTTACGGTAAATCGCGGGTTTTCGTTTGCTGGTGATTAATCCACTTTCATTGACCGTCTCATCAAAAATCAAAACATTTCTGAAAACTACAAGTCTCATGCGTTTTAGTGGTGAAAAAATAATTTAAAAAATCTTTCGGGAAATGAGTTTACTCCCTGGGTACTTTCTTTGTATACTTTTGACTATACGGGCCGAGTCCGGGATTTACGGGAAATCGCGGGTTTTCGTTTGCCGGCGATTAAACTTCTTTTATTCAGCGTCTCATCAAAAATGAGAACATTTTTAAAAACTACAAGTCTTATGGGCTTTAGTGGTGAAAAGATAATTTAAAAAATCGTTTTGCAAATGAGTTTACTCACAGGGTACTTTCTTTGTCTACATTCGACTATACAAGCCAAGTCCGGGATTTACGGGAAATCGCGGGTTTTCGTTTGCCGGCGATTAAACCACTTTCATTAAGCGTCTCATCAAAAATGAAAACATTTCTGAAAACCAAAAGTCTCATGCGTTTTAGTGGTGAAAAAATAATTTAAAAAATCTTTTGGGAAATGAGTTTACTCCCTGGGTACTTTCTTTGTATACTTTTGACTATACATGCCGAGTCCGGGATTTACGGGAGATCGCTGGTTTTCGTTTGCCGGCGAATAAACTTCTTTTATTCAGCGTCTCATCAAAAATGAAAACATTTTTAAAAAATACAAGTCTTATGGGCTTTAGTGGTGAAATAATAATTTAAAAAATCGTTTGGGAAATGAGTTTACTCCCTGGGTACTTTCTTTGTATACATTCGACTATACGGGCCAAGCCCGGGATTTACGGGAAATCGCGGGTTTTCGTTTGCCGGCGATTAAACCACTTTCATTAAGCGTCTCATCAAAAATCAAAACATTTCTGAAAACTACAAGTCTCATGCGTTTTAGTGGTGAAAAAATAATTTAAAAAATCATTCGGGAAATGAGTTTACTCCCTGGGTACTTTCTTTGTATACTTTTGACTATACGGGCCGAGTCCGGGATTTACGGGAAATCGCGGGTTTTCGTTTGCCGGCGATTAAACTTCTTTTATTCAGCGTCTCATCAAAAATGAAAACATTTTTAAAAACTACAAGTCTTATGGGCTTTAGTGGTGAAATAATAAGTTAAAAAATCGTTTGGGAAATGAGTTTACTCCCTGGGTACTTTCTTTGTATACTTTTGACTATACGGGCCGAGTCCGGGATTTACGGTAAATCGCGGGTTTTCGTTTGCTGGTGATTAATCCACTTTCATTGACCGTCTCATCAAAAATCAAAACATTTCTGAAAACTACAAGTCTCATGCGTTTTAGTGGTGAAAAAATAATTTAAAAAATCTTTCGGGAAATGAGTTTACTCCCTGGGTACTTTCTTTGTATACTTTTGACTATACGGGCCGAGTCCGGGATTTACGGGAAATCGCGGGTTTTCGTTTGCCGGCGATTAAACTTCTTTTATTCAGCGTCTCATCAAAAATGAGAACATTTTTAAAAACTACAAGTCTTATGGGCTTTAGTGGTGAAATAATAATTTAAAAAATCGTTTGGGAAATGAGTTTACTCCCTGGGTACTTTCTTTGTATACTTTTGACTATACGGGCCGAGTCCGGGATTTACGGGAAGTCGCGGGTTTTCTTTTGCCGGCGATTAAACTTCTTTTATTCAGTGTCTCATCAAAAATGAAAACATTTTTGAAAACTACAAGTCTCATGCGTTTTAGTGGTGAAAAGATAATTTAAAAAATCGTTTTGAAAATGAGTTTACTCACAGGGTACTTTCTTTGTATACATTCGACTATACGGGCCAAGCCCGGGATTTACGGGAAATCGCGGGTTTTCGTTTGACGGCGATTAACCACTTTCATTAAGCGTCTCATCAAAAATGAAAACATTTCTGAAAACTACAAATCTCATGCGTTTTAGTGGTGAAAAAATAATTTAAAAAATCGTTCGGGAAATGAGTTTACTCCCTGGGTACTTTCTTTGTATACTTTTGACTATACGGGCCGAGTCCGGGATTTACGGGAAGTCGCGGGTTTTCGTTTGCCGCCGATTAAACTTCTTTTATTCAGCGTCTCATCAAAAATGAAAACATTTTTAAAAACTACAAGTCTCATGCGTTTTAGTGGTGAAAAAATAATTTAAAAAATCGTTCGGAAAATGAGTTTACTCCCTGGGTACTTTCTTTGTATACTTTTGACTATACGGGCCGAGTCCGGGATTTACGGGAAATCACGGGTTTTCGTTTGCCAGCGATTAAACTTCTTTTATTCCGCGTACCATCAAAAATGAAACATTTTTGAAAACTACAAGTCTCATGCGTTTTAGTGGTGAAAAAATAATATAAAAAATCGTTCGGGAAATGAGTTTACTCCCTGGGTACTTTCTTTGTATACTTTTGACTATACGGGCCGAGTCCGGGATTTACGGGAAATCGCGGGTTTTCGTTTGCCGGCGATTAAACTTCTTTTATTCAGCGTCTCATCAAAAATGAAAACATTTTTAAAAACTACAAGTCTTATGGGCTTTAGTGGTGAAATAATAATTTAAAAAATCGTTTGGGAAATGAGTTTACTCCCTGGGTACTTTCTTTGTATACTTTTGACTATACGGGCCGAGTCCGGGATTTACGGGAAGTCGCGGGTTTTCGTTTGCCGGCGATTAAACTTCTTTTATTCAGTGTCTCATCAAAAATGAAAACATTTTTGAAAACTACAAGTCTCATGCGTTTTAGTGGTGAAAAGATAATTTAAAAATCGTTTTGAAAATGAGTTTCCTCACAGGGTACTTTCTTTGTATACATTCGACTATACGGGCCAAGCCCGGGATTTACGGGAAATCGCGGGTTTTCGTTTGCCGGCGATTAAACCACTTTTATTAAGCGTCTCATCAAAAATGAAAACATTTCTGAAAACTACAAGTCTCATGCGTTTTAGTGGTGAAAAAATAATTTAAAAAATCGTTCGGGAAATGAGTTTACTCCCTGGGTACTTTCTTTGTATACTTTTGACTATACGGGCCGAGTCCGGAATTTACGGGAATTCGCGGGTTTTCGTTTGCCGGCGATTAAACTTCTTTTATTCAGCGTCTCATCAAAAATGAAAACATTTTTAAAAACTACAAGTCTCATGCGTTTTAGTGGTGAAAAAATAATTTAAAAAATCGTTCGGGAAATGAGTTTACTCCCTGGGTACTTTCTTTGTATACTTTTGACTATACGGGCCGAGTTCGGGATTTACGGGAAGTCGCGGGGTTTCGTTTGCCGGCGATTAAACTTCTTTTATTCAGCGTCTCATCAAAAATGAAAACATTTTTAAAAACTACAAGTCTTATGGGCTTTAGTGGTGAAATAATAATTTAAAAAATCGTTTGGGAAATGAGTTTACTCCCTGGGTACATTCTTTGTATACTTTTGACTATACGGGCCGAGTCCGGGATTTACGGGAAGTCGCGGGTTTTCGTTTGCCGGCGATTAAACTTCTTTTATTCAGTGTCTCATCAAAAATGAAAACATTTTTGAAAACTACAAGTCTCATGCGTTTTAGTGGTGAAAAGATAATTTAAAAATCGTTTTGAAAATGAGTTTACTCACAGGGTACTTTCTTTGTATACATTCGACTATACGGGCCAAGCCCCGGATTTACGGGAAATCGCGGGTTTTCGTTTGCCGGCGATTAAACCACTTTTATTAAGCGTCTCATCAAAAATGAAAACATTTCTGAAAACTACAAGTCTCATGCGTTTTAGTGGTGAAAAAATAATTTAAAAAATCGTTCGGGAAATGAGTTTACTCCCTGGGTACTTTCTTTGTATACTTTTGACTATACGGGCCTAGTCCGGAATTTACGGGAATTCGCGGGTTTTCGTTTGCCGGCGATTAAACTTCTTTTATTCAGCGTCTCATCAAAAATGAAAACATTTTTAAAAACTACAAGTCTCATGCGTTTTAGTTGTGAAAAAATAATTTAAAAAATCGTTCGGGAAATGAGTTTACTCCCTGGGTACTTTCTTTGTATACTTTTGACTATACGGGCCGAGTTCGGGATTTACGGGAAGTCGCGGGGTTTCGTTTGCCGGCGATTAAACTTCTTTTATTCAGCGTCTCATCAAAAATGAAAACATTTTTAAAAACTACAAGTCTCATGGGCTTTAGTGGTGAAATAATAATTCAAAAAATCGTTCTGGAAATGAGTTTACACCCTGGGTACTACCTTTTTATACTTTTGACTATTCGGGCCGAGTCCGGGATTTACGGGAAATCGCGGGTTTTCGTTTGCCGGCGATTAAACTTCTTTTATTCAGCGTCTCATCAAAAATGAAAACATTTTCGAAAACTACAAGTCTCTTACGTTTTAGTGGTGAAAAAATAATTTAAAAAATCGTTCGGGAAATGAGTTTACTCCCTGGGTACTTTCTTTGTATATTTTTGATTATACGGGCCGAGTCCGCGGTTTACGGGAAATGGCGGGTTTTCGTTTGCCGGTGATTAAACTTCTTTTATTCAGCGTCTCATCAAAAATGAAAACATTTTTGAAAACTACAAGTCTCATGCGTTTTAGTGGTGAAAAAATAATATAAAAAATCGTTCCGGAAATGAGTTTACTCCCTGGGTACTTTCTTTGTATACTTTTGACTATACGGGCCAAGCCCGGGATTTACGGGAAATCGCGGGTTTTCGTTTGCCGGTGATTAAACTTCTTTTATTCAGCGTCTCATCAAAAATGAAAACACTTTTGAAAACTACAAGTCTCATGGGTTTTAGTTGTGAAAAAATAATATAAAAAATCGTTCGGAAAATGAGTTTACTCCCTGGGTACTTTCTTTGTATACTTTTGACTATACGGGCCGAGTCCGGGATTTACGGGAAGTCGCGGGTTTTTGTTTGCCGGCGATTAAACTTCTTTTATTCAGCGTCTCATCAAAAATGAAAACATTTTTAAAAACTACAAGTCTCATGGGCTTTAGTGGTGAAATAATAACTTAAAAAATCGTTCGGGAAATGAGTTTACTCCCTGGGTACTTTCTTTGTATACTTTTGACTATACGGGCCGAGTCCGGGATTTACGGGAAATAGCGGGTTTTCGTTTGCCGGCGATTAAACTTCTTTTATTCAGCGTCTCATCAAAAATGAAAACATTTTTAAAAACTACAAGTCTCATGGGCTTTAGTGGTGAAATAATAATTTAAAAAATCGTTTGGGAAATGAATTTACTCCCTGGGTACTTTCTTTGTATACTTTTGACTATACGGGCCGAGTCCGGGATTTACGGGAAATCGCAGGTTTTAGTTTGCCGGCGATTAAACTTCTTTTATTCAGTGTCTCATCAAAAATGAAAACATTTTTAAAAATTACAAGTCTCATGGGCTTTAGTGGTGAAATAATAATTTAAAAAATCGTTCGGGAAATGAGTTTACTCCCTGGGTACTTTCTTTGTATATTCTTGACTATACGGGCCGAGTCCGGGATTTACGGGAAATAGCGGGTTTTCGTTTGCCGGCGATTAAACTTCTTTTATTCAGCGTCTCATCAAAAATGAAAACATTTTTAAAAACTACAAGTCTCATGGGCTTTAGTGGTGAAAAAATAATTTAAAAAATCGTTCGGGAAATGAGTTTACTCCCTGGGTATTTTCTTTGTATACTTTTGACTATACGGGCCGAGTCCGGGATTTACCGGAAGTCGCGGGTTTTGGTTTGCCGGCGATTAAACTTCTTTTATTCAGCGTCTCATCAAAAATGAAAACATTTTTAAAAACTACAAGTCTCATGCGTTTTAGTGGTGAAAAAATAATTTAAAAAATCGTTCGGGAAATGAGTTTACTCCCTGGGTACTTTCTTTGTATACTTTTGACTATACGGGCCAAGCCCGGGATTTACGAGAACTCGCGTGTTTTCGTTTGCCGGCGATTAAATCACTTTCATCAAGCGTCTCATCAAAAATGAAAACATTTCTGAAAACTGCAAGTTTCATGCGTTTTAGTGGTGAAAAAATAATTTAAAAAATCGTTCGGGAAATGAGTTTACTCCCTGGGTACTTTCTTTGTATACTTTTGACTATACGGGCCGAGTCCGGGATTTACGGGAAGTCGCGGGTTTTCGTTTGCCGGCGATTAAACTTCTTTTATTCAGCGTCTCATCAAAAATGAAAACATTTTTGAAAACTACAAGTCTCATGGGCTTTAGTGGTGAAATAATAATTTAAAAAATCGTTTGGAAAATTAGTTTACACCCTGGTTACTTTCTTTGTATACTTTTGACTATACGGGCCGAATCCGGGATTTACGGGAAATCGCAGGTTTTTGTTTGCCGGCGATTAAACTTCTTTCATTCAGCGTCTCATCAAAAATGAAAACATTTTTGAAAACTACAAGTCTCATGCGTTTTAGTGGTGAGAAAATAATCTAAAAAATCGTTCGGGAAATGAGTTTACTCCCTGGGTACTTTCTTTGTATACTTTTGACTATACGGACCAAGCCCTGGATTTACGGGAAATGGCGGGTTTTCGTTTGCCGGCGATTAAACTTCTTTTATTCAGTGTCTCATCAAAAATGAAAACATTTTTGAAAACTACAAGTCTGATGGGCTTTAGTGGTGAAATAATAATTTAAAAAATCGTTCGGGAAATGAGTTTACACCCTGGGTACTTTCTTTGTATACTTTTGAGTATACGGGCCGAGTCCGGGGTTTACGGGAAATGGCGGGTTTTCGTTTGCCGGCGATTAAACTTCTTTTATTCAGCGTTTCATCAAAAATGAAAACATTTTTAAAAACTACAAGTCTCATGAGCTTTAGTGGTGAAATAATAATTTAAAAAATCGTTCTGGAAATGAGTTTACACCCTGGGTACTTTCTTTGTATACTTTTGACTATACGGGCCGAGTCCAAGATTTACGGGAAATCGCAGGTTTTCGTTTGCCGGCGATTAAACTTCTTTTATTTAGCGTCTCATCAAAAATGAAAACATTTTTGAAAACTACAAGTCTCATGCGTTTTAGTGGTGAAAAAATAATGTAAAAAATCGTTCGGGAAATGAGTTTACTCCCTGGGTACTTTCTTTGTATACTTTTGACTATACGGGCCAAGTCCGGGATTTACGGGAAATGGCGGGTTTTTGTTTGCCAGCGATTAAACTTCTTTTATTCAGTGTCTCATCAAAAATGAAAACATTTCTGAAAACTACCAGTCTCATGCGTTTAAGTGGTGAAAAAATAATTTAAAAAATCGTTCGGGAAATGACTTTACTCCCTGGGTACTTTCTTTGTATACTTTTGACTATACGGGCCGAGTCCGGGATTTACGGGAAGTCGCGGGTTTTCGTTTGCCGGCGATTAAACTTCTTTTATTCAGCGTCTCATCAAAAATGAAAACATTTTTGAAAACTACAAGTCTCATGGGCTTTAGTGGTGAAATAATAATTTAAAAAATCGTTCGTAAAATGAGTTTACACCCTGGGTACTTTCTTTGTATACTTTTGACTATACGGGCCGAATCCGGGATTTACGGGAAATCGCAGGTTTTCGTTTGCCGGCGAATAAACTTCTTTCATTCAGCGTCTCATCAAAAATGAAAACATTTTTGAAAACTACAAGTCTCATGCGTTTTAGTGGTGAAAAAATAATATAAAAAATCGATCGGGAAATGAGTTTACTCCCTGGGTACTTTCTTTGTATACTTTTGACTATACGGGCCAAGCCCTGGATTTACGGGAAATGGCGGGTTTTCGTTTGCCGGCAATTAAACTTCTTTTATTCAGTGTCTCATCAAAAATGAAAACATTTTTAAAAACTACAAGTCTCATGGGCTTTAGTGGTGAAATAATCATTTAAAAAATCGTTCAGGAAATGAGTTTACACCCTGGGTACTTTCTTTGTATACTTTTGAGTATACGGGCCGAGTCCGGGGTTTACGGGAAATGGCGGGTTTTCGTTTGCCGGCGATTAAATCACTTTCATTAAGCGTCTCATCAAAAATGAAAACATTTCTGAAAACTACAAGTCTCATGCGTTTTAGTGGTGAAAAAATAATTTAAAAAATCGTTCGGGAAATGAGTTTACTCCCTGGGTATTCCTTTGTATACTTTTGACTATACCGGCCTAGTCCGGGATTTACGGGAAGTCGCGGGTTTTCGTTTGCCGGCGATTAAACTTCTTTTATTCAGCGTCTCATCAAAAATGAAAACATTTTTGAAAACTACAAGTCTCATGGGCTTTAGTGGTGAAATAATAATTTAAAAAATCGTTCGGAAAATGATTTTACACCCTGGGTACTTTCTTTGTATACTTTTGACTATACGGGCCGAATCCGGGATTTACGGAAAATCGCAGGTTTTCGTTTGCCGGCGATTAAACTTCTTTCATTCAGCATGTCATCAAAAATGAAAACATTTTTGAAAACTACAAGTCTCATGCGTTTTAGTGGTGAAAAAATAATCTAAAAAATCGTTCGGGAAATGAGTTTACTCCCTGGGTACTTTCTTTGTATACTTTTGAGTATACGGGCCGAGTCCGGGGTTTACGGGAAATGGCGGGTTTTCGTTTGCCGGCGATTAAATCACTTTCATCAAGCGTCTCATCAAAAATGAAAACATTTCTGAAAACTACAAGTCTCATGCGTTTTAGTGGTGAAAAAATAATATAAAAAATCGTTCGGGAAATGAGTTTACTCCCTGGGTACTTTCTTTGTATACTTTTGACTATACGGGCCAAGCCCTGGATTTACGGGAAATGGCGGGTTTTCGTTTGCCGGCAATTAAACTTCTTTTATTCAGTGTCTCATCAAAAATGAAAACATTTTTAAAAACTACAAGTCTCATGGGATTTAGTGGTGAAATAATCATTTAAAAAATCGTTCAGGAAATGAGTTTACACCCTGGGTACTTTCTTTGTATACTTTTGAGTATACGGGCCGAGTCCGGGGTTTACGGGAAATGGCGGGTTTTCGTTTGCCGGCGATTAAATCACTTTCATCAAGCGTCTCATCAAAAATGAAAACATTTCTGAAAACTACAAGTCTCATGCGTTTTAGTGGTGAAAAAATAATTAAAAAAATCGTTCGGGAAATGAGTTTACTCCCTGAGTACTTTCTTTGTATACTTTTGACTATACAAGCCGAGTCCGGGATTTACGGGAAGTCGCGGGTTTTCGTTTGCCGGCGATTAAACTTCTTTTATTCAGCGTCTCATCAAAAATGAAAACATTTTTGAAAACTACAAGTCTCATGGGCTTTAGTGGTGAAATAATAATTTAAAAAATCGTTTGGGAAATGAGTTTACTCCCTGGGTACTTTCTTTGTATACTTTTGACTATACGGGCCAAGCCCGGGACTTACGGGAAATCGCGGGTTTTCGTTTGCCGGTGATTAAACTTCTTTTATTCAGCGTCTCATCAAAAATGAAAACACTTTTGAAAACTACAAGTCTCATGCGTTTTAGTGGTGAAAAAATAATATAAAAAATCGTTCGGGAAATGAGTTTACTCCCTGGGTACTTTCTTTGTATACTTTTGACTATACGGGCCGAGTCCGGGATTTACGGGAAGTCGCGGGTTTTTGTTTGCCGGCGATTAAACTTCTTTTATTCAGCGTCTCATCAAAAATGAAAACATTTTTAAAAACTACAAGTCTCATGGGCTTTAGTGGTGAAATAATAATTTAAAAAATCGTTCGGGAAATGAGTTTACTCCCTGGGTACTTTCTTTGTATACTTTTCACTATACGGGCCGAGTCCGGGATTTACGGGAAATAGCGGGTTTTCGTTTGCCGGCGATTAAACTTCTTTTATTCAGCGTCTCATCAAAAATGAAAACATTTTTAAAAACTACAAGTCTCATGGGCTTTAGTGGTGAAATAATAATTTAAAAAATCGTTTGGGAAATGAATTTACTCCCTGGGTACTTTCTTTGTATACTTTTGACTATACGGGCCGAGTCCGGGATTTACGGGAAATCGCAGGTTTTAGTTTGCCGGCGATTAAACTTCTTTTATTCAGTGTCTCATCAAAAATGAAAACATTTTTAAAAATTACAAGTCTCATGGGCTTTAGTGGTGAAATAATAATTTAAAAAATCGTTCGGGAAATGAGTTTACTCCCTGGGTACTTTCTTTGTATATTCTTGACTATACGGGCCGAGTCCGGGATTTACGGGAAATAGCGGGTTTTCGTTTGCCGGCGATTAAACTTCTTTTATTCAGCGTCTCATCAAAAATGAAAACATTTTTAAAAACTACAAGTCTCATGGGCTTTAGTGGTGAAAAAATAATTTAAAAAATCGTTCGGGAAATGAGTTTACTCCCTGGGTATTTTCTTTGTATACTTTTGACTATACGGGCCGAGTCCGGGATTTACCGGAAGTCGCGGGTTTTGGTTTGCCGGCGATTAAACTTCTTTTATTCAGCGTCTCATCAAAAATGAAAACATTTTTAAAAACTACAAGTCTCATGCGTTTTAGTGGTGAAAAAATAATTTAAAAAATCGTTCGGGAAATGAGTTTACTCCCTGGGTACTTTCTTTGTATACTTTTGACTATACGGGCCAAGCCCGGGATTTACGAGAACTCGCGTGTTTTCGTTTGCCGGCGATTAAATCACTTTCATCAAGCGTCTCATCAAAAATGAAAACATTTCTGAAAACTGCAAGTTTCATGCGTTTTAGTGGTGAAAAAATAATTTAAAAAATCGTTCGGGAAATGAGTTTACTCCCTGGGTACTTTCTTTGTATACTTTTGACTATACGGGCCGAGTCCGGGATTTACGGGAAGTCGCGGGTTTTCGTTTGCCGGCGATTAAACTTCTTTTATTCAGCGTCTCATCAAAAATGAAAACATTTTTGAAAACTACAAGTCTCATGGGCTTTAGTGGTGAAATAATAATTTAAAAAATCGTTTGGAAAATTAGTTTACACCCTGGTTACTTTCTTTGTATACTTTTGACTATACGGGCCGAATCCGGGATTTACGGGAAATCGCAGGTTTTTGTTTGCCGGCGATTAAACTTCTTTCATTCAGCGTCTCATCAAAAATGAAAACATTTTTGAAAACTACAAGTCTCATGCGTTTTAGTGGTGAAAAAATAATCTAAAAAATCGTTCGGGAAATGAGTTTACTCCCTGGGTACTTTCTTTGTATACTTTTGACTATACGGACCAAGCCCTGGATTTACGGGAAATGGCGGGTTTTCGTTTGCCGGCGATTAAACTTCTTTTATTCAGTGTCTCATCAAAAATGAAAACATTTTTGAAAACTACAAGTCTGATGGGCTTTAGTGGTGAAATAATAATTTAAAAAATCGTTCGGGAAATGAGTTTACACCCTGGGTACTTTCTTTGTATACTTTTGAGTATACGGGCCGAGTCCGGGGTTTACGGGAAATGGCGGGTTTTCGTTTGCCGGCGATTAAACTTCTTTTATTCAGCGTTTCATCAAAAATGAAAACATTTTTAAAAACTACAAGTCTCATGAGCTTTAGTGGTGAAATAATAATTTAAAAAATCGTTCTGGAAATGAGTTTACACCCTGGGTACTTTCTTTGTATACTTTTGACTATACGGGCCGAGTCCAAGATTTACGGGAAATCGCAGGTTTTCGTTTGCCGGCGATTAAACTTCTTTTATTTAGCGTCTCATCAAAAATGAAAACATTTTTGAAAACTACAAGTCTCATGCGTTTTAGTGGTGAAAAAATAATGTAAAAAATCGTTCGGGAAATGAGTTTACTCCCTGGGTACTTTCTTTGTATACTTTTGACTATACGGGCCAAGTCCGGGATTTACGGGAAATGGCGGGTTTTTGTTTGCCAGCGATTAAACTTCTTTTATTCAGTGTCTAATCAAAAATGAAAACATTTCTGAAAACTACCAGTCTCATGCGTTTAAGTGGTGAAAAAATAATTTAAAAAATCGTTCGGGAAATGACTTTACTCCCTGGGTACTTTCTTTGTATACTTTTGACTATACGGGCCGAGTCCGGGATTTACGGGAAGTCGCGGGTTTTCGTTTGCCGGCGATTAAACTTCTTTTATTCAGCGTCTCATCAAAAATGAAAACATTTTTGAAAACTACAAGTCTCATGGGCTTTAGTGGTGAAATAATAATTTAAAAAATCGTTCGTAAAATGAGTTTACACCCTGGGTACTTTCTTTGTATACTTTTGACTATACGGGCCGAATCCGGGATTTACGGGAAATCGCAGGTTTTCGTTTGCCGGCGAATAAACTTCTTTCATTCAGCGTCTCATCAAAAATGAAAACATTTTTGAAAACTACAAGTCTCATGCGTTTTAGTGGTGAAAAAATAATATAAAAAATCGATCGGGAAATGAGTTTACTCCCTGGGTACTTTCTTTGTATACTTTTGACTATACGGGCCAAGCCCTGGATTTACGGGAAATGGCGGGTTTTCGTTTGCCGGCAATTAAACTTCTTTTATTCAGTGTCTCATCAAAAATGAAAACATTTTTAAAAACTACAAGTCTCATGGGCTTTAGTGGTGAAATAATCATTTAAAAAATCGTTCAGGAAATGAGTTTACACCCTGGGTACTTTCTTTGTATACTTTTGAGTATACGGGCCGAGTCCGGGGTTTACGGGAAATGGCGGGTTTTCGTTTGCCGGCGATTAAATCACTTTCATTAAGCGTGTCATCAAAAATGAAAACATTTCTGAAAACTACAAGTCTCATGCGTTTTAGTGGTAAAAAAATAATTTAAAAAATCGTTCGGGAAATGAGTTTACTCCCTGGGTATTCCTTTGTATACTTTTGACTATACCGGCCTAGTCCGGGATTTACGGGAAGTCGCGGGTTTTCGTTTGCCGGCGATTAAACTTCTTTTATTCAGCGTCTCATCAAAAATGAAAACATTTTTGAAAACTACAAGTCTCATGGGCTTTAGTGGTGAAATAATAATTTAAAAAATCGTTCGGAAAATGATTTTACACCCTGGGTACTTTCTTTGTATACTTTTGACTATACGGGCCGAATCCGGGATTTACGGAAAATCGCAGGTTTTCGTTTGCCGGCGATTAAACTTCTTTCATTCAGCGTCTCATCAAAAATGAAAACATTTTTGAAAACTACAAGTCTCATGCGTTTTAGTGGTGAAAAAATAATCTAAAAAATCGTTCGGGAAATGAGTTTACTCCCTGGGTACTTTCTTTGTATACTTTTGAGTATACGGGCCGAGTCCGGGGTTTACGGGAAATGGCGGGTTTTCGTTTGCCGGCGATTAAATCACTTTCATCAAGCGTCTCATCAAAAATGAAAACATTTCTGAAAACTACAAGTCTCATGCGTTTTAGTGGTGAAAAAATAATATAAAAAATCGTTCGGGAAATGAGTTTACTCCCTGGGTACTTTCTTTGTATACTTTTGACTATACGGGCCAAGCCCTGGATTTACGGGAAATGGCGGGTTTTCGTTTGCCGGCAATTAAACTTCTTTTATTCAGTGTCTCATCAAAAATGAAAACATTTTTAAAAACTACAAGTCTCATGGGATTTAGTGGTGAAATAATCATTTAAAAAATCGTTCAGGAAATGAGTTTACACCCTGGGTACTTTCTTTGTATACTTTTGAGTATACGGGCCGAGTCCGGGGTTTACGGGAAATGGCGGGTTTTCGTTTGCCGGCGATTAAATCACTTTCATCAAGCGTCTCATCAAAAATGAAAACATTTCTGAAAACTACAAGTCTCATGCGTTTTAGTGGTGAAAAAATAATTAAAAAAATCGTTCGGGAAATGAGTTTACTCCCTGAGTACTTTCTTTGTATACTTTTGACTATACAAGCCGAGTCCGGGATTTACGGGAAGTCGCGGGTTTTCGTTTGCCGGCGATTAAACTTCTTTTATTCAGCGTCTCATCAAAAATGAAAACATTTTTGAAAACTACAAGTCTCATGGGCTTTAGTGGTGAAATAATAATTTAAAAAATCGTTCGGAAAATGAGTTTACACCCTGCGTACTTTCTTTGTATACTTTTGACTATACGGGCCGAATCTGGGATTTGCGGGAAATCGCAGGTTTTCGTTTGCCGGCGATTAAACTTCTTTCATTCAGCGTCTCATCAAAAATGAAAACATTTTTGAAAACTACAAGTCTCATGCGTTTTAGTGGTGAAAAAATAATCTAAAAAATCGTTCGGGAAATGAGTTTACTCCCTGGGTACTTTCTTTGTATACTTTTGACTATACGGGCCAAGCCCTGGATTTACGGGAAAAGGCGGGTTTTCGTTTGCCGGCGATTAAACTTCTTTTATTCAGTGTCTCATCAAAAATGAAAACATTTTTGAAAACTACAAGTCTGATGGGCTTTAGTGGTGAAATAATAATTTAAAAAATCGTTCGGGAAATGAGTTTACTCCCTGGGTACTTTCATTGTATACTTTTGACTATACGGGCCGAGTCCGGGATTTACGGGAAGTCGCGGGTTTTCGTTTGCCGGCGATTAAACTTCTTTTATTCAGCGTCTCATCAAAAATGAAAACATTTTTGAAAACTACAAGTCTCATGGGCTTTAGTGGTGAAATAATAATTTAAAAAATCGTTCGGAAAATGAGTTTACACCCTGGGTACTTTCTTTGTATACTTTTGACTATACAAGCCGAATCCGGGATTGAGGGGAAATCGCAGGTTTTCGTTTGCCGGCGATTAAACTTCTTTCATTCAGCGTCTCATCAAAAATGAAAACATTTCTGAAAACTACAAGTCCCATGCGTTTTAGTGGTGAAAAAATAATCTAAAAAATCGTTCGGGAAATGAGTTTACTCCCTGGGTACTTTCTTTGTATACTTTTGAGTATACGGGCCGAGTCCGGGGTTTACGGGAAATGGCGGGTTTTCGTTTGCCGGCGATTAAATCACTTTCATCAAGCGTCTCATCAAAAATGAAAACATTTCTGAAAACTACAAGTCTCATGCGTTTTAGTGGTGAAAAAATAATTTAAAAAATCGTTCGGGAAATGAGTTTACTCCCTGGGTACTTTCATTGTATACTTTTGACTATACGGGCCGAGTCCGGGATTTACGGGAAGTCGCGGGTTTTCGTTTGCCGGCGATTAAACTTCTTTTATTCAGCGTCTCATCAAAAATGAAATCATTTTTGAAAACTACAAGTCTCATGGGCTTTAGTGGTGAAATAATAATTTAAAAAATCGTTCGGAAAATGAGTTTACACCCTGGGTACTTTCTTTGTATACTTTTGACTATACGGGCCGAATCCGGGATTTACGGGAAATAGCAGGTTTTCGTTTGCCGGCGATTAAACTTCTTTCATTCAGCGTCTCATCAAAAATGAAAACATTTTTGAAAACTACAAGTCTCATGGGCTTTAGTGGAGAAATAATAATTTAAAAAATCGTTCTGGAAATGAGTTTACACCCTGGGTACTTTCTTTGTATACTTTTGACTATACGGGCCGAGTCCGGGATTTACGGGAAATCGCAGGTTTTCGTTTGCCGGCGATTAAACTTCTTTTATTCAGCGTCTCACCAAAAATGAAAACATTTTTGAAAACTACAAGTCTCATGCGTTTTAATGGTGAAAAAATAATGTAAAAAATCGTTCGGGAAATGAGTTTACTCCCTGGGTACTTTCTTTGTATACTTTTGACTATACGGGCCAAGCCCGGGATTTACCGCAAATGGCGGGTTTTGGTTTGCCAGCGATTAAACTTCTTTTATTCAGCGTCTCATCAAAAATGAAATCATTTTTGAAAACTACAAGTCTCATGGGCTTTAGTGGTGAAATAATAATTTAAAAAATCGTTCGGAAAATGAGTTTACACCCTGGGTACTTTCTTTGTATACTTTTGACTATACGGGCCGAATCCGGGATTTACGGGAAATAGCAGGTTTTCGTTTGCCGGCGATTAAACTTCTTTCATTCAGCGTCTCATCAAAAATGAAAACATTTTTGAAAACTACAAGTCTCATGGGCTTTAGTGGAGAAATAATAATTTAAAAAATCGTTCTGGAAATGAGTTTACACCCTGGGTACTTTCTTTGTATACTTTTGACTATACGGGCCGAGTCCGGGATTTACGGGAAATCGCAGGTTTTCGTTTGCCGGCGATTAAACTTCTTTTATTCAGCGTCTCACCAAAAATGAAAACATTTTTGAAAACTACAAGTCTCATGCGTTTTAATGGTGAAAAAATAATGTAAAAAATCGTTCGGGAAATGAGTTTACTCCCTGGGTACTTTCTTTGTATACTTTTGACTATACGGGCCAAGCCCGGGATTTACCGCAAATGGCGGGTTTTGGTTTGCCAGCGATTAAACTTCTTTTATTCAGTGTCTCATCAAAAATGAAAACATTTTTGAAAACTACAAGTCTCATGGGCTTTAGTGGTGAAATAATAATTTAAAAAATCGTTCGGAAAATGAGTTTACACCCTGGGTACTTTCTTTGTATACTTTTGACTATACAAGCCGAATCCGGGATTGAGGGGAAACCGCAGGTTTTCGTTTGCCGGCGATTAAACTTCTTTCATTCAGCGTCTCATCAAAAATGAAAACATTTCTGAAAACTACAAGTCCCATGCGTTTTAGTGGTGAAAAAATAATCTAAAAAATCGTTCGGGAAATGAGTTTACTCCCTGGGTACTTTCTTTGTATACTTTTGAGTATACGGGCCGAGTCCGGGGTTTACGGGAAATGGCGGGTTTTCGTTTGCCGGCGATTAAATCACTTTCATCAAGCGTCTCATCAAAAATGAAAACATTTCTGAAAACTACAAGTCTCATGCGTTTTAGTGGTGAAAAAATAATTTAAAAAATCGTTCGGGAAATGAGTTTACTCCCTGGGTACTTTCATTGTATACTTTTGACTATACGGGCCGAGTCCGGGATTTACGGGAAGTCGCGGGTTTTCGTTTGCCGGCGATTAAACTTCTTTTATTCAGCGTCTCATCAAAAATGAAATCATTTTTGAAAACTACAAGTCTCATGGGCTTTAGTGGTGAAATAATAATTTAAAAAATCGTTCGGAAAATGAGTTTACACCCTGGGTACTTTCTTTGTATACTTTTGACTATACGGGCCGAATCCGGGATTTACGGGAAATAGCAGGTTTTCGTTTGCCGGCGATTAAACTTCTTTCATTCAGCGTCTCATCAAAAATGAAAACATTTTTGAAAACTACAAGTCTCATGGGCTTTAGTGGAGAAATAATAATTTAAAAAATCGTTCTGGAAATGAGTTTACACCCTGGGTACTTTCTTTGTATACTTTTGACTATACGGGCCGAGTCCGGGATTTACGGGAAATCGCAGGTTTTCGTTTGCCGGCGATTAAACTTCTTTTATTCAGCGTCTCACCAAAAATGAAAACATTTTTGAAAACTACAAGTCTCATGCGTTTTAATGGTGAAAAAATAATGTAAAAAATCGTTCGGGAAATGAGTTTACTCCCTGGGTACTTTCTTTGTATACTTTTGACTATACGGGCCAAGCCCGGGATTTACCGCAAATGGCGGGTTTTGGTTTGCCAGCGATTAAACTTCTTTTATTCAGTGTCTCATCAAAAATGAAAAGATTTTTGAAAACTACAAGTCTCATGCGTTTTAGTGGTGAAAAGATAATTTAAAAAATCGTTTTGGAAATGAGTTAACTCACAACGTACTTTCTTTGTATACATTCGACTATACGAGCCAAGCCCGGGATTTACGGGAAATCGCGGGTTTACGTTTGCCGGCGATTAAACTTCTTTCATTCAGCGTCTCATCAAAAATGAAAACATTTCTGAAAACTACAAGTCTCATGCGTTTTAGTGGTGAAAAAATAATTTAAAAAATCGTTCGGGAAATGAGTTTACTCCCTGGGTACTTTCATTGTATACTTTTGACTATACTGGCCGAGTCCGGGATTTACGGAAAGTCGCGGGTTTTCGTTTGCCGGCGATTAAACTTCTTTTATTCAGCGTCTCATCAAAAGTGAAAACATTTTTAAAAACTACAAGTCTCATGGGCTTTAGAGGTGAAATAATAATTTAAAAAATCGTTCGGGAAATGAGTTTACACCCTGGGTACTTTCTTTGTATACTTTTGACTATACGGGCCGAGTCCGGGATTTACGGGAAATCGCAGGTTTTCGTTTGCCGGCGATTAAACTTCTTTTATTCAGCGTGTCATCAAAAATGAAATCATTTTTGAAAACTACAAGTCTCATGCGTTTTAGTGGTGAAAAGATAATTTAAAAAATCGTTTTGGAAATGAGTTAACTCACAACGTACTTTCTTTGTATACATTCGACTATACGAGCCAAGCCCGGGATTTACGGGAAATCGCGGGTTTACGTTTGCCGGCGATTAAACTTCTTTCATTCAGCGTCTCATCAAAAATGAAAACATTTCTGAAAACTACAAGTCTCATGCGTTTTAGTGGTAAAAAAATAATCTAAAAAATCGTTCGGGAAATGAGTTTACTCCCTGGGTACTTTCTTTGTATACTTTTGAGTATACGGGCCGAGTCCGGGGTTTACGGGAAATGGCGGGTTTTCGTTTGCCGGCGATTAAATCACTTTCATCAAGCGTCTCATCAAAAATGAAAACATTTCTGAAAACTACAAGTCTCATGCGTTTTAGTGGTGAAAAAATAATTTAAAAAATCGTTCGGGAAATGAGTTTACTCCCTGGGTACTTTCATTGTATACTTTTGACTATACGGGCCGAGTCCGGGATTTACGGGAAGTCGCGGGTTTTCGTTTGCCGGCGATTAAACTTCTTTTATTCAGCGTCTCATCAAAAATGAAATCATTTTTGAAAACTACAAGTCTCATGGACTTTAGTGGTGAAATAATAATTTAAAAAATCGTTCGGAAAATGAGTTTACACCCTGGGTACTTTCTTTGTATACTTTTGACTATACGGGCCGAATCCGGGATTTACGGGAAATCGCAGGTTTTCGTTTGCCGGCGATTAAACTTCTTTCATTCAGCGTCTCATCAAAAATGAAAACATTTTTGAAAACTACAAGTCTCATGGGCTTTAGTGGTGAAATAATAATTTAAAAAATCGTTCTGGAAATGAGTTTACACCCTGGGTACTTTCTTTGTATACTTTTGACTATACGGGCCGAGTCCGGGATTTACGGGAAATCGCAGGCTTTCGTTTGCCGGCGATTAAACTTCTTTTATTCAGCGTCTCATCAAAAATGAAAACATTTTTGAAAACTACAAGTCTCATGCGTTTTAATGGTGAAATAATAATTTAAAAAATCGTTCGGGAAATGAGTTTACACCCTGGGTACTTTCTTTGTATACTTTTGACTATACGGGCCGAGTCCGGGATTTACGGGAAATCGCAGGTTTTCGTTTGCCGGCGATTAAACTTCTTTTATTCAGCGTGTCATCAAAAATGAAATCATTTTTGAAAACTACAAGTCTCATGGACTTTAGTGGTGAAATAATAATTTAAAAAATCGTTCGGAAATTGAGTTTACACCCTGGGTACTTTCTTTGTATACTTTTGACTATACGGGCCGAGTCCGGGATTTACGGGAAATCGCAGGTTTTCGTTTGCCGGCGATTAAACTTCTTTTATTCAGCGTCTCATCAAAAATGAAAACATTTTTGAAAACTACAAGTCTCATGCGTTTTAATGGTGAAAAAATAATGTAAAAAATCGTTCGGGAAATGAGTTTACTCCCTGGGTACTTTCTTTGTATACTTTTGACTATACGGGCCAAGCCCGGGATTTACCGCAAATGGCGGGTTTTGGTTTGCCAGCGATTAAACTTCTTTTATTCAGTGTCTCATCAAAAATGAAAAGATTTTTTAAAACTACAAGTCTCATGCGTTTTAGTGGTGAAAAGATAATTTAAAAAATCGTTTTGGAAATGAGTTAACTCACAACGTACTTTCTTTGTATACATTCGACTATACGAGCCAAGCCCGGGATTTACGGGAAATCGCGGGTTTACGTTTGCCGGCGATTAAACTTCTTTCATTCAGCGTCTCATCAAAAATGAAAACATTTCTGAAAACTACAAGTCTCATGCGTTTTAGTGGTAAAAAAATAATCTAAAAAATCGTTCGGGAAATGAGTTTACTCCCTGGGTACTTTCTTTGTATACTTTTGAGTATACGGGCCGAGTCCGGGGTTTACGGGAAATGGCGGGTTTTCGTTTGCCGGCGATTAAATCACTTTCATCAAGCGTCTCATCAAAAATGAAAACATTTCTGAAAACTACAAGTCTCATGCGTTTTAGTGGTGAAAAAATAATTTAAAAAATCGTTCGGGAAATGAGTTTACTCCCTGGGTACTTTCATTGTATACTTTTGACTATACGGGCCGAGTCCGGGATTTACGGGAAGTCGCGGGTTTTCGTTTGCCGGCGATTAAACTTCTTTTATTCAGCGTCTCATCAAAAATGAAATCATTTTTGAAAACTACAAGTCTCATGGACTTTAGTGGTGAAATAATAATTTAAAAAATCGTTCGGAAAATGAGTTTACACCCTGGGTACTTTCTTTGTATACTTTTGACTATACGGGCCGAATCCGGGATTTACGGGAAATCGCAGGTTTTCGTTTGCCGGCGATTAAACTTCTTTCATTCAGCGTCTCATCAAAAATGAAAACATTTTTGAAAACTACAAGTCTCATGGGCTTTAGTGGTGAAATAATAATTTAAAAAATCGTTCTGGAAATGAGTTTACACCCTGGGTACTTTCTTTGTATACTTTTGACTATACGGGCCGAGTCCGGGATTTACGGGAAATCGCAGGCTTTCGTTTGCCGGCGATTAAACTTCTTTTATTCAGCGTCTCATCAAAAATGAAAACATTTTTGAAAACTACAAGTCTCATGCGTTTTAATGGTGAAAAAATAATGTAAAAAATCGTTCGGGAAATGAGTTTACTCCCTGGGTACTTTCTTTGTATACTTTTGACTATACGGGCCAAGCCCGGGATTTACCGGAAATGGCGGGTTTTGGTTTGCCAGCGATTAAACTTCTTTTATTCAGTGTCTCATCAAAAGTGAAAAGATTTTTGAAAACTACAAGTCTCATGCGTTTTAGTGGTGAAAAGATAATTTAAAAAATCGTTTTGGAAATGAGTTAACTCACAACGTACTTTCTTTGTATACATTCGACTATACGAGCCAAGCCCGGGATTTACGGGAAAACGCGGGTTTACGTTTGCCGGCGATTAAACTTCTTTCATTCAGCGTCTCATCAAAAATGAAAATATTTCTGAAAACTACAAGTCTCATGCGTTTTTGTGGTGAAAAAATAATTTAAAAAATCGTTCGGGAAATGAGTTTACTCTCTGGGTACTTTCTTTGTATACTTTTGACTATACGGGCCGAGTCCGGGATTTACGGAAAGTCGCGGGTTTTCGTTTGCCGGCGATTAAACTTCTTTTATTCAGCGTCTCATCAAATATGAAAACATTTTTAAAAACTACAAGTCTCATGGGCTTTAGAGGTGAAATAATAATTTAAAAAATCGTTCGGGAAATGAGTTTACACCCTGGGTACTTTCTTTGTATACTTTTGACTATACGGGCCGAGTCCGGGATTTACGGGAAATCGCAGGTTTTCGTTTGCCGGCGATTAAACTTCTTTCATTCAGCGTCTCATCAAAAATGAAAACATTTCTGAAAACTACAAGTCTCATGGGCTTTAGTGGTGAAATAATAATTTAAAAAATCGTTTGGGAAATTAGTTTACTCCCTGGGTACTTTCTTTGTATACTTTTGACTATACGGGCCGAGTCCGGGATTTACGGGAAATCGCAGGTTTTCGTTTGGCGGCGATTAAACTTCTTTTATTCAGCGTCTCATCAAAAATGAAAACATTTTTGAAAACTACAAGTCTCATGCGATTTAGTGGTGAAAAAAAAATTTAAAAAATCGTTTTGGAAATGAGATTACTCACAGGGTACTTTCTTTGTATACATTCGACTATACGGGCCAAGCCCGGGATATACGGGAAATCGCAGGATTTCGTTTGCCGGCGATTAAACCTCTTTTATTAAGCGTCTCATCAAAAATGAAAACATTTTTGAAAACTACAAGTATCATGGGCTTTAGTGGTGAAATAATAATTTAAAAAATCGTTCTGGAATTGAGTTTGCACCCTGGGTACTTTCTTTGTATACTTTTGACTATACGGGCCGAGTCCGGGATTTACGGGAAATCGCAGGTTTTCGTTTGCCGGCGATTAAACTTCTTTTATTCAGCGTCTCATCAAAAATGAAAACATTTTTGAAAACTACAAGTCTCATGCGTTTTAATGGTGAAAAAATAATGTAAAATATCGTTCGGGAAATAAGTTTACTCCCTGGGTACTTTCTTTGTATACTTTTGACTATACGGGCCAAGCCTGGGATTTACGGGAAATGGCGGGTTTTCGTTTGCCTGCGATTAATCTTTTTTTATTCAGTGTCTCATCAAAAATGAAAACATTTTTGAAAACTACAAGTCTCATGCGTTTTAGTGGTGAAAAGATAATTTAAAAAATCGTTTTGGAAATGAGTTAACTCACAACGTACTTTCTTTGTATACATTCGACTATACGAGCCAAGCCCGGGATTTACGGGAAATCGCGGGTTTACGTTTGCCGGCGATTAAACCACTTTCATTAAGCGTCTCATCAAAAATGAAAACATTTCTGAAAACTACAAGTCTCATGCGTTTAAGTGGTGAAAAAATAATTTAAAAAATCATTCGGGAAATGACTTTACTCCCTGGGTACTTTCTTTGTATACTTTTGACTATACGGGCCGAGTCCGGGATTTACGGGAAGTCGCGGGTTTTCGTTTGCCGGCGATTAAACTTCTTTTATTCAGCGTCTCATCAAAAATGAAAACATTTTTAAAAACTACAAGTCTCATGGGCTTTAGTGGTGAAATAATAATTTAAAAAATCGTTCGGGAAATGAGTTTACACCCTGGGTACTTTCTTTGTATACTTTTGACTATACGGGCCGAGTCCGGGATTTACGGGAAATCGCAGGTTTTTGTTTGCCGGCGATTAAACTTCTTTCATTCAGCGTCTCATCAAAAATGAATACATTTCTGAAAACTACAAGTCTCATGGGCTTTAGTGGTGAAATAATAATTTAAAAAATCGTTTGGGAAATTAGTTTACTCCCTGGGTACTTTCTTTGTATACTTTTGACTATACGGGCCGAGTCCGGGATTTACGGGAAATCGCAGGTTTTCGTTTGGCGGCGATTAAACTTCTTTTATTCAGCGTCTCATCAAAAATAAAAACATTTTTGAAAACTAAAAGTCTCATGCGTTTTAGTGGTGAAAAAATGAATTAAAAAATCGTTCGGGAAATGAGGGCCAAGCCAGGGATTTACGGGAAATCGCGGGGTTTCGTTTGCCGGCGATTAAACCTCTTTCATTAAGCGTCTTTTCAAAAATGAAAACATTTTTGAAAACTGCAAGTCTCATACGTTTTAGTGGTGAAAAAATAATTTAAGAAATCGTTCGGGAAATGAGTTTACTCCCTGGGTACTTTCTTTGTATACATCCGACTAAACGGGCCAAGCGCGGGATTTACGGGAAATCGCGGGATTTCGTTTGCCGGCGATTAAACCTCTTTTATTAAGCGTCTCATCAAAAATGAAGACATTTTTGAAAACTGCAAGTCTCATGCGTTTTAGTGGTGAAAAGATAATTTAAAAAATCGTTTTGGAAATGAGTTTACTCACAGGGTACTTATTTTGTATACATTCGACTATACGGGCCAAGCACGGGATTTACGGGAAATCGCCGGTTTTCGTTTGCCGGCGATTAAACCACTTTCATTAAGCGTCTCATCAAAAATGAAAACATTTCTGAAAACTACAAGTCTCATGCGTTTTAGTGGTGAAAAAATAATTTAAAAATTCGTTCGGGAAATGAGTTTACTCACTGGGTACTTTCCTTGTATACTTTTGACTATACGGGCTGAGTCCGGGATTTACGGGAAATCGCGGGTTTTCGTTTGCCGCCGATTAAACTTCTTTTATTCAGCGTCTCATCAAAAATGAAAACATTTTTAAAAACTACAAGTCTCATGGGCTTTAGTGGTGAAATAATAATTTAAAAAATCGTTTGGGAAATTAGTTTACTCCCTGGGTACTTTCTTTGTATACTTTTGACTATACGGGCCGAGTCCGGGATTTACGGGAAATCGCAGGTTTTTGTTTGGCGGCGATTAAACTTCTTTTATTCAGCGTCTCATCAAAAATAAAAACATTTTTGAAAACTAAAAGTCTCATGCGTTTTAGTGGTGAAAAAATGAATTAAAAAATCGTTCGGGAAATGAGGGCCAAGCCAGGGATTTACGGGAAATCGCGGGGTTTCGTTTGCCGGCGATTAAACCTCTTTCATTAAGCGTCTTTTCAAAAATGAAAACATTTTTGAAAACTGCAAGTCTCATACGTTTTAGTGGTGAAAAAATAATTTAAGAAATCGTTCGGGAAATGAGTTTACTTCCTGGGTACTTTCTTTGTATACATTCGACTATACGGGCCAAGCCCGGGATTTACGGGAAATCGCGGGTTTTCGTTTGCCGGCGATTAAACTTCTTTTATTCAGCGTCTCATCAAAAATGAAAACATTTATAAACACTACAAGTCTCATGGGCTTTAGTGGTGAAATAATAATTTAAAAAATCGTTCGGGAAATGAGTATACACCCTGGGTACTTTCTTTGTATACTTTTGAATATTCGGGCCGAGTCCGGGATTTACGGGAAATCGCAGGTTTTCGTTTGCCGGCGATTAAACTTCTTTCATTCAGCGTCTCATCATAAATGAAAACATTTTTGAAAACTACAAGTCTCATGCGTTTTAGTGGTGAAAAAATAATTTAAAAAATCGTTCGAGAAATGAGTTTACTCACAACGTACTCTCTTTGTATACTTTTGATTATACGGGCTGAGTCGGGGGTTTACGGGAAATCGCGGGATTTCGTTTGCCGGCGATTAAACCACTTTCATTAAGCGTCTCATCAAAAATGAAAACATTTCTGAAAACTACAAGTCTCATGCGTTTTAGTGGTGAAAAAATAATTTAAAAATTCGTTCGGGAAATGAGTTTACTCACAGGGTACTTATTTTGTATACATTCGACTATACGGGCCAAGCACGGGATTTACGGGAAATCGCGGGTTTTCGTTTGCCGCCGATTAAACTTCTTTTATTCAGCGTCTCATCAAAAATGAAAACATTTTTAAAAACTACAAGTCTCATGGGCTTTAGTGGTGAAATAGTAACTTAAAAAATCGTTTGGGAAATGAGTTTACTCCCTGGTACTTTCTTTGTATACTTTTGACTATACGGGCCGAGTCCGGGATTTACGGGAAATCGCAGGTTTTCGTTTGCCGGCGATTAAACTTCTTTTATCCAGGGTCTCATCAAAAATGAAAACATTTTTGAAAACTACAAGTCTCATGCGTTTTAGTGGTGAAAAAATAATTTAAAAAATCGTTCGAGAAATGAGTTTACACCCTGGGTACTATCTTTGTATACTTTTGACTATACGGGCTGAGTCCGGGATTTACGGGAAATCGCGGGTTTTCGTTTGCCGCCGATTAAACTTCTTTTATTCAGCGTCTCATCAAAAATGAAAACATTTTTAAAAACTACAAGTCTCATGGGCTTTAGTGGTGAAATAATAATTTAAAAAATCGTTTGGGAAATTAGTTTACTCCCTGGGTACTTTCTTTGTATACTTTTGACTATACAGCCGAGTCCGGGATTTACGGGAAATCGCAGGTTTTTGTTTGGCGGCGATTAAACTTCTTTTATTCAGCGTCTCATCAAAAATAAAAACATTTTTGAAAACTAAAAGTCTCATGCGTTTTAGTGGTGAAAAAATGAATTAAAAAATCGTTCGGGAAATGAGGGCCAAGCCAGGGATTTACGGGAAATCGCGGGGTTTCGTTTGCCGGCGATTAAACCTCTTTCATTAAGCGTCTTTTCAAAAATGAAAACATTTTTGAAAACTGCAAGTCTCATACGTTTTAGTGGTGAAAAAATAATTTAAGAAATCGTTCGGGAAATGAGTTTACTCCCTGGGTACTTTCTTTGTATACATTCGACTATACGGGCCAAGCCCGGGATTTACGGGAAATCGCGGGTTTTCGTTTGCCGGCGATTAAACTTCTTTTATTCAGCGTCTCATCAAAAATGAAAACATTTATAAACACTACAAGTCTCATGGGCTTTAGTGGTGAAATAATAATTTAAAAAATCGTTCGGGAAATGAGTATACACCCTGGGTACTTTCTTTGTATACTTTTGAATATTCGGGCCGAGTCCGGGATTTACGGGAAATCGCAGGTTTTCGTTTGCCGGCGATTAAACTTCTTTCATTCAGCGTCTCATCATAAATGAAAACATTTTTGAAAACTACAAGTCTCATGCGTTTTAGTGGTGAAAAAATAATTTAAAAAATCGTTCGAGAAATGAGTTTACTCACAACGTACTCTCTTTGTATACTTTTGATTATACGGGCTGAGTCGGGGGTTTACGGGAAATCGCGGGATTTCGTTTGCCGGCGATTAAACCTCTTTTATTAAGCGTCTCATCAAAAATGAAGACATTTTTGAAAACTGCAAGTCTCATGCGTTTTAGTGGTGAAAAGATAATTTAAAAAATCGTTTTGGAAATGAGTTTACTCACAGGGTACTTATTTTGTATACATTCGACTATACGGGCCAAGCACGGGATTTACGGGAAATCGCGGGTTTTCGTTTGCCGGCGATTAAACCACTTTCATTAAGCGTCTCATCAAAAATGAAAACATTTCTGAAAACTACAAGTCTCATGCGTTTTAGTGGTGAAAAAATAATTTAAAAATTCGTTCGGGAAATGAGTTTACTCACTGGGTACTTTCCTTGTATACTTTTGACTATACGGGCTGAGTCCGGGATTTACGGGAAATCGCGGGTTTTCGTTTGCCGCCGATTAAACTTCTTTTATTCAGCGTCTCATCAAAAATGAAAACATTTTTAAAAACTACAAGTCTCATGGGCTTTAGTGGTGAAATAGTAACTTAAAAAATCGTTTGGGAAATGAGTTTACTCCCTGGTACTTTCTTTGTATACTTTTGACTATACGGGCCGAGTCCGGGATTTACGGGAAATCGCAGGTTTTCGTTTGCCGGCGATTAAACTTCTTTTATCCAGGGTCTCATCAAAAATGAAAACATTTTTGAAAACTACAAGTCTCATGCGTTTTAGTGGTGAAAAAATAATTTAAAAAATCGTTCGAGAAATGAGTTTACACCCTGGGTACTATCTTTGTATACTTTTTACTATACGGGCCGAGTCCGGGATTTACGGGAAATCGCAGGTTTTCGTTTGCCGGCGATTAAACTTCTTTTATTCAGCGTCTCATCAAAAATGAAAACATTTTTGAAAACTACAAGTCTCATGCGTTTTAGTGGTGAAAAAATAATTTAAAAATTCGTTCGGGAAATGAGTTTACTCACTGGGTACTTTCCTTGTATATTTTTGACTATACGGGCCGAGTCCGGGATTTACGGGAAATCGCGGGTTTTCGTTTGCCGGCGATTAAACTTCTTTTATTCAGCGTCTCATCAAAAATGAAAACATTTATAAACACTACAAGTCTCATGGGCTTTAGTGGTGAAATAATAATTTAAAAAATCGTTCGGGAAATGAGTATACACCCTGGGTACTTTCTTTGTATACTTTTGAATATTCGGGCCGAGTCCGGGATTTACGGGAAATCGCAGGTTTTCGTTTGCCGGCGATTAAACTTCTTTCATTCAGCGTCTCATCAAAAATGAAAACATTTTTGAAAACTACAAGTCTCATGGGCTTTAGTGGTGAAATAATAACTTAAAAAGTCGTTTGGGAAATGAGTTTACTCCCTGGTACTTTCTTTGTATACTTTTGACTATACGGGCCGAGTCCGGGATTTACGGGAAATTGCAGGTTTTCGTTTGCCGGCGATTAAACTTCTTTTATTCAGGGTCTCATCAAAAATGAAAACATTTTTGAAAACTACAAGTCTCATGCGTTTTAGTGGTGAAAAAATAATTTAAAAAATCGTTCGGGAAATGAGTTTACACCCTGGGTACTATCTTTGTATACTTTTGACTATACGGGCCGAGTCCGGGATTTACGGGAAATCGCAGGTTTTCGTTTGCCGGCGATTAAACTTCTTTTATTCAGCGTCTCATCAAAAATGAAAACATTTTTGAAAACTACAAGTCTCATGCGTTTTAGTGGTGAAAAAATAATTTAAAAATTCGTTCGGGAAATGGTTTACTCACTGGGTACTTTCCTTGTATATTTTTGACTATACGGGCCGAGTCCGGGATTTACGGGAAATCGCGGGTTTTCGTTTGCCGCCGATTAAACTTCTTTTATTCAGCGTCTCATCAAAAATGAAAACATTTTTAAAAACTACAAGTCTCATGGGCTTTAGTGGTGAAATAATAACTTAAAAAATCGTTTGGGAAATGAGTTTACTCCCTGGTACTTTCTTTGTATACTTTTGACTATACGGGCCGAGTCCGGGATTTACGGGAAATCGCAGGTTTTCGTTTGCCGGCGATTAAACTTCTTTTATCCAGGGTCTCATCAAAAATGAAAACATTTTTGAAAACTACAAGTCTCATGCGTTTTAGTGGTGAAAAAATAATTTAAAAAATCGTTCGAGAAATGAGTTTACACCCTGGGTACTATCTTTGTATACTTTTGACTATACGGGCCGAGTCCGGGATTTACGGGAAATCGCAGGTTTTCGTTTGCCGGCGATTAAACTTCTTTTATTCAGCGTCTCATCAAAAATGAAAACATTTTTGAAAACTACAAGTCTCATGCGTTTTAGTGGTGAAAAAATAATTTAAAAATTCGTTCGGGAAATGAGTTTACTCACTGGGTACTTTCCTTGTATATTTTTGACTATACGGGCCGAGTCCGGGATTTACGGGAAATCGCAGGTTTTCGTTTGCCGGCGATTAAACTTCTTTTATTCAGCGTCTCATCAAAAATGAAAACATTTTTGAAAACTACAAGTCTCATGCGTTTTAGTGGTGAAAAAATAATTTAAAAATTCGTTCGGGAAATGAGTTTACTCACTGGGTACTTTCCTTGTATATTTTTGACTATACGGGCCGAGTCCGGGATTTACGGGAAATCGCGGGTTTTCGTTTGCCGCCGATTAAACTTCTTTTATTCAGCGTCTCATCAAAAATGAAAACATTTTTAAAAACTACAAGTCTCATGGGCTTTAGTGGTGAAATAATAACTTAAAAAATCGTTTGGGAAATGAGTTTACTCACTGGTACTTTCTTTGTATACTTTTGACTATACGGGCCGAGTCCGGGATTTACGGGAAATCGCAGGTTTTCGTTTGCCGGCGATTAAACTTCTTTTATCCAGGGTCTCATCAAAAATGAAAACATTTTTGAAAACTACAAGTCTCATGCGTTTTAGTGGTGAAAAAATAATTTAAAAAATCGTTCGAGAAATGAGTTTACACCCTGGGTACTATCTTTGTATACTTTTGACTATACGGGCCGAGTCCGGGATTTACGGGAAATCGCAGGTTTTCGTTTGCCGGCGATTAAACTTCTTTTATTCAGCGTCTCATCAAAAATGAAAACATTTTTGAAAACTACAAGTCTCATGCGTTTTAGTGGTGAAAAAATAATTTAAAAATTCGTTCGGGAAATGAGTTTACTCACTGGGTACTTTCCTTGTATATTTTTGACTATACGGGCCGAGTCCGGGATTTACGGGAAATCGCGGGTTTTCGTTTGCCGGCGATTAAACTTCTTTTATTCAGCGTCTCATCAAAAATGAAAACATTTATAAACACTACAAGTCTCATGGGCTTTAGTGGTGAAATAATAATTTAAAAAATCGTTCGGGAAATGAGTATACACCCTGGGTACTTTCTTTGTATACTTTTGAATATTCGGGCCGAGTCCGGGATTTACGGGAAATCGCAGGTTTTCGTTTGCCGGCGATTAAACTTCTTTCATTCAGCGTCTCATCAAAAATGAAAACATTTTTGAAAACTACAAGTCTCATGGGCTTTAGTGGTGAAATAATAACTTAAAAAGTCGTTTGGGAAATGAGTTTACTCCCTGGTACTTTCTTTGTATACTTTTGACTATACAGGCCGAGTCCGGGATTTACGGGAAATCGCAGGTTTTCGTTTGCCGGCGATTAAACTTCTTTTATTCAGGGTCTCATCAAAAATGAAAACATTTTTGAAAACTACAAGTCTCATGCGTTTTAGTGGTGAAAAAATAATTTAAAAAATCGTTCGGGAAATGAGTTTACACCCTGGGTACTATCTTTGTATACTTTTGACTATACGGGCCGAGTCCGGGATTTACGGGAAATCGCAGGTTTTCGTTTGCCGGCGATTAAACTTCTTTTATTCAGCGTCTCATCAAAAATGAAAACATTTTTGAAAACTACAAGTCTCATGCGTTTTAGTGGTGAAAAAATAATTTAAAAATTCGTTCGGGAAATGAGTTTACTCACTGGGTACTTTCCTTGTATATTTTTGACTATACGGGCCGAGTCCGGGATTTACGGGAAATCGCGGGTTTTCGTTTGCCGGCGATTAAACTTCTTTTATTCAGCGTCTCATCAAAAATGAAAACATTTATAAACACTACAAGTCTCATGGGCTTTAGTGGTGAAATAATAATTTAAAAAATCGTTCGGGAAATGAGTATACACCCTGGGTACTTTCTTTGTATACTTTTGAATATTCGGGCCGAGTCCGGGATTTACGGGAAATCGCAGGTTTTCGTTTGCCGGCGATTAAACTTCTTTCATTCAGCGTCTCATCAAAAATGAAAACATTTTTGAAAACTACAAGTCTCATGCGTTTTAGTGGTGAAAAAATAATTTAAAAAATCGTTCGGTAAATGAGTTTACACCCTGGGTACTATCTTTGTATACTTTTGACTATACGGGCCGAGTCCGGGATTTACGGGAAATCGCGGGTTTTCGTTTGCCGGCGATTAAACTTCTTTTATTCAGCGTCTCATCAAAAATGAAAACATTTATAAACACTACAAGTCTCATGGGCTTTAGTGGTGAAATAATAATTTAAAAAATCGTTCGGGAAATGAGTATACACCCTGGGTACTTTCTTTGTATACTTTTGAATATTCGGGCCGAGTCCGGGATTTACGGGAAATCGCAGGTTTTCGTTTGCCGGCGATTAAACTTCTTTCATTCAGCGTCTCATCATAAATGAAAACATTTTTGAAAACTACAAGTCTCATGCGTTTTAGTCGTGAAAAAATAATTTAAAAAATCGTTCGAGAAATGAGTTTACTCCCTAGGTACTTTCTTTGTATACTTTTGATTATACGGGCTGAGTCGGGGGTTTACGGGAAATCGCGGGATTTCGTTTGCCGGCGATTAAACCACTTTCATTAAGCGTCTCATCAAAAATGAAAACATTTCTGAAAACTACAAGTCTCATGCGTTTTAGTGGTGAAAAAATAATTTAAAAATTCGTTCGGGAAATGAGTTTACTCACTGGGTACTTTCCTTGTATACTTTTGACTATACGGGCTGAGTCCGGGATTTACGGGAAATCGCGGGTTTTCGTTTGCCGCCGATTAAACTTCTTTTATTCAGCGTCTCATCAAAAATGAAAACATTTTTAAAAACTACAAGTCTCATTGGCTTTAGTGGTGAAATAATAACTTAAAAAATCGTTTGGGAAATGAGTTTACTCCCTGGTACTTTCTTTGTATACTTTTGACTATACGGGCCGAGTCCGGGATTTACGGGAAATCGCAGGTTTTCGTTTGCCGGCGATTAAACTTCTTTTATTCAGGGTCTCATCAAAAATGAAAACATTTTTGAAAACTACAAGTCTCATGCGTTTTAGTGGTGAAAAAATAATTTAAAAAATCGTTCGAGAAATGAGTTTACACCCTGGGTACTATCTTTGTATACTTTTGACTATACGGGCCGAGTCCGGGATTTACGGGAAATCGCAGGTTTTCGTTTGCCGGCGATTAAATTTCTTTTATTCAGCGTCTCATCAAAAATGAAAACATTTTTGAAAACTACAAGTCTCATGCGTTTTAGTGGTGAAAAAATAATTTAAAAATTCGTTCGGGAAATGAGTTTACTCACTGGGTACTTTCCTTGTATATTTTTGACTATACGGGCCAAGTCCGCGATTTACGGGAAATCGCGGGTTTTCGTTTGCCGGCGATTAAACTTCTTTTATTCAGCGTCTCATCAAAAATGAAAACATTTATAAACACTACAAGTCTCATGGGCTTTAGTGGTGAAATAATAATTTAAAAATTCGTTCGGGAAATGAGTATACACCCTGGGTACTTTCTTTGTATACTTTTGAATATTCGGGCCGAGTCCGGGATTTACGGGAAATCGCAGGTTTTCGTTTACCGGCGATTAAACTTCTTTCATTCAGCGTTTCATCAAAAATGAAAACATTTTTGAAAACTACAATTCTCATGCGTTTTAGTGGTGAAAAAATAATTTAAAAAATCGTTCGAGAAATGAGTTTACTCCCTAGGTACTTTCTTTGTATACTTTTGATTATACGGGCTGAGTCCGGGATTTACGGGAAATCGCAGGTTTTCGTTTGCCGGCGATTAAACTTCTTTCATTCAGCGTCTCATCAAAAATGAAAACATTTCTGAAAACTACAAGTCTCATGGGCTTTAGTGGTGAAATAATAATTTAAAAAATCGTTTGGGAAATTAGTTTACTCCCTGGGTACTTTCTTTGTATACTTTTGACTATACGGGCCGAGTCCGGGATTCACGGGAAATCGCAGGTTTTCGTTTGGCGGCGATTAAACTTCTTTTATTTAGCGTCTCATCAAAAATGAAAACATTTTTGAAAACTAAAAGTCTCATGCGTTTTAGTGGTGAAAAAATGAATTAAAAAATCGTTCGGGAAATGAGTTTACTCCCTAGGTACTTTCTTTGTATACTTTTGATTATACGGGCTGAGTCGGGGGTTTACGGGAAATCGCGGGATTTCGTTTGCCGGCGATTAAACCTCTTTTATTAAGCGTCTCATCAAAAATGAAGACATTTTTGAAAACTGCAAGTCTCATGCGTTTTAGTGGTGAAAAGATAATTTAAAAAATCGTTTTGGAAATGAGTTTACTCACAGGGTACTTATTTTGTATACATTCGACTATACGGGCCAAGCACGGGATTTACGGGAAATCGCGGGTTTTCGTTTGCCGGCGATTAAACCACTTTCATTAAGCGTCTCATCAAAAATGAAAACATTTCTGAAAACTACAAGTCTCATGCGTTTTAGTGGTGAAAAAATAATTTAAAAATTCGTTCGGGAAATGAGTTTACTCACTGGGTACTTTCCTTGTATACTTTTGACTATACGGGCTGAGTCCGGGATTTACGGGAAATCGCGGGTTTTCGTTTGCCGCCGATTAAACTTCTTTTATTCAGCGTCTCATCAAAAATGAAAACATTTTTAAAAACTACAAGTCTCATGGGCTTTAGTGGTGAAATAATAACTTAAAAAATCGTTTGGGAAATGAGTTTACTCCCTGGTACTTTCTTTGTATACTTTTGACTATACGGGCCGAGTCCGGGATTTACGGGAAATCGCAGGTTTTCGTTTGCCGGCGATTAAACTTCTTTTATTCAGGGTCTCATCAAAAATGAAAACATTTTTGAAAACTACAAGTCTCATGCGTTTTAGTGGTGAAAAAATAATTTAAAAAATCGTTCGAGAAATGAGTTTACACCCTGGGTACTATCTTTGTATACTTTTGACTATACGGGCCGAGTCCAGGATTTACGGGAAATCGCAGGTTTTCGTTTGCCGGCGATTAAACTTCTTTTATTCAGCGTCTCATCAAAAATGAAAACATTTTTGAAAACTACAAGTCTCATGCGTTTTAGTGGTGAAAAAATAATTTAGAAAATCGTTCGGGAAATGAGTTTACTCACAGGGTACTTTCTTTGTATACATTCGACTATACGGGCCGAGTCCGGGATTTACGGGAATTCGCGGGTTTTCGTTTGCCGGCGATTAAACTTCTTTTATTCAGCGTCTCATCAAAAATGAAAACATTTTTTGAAAACTACAAGTCTCATACGTTTTAGTGGTGAAAAAATAATTTAAAAAACCGTTCGGGAAATGAGTTTACTCCCTGGGTATTTTCTTTGTATACTTTTGACTATACGGGCCGAGTCCGGGATTTACGGGAAATCGCGGGTTTTCGTTTGCCGGCAATTAAACTTCTTTTATTCCGCGTCTCATCAAAAATGAAAACATTTTTAAAAACTACAAGTCTCATGCGTTTTAGTGGTGAAAAGATAATATAAAAAATCGTTCTGGAAAGGAGTTTACTCACAGGGTACTTTCTTTGTATATACTCGACTATACGAGCCAAGCACGTGATTTACGGGAAATCGCGGGTTTTCGTTTGCCGGCGATTAAACTTCTTTTATTCAGCGTCTCATCAAAAATGAAAACATTTTTGAAAACTACAAGTCTCATGCGTTTTAGTGGTGAAAAGATAATTTAAAAAATCGTTCGGGAAATGAGTTTACTCACAGGGTACTTTCTTTGTATACATTCGACTATACAGGCCAAGCCCGGGATTTACGGGAAATCGCGGGTTTTCGTTTGCCGGCGATTAAACTTCTTTCATTCAGCGTCTCACCAAAAATGGAAACATTTTTAAAAACTACAAGTTTCATGCGTTTTAGTGGTGAAAAAATAATTTAAAAAATCGTTCGGGAAATGAGTTTACTCACAGGGTGCTTTCTTTGTATACATTCGACTATACGGGCCGAGTCCGGGATTTACGGGAATTCGCGGGTTTTCGTTTGCCGGCGATTAAACTTCTTTTATTCAAAGTCTCATCAAAAATGAAAACATTTTTGAAAACTACAAGTCTCATGCGTTTTAGTGGTGAAAAGATAATTTAAAAAATTGTTCTGGAAATGAGTTTACTCACAGGGTACTCTCTTTGTATATACTCGACTATACGGGCCAAGCACGGGATTTACGGGAAATCGCGGGTTTTCGTTTGCCGGCGATTACACTTCTTTTATTCAGCGTCTCATCAAAAATGAAAACATTTTTAAAAACTACAAGTCTCGTGCGTTTTAGTGGTGAAATGATAATTTAAAATATCGTTCTGGAAATGAGTTTACTCCCTGGTACTTTCTTGTATACTTTTGACTATACGGGCCGAGTCCGGGATTTACGGGAAATCGCAGGTTTTCGTTTGCCGGCGATTAAACTTCTTTTATTCAGGGTCTCATCAAAAATGAAAACATTTTTGAAAACTACAAGTCTCATGCGTTTTAGTGGTGAAAAAATAATTTAAAAAATCGTTCGGGAAATGAGTTTACACCCTGGGTACTATCTTTGTATACTTTTGACTATACGGGCCGAGTCCGGGATTTACGGGAAATCGCAGGTTTTCGTTTGCCGGCGATTAAACTTCTTTTATTCAGCGTCTCATCAAAAATGAAAACATTTTGAAAACTACAAGTCTCATGGGCTTTAGTGGTGAAATAATAATTTAAAAAATCGTTCGGGAAATGAGTATACACCCTGGGTACTTTCTTTGTATACTTTTGAATATTCGGGCCGAGTCCGGGATTTACGGGAAATCGCAGGTTTTCGTTTGCCGGCGATTAAACTTCTTTCATTCAGCGTCTCATCATAAATGAAAACATTTTTGAAAACTACAAGTCTCATGCGTTTTAGTGGTGAAAAAATAATTTAAAAAATCGTTCGAGAAATGAGTTTACTCCCTAGGTACTTTCTTTATATACTTTTGATTATACGGGCTGAGTCGGGGGTTTACGGGAAATCGCGGGATTTCGTTTGCCGGCGATTAAACCTCTTTTATTAAGCGTCTCATCAAAAATGAAGACATTTTTGAAAACTGCAAGTCTCATGCGTTTTAGTGGTGAAAAGATAATTTAAAAAATCGTTTTGGAAATGAGTTTACTCACAGGGTACTTATTTTGTATACATTCGACTATACGGGCCAAGCACGGGATTTACGGGGAATCGCGGGTTTTCGTTTGCCGGCGATTAAACCACTTTCATTAAGCGTCTCATCAAAAATGAAAACATTTCTGAAAACTACAAGTCTCATGCGTTTTAGTGGTGAAAAAATAATTTAAAAATTCGTTCGGGAAATGCGTTTACTCACTGGGTACTTTCCTTGTATACTTTTGACTATACGGGCTGAGTCCGGGATTTACGGGAAATCGCGGGTTTTCGTTTGCCGCCGATTAAACTTCTTTTATTCAGCGTCTCATCAAAAATGAAAACATTTTTAAAAACTACAAGTCTCATGGGCTTTAGTGGTGAAATAATAACTTAAAAAATCGTTTGGGAAATGAGTTTACTCCCTGGTACTTTCTTTGTATACTTTTCACTATACGGGCCGAGTCCGGGATTTACGGGAAATCGCAGGTTTTCGTTTGCCGGCGATTAAACTTCTTTTATTCAGGGTCTCATCAAAAATGAAAACATTTTTGAAAACTACAAGTCTCATGCGTTTTAGTGGTGAAAAAATAATTTAAAAAATCGTTCGAGAAATGAGTTTACACCCTGGGTACTATCTTTGTATACTTTTGACTATACGGGCCGAGTCCGGGATTTACGGGAAATCGCAGGTTTTCGTTTGCCGGCGATTAAACTTCTTTTATTCAGCGTCTCATCAAAAATGAAAACATTTTTGAAAACTACAAGTCTCATGCGTTTTAGTGGTGAAAAAATAATTTAAAAATTCGTTCGGGAAATGAGTTTACTCACTGGGTACTTTCCTTGTATATTTTTGACTATACGGGCCGAGTCCGGGATTTACGGGAAATCGCGGGTTTTCGTTTGCCGGCGATTAAACTTCTTTTATTCAGCGTCTCATCAAAAATGAAAACATTTACAAACACTACAAGTCTCATGGGCTTTAGTGGTGAAATAATAATTTAAAAAATCGTTCGGGAAATGAGTATACACCCTGGGTACTTTCTTTGTATACTTTTGAATATTCGGGCCGAGTCCGGGATTTACGGGAAATCGCAGGTTTTCGTTTGCCGGCGATTAAATTTCTTTCATTCAGCGTCTCATCAAAAATGAAAACATTTTTGAAAACTACAAGTCTCATGCGTTTTAGTGGTGAAAAAATAATTTAAAAAATCGTTCGAGAAATGAGTTTACTCCCTAGGTACTTTCTTTGTATACTTTTGATTATACGGGCTGAGTCGGGGGTTTACGGGAACTGTCGGGTTTTAGTTTGCCGGCGATTAAACTTCTTTTATTCAGCGTCTCATCAAAAATGAAAACATTTTTAAAAACTACAAATCTCATGGGCTTTAGTGGTGAAATAATAATTTAAAAAATCGTTCGGGAAATGAGTTTACACCCTGGGTACTTTCTTTGTATACTTTTGACTATACGGGCCGACTCCGGGATTTACGGGAAATCGCAGGTTTTCGTTTGCCGGCGATTAAACTTCTTTCATTCAGCGTCTCATCAAAAATGAAAACATTTCTGAAAACTACAAGTCTCATGGGCTTTAGTGGTGAAATAATAATTTAAAAAATCGTTTGGGAAATTAGTTTACTCCCTGGGTACTTTCTTTGTATACTTTTGACTATACGGGCCGAGTCCGGGATTCACGGGAAATCGCAGGTTTTCGTTTGGCGGCGATTAAACTTCTTTTATTTAGCGTCTCATCAAAAATGAAAACATTTTTGAAAACTAAAAGTCTCATGCGTTTTAGTGGTGAAAAAATGAATTAAAAAATCGTTCGGGAAATGAGGGCCAAGCCAGGGATTTACGGGAAATCGCGGGGTTTCGTTTGCCGGCGATTAAACCTCTTTCATTAAGCGTCTTTTCAAAAATGAAAACATTTTTGAAAACTGCAAGTCTCATACGTTTTAGTGGTGAAAAAATAATTTAAAAAATCGTTCGGGAAATGAGTTTACTCCCTGGGTACTTTCTTTGTATACATTCGACTATACGGGCCAAGCCCGGGATTTACGGGAAATCGCGGGATTTCGTTTGCCGGCGATTAAACCTCTTTTATTAAGCGTCTCATCAAAAATGAAGACATTTTTGAAAACTGCAAGTCTCATGCGTTTTAATGGTGAAAAGATAATTTAAAAAATCGTTTTGGAAATGAGTTTACTCACAGGGTACTTATTTTGTATACATTCGACTATACGGGCCAAGCACGGGATTTACGGGAAATCACGGGTTTTCGTTTGCCGGCGATTAAACCACTTTCATTAAGCGTCTCATCAAAAATGAAAACATTTCTGAAAACTACAAGTCTCATGCGTTTTAGTGGTGAAAAAATAATTTAAAAATTCGTTCGGGAAATGAGTTTACTCACTGGGTACTTTCCTTGTATACTTTTGACTATACGGGCTGAGTCCGGGATTTACGGGAAATCGCGGGTTTTCGTTTGCCGCCGATTAAACTTCTTTTATTCAGCGTCTCATCAAAAATGAAAACATTTTTAAAAACTACAAGTCTCATGGGCTTTAGTGGTGAAATAATAACTTAAAAAATCGTTTGGGAAATGAGTTTACTCCCTGGTACTTTCTTTGTATACTTTTGACTATACGGGCCGAGTCCGGGAATTACGGGAAATCGCAGGTTTTCGTTTGCCGGCGATTAAACTTCTTTTATTCACGGTCTCATCAAAAATGAAAACATTTTTGAAAACTACAAGTCTCATGCGTTTTAGTGGTGAAAAAATAATTTAAAAAATCGTTCGGGAAATGAGTTTACACCCTGGGTACTATCTTTGTATACTTTTGACTATACGGGCCGAGTCCGGGATTTACGGGAAACCGCAGGTTTTCGTTTGCCGGCGATTAAACTTCTTTTATTCAGCGTCTCATCAAAAATGAAAACATTTTTGAAAACTACAAGTCTCATGCGTTTTAGTGGTGAAAAAATAATTTAAAAATTCGTTCGGGAAATGAGTTTACTTACTGGGTACTTTCCTTGTATATTTTTGACTATACGGGCCGAGTCCGGGATTTACGGGAAATCGCGGGTTTTCGTTTGCCGGCGATTAAACTTCTTTTATTCAGCGTCTCATCAAAAATGAAAACATTTATAAACACTACAAGTCTCATGGGCTTTAGTGGTGAAATAATAATTTAAAAAATCGTTCGGGAAATGAGTATACACCCTGGGTACTTTCTTTGTATACTTTTGAATATTCGGGCCGAGTCCGGGATTTACGGGAAATCGCAGGTTTTCGTTTGCCGGCGATTAAACTTCTTTCATTCAGCGTCTCATCAAAAATGAAAACATTTTTGAAAACTACAAGTCTCATGCGTTTTAGTGGTGAAAAAATAATTTAAAAAATCGTTCGAGAAATGAGTTTACTCCCTAGGTACTTTCTTTGTATACTTTTGATTATACGGGCTGAGTCGGGGGTTTACGGGAAATCGCGGGATTTCGTTTGCCGGCGATTAAACCTCTTTTATTAAGCGTCTCATCAAAAATGAAGACATTTTTGAAAACTGCAAGTCTCATGCGTTTTAGTGGTGAAAAGATAATTTAAAAAATCGTTTTGGAAATGAGTTTACTCACAGGGTACTTATTTTGTATACATTCGACTATACGGGCCAAGCACGGGATTTACGGGAAATCGCGGGTTTTCGTTTGCCGGCGATTAAACCACTTTCATTAAGCGTCTCATCAAAAATGAAAACATTTCTGAAAACTACAAGTCTCATGCGTTTTAGTGGTGAAAAAATAATTTAAAAATTCGTTCGGGAAATGAGTTTACTCACTGGGTACTTTCCTTGTATATTTTTGACTATACGGGCCGAGTCCGGGATTTACGGGAAATCGCGGGTTTTCGTTTGCCGGCGATTAAACTTCTTTTATTCAGCGTCTCATCAAAAATGAAAACATTTATAAACACTACAAGTCTCATGGGCTTTAGTGGTGAAATAATAATTTAAAAAATCGTTCGGGAAATGAGTATACACCCTGGGTACTTTCTTTGTATACTTTTGAATATTCGGGCCGAGTCCGGGATTTACGGGAAATCGCAGGTTTTCGTTTGCCGGCGATTAAACTTCTTTCATTCAGCGTCTCATCAAAAATGAAAACATTTTTGAAAACTACAAGTCTCATGCGTTTTAGTGGTGAAAAAATAATTTAAAAAATCGTTCGAGAAATGAGTTTACTCCCTAGGTACTTTCTTTGTATACTTTTGATTATACGGGCTGAGTCGGGGGTTTACGGGAAATCGCGGGATTTCGTTTGCCGGCGATTAAACCTCTTTTATTAAGCGTCTCATCAAAAATGAAAACATTTCTGAAAACTACTAGTCTCATGCGTTTTAGTGGTGAAAAAATAATTTAAAAATTCGTTCGGGAAATGAGTTTACTCACTGGGTACTTTCCTTGTATACTTTTGACTATACGGGCTGAGTCCGGGATTTACGGGAAATCGCGGGTTTTCGTTTGCCGCCGATTAAACTTCTTTTATTCAGCGTCTCATCAAAAATGAAAACATTTTTAAAAACTACAAGTCTCATGGGCTTTAGTGGTGAAATAATAACTTAAAAAATCGTTTGGGAAATGAGTTTACTCCCTGGTACTTTCTTTGTATACTTTTGACTATACGGGCCGAGTCCGGGATTTACGGGAAATCGCAGGTTTTCGTTTGCCGGCGATTAAACTTCTTTTATTCAGGGTCTCATCAAAAATGAAAACATTTTTGAAAACTACAAGTCTCATGCGTTTTAGTGGTGAAAAAATAATTTAAAAAATCGTTCGAGAAATGAGTTTACACCCTGGGTACTATCTTTGTATACTTTTGACTATACGGGCCGAGTCCGGGATTTACGGGAAATCGCAGGTTTTCGTTTGCCGGCGATTAAACTTCTTTTATTCAGCGTCTCATCAAAAATGAAAACATTTTTGAAAACTACAAGTCTCATGCGTTTTAGTGGTGAAAAAATAATTTAAAAATTCGTTCGGGAAATGAGTTTACTCACTGGGTACTTTCCTTGTATATTTTTGACTATACGGGCCGAGTCCGGGATTTACGGGAAATCGCGGGTTTTCATTTGCCGGCGATTAAACTTCTTTTATTCAGCGTCTCATCAAAAATGAAAACATTTATAAACACTACAAGTCTCATGGGCTTTAGTGGTGAAATAATAATTTAAAAAATCGTTCGGGAAATGAGTATACACCCTGGGTACTTTCTTTGTATACTTTTGAATATTCGGGCCGAGTCCGGGATTTACGGGAAATCGCAGGTTTTCGTTTGCCGGCGATTAAACTTCTTTTATTCAGCGTCTCATCAAAAATGAAAACATTTTTAAAAACTACAAGTCTCATGGGCTTTAGTGGTGAAATAATAACTTAAAAAATCGTTTGGGAAATGAGTTTACTCCCTGGTACTTTCTTTGTATACTTTTGACTATACGGGCCGAGTCCGGGATTTACGGGAAATCGCAGGTTTTCGTTTGCCGGCGATTAAACTTCTTTTATTCAGGGTCTCATCAAAAATGAAAACATTTTTGAAAACTACAAGTCTCATGCGTTTTAGTGGTGAAAAAATAATTTAAAAAATCGTTCGAGAAATGAGTTTACACCCTGGGTACTATCTTTGTATACTTTTGACTATACGGGCCGAGTCCGGGATTTACGGGAAATCGCAGGTTTTCGTTTGCCGGCGATTAAACTTCTTTTATTCAGCCTCTCATCAAAAATGAAAACATTTTTGAAAACTACAAGTCTCATGCGTTTTAGTGGTGAAAAAATAATTTAAAAATTCGTTCGGGAAATGAGTTTACTCCCTGGGTACTTTCTTTGTATACTTTTGACTATACGGGCCGAGTCCGGGAGTTACGGGAAGTCGCGGGTTTTCGTTTGCCGGCGATTAAACTTCTTTTATTCAGCGTCTCATCAAAAATGAAAACATTTTTAAAAACTACAAGTCTCATGCGTTTTAGCGGTGAAAAAATAATTTAAAAAATCGTTCGGGAAATGAGTTTACTCCCTGGGTACTTTCTTTGTATACTTTTGAATATTCGGGCCGAGTCCGGGATTTACGGGAAATCGCAGGTTTTCGTTTGCCGGCGATTAAACCTCTTTTATTAAGCGTCTCATCAAAAATAAAGACATTTTTGAAAACTGCAAGTTTCATGCGTTTTAGTGGTGAAAAGATAATTTAAAAAATCGTTTTGGAAATGAGTTTACTCACAGGGTACTTTCTTTGTATACATTCGACTATACGGGCCAAGCACGGGATTTACGGGAAATCGCGGGTTTTCGTTTGCCGGCGATTAAACCACTTTTATTAAGCGTCTCATCAAAAATGAAAACATTTCTGAAAACTACAAGTCTCATGCGTTTTAGTGGTGAAAAAATAATTTAAAAATTCTTTCGGGAAATGAGTTTACTCACTGGGTACTTTCCTTGTATACTTTTGACTATACGGGCTGAGTCCGGGATTTAAGGGGAAATCGCGGGTTTTTGTTTGCCGGCGATTAAACTTCTTTTATTCAGCGTCTCATCAAAAATGAAAACATTTTTAAAAACTACAAGTCTCATGGGCTTTCGTGGTGAAATAATAACTTAAAAAATCGTTTGGGAAATGAGTTTACTCCCTGGTACTTTCTTTGTATACTTTTGACTATACGGGCCGAGTCCGGGATTTACGGGAAATCGCAGATTTTCGTTTGCCGGCGATTAAACTTCTTTTATTCAGGGTCTCATCAAATATGAAAACATTTTTGAAAACTGCAAGTCTCATGTGTTTTAGTGGTGAAAAAATAATTTAAAAAATCGTTCGGGAAATGAGTTTACACCCTGGGTACTATCTTTGTGTACTTTTGACTATACGGGCCGAGTCCGGGATTTACGGGAAATCGCAGGTTTTCGTTTGCCGGCGATTAAACTTCTTTTATTCAGCGTCTCATCAAAAATGAAAACATTTTTAAAAACTACAAGTCTCATGCGTTTTAGTGGTGAAAAAATAATTTAAAAAATCGTTCGGGAAATAAGTTTACACCCTGGGTACTATCTTTGTATACTTTTGACTATACGGGCCGAGTCCGGGATTTACGGAAACTCGCAGGTTTTCGTTTGCCGGCGATTAAACTTCTTTTATTCAGCGTCTCATCAAAAATGAAAACATTTTTAAAAACTACAAGTCTCATGCGTTTTAGTGGTGAAAAAATAATTTAGAAATTCGTTCGGGAAATGAGTTTACTCATTGGGTACTTTCCTTGTATACTTTTGACTAAACGGACCGAGTCCAGGATTTACCGGAAATCGCGGGTTTTCGTTTGCCGGCGATTAAACTTCTTTTATTCAGCGTCTCATCAAAAATGAAAACATTTTTAAAAACTACAAGTCTCATGGGCTTTAGTGGTGAAATAATAATTTAAAAAATCGTTCGGGAAATGAGTTTACTCCCTGGGTAATTTCTTTGTATACTTTTGACTATACGGGCCGAGTCCGGGATTTACGGGAAATCGCATATTTTCGTTTGCCGGCGATTAAACTTCTTTTATTCAGCGTCTCATCAAAAATGAAAACATTTTTAAAAACTACAAGTCGCATGGGCTTTAGTGGTGAAATAATAATTTAAAAAATTGTTTGGGAAATGAGTTTACTCCCTGGGTACTTTCTTTGTATACTTTTGACTATACGGGCCGAGTCCGGGATTTACGGGAAATCGCAGGTTTTCGTTTGCAGGCGATTAAACTTCTTTTATTCAGTGTCTCATCAAAAATGAAAACATTTTTGAAAACTACAAGTCTCATGCGTTTTAGTGGTAAAAAGATAATTTAAAAAATCGTTTTGGAAATAAGTTTACTCACAGGGTACTTTCTTTGTATACATTCGACTATACGGGCCAAGCCCGGGATTTACGGGAAATCGCGGGTTTTCGTTTGCCGGCGATTAAACCACTTTCATTAAGCGTCTCATCAAAAATGAAAACATTTCTGAAAACCACATGTCTCATGCGTTTTAGTGGTGAAAAAATAATTTAAAAAATCGTGCGGGAAATGAATTTACTCCCTGGGTACTTTCTTTGTATACTTTTGACTATATGGGCCGAGTCCGGGAGTTACGGGAAGTAGCGGGTTTTCGTTTGCCGGCGATTAAACTTCTTTTGTTCAGCGTCTCATCAAAAATGAAAACATTTTTAAAAACTACAAGTCTCATGCGTTTTAGCGGTGAAAAAATAATTTAAAAAATCGTTCGGCAAATGAGTTTACTCCCTGGGTACTTTCTTTGTATACTTTTTATTATACGGGCCGAGTCCGGGGTTTACGGGAAATGGCGGGTTTTTGTTTGCCGGTGATTAAACTTCTTTTATTCAGCGTCTCATCAAAAATGAAAACATTTTTGAAAACTACAAGTCTCATGTGCTTTAGTGGTGAAATAATAATTTAAAAAATCGTTCTGGAAATGAGTTTACACCCTGGGTACTATCTTTGTATACTTTTGACTATACGGGCCGAGTCCGGGATTTACGTTAAATCGCGGGTTTCCGTTTGCCGGCGATTAAACTTCTTTTATTCAACGTTTCATCAAAAATGAAAACAGTTTTGAAAACTACAAGTCTCATGCGTTTTAGTGGTGAAAAAATAATTTAAAAAATCGTTCGGGAAATGAGTTTACTCCGTGGGTACTTTCTTTGTAAACTTTTGATTATACGGGCCGAATCCGGGGTTTACGGGAAATGGCGGGTTTTCGTTTGCCGGTGATTAAACTTCTTTTATTCAGCGTCTCATCAAAAATGGAAACATTTTTGAAAACTACAAGTCTCATGCGTTTTAGTGGTGAAAAAATAATATAAAAAATCGTTAGGGAAATGAGTTTACTCCCTGGGTACTTTCTTTGTATACTTTTGACTATACGGGCCAAGCCCGGGATTTACGGAAAATCGCGGGTTTTCGTTTGCCGGTGATTAAACTTCTTTTATTCAGCGTCTCATCAAAAATGAAAACATTTTTGAAAACTACAAGTCTCATGGGTTTTAGTGGTGAAAAAATAATATGAGAAATCGTTCGGGAAATGAGTTTACACCCTGGGTACTATCTTTGTATACTTTTGACTATACGGGCCGAGTCTGGGATTTACGGGAAATCGCGGGTTTTCGTTTGCCGGCGATTAAACTTCTTTTATTCAACGTCTCATCAAAAATGAAAACATTTTTGAAAACTACAAGTCTCATGCGTTTTAGTGGTGAAAAAATAATTTAAAAAATCATTCGGTAAATGAGTTTACTCCCTGGGTACTTTCTTTGTATACTTTTGATTATACGGGCCGAGTCCGGGGTTTACGGGAAATATCGGGTTTTCGTTTGCCGGTGATTAAACTTCTTTTATTCAGCGTCTCATCAAAAATGAAATCATTTTTGAAAACTACAAGTCTCATGCGTTTTAGTGGTGAAAAAATAATATAAAAAATCGTTCGGGAAATGAATTTACTCCCTGGGTACTTTCTTTGTATACTTTTGACTATACGGGCCAAGCCCGGGATTTACGGGAAATCGCGGGTTTTCGTTTGCCGCTGATTAAACTTCTTTTATTCAGCGTCTCATCAAAAATGAAAACATTTTTGAAAACTACAAGTCTCATGCGTTTTAGTGGTGAAAAAATAATATAAAAAATCGTCAGGGAAATGAGTTTACTCCCTGGGTACTTTCTTTGTATACTTTTGACTATACGGGCCAAGCCCGGGATTTACGGAAAATCGCGGGTTTTCGTTTGCCGGTGATTAAACTTCTTTTACTCAGCGTCTCATCAAAAATGAAAACATTTTTGAAAACTACAAGTCTCATGCGTTTTAGTGGTGAAAAAATAATATGAGAAATCGTTCATGAAATGAGTTTACACCCTGGGTACTATCTTTGTATACTTTTGACTATACGGGCCGAGTCTGGGATTTACGGGAAATCGCGGGTTTTCGTTTGCCGGCGATTAAACTTCTTTTATTCAACGTCTCATCAAAAATGAAAACATTTTTGAAAACTACAAGTCTCATGCGTTTTAGTGGTGAAAAAATAATTTAAAAAATCATTCGGTAAATGAGTTTACTCCCTGGGTACTTTCTTTGTATACTTTTGATTATACGGGCCGAGTCCGGGGTTTACGGGAAATATCGGGTTTTCGTTTGCCGGTGATTAAACTTCTTTTATTCAGCGTCTCATCAAAAATGAAATCATTTTTGAAAACTACAAGTCTCATGCGTTTTAGTGGTGAAAAAATAATATAAAAAATCGTTCGGGAAATGAATTTACTCCCTGGGTACTTTCTTTGTATACTTTTGACTATACGGGCCAAGCCCGGGATTTACGGGAAATCGCGGGTTTTCGTTTGCCGCTGATTAAACTTCTTTTATTCAGCGTTTCATCAAAAATGAAAACATTTTTGAAAACTACAAGTCTCATGCGTTTTAGTGGTGAAAAAATAATATAAAAAATCGTTCGGGAAATGAGTTTACTTCCTGGGCACTTTCTTTGTATACTTTTGACTATACGGGCCAAGCCCGGAATTTACGGGAAATCGCGGGTTTTCGTTTGCCGGCGATTAAATCACTTTCATCAAGCGTCTCATCAAAAATGAAAACATTTCTGAAAACTACAAGTCTCATGCGTTTTAGTGGTGAAAAAATAATTTAAAAAATCGTTCGGGAAATGAGTTTACTCCCTGGGTACTTTCTTTGTATACTTTTGACTATACGGGCCGAGTCCGGGATTTACGGGAAATCGCAGGTTTTCGTTTGCCGGCGAGTAAACTTCTTTCATTCAGCGTCTCATCAAAAATGAAAACATTTTTAAAAACTACACGTCTCATGCGTTTTAGTGGTGAAAAAATAATTTAAAAAATCGTTCGGGAAATGAGATTACTCCCTGGGAATTTTCTTTGTATACTTTTGATTATACGGGCCGAGTCCGGGGTTTACGGGAAATGGCGGGTTTTTGTTTGCCTGCGATTAAACTTCTTTTATTCAGCGTCTCATCAAAAATGAAAACATTTTTAAAAACTACAAGTCTCATGGGCTTTAGTGGTGAAATAATAATTTAAAAAATCGTTCTGGAAATGAGTTTACACCCTGGGTACTTTCTTTTTATACTTTTGACTATACGGGCCGAGTCCGGGGTTTACGGGAAATGGCGGGTTTTCGTTTGCCGACGATCAAACTTCTTTTATTCACCGTCTCATCAAAAATAAAAACATTTTTGAAAACTACAAGTCTCATGCGTTTTAGTGGTGAAAAAATAATATAAAAAATCGTTAGGGAAATGAGTTTACTCCCTGGGTACTTTCTTTGTATACTTTTGACTATACGGGCCAAGCCCGGGATTTACGGAAAATCGCGGGTTTTCGTTTGCCGGTGATTAAACTTCTTTTATTCAGCGTCTCATCAAAAATGAAAACATTTTTGAAAACTACAAGTCTCATGCGTTTTAGTGGTGAAAAAATAATATGAGAAATCGTTCGGGAAATGAGTTTACACCCTGGGTACTATCTTTGTATACTTTTGACTATACGGGCCGAGTCTGGGATTTACGGGAAATCGCGGGTTTTCGTTTGCCGGCGATTAAACTTCTTTTATTCAGCGTCTCATCAAAAATGAAAACATTTTTGAAAACTACAAGTCTCATGCGTTTTAGTGGTGAAAAAATAATTTAAAAAATCATTCGGTAAATGAGTTTACTCCCTGGGTACTTTCTTTGTATACTTTTGATTATACGGGCCGAGTCCGGGGTTTACGGGAAATATCGGGTTTTCGTTTGCCGGTGATTAAACTTTTTTTATTCAGCGTCTCATCAAAAATGAAATCATTTTTGAAAACTACAAGTCTCATGCGTTTTAGTGGTGAAAAAATAATATAAAAAATCGTTCGGGAAATGAATTTACTCCCTGGGTACTTTCTTTGTATACTTTTGACTATACGGGCCAAGCCCGGGATTTACGGGAAATCGCGGGTTTTCGTTTGCCGCTGATTAAACTTCTTTTATTCAGCGTCTCATCAAAAATGAAAACATTTTTGAAAACTACAAGTCTCATGCGTTTTAGTGGTGAAAAAATAATATAAAAAATCGTTCGGGAAATGAGTTTACTTCCTGGGCACTTTCTTTGTATACTTTTGACTATACGGGCCAAGCCCGGAATTTACGGGAAATCGCGGGTTTTCGTTTGCCGGCGATTAAATCACTTTCATCAAGCGTCTCATCAAAAATGAAAACATTTCTGAAAACTACAAGTCTCATGCGTTTTAGTGGTGAAAAAATAATTTAAAAAATCGTTCGGGAAATGAGTTTACTCCCTGGGTACTTTCTTTGTATACTTTTGACTATACGGGCCGAGTCCGGGATTTACGGGAAATCGCAGGTTTTCGTTTGCCGGCGAGTAAACTTCTTTCATTCAGCGTCTCATCAAAAATGAAAACATTTTTAAAAACTACACGTCTCATGCGTTTTAGTGGTGAAAAAATAATTTAAAAAATCGTTCGGGAAATGAGATTACTCCCTGGGAATTTTCTTTGTATACTTTTGATTATACGGGCCGAGTCCGGGGTTTACGGGAAATGGCGGGTTTTTGTTTGCCTGCGATTAAACTTCTTTTATTCAGCGTCTCATCAAAAATGAAAACATTTTTAAAAACTACAAGTCTCATGGGCTTTAGTGGTGAAATAATAATTTAAAAAATCGTTCTGGAAATGAGTTTACACCCTGGGTACTTTCTTTTTATACTTTTGACTATACGGGCCGAGTCCGGGGTTTACGGGAAATGGCGGGTTTTCGTTTGCCGACGATCAAACTTCTTTTATTCACCGTCTCATCAAAAATAAAAACATTTTTGAAAACTACAAGTCTCATGCGTTTTAGTGGTGAAAAAATAATATAAAAAATCGTTAGGGAAATGAGTTTACTCCCTGGGTACTTTCTTTGTATACTTTTGACTATACGGGCCAAGCCCGGGATTTACGGAAAATCGCGGGTTTTCGTTTGCCGGTGATTAAACTTCTTTTATTCAGCGTCTCATCAAAAATGAAAACATTTTTGAAAACTACAAGTCTCATGCGTTTTAGTGGTGAAAAAATAATATGAGAAATCGTTCGGGAAATGAGTTTACACTCTGGGTACTATCTTTGTATACTTTTGACTATACGGGCCGAGTCTGGGATTTACGGGAAATCGCGGGTTTTCGTTTGCCGGCGATTAAACTTCTTTTATTCAGCGTCTCATCAAAAATGAAAACATTTTTGAAAACTACAAGTCTCATGCGTTTTAGTGGTGAAAAAATAATTTAAAAAATCATTCGGTAAATGAGTTTACTCCCTGGGTACTTTCTTTGTATACTTTTGATTATACGGGCCGAGTCCGGGGTTTACGGGAAATATCGGGTTTTCGTTTGCCGGTGATTAAACTTTTTTTATTCAGCGTCTCATCAAAAATGAAATCATTTTTGAAAACTACAAGTCTCATGCGTTTTAGTGGTGAAAAAATAATATAAAAAATCGTTCGGGAAATGAATTTACTCCCTGGGTACTTTCTTTGTATACTTTTGACTATACGGGCCAAGCCCGGGATTTACGGGAAATCGCGGGTTTTCGTTTGCCGCTGATTAAACTTCTTTTATTCAGCGTCTCATCAAAAATGAAAACATTTTTGAAAACTACAAGTCTCATGCGTTTTAGTGGTGAAAAAATAATATAAAAAATCGTTAGGTAAATGAGTTTACTCCCTGGGTACTTTCTTTGTATACTTTTGACTATACGGGCCAAGCCCGGGATTTACGGAAAATCGCGTGTTTTCGTTTGCCGGTGATTAAACTTCTTTTATTCAGCGTCTCATCAAAAATGAAAACATTTTTGAAAACTACAAGTCTCATGCGTTTTAGTGGTGAAAAAATAATATGAGAAATCGTTCGGGAAATGAGTTTACACCCTGGTTACTATCTTTGTATACTTTTGACTATACGGGCCGAGTCTGGGATTTACGGGAAATCGCGGGTTTTCGTTTGCCGGCGATTAAACTTCTTTTATTCAACGTCTCATCAAAAATGAAAACATTTTTGAAAACTACAAGTCTCATGCGTTTTAGTGGTGAAAAAATAATTTAAAAAATCATTCGGTAAATGAGTTTACTCCCTGGGTACTTTCTTTGTATACTTTTGATTATACGGGCCGAGTCCGGGGTTTACGGGAAATATCGGGTTTTCGTTTGCCGGTGATTAAACTTCTTTTATTCAGCGTCTCATCAAAAATGAAATCATTTTTGAAAACTACAAGTCTCATGCGTTTTAGTGGTGAAAAAATAATATAAAAAATCGTTCGGGAAATGAATTTACTCCCTGGGTACTTTCTTTGTATACTTTTGACTATACGGGCCAAGCCCGGGATTTACGGGAAATCGCGGGTTTTCGTTTGCCGCTGATTAAACTTCTTTTATTCAGCGTTTCATCAAAAATGAAAACATTTTTGAAAACTACAAGTCTCATGCGTTTTAGTGGTGAAAAAATAATATAAAAAATCGTTCGGGAAATGAGTTTACTTCCTGGGCACTTTCTTTGTATACTTTTGACTATACGGGCCAAGCCCGGAATTTACGGGAAATCGCGGGTTTTCGTTTGCCGGCGATTAAATCACTTTCATCAAGCGTCTCATCAAAAATGAAAACATTTCTGAAAACTACAAGTCTCATGCGTTTTAGTGGTGAAAAAATAATTTAAAAAATCGTTCGGGAAATGAGTTTACTCCCTGGGTACTTTCTTTGTATACTTTTGACTATACGGGCCGAGTCCGGGATTTACGGGAAATCGCAGGTTTTCGTTTGCCGGCGAGTAAACTTCTTTCATTCAGCGTCTCATCAAAAATGAAAACATTTTTAAAAACTACACGTCTCATGCGTTTTAGTGGTGAAAAAATAATTTAAAAAATCGTTCGGGAAATGAGATTACTCCCTGGGAATTTTCTTTGTATACTTTTGATTATACGGGCCGAGTCCGGGGTTTACGGGAAATGGCGGGTTTTTGTTTGCCTGCGATTAAACTTCTTTTATTCAGCGTCTCATCAAAAATGAAAACATTTTTAAAAACTACAAGTCTCATGGGCTTTAGTGGTGAAATAATAATTTAAAAAATCGTTCTGGAAATGAGTTTACACCCTGGGTACTTTCTTTTTATACTTTTGACTATACGGGCCGAGTCCGGGGTTTACGGGAAATGGCGGGTTTTCGTTTGCCGACGATCAAACTTCTTTTATTCACCGTCTCATCAAAAATAAAAACATTTTTGAAAACTACAAGTCCCATGCGTTTTAGTGGTGAAAAAATAATTTAAAAAATCATTCGGTAAATGAGTTTACTCCCTGGGTACTTTCTTTGTATACTTTTGATTATACGGGCCGAGTCCGGGGTTTACGGGAAATATCGGGTTTTCGTTTGCCGGTGATTAAACTTCTTTTATTCAGCGTCTCATCAAAAATGAAAACATTTTTGAAAACTACAAGTCTCATGCGTTTTAGTGGTGAAAAAATAATATAAAAAATCGTTCGGGAAATGAATTTACTCCCTGGGTACTTTCTTTGTATACTTTTGACTATACGGGCCAAGCCCGGGATTTACGGGAAATCGCGGGTTTTCGTTTGCCGCTGATTAAACTTCTTTTATTCAGCGTCTCATCAAAAATGAAAACATTTTTGAAAACTACAAGTCTCATGCGTTTTAGTGGTGAAAAAATAATATAAAAAATCGTTCGGGAAATGAGTTTACTCCCTGGGCACTTTCTTTGTATACTTTTGACTATACGGGCCAAGCCCGGAATTTACGGGAAATCGCAGGTTTTCGTTTGCCGGCGAGTAAACTTCTTTCATTCAGCGTCTCATCAAAAATGAAAACATTTCTGAAAACTACAAGTCTCATGCGTTTTAGTGGTGAAAAAATAATTTAAAAAATCGTTCGGGAAATGAGTTTACTCCCTGGGTACTTTCTTTGTATACTTTTGACTATACGGGCCGAGTCCGGGATTTACGGGAAATCGCAGGTTTTCGTTTGCCGGCGAGTAAACTTCTTTCATTCAGCGTCTCATCAAAAATGAAAACATTTTTAAAAACTACACGTCTCATGCGTTTTAGTGGTGAAAAAATAATTTAAAAAATCGTTCGGGAAATGAGATTACTCCCTGGGAATTTTCTTTGAATACTTTTGATTATACGGGCCGAGTCCGGGGTTTACGGGAAATGGCGGGTTTTTGTTTGCCTGCGATTAAACTTCTTTTATTCAGCGTCTCATCAAAAATGAAAACATTTTTAAAAACTACAAGTCTCATGGGCTTTAGTGGTGAAATAATAATTTAAAAAATCGTTCTGGAAATGAGTTTACACCCTGGGTACTTTCTTTTTATACTTTTGACTATACGGGCCGAGTCCGGGGTTTACGGGAAATGGCGGGTTTTCGTTTGCCGACGATCAAACTTCTTTTATTCACCGTCTCATCAAAAATAAAAACATTTTTGAAAACTACAAGTCCCATGCGTTTTAGTGGTGAAAAAATAATATAAAAAATCGTTAGGGAAATGAGTTTACTCCCTGGGTACTTTCTTTGTATACTTTTGACTATACGGGCCAAGCCCGGGATTTACGGAAAATCGCGGGTTTTCGTTTGCCGGTGATTAAACTTCTTTTATTCAGCGTCTCATCAAAAATGAAAACATTTTTGAAAACTACAAGTCTCATGCGTTTTAGTGGTGAAAAAATAATATGAGAAATCGTTCGGGAAATGAGTTTACACCCTGGGTACTATCTTTGTATACTTTTGACTATACGGGCCGAGTCTGGGATTTACGGGAAATCGCGGGTTTTCGTTTGCCGGCGATTAAACTTCTTTTATTCAACGTCTCATCAAAAATGAAAACATTTTTGAAAACTACAAGTCTCATGCGTTTTAGTGGTGAAAAAATAATTTAAAAAATCATTCGGTAAATGAGTTTACTCCCTGGGTACTTTCTTTGTATACTTTTGATTATACGGGCCGAGTCCGGGGTTTACGGGAAATATCGGGTTTTCGTTTGCCGGTGATTAAACTTCTTTTATTCAGCGTCTCATCAAAAATGAAAACATTTTTGAAAACTACAAGTCTCATGCGTTTTAGTGGTGAAAAAATAATATAAAAAATCGTTCGGGAAATGAATTTACTCCCTGGGTACTTTCTTTGTATACTTTTGACTATACGGGCCAAGCCCGGGATTTACGGGAAATCGCGGGTTTTCGTTTGCCGCTGATTAAACTTCTTTTATTCAGCGTCTCATCAAAAATGAAAACATTTTTGAAAACTACAAGTCTCATGCGTTTTAGTGGTGAAAAAATAATATAAAAAATCGTTCGGGAAATGAGTTTACTCCCTGGGCACTTTCTTTGTATACTTTTGACTATACGGGCCAAGCCCGGAATTCACGGGAAATCGCGGGTTTTCGTTTGCCGGCGATTAAATCACTTTCATCAAGCGTCTCATCAAAAATGAAAACATTTCTGAAAACTACAAGTCTCATGCGTTTTAGTGGTGAAAAAATAATTTAAAAAATCGTTCGGGAAATGAGTTTACTCCCTGGGTACTTTCTTTGTATACTTTTGACTATACGGGCCGAGTCCGGGATTTACGGGAAATCGCAGGTTTTCGTTTGCCGGCGAGTAAACTTCTTTCATTCAGCGTCTCATCAAAAATGAAAACATTTTTAAAAACTACACGGCTCATGCGTTTTAGTGGTGAAAAAATAATTTAAAAAATCGTTCGGGAAATGAGATTACTCCCTGGGAATTTTCTTTGTATACTTTTGATTATACGGGCCGAGTCCGGGGTTTACGGGAAATGGCGGGTTTTTGTTTGCCTGCGATTAAACTTCTTTTATTCAGCGTCTCATCAAAAATGAAAACATTTTTAAAAACTACAAGTCTCATGCGTTTTAGTGGTGAAAAAATAATTTAAAAAATCGTTCGGGAAATGAGTTTACTCCCTGGGTACTTTCTTTGTATACTTTTGACTATACGGGCCAAGCCTGGGATTTACGGGAAATCGCAGGTTTCCGTTTGCCGGCGATTAAACTTCTTTTATGCAGCGTCTCATCAAAAATGAAAACATTTTTGAAAACAAAAAGTCTCATGCGTTTTAGTGGTGAAAAAATGAATTAAAAAATCGTTCGGGAAATGAGTTTACTCCCTGGGTACTTTCTTTGTATACATTCGACTATACGGGCCAATCCCAGGATTTACGGGAAATCGCGGGATTTCGTTTGCCGGCGATTAAACCTCTTTTATTAAGCGTCTCATCAAAAATGAAAACATTTTAGAAAACTGCAAGTCTCATGCGTTTTAGTGGTGAAAAGATAATTTAAAAAATCGTTTTGGAAATGAGTTTACTCACAGGGTACTTTCTTTGTATACTTTTGACTATACGGGCCAAGCCCGGGATTTACGGAAAATCGCGGGTTTTCGTTTGCCGGTGATTAAACTTCTTTTATTCAGCGTCTCATCAAGAATGAAAACATTTTTAAAAACTACAAGTCTCATGCGTTTACGTGGTGAAAAAATAATATGAGAAATCGTTCGGGAAATGAGTTTACACCCTGGGTACTATCTTTGTATACTTTTGACTATACGGGCCGAGTCTGGGATTTACGGGAAATCGCAGGTTTTCGTTTGCCGGCGATTAAACTTCTTTTATTCAACGTCTCATCAAAAATGAAAACATTTTTGAAAACTACAAGTCTCATGCGTTTTAGTGGTGAAAAAATAATATAAAAAATCGTTCGGGAAATGAATTTACTCCCTGGGTACTTTCTTTGTATACTTTTGACTATACGGGCCAAGCCCGGGATTTACGGGAAATCGCGGGTTTTCGTTTGCCGCTGATTAAACTTCTTTTATTCAGCGTCTCATCAAAAATGAAAACATTTTTGAAAACTACAAGTCTCATGCGTTTTAGTGGTGAAAAAATAATATAAAAAATCGTTCGGGAAATGAGTTTACTCCCTGGGCACTTTCTTTGTATACTTTTGACTATACGGGCCAAGCCCGGAATTTACGGGAAATCGCGGGTTTTCGTTTGCCGGCGATTAAATCACTTTCATCAAGCGTCTCATCAAAAATGAAAACATTTCTGAAAACTACAAGTCTCATGCGTTTTAGTGGTGAAAAAATAATTTAAAAAATCGTTCGGGAAATGAGTTTACTCCCTGGGTACTTTCTTTGTATACTTTTGACTATACGGGCCGAGTCCGGGATTTAAGGGAAATCGCAGGTTTTCGTTTGCCGGCGAGTAAACTTCTTTCATTCAGCGTCTCATCAAAAATGAAAACATTTCTGAAAACTACAAGTCTCATGCGTTTTAGTGGTGAAAAAATAATTTAAAAAATCGTTCGGGAAATGAGTTTACTCCCTGGGTACTTTCTTTGTATACTTTTGACTATACGGGCCGAGTCCGGGATTTACGGGAAATCGCAGGTTTTCGTTTGCCGGCGAGTAAACTTCTTTCATTCAGCGTCTCATCAAAAATGAAAACATTTTTAAAAACTACACGTCTCATGCGTTTTAGTGGTGAAAAAATAATTTAAAAAATCGTTCGGGAAATGAGATTACTCCCTGGGAATTTTCTTTGTATACTTTTGATTATACGGGCCGAGTCCGGGGTTTACGGGAAATGGCGGGTTTTTGTTTGCCTGCGATTAAACTTCTTTTATTCAGCGTCTCATCAAAAATGAAAACATTTTTAAAAACTACAAGTCTCATGCGTTTTAGTGATGAAAAAATAATTTAAAAAATCGTTCGGGAAATGAGTTTACTGCCTGGGTACTTTATTTGTATACTTTTGACTATACGGGCCAAGCCTGGGATTTACGGGAAATCGCAGGTTTCCGTTTGCCGGCGATTAAACTTCTTTCATTCAGCGTCTCATCAAAAATGAAAACATTTCTGAAAACTACAAGTCTCATGGGCTTTAGTGGTGAAAAAATAATTTAAAAAATCGTTTGGGAAATTAGTTTACTCCCTGGGTACTTTCTTTGTATACTTTTGACTATACGGGCCGAGTCCGGGATTTACGGGAATACGCAGGTTTTCGTTTGCCGGCGATTAAACTTCTTTTATGCAGCGTCTCATCAAAAATGAAAACATTTTTGAAAACAAAAAGTCTCATGCGTTTTAGTGGTGAAAAAATGAATTAAAAAATCGTTCGGGAAATGAGTTTACTCCCTGGGTACTTTCTTTGTATACATTCGACTATACGGGCCAATCCCAGGATTTACGGGAAATCGCGGGATTTCGTTTGCCGGAGATTAAACTTCTTTTATTCAGCGTCTCATCAAAAATGAAAACATTTTTAAAAACTACAAGTCTCATGGGCTTTAGTGGTGAAATAATAATTTAAAAAATCGTTTTGGAAATGAGTTTACTCACAGGGTACTTTCTTTGTATACATTCGACTATACGGGCCAAGCACGGGATTTACGGGAAATCGTGGGTTTTCGTTTGCCGGCGATTAAACCTCTTTCATTAAGCGTCTCATCAAAAATGAAAACATTTCTGAAAACTACAAGTCTCATGCGTTTTAGTGGTGAAAAAATAATTTAAAAATTCGTTCGGGAAATGAGTTTACTCACTGGGTACTTTCCTTGTATACTTTTGACTATACGGGCTGAGTCCGGGATTTACGGGAAATCGCGGGTTTTCGTTTGCCGGCGATTAAACTTCTTTTATTCAGCGTCTCATCAAAAATGAAAACAGTTTTAAAAACTACAAGTCTCATGGGCTTTAGTGGTGAAATAATAATTTAAAAAATCGTTTGGGAAATTAGTTTACTCCCTGGGTACTTTCTTTGTATACTTTTGACTATACGGGCCGAGTCCGGGATTTACTGGAAATCGCAGGTTTTCGTTTGCCGGCGATTAAACTTCTTTTATGCAGCGTCTCATCAAAAATGAAAACATTTTTGAAAACAAAAAGTCTCATGCGTTTTAGTGGTGAAAAAATGAATTAAAAAATCGTTCGGGAAATGAGTTTACTCCCTGGGTACTTTCTTTGTATACATTCGACTATACGGGCCAATCCCAGGATTTACGGGAAATCGCGGGATTTCGTTTGCCGGCGATTAAACCTCTTTTATTAAGCGTCTCATCAAAAATGAGAACATTTTTGAAAACTGCAAGTCTCATGCGTTTTAGTGGTGAAAAGATAATTTAAAAAATCGTTTTGGAAATGAGTTTACTCACAGGGTACTTTCTTTGTATACATTCGACTATACGGGCCAAGCACGGGATTTACGGGAAATCGCGGGTTTTCGTTTGCCGGCGATTAAACCTCTTTTATTAAGCGTCTCATCAAAAATGAAAACATTTCTAAAAACTACAAGTCTCATGCTTTTAAGTGGTGAAAAAATAATTTAAAAATTCGTTCGGGAAATGAGTTTACTTACTGGGTACTTTCCTTGTATACTTTTGACTATACGGACTGAGTCCGGGATTTACGGAAAATCGCGGGTTTTCGTTTGCCGGCGATTAAACTTCTTTTATTCAGCGTCTCATCAAAAATGAAAACATTTTTAAAAACTACAAGTCTCATGGGCTTTAGTGGTGAAATAATAATTTAAAAAATCGTTTGGGAAATGAGTTTACTCCCTGGGTACTTTCTTTGTATACTTTTGATTATACGGGCCGAGTCCGGGGTTTACGGGAAATGGCGGGTTTTCGTTTGCCGGTGATTAAACTTCTTTTATTCAGCGTCTCATCAAAAATGAAAACATTTTTGAAAACTACAAGTCTCATGCGTTTTAGTGGTGAAAAGATAATTTAAAAAATCGTTTTGGAAATGAGTTTACTCACAGGGTACTTTCTTTGTATACATTCGACTATACGGGCCAAGCACGGGATTTACGGGAAATCGCGGGTTTTCGTTTGCCGGCGATTAAACCTCTTTCATTAAGCGTCTCATCAAAAATGAAAACATTTCTGAAAACTACAAGTCTCATGCGTTTTAGTGGTGAAAAAATAATTTAAAAATTCGTTCGGGAAATGAGTTTACTCACTGGGTACTTTCCTTGTATACTTTTGACTATACGGGCTGAGTCCGGGATTTACGGGAAATCGCGGGTTTTCGTTTGCCGGCGATTAAACTTCTTTTATTCAGCGTCTCATCAAAAATGAAAACAGTTTTAAAAACTACAAGTCTCATGGGCTTTAGTGGTGAAATAATAATTTAAAAAATCGTTTGGGAAATGAGTTTACTTCCTGGGTACTTTCTTTGTATACTTTTGATTATACGGGCCGAGTCCGGGGTTTACGGGAAATGGCGGGTTTTCGTTTGCCGGTGATTAAACTTCTTTTATTCAGCGTCTCATCAAAAATGAAAACATTTTTGAAAACTACAAGTCTCATGCGTTTTAGTGGTGAAAAAATAATATAAAAAATCGTTCGGGAAATGGATTTACTCCCTGGGTACTTTCTTTGTATACTTTTGACTATACGGGCCAATCCCGGGATTTACGGGAAATCGCGGGTTTTCGTTTGCCGCTGATTAAACTTCTTTTATTCAGCGTCTCATCAAAAATGAAAACATTTTTGAAAACTACAAGTCTCATGCGTTTTAGTGGTGAAAAAATAATATAAAAAATCGTTCGGGAAATGAGTTTACTCCCTGGGCACTTTCTTTGTATACTTTTGACTATACGGGTCAAGCCCGGGATTTACGGGAAATCGCGGGTTTTCGTTTGCCGGCGATTAAATCACTTTCATCAAGCGTCTCATCAAAAATGAAAACATTTCTGAAAACTACAAGTCTCATGCGTGTTAGTGGTGAAAAAATAATTTAAAAAATCGTTCGGGAAATGAGTTTACTCCCTGGGTACTTTCTTTGTATAATTTTGATTATACGGGCCGAGTCCGGGTTTTACGGGAAATCGCAGGTTTTCGTTTGCCGGCGAGTAAACTTCTTTCATTCAGCGTCTCATCAAAAGTGAAAACATTTTTAAAAACTACACGTCTCATGCGTTTTAGTGGTGAAAAAATAATTTAAAAAATCGTTCGGGAAATGAGATTACTCCCAGGGAACTTTCTTTGTATACTTTTGATTATACGGGCCGAGTCCGGGGTTTACGGGAAATGGCGGGTTTTTGTTTGCCTGCGATTAAACTTCTTTTATTCAGCGTCTCATCAAAAATGAAAACATTTTTAAAAACTACAAGTCTCATGCGTTTTAGTGGTGAAATAATAATTTAAAAAATCGTTTGGGGAATGAGTTTACTCCCTGGGTACTTTCTTTGTATACTTTTGACTATACGGGCCGAGTCCGGGATTTACGGGAAATCGCAGGTTTTCGTTTGCCGGCGATTAAACTTCTTTTATGCAGCGTCTCATCTAAAATGAAAACATTTTTGAAAACAAAAAGTCTCATGCGTTTTAGTGGTGAAAAAATGAATTAAAAAATCGTTCGGGAAATGAGTTTACTCCCTGGGTACTTTCTTTGTATACATTCGACTATACGGGCCAATCCCGGGATTTACGGGAAATCGCAGGTTTTCGTTGGTCGGCGATTAAACCTCTTTTATTAAGCGTCTCATCAAAAATGAAAACATTTTTGAAAACTGCAAGTCTCATGCGTTTTAGTGGTGAAAAGATAATTTAAAAAATCGTTTTGGAAATAAGTTTACTCATAAGGTACTTTCTTTGTATACATTCGACTATACGGGCCAAGCACGGGATTTACGGGAAATCGCGGGTTTTCGTTTGCCGGCAATTAAACCTCTTTCATTAAGCGTCTCATCAAAAATGAAAACATTTCTGAAAACTACAAGTCTCATGCGTTTTAGTGGTGAAAAAATAATTTAAAAATTCGTTCGGGAAATGAGTTTACTCACTGGGTACTTTCCTTGTATACTTTTGACTATACGGGCTGAGTCCGGGATTTACGGGAAATCGCGGGTTTTCGTTTGCCGGCGATTAAACTTCTTTTATTCAGCGTCTCATCAAAAATGAAAACAGTTTTAAAAACTACAAGTCTCATGGGCTTTAGTGGTGAAATAATAATTTAAAAAATCGTTTGGGAAATGAGTTTACTTCCTGGGTACTTTCTTTGTATACATTCGACTATACGGGCCAAGCACGGGATTTACGGGAAATCGCGGGTTTTCGTTTGCCGGCAATTAAACCTCTTTCATTAAGCGTCTCATCAAAAATGAAAACATTTCTGAAAACTACAAGTCTCATGCGTTTTAGTGGTGAAAAAATAATTTAAAAATTCGTTCAGGAAATGAGTTTACTCACTGGGTACTTTCCTTGTATACTTTTGACTATACGGGCTGAGTCCGGGATTTACGGGAAATCGCGGTTTTTCGTTTGCCGGCGATTAAACTTCTTTTATTCAGCGTCTCATCAAAAATGAAAACATTTTTAAAAACTACAAGTCTCATGGGCTTTAGTGGTGAAATAATAATTTAAAAAATCGTTTGGGAAATGAGTTTACTCCCTGGGTACTTTCTTTGTATACTTTTGACTATACGGGCCGAGTCCGGGATTTACGGGAAATCGCAGGTTTCCGTTTGCCAGCGATTAAACTTCTTTCATTCAGCGTCTCATCAAAAATGAAAACATTTCTGAAAACTACAAGTCTCATGGGCTTTAGTGGTGAAATAATAATTTAAAAAATCGTTTGGAAAATTAGTTTACTCCCTGGGTACTTTCTTTGTATACTTTTGACTATACCGGCTGAGTCCGGGATTTACGGGAAATCGCAGGTTTTCGTTGGTCGGCGATTAAACTTCTTTTATTCAGCGTCTCATCAAAAATGAAAACATTTTTGAAAACTACAAGTCTCATGCGTTTTAGTGGTGAAAAAATAATTTAAAAATTCGTCCGGGAAATGAGTTTACTCACTGGGTACTTTCCTTGTATACTTTTGACTATACGAGCTGAGTCCGGGATTTACGGGAAAACGCGGGTTTTCGTTTGCCGGCGATTAAACTTCTTTTATTCAGCGTCTCATCAAAAATGAAAACATTTTAAAAAACTACAAGTCTCATGGGCTTTAGTGGTGAAATAATAATTTAAAAAATCGTTCGGGAAATGAGTATACACCCTGGGTACTTTCTTTGTATACTTTTGACTATACGGGCCGAGTCCGGGATTTACGGGAAATCGCAGGTTTTCGTTTGCCGGCAATTAATCTTCTTTCATTCAGCGTCTCATCAAAAATGAAATCGATTTTGAAAACTACAAGTCTCATGCGTTTTAGTGGTGAAAAAATAATTTAAAAAATCGTTTGGGAAATGAGTTTACTCCCTGGGTACTTTCTTTGTATACTTTTGATTATACGGGCCGAGTCCGGGGTTTACGGGAAATGGCGGGTTTTAGTTTGCCGGCGATTAAACTTCTTTTATTCAGCGTCTCATCAAAAATGAAAACATTTTTGAAAACTACAAGTCTCATGCGTTTTAGTGGTGAAAAGATAATTTAAAAAATCGTTTTGGAAATGAGTTTACTCACAGGGTACTTTCTTTGTATACATTCGACTATACGGGCCAAGCCCGGGATTTACGGGAAATCGCGGGTTTTAGTTTGCCGGCGATTAAACTTCTTTTATTCAGCGTCTCATCAAAAATGAAAACATTTTTAAAAACTACAAGTCTCATGCGTTTTAGTGGTGAAAAGATAATTTAAAAAATCGTTTTGGAAATGAGTTTACTCACAGGGTACTTTCTTTGTATATATTCGACTGTACGGGCCAAGCCCGGGATTTACGGGAAATCGCGGGTTTTCGTTTGCCGGCGATTAAACCACTTTCATTAAGCGTCTCATCAAAAATGAAAACATTTTTGAAAACTACAAGTCTCATGCGTTTTAGTGGTGAAAAGATAATTTAAAAAATCGTTTTGGAAATGAGTTTACTCACAGGGTACTTTCTTTGTATACATTCGACTATACGGGCCAAGCCCGGGATTTACGGGAAATCGCGGGTTTTAGTTTGCCGGCGATTAAACTTCTTTTATTCAGCGTCTCATCAAAAATGAAACATTTCTGAAAACTACAAGTCTCATGCGCTTTAGTGGTGAAAAAATAAATAAAAAAATCGTTCAGGAAATGAGTTTACTCCCTGGGTACTTTCTTTGTATACTTTTGACTATACGGGCTAAGTCCGGGATTTACGGGAAATCGCGGGTTTTCGTTTGCCGGCGATTAAATCACTTTCATCAAGCGTCTCATCAAAAATGAAAACACTTCTAAAAACTACAAGTCTCATGCGTTTTAGTGGTGAAAAAATAATTTAAAAAATCGTTCGGGAAATGAGTTTACTCCCTGGGTACTTTCTTTGTATACTTTTGACTATACGGGCCGAGTCTGGGATTTACGGGAAATCGCGGGTTTTCGTTTGCCGGCGATTAAACTTCTTTTATTCAACGTCTCATCAAAAATGAAAACATTTTTGAAAACTACAAGTCTCATGCGTTTTAGTGGTGAAAAAATAATTTAAAAAATCATTCGGTAAATGAGTTTACTCCCTGGGTACTTTCTTTGTATACTTTTGATTATACGGGCCGAGTCCGGGGTTTACGGGAAATGGCGAGTTTTCGTTTGCCGGTGATTAAACTTCTTTTATTCAGCGTCTCATCAAAAATGAAAACATTTTTGAAAACTACAAGTCTCATGCGTTTTAGTGGTGAAAAGATAATTTAAAAAATCGTTTTGGAAATGAGTTTACTCACAGGGTACTTTCTTTGTATATATTCGACTGTACGGGCCAAGCCCGGGATTTACGGGAAATCGCGGGTTTTCGTTTGCCGGCGATTAAACCACTTTCATTAAGCGTCTCATCAAAAATGAAAACATTTTTGAAAACTACAAGTCTCATGCGTTTTAGTGGTGAAAAGATAATTTAAAAAATCGTTTTGGAAATGAGTTTACTCACAGGGTACTTTCTTTGTATACATTCGACTATACGGGCCAAGCCCGGGATTTACGGGAAATCGCGGGTTTTAGTTTGCCGGCGATTAAACTTCTTTTATTCAGCGTCTCATCAAAAATGAAACATTTCTGAAAACTACAAGTCTCATGCGCTTTAGTGGTGAAAAAATAATTAAAAAAATCGTTCAGGAAATGAGTTTACTCCCTGGGTACTTTCTTTGTATACTTTTGACTATACGGGCTAAGTCCGGGATTTACGGGAAATCGCGGGTTTTCGTTTGCCGGCGATTAAATCACTTTCATCAAGCGTCTCATCAAAAATGAAAACACTTCTAAAAACTACAAGTCTCATGCGTTTTAGTGGTGAAAAAATAATTTAAAAAATCGTTCGGGAAATGAGTTTACTCCCTGGGTACTTTCTTTGTATACTTTTGACTATACGGGCCGAGTCTGGGATTTACGGGAAATCGCGGGTTTTCGTTTGCCGGCGATTAAACTTCTTTTATTCAACGTCTCATCAAAAATGAAAACATTTTTGAAAACTACAAGTCTCATGCGTTTTAGTGGTGAAAAAATAATTTAAAAAATCATTCGGTAAATGAGTTTACTCCCTGGGTACTTTCTTTGTATACTTTTGATTATACGGGCCGAGTCCGGGGTTTACGGGAAATGGCGAGTTTTCGTTTGCCGGTGATTAAACTTCTTTTATTCAGCGTCTCATCAAAAATGAAAACATTTTTGAAAACTACAAGTCTCATGCGTTTTAGTGGTGAAAAAATAATATAAAAAATCGTTCGGGAAATGAATTTACTCCCTGGGTACTTTCTTTGTATACTTTTGACTATACGGGCCAAGCCCGGGATTTACGGGAAATCGCGGGTTTTCGTTTGCCGCTGATTAAACTTCTTTTATTCAGCGTCTCATCAAAAATGAAAACATTTTTGAAAACTACAAGTCTCATGCGTTTTAGTGGTGAAAAAATAATATAAAAAATCGTTCGGGAAATGAGTTTACTCCCTGGGCACTTTCTTTGTATACTTTTGACTATACGGGCCAAGCCCGGGATTTACGGGAAATCGCGGGTTTTCGTTTGCCGGCGACTAAATCACTTTCATCAAGCGTCTCATCAAAAATGAAAACATTTCTGAAAACTACAAGTCTCATGCGTTTTAGTGGTGAAAAAATAATTTAAAAAATCGTTCGGGAAATGAGATTACTCCCTGGGAACTTTCTTTGTATACTTTTGATTATACGGGCCGAGTCCGGGGTTTACGGGAAATGGCGGGTTTTTGTTTGCCTGCGATTAAACTTCTTTTATTCAGCGTCTCATCAAAAATGAAAACATTTTTAAAAACTACAAGTCTCATGGGCTTTAGTGGTGAAATAATAATTTAAAAAATCGTTCGTGAAATGAGTTTACACCCTGGGTACTTTCTTTTTATACTTTTGACTATACGGTCCGAGTCCGGGGTTTACGGGAAATGGCGGGTTTTCGTTTGCCGGCGATCAAACTTCTTTTATTCACCGTCTCATCAAAAATAAAAACATTTTTGAAAACTACAAGTCTCATGCGTTTTAGTGGTGAAAAAATAATTTAAAAAATCGTTCGGGAAATGAGTTTACTCCCTGGGTACTTTCTTTGTATACTTTTGACTATACGGGCCAAGCCTGGGATTTACGGAAATCGCAGGTTTTCGTTTGCCGGCGATTAAACTTCTTTCATTCAGCGTCTCATCAAAAATGAAAACATTTCTGAAAACTACAAGTCTCATGGGCTTTAGTGGTGAAATAATAATTTAAAAAATCGTTTGGGAAATTAGTTTACTCCCTGGGTACTTTCTTTGTATACTTTTGACTATACGGGCCGAGTCCGGGATTTACGGGAAATCGCAGGTTTTCGTTTGCCGGCGATTAAACTTCTTTTATGCAGCGTCTCATCAAAAATGAAAACATTTTTGAAAACAAAAAGTCTCATGCGTTTTAGTGGTGAAAAAATGAATTAAAAAATCGTTCGGGAAATGAGTTTACTCCCTGCGTACTTTCTTTGTATACATTCGACTATACGGGCCAATCCCGGGATTTACGGGAAATCGCGGGATTTCGTTTTCCGGCGATTAAACCTCTTTTATTAAGCGTCTCATCAAAAATGAAAACATTTTTGAAAACTGCAAGTCTCATGCGTTTTAGTGGTGAAAAGATAATTTAAAAAATCGTTTTGGAAATGAGTTTACTCACAGGGTACTTTCTTTGTACACATTCGACTATACGGGCTAAGCACGGGATTTACGGGAAATCGCGGGTTTTCGTTTGCCGGCGATTAAACCTCTTTCATTAAGCGTCTCATCAAAAATGAAAACATTTTTGAAAACAAAAAGTCTCATGCGTTTTAGTGGTGAAAAAATAATTTAAAAATTCGTTCGGGAAATGAGTTTACTCACTGGGTACTTTCCTTGTATACTTTTGACTATACGGGCTGAATCCGGGATTTACGGGAAATCGCGGGTTTTCGTTTGCCGGCGATTAAACTTCTTTTATTCAGCGTCTCATCAAAAATAAAAACATTTTTAAAAACTACAAGTCTCATGGGCTTTAGTGGTGAAATAATAATTTAAAAAATCGTTCTGGAAATGAGTTTACACCCTGGGTACTTTCTTTTTATACTTTTGACTATACGGTCCGAGTCCGGGGTTTACGAGAAATGGCGGGTTTTCGTTTGCCGGCGATCAAACTTCTTTTATTCACCGTCTCAATAAAAATAAAAACATTTTTGAAAACTACAAGTCTCATGCGTTTTAGTGGTGAAAAAATAATTTAAAAAATCGTTCGGGAAATGAGTTTACTCCCTGGGTACTTTCTTTGTATACTTTTGACTATACGGGCCAAGCCTGGGATTTACGGAAATCGCAGGTTTTCGTTTGCCGGCGAATAAACTTCTTTCATTCAGCGTCTCATCAAAAATGAAAACATTTCTAAAAACTACAAGTCTCATGGGCTTTAGTGGTGAAGTAATAATTTAAAAAATCGTTTGGGAAATTAGTTTACTCCCTGGGTACTTTCTTTGTATACTTTTGACTATACGGGCCGAGTCCGGGATTTACGGGAAATCGCAGGTTTTCGTTTGCCGGCGATTAAACTTCTTTTATGCACCGTCTCATCAAAAATGAAAACATTTTTGAAAACAAAAAGTCTCATGCGTTTTAGTGGTGAAAAAATGAATTAAAAAATCGTTCTGGAAATGAGTTTACACCCTGGGTACTTTCTTTGTATACTTTTGATTATACGGGCCGAGTCCGGGGTTTACGGGAAATGGCGGGTTTTTGTTTGCCTGCGATTAAACTTCTTTTATTCAGCGTCTCATCAAAAATGAAAACATTTTTAAAAACTACAAGTCTCATGGGCTTTAGTGGTGAAATAATAATTTAAAAAAATCGTTCCGGAAATTAGTTTACACCCTGGGTACTTTCTTTTTATACTTTTGACTATACGGTCCGAGTCCGGGGTTTACGGGAAATGGCGGGTTTTCGTTTGCCGGCGATCAAACTTCTTTTATTCACCGTCTCATCAAAAATAAAAACATTTTTGAAAACTACAAGTCTCATGCGTTTTAGTGGTGAAAAAATAATTTAAAAAATCGTTCGGGAAATGAGTTTACTCCCTGGGTACTTTCTTTGTATACTTTTGACTATACGGGCCAAGCCTGGGATTTACGGAAATCGCAGGTTTTCGTTTGCCGGCGATTAAACTTCTTTCATTCAGCGTCTCATCAAAAATGAAAACATTTCTGAAAACTACAAGTCTCATGGGCTTTAGTGGTGAAATAATAATTTAAAAAATCGTTTGGGAAATTAGTTTACTCCCTGGGTACTTTCTTTGTATACTTTTGACTATACGGGCCGAGTCCGGGATTTACGGGAAATCGCAGGTTTTCGTTTGCCGGCGATTAAACTTCTTTTATGCACCGTCTCATCAAAAATGAAAACATTTTTGAAAACAAAAAGTCTCATGCGTTTTAGTGGTGAAAAAATGAATTAAAAAATCGTTCGGGAAATGAGTTTACTCCCTGGGTACTTTCTTTGTATACATTCGACTATACGGGCCAATCCCGGGATTTACGGGAAATCGCGGGATTTCGTTTGCCGGCGATTAAACCTCTTTTATTAAGCGTCTCATCAAAAATGAAAACATTTCTGAAAACTACAAGTCTCATGCGTTTTAGTGGTGAAAAAATAATTTAAAAATTCGTTCGGGAAATGAATTTACTCACTGGGTACTTTCCTTGTATACTTTTGACTATACGGGCTGAGTCCGGGATTTACGGGAAATCGCGGGTTTTCGTTTGCCGGAGATTAAACTTCTTTTATTCAGCGTCTCATCAAAAATGAAAACATTTTTAAAAACTACAAGTCTCATGGGCTTTAGTGGTGAAATAATAATTTAAAAAATCGTTTGGGAAATGAGTGTACTCCCTGGGTACTTTCTTTGTATACTTTTGACTATACGGGCCGAGTCCGGGATTTACGGGAAATCGCAGGTTTTCGTTTGCCGGCGATTAAACTTCTTTTATTCAGCGTCTCATTAAAAATGAAAACATTTTTGAAAACTACAAGTCTCATGCGTTTTAGTGGTGAAAAAATAATTTAAAAAATCGTTCGGGAAATGCGTTTACACCCTGGGTACTTTCTTTGTATACTTTTGACTATACCGGCCGAGTCCGGGATTTACGGGAAATCGCAGGTTTTCGTTGGTTGGCGATTAAACTTCTTTTATTCAGCGTCTCATCAAAAATGAAAACATTTTTGAAAACTACAAGTCTCATGCGTTTTAGTGGTGAAAAAATAATTTAAAAATTCGTCCGGGAAATGAGTTTACTCACTTGGTACTTTCCTTGTATACTTTTGACTATACGGGCCGAGTCCGGGATTTACGGGAAATCGCCGGTTTTCGTTTGCCGGCGATTAAACTTCTTTTATTCAGCGCCTCATCAAAAATGAAAACATTTTTAAAAACTACAAGTCTCATGGGCTTTAGTGGTGAAATAATAATTTAAAAAATCGTTTGGGAAATTAGTTTACTCCCTGGGTACTTTCTTTGTATACTTTTGACTATACGGGCCGAGTCCGGGATTTACGGGAAATCGCAGGTTTTCGTTTGCCGGCGATTAAACTTCTTTTATGCACCGTCTCATCAAAAATGAAAACATTTTTGAAAACAAAAAGTCTCATGGGCTTTAGTGGTGAAATAATAATTTAAAAAATCGTTCTGGAAATGAGTTTACACCCTGGGTACTTTCTTTTTATACTTTTGACTATACGGTCCGAGTCCGGGGTTTACGGGAAATGGCGGGTTTTCGTTTGCCGGCGATTAAACCTCTTTCATTAAGCGTCTCATCAAAAATGAAAACATTTCTGAAAACTACAAGTCTCATGCGTTTTAGTGGTGAAAAGATAATTTAAAAAATCGTTTTGGAAATGAGTTTACTCACAGGGTACTTTCTTTGTATACATTCGACTATACGGGCCAAGCACGGGATTTACGGGAAATCGCGGGTTTTCGTTTGCCGGCGATTAAACCTCTTTCATTAAGCGTCTCATCAAAAATGAAAACATTTCTGAAAACTACAAGTCTCATGCGTTTTAGTGGTGTAAAAATAATTTAAAAATTCGTTCGGGAAATGAGTTTACTAACTGGGTACTTTCCTTGTATACTTTTGACTATACGGGCTGAATCCGGGATTTACGGGAAATCGCGGGTTTTCGTTTGCCGGCGATTAAACTTCTTTTATTCAGCGTCTCATCAAAAATAAAAACATTTTTAAAAACTACAAGTCTCATGGGCTTTAGTGGTGAAAAAATAATTTAAAAAATCGTTCGGGAAATGAGATTACTCCCTGGGAACTTTCTTTGTATACTTTTGATTATACGGGCCGAGTCCGGGGTTTACGGGAAATGGCGGGTTTTTGTTTGCCTGCGATTAAACTTCTTTTATTCAGCGTCTCATCAAAAATGAAAACATTTTTAAAAACTACAAGTCTCATGGGCTTTAGTGGTGAAATAATAATTTAAAAAATCGTTCTGGAAATGAGTTTACACCCTGGGTACTTTCTTTTTATACTTTTGACTATACGGTCCGAGTCCGGGGTTTACGGGAAATGGCGGGTTTTCGTTTGCCGGCGATCAAACTTCTTTTATTCACCGTCTCAATAAAAATAAAAACATTTTTGAAAACTACAAGTCTCATGCGTTTTAGTGGTGAAAAAATAATTTAAAAAATCGTTCGGGAAATGAGTTTACTCCCTGGGTACTTTCTTTGTATACTTTTGACTATACGGGCCAAGCCTGGGATTTACGGAAATCGCAGGTTTTCGTTTGCCGGCGATTAAACTTCTTTCATTCAGCGTCTCATCAAAAATGAAAACATTTCTGAAAACTACAAGTCTCATGGGCTTTAGTGGTGAAATAATAATTTAAAAAATCGTTTGGGAAATTAGTTTACTCCCTGGGTACTTTCTTTGTATACTTTTGACTATACGGGCCGAGTCCGGGATTTACGGGAAATCGCAGGTTTTCGTTTGCCGGCGATTAAACTTCTTTTATGCACCGTCTCATCAAAAATGAAAACATTTTTGAAAACAAAAAGTCTCATGCGTTTTAGTGGTGAAAAAATGAATTAAAAATCGTTCTGGAAATGAGTTTACACCCTGGGTACTTTCTTTGTATACTTTTGATTATACGGGCCGAGTCCGGGGTTTACGGGAAATGGCGGGTTTTTGTTTGCTTGCGATTAAACTTCTTTTATTTAGCGTCTCATCAAAAATGAAAACATTTTTAAAAACTACAAGTCTCATGGGCTTTAGTGGTGAAATAATAATTTAAAAAATCGTTCTGGAAATGAGTTTACACCCTGGGTACTTTCTTTTTATACTTTTGACTATACGGTCCGAGTCCGGGGTTTACGGGAAATGGCGGGTTTTCGTTTGCCGGCGATCAAACTTCTTTTATTCACCGTCTCATCAAAAATAAAAACATTTTTGAAAACTACAAGTCTCATGCGTTTTAGTGGTGAAAAAATAATTTAAAAAATCGTTCGGGAAATGAGTTTACTCCCTGGGTACTTTCTTTGTATACTTTTGACTATACGGGCCAAGCCTGGGATTTACGGAAATCGCAGGTTTTCGTTTGCCGGCGATTAAACTTCTTTCATTCAGCGTCTCATCAAAAATGAAAACATTTCTGAAAAATACAAGTCTCATGGGCTTTAGTGGTGAAATAATAATTTAAAAAATCGTTTGGGAAATTAGTTTACTCCCTGGGTACTTTCTTTGTATACTTTTGACTATACGGGCCGAGTCCGGGATTTACGGGAAATCGCAGGTTTTCGTTTGCCGGCGATTAAACTTCTTTCATTCAGCGTCTCATCAAAAATGAAAACATTTCTGAAAAATACAAGTCTCATGGGCTTTAGTGGTGAAATAATAATTTAAAAAATCGTTTGGGAAATTAGTTTACTCCCTGGGTACTTTCTTTGTATACTTTTGACTATACGGGCCGAGTCCGGGATTTACGGGAAATCGCAGGTTTTCGTTTGCCGGCGATTAAACTTCTTTTATGCACCGTCTCATCAAAAATGAAAACATTTTTGAAAACAAAAAGTCTCATGCGTTTTAGTGGTGAAAAAATGAATTAAAAAATCGTTCGGGAAATGAGTTTACTCCCTGGGTACTTTCTTTGTATACATTCGACTATACGGGCCAATCCCGGGATTTACGGGAAATCGCGGGATTTCGTTTGCCGGCGATGAAACCTCTTTTATTAAGCGTCTCATCAAAAATGAAAACATTTCTGAAAACTACAAGTCTCATGCGTTTTAGTGGTGAAAAAATAATTTAAAAATTCGTTCGGGAAATGAGTTTACTCACTGGGTACTTTCCTTGTATACTTTTGACTATACGGGCTGAGTCCGGGATTTACGGGAAATCGCGGGTTTTCGTTTGCCGGCGATTAAACTTCTTTTATTCAGCGTCTCATCAAAAATGAAAACATTTTTAAAAACTACAATTCTCATGGGCTTTAGTGGTGAAATAATAATTTAAAAAATCGTTTGGGAAATGAGTGTACTCCCTGGGTACTTTCTTTGTATACTTTTGACTATACGGGCCGAGTCCGAGATTTACGGGAAATCGCAGGTTTTCGTTTGCCGGCGATTAAACTTCTTTTATTCAGCGTCTCATTAAAAATGAAAACATTTTTGAAAACTACAAGTCTCATGCGTTTTAGTGGTGAAAAAATAATTTAAAAAATCGTTCGGGAAATGCGTTTACACCCTGGGTACTTTCTTTGTATACTTTTGACTATACCGGCCGAGTCCGGGATTTACGGGAAATCGCAGGTTTTCGTTGGTTGGCGATTAAACTTCTTTTATTCAGCGTCTCATCAAAAATGAAAACATTTTTGAAAACTACAAGTCTCATGCGTTTTAGTGGTGAAAAAATAAGTTAAAAATTCGTCCGGGAAATAAGTTTACTCACTGGGTACTTTCCTTGTATACTTTTGACTATACGGGCCGAGTCCGGGATTTACGGGAAATCGCCGGTTTTCGTTTGCCTGCGATTAAACTTCTTTTATTCAGCGCCTCATCAAAAATGAAAACATTTTTAAAAACTAACAAGTCTCATGGGCTTTAGTGGTGAAATAATAATTTAAAAAATCGTTTGGGAAATTAGTTTACTCCCTGGGTACTTTCTTTGTATACTTTTGACTATACGGGCCGAGTCCGGGATTTACGGGAAATCGCAGGTTTTCGTTGGTTGGCGATTAAACTTCTTTTATGCACCGTCTCATCAAAAATGAAAACATTTTTGAAAACAAAAAGTCTCATGCGTTTTAGTGGTGAAAAATTAATTTAAAAATTCGTCCGGGAAATGAGTTTACTCACTGGGTACTTTCCTTGTATACTTTTGACTATACGGGCCGAGTCCGGGATTTACGGGAAATCGCCGGTTTTCGTTTGCCGGCGATTAAACTTCTTTTATTCAGCGCCTCATCAAAAATGAAAACATTTTTAAAAACTACAAGTCTCATGGGCTTTAGTGGTGAAATAATAATTTAAAAAATCGTTCGGGAAATAAGTATACACCCTGGGTACTTTCTTTGTATACTTTTGACTATACGGGCCGAGTCCGGGATTTACGGGAAATCGCAGGTTTTCGTTTGCCGGCGTATAAACTTCTTTTATTCAGCGTCTCATCAAAAATGAAAACATTTTTGAAAACTACAAGTCTCATGCGTTTTAGTGGTGAAAAAATAATTTAAAAAATCGTTCGGGAAATGAGTTTACACCCTGGGTACTTTCTTTGTATACTTTTGACTATACCGGCCGAGTCCGGGATTTACGGGAAATCGCAGGTTTTCGTTGGTTGGCGATTAAACTTCTTTTATTAAGCGTCTCATCAAAAATGAAAACATTTCTGAAAACTACAAGTCTCATGTGTTTTAGTGGTGAAAAAATGATTTAAAAATTCGTTCGGGAAATGAGTTTACTCACTGGGTACTTTCCTTGTATACTTTTGACTATACGGGCTGAGTCCGGGATTTACGGGAAATCGCGGGTTTTCGTTTGCCGGCGATTAAACTTCTTTTATTCAGCGTCTCATCAAAAATGAAAACATTTTTAAAAACTACAAGTCTCATGGGCTTTAGTGGTGAAATAATAATTTAAAAAATCGTTTGGGAAATGAGTTTACTCACTGGGTACTTTCCTTGTATACTTTTGACTATACGGGCCGAGTCCGGGATTTACGGGAAATCGCGGGTTTTCGTTTGCCGGCGATTAAACTTCTTTTATTCAGCGTCTCATCAAAAATGAAAACATTTTTAAAAACTAAAAGTCTCATGGGCTTTAGTGGTGAAATAATAATTTAAAAAATCGTTCGGGAAATGAGTATACACCCTGGGTACTTTCTTTGTATACTTTTGAGTATACGGGCCGAGTCCGGGATTTACGGGAAATCGCGGGTTTTCGTTTGCCGGCGATTAAACTTCTTTTATTCAGCGTCTCATCAAAAATGAAAACATTTTTAAAAACTACAAGTCTCATGGGCTTTAGTGGTGAAATAATAATTTTAAAAATCGTTCTGGAAATGAGTTTACACCCTGGGTACTTTCTTTTTATACATTTGACTATACGGTCCGAGTCCGGGGTTTACGGGAAATGGCGGGTTTTCGTTTGCCGGCGATCAAACTTCTTTTATTCACCGTCTCATCAAAAATAAAAACATTTTTGAAAACTACAAGTCTCATGCGTTTTAGTGGTGAAAAAATAATTTAAAAAATCGTTCGGGAAATGAGGTTACTCCCTGGGAACTTTCTTTGTATACTTTTGATTATACGGGCCGAGTCCGGGATTTACGGGAAATCGCAGGTTTTCGTTTGCCGGCGATTAAACTTCTTTTATGCAGCGTCTCATCAAAAATGAAAACATTTTTGAAAACAAAAAGTCTCATGCGTTTTAGTGGTGAAAAAATGAATTAAAAAATCGTTCGGGAAAAGAGTTTACTCCCTGGGTACTTTCTTTGTATACATTCGACTATACGGGCCAATTCGGGATTTACGGGAAATCGCGGGATTTCGTTTGCCGGCGATTAAACCTCTTTTATTAAGCGTCTCATCAAAAATGAAAACATTTTTAAAAACTGCAAGTCTCATGCGTTTTAGTGGTGAAAAGATAATTTAAAAAATCGTTTTGGAAATGAGTTTACTCACAGGGTACTTTCTTTGTATACATTCGACTATACGGGCCAAGCACGGGATTTACGGGAAATCGCGGGTTTTCGTTTGCCGGCGATTAAACTTCTTTCATTAAGCGTCTCATCAAAAATGAAAACATTTCTGAAAACTACAAGTCTCATGCGTTTTAGTGGTGAAAAAATAATTTAAAAATTCGTTTGGGAAATGAGTTTACTCACTGGGTACTTTCCTTGTATACTTTTGACTATACGGGCTGTGTCCGGGATTTACGGGAAATCGCGGGTTTTCGTTTGCCGGCGACTAAACTTTTTTTATTCAGCGTCTCATCAAAAATGAAAACATTTTTAAAAACTACAAGTCTCATGGGCTTTAGTGGTGAAATAATAATTTAAAAAATCGTTTGGGAAATGAGTTTACTCCCTGGGTACTTTCTTTGTATACTTTTGACTATACGGGCCGAGTCCGGGATTTACGGGAAATCGCAGGTTTTCGTTTGCCGGCGATTAAACTTCTTTTATTCAGCGTCTCATCAAAAATGAAAACATTTTTGAAAACTACAAGTCTCATGCGTTTTAGTGGTGAAAAAATAATTTAAAAAATCGTTCGGGAAATTAGTTTACACCCTGGGTACTTTCTTTGTATACTTTTGACTATACCGGCCGAGTCCGGGATTTACGGGAAATCGCAGGTTTTCGTTGGTTGGCGATTAAACTTCTTTTATTCAGCGTCTCATCAAAAATGAAAACATTTTTGAAAACTACAAGTCTCATGCGTTTTAGTGGTGAAAAAATAATTTAAAAATTCGTCCGGGAAATGAGTTTACTCACTGGGTACTTTCCTTGTATACTTTTGACTATACAGGCCGAGTCCGGGATTTACGGGAAATCGCGGGTTTTCGTTTGCCGGCGATTAAACTTCTTTTATTCAGCGTCTCATCAAAAATGAAAACATTTTTAAAAACTACAAGTCTCATGGGCTTTAGTGGTGAAATAATAATTTAAAAAATCGTTCGGGAAATGAGTATACACCCTGGGTACTTTCTTTGTATACTTTTGACTATACGGGCCGAGTCCGGGATTTACGGGAAATCGCAGGTTTTCGTTTGCCGGCGATTAAACTTCTATCATTCAGCGTCTCATCAAAAATGAAAACATTTTTGAAAACTACAAGTCTCATGCGTTTTAGTGGTGAAAAAATAATTTAAAAAATCGTTACGGAAATGAGTTTACTCCCTGGGTACTTTCTTTGTATACTTTTGATTATACGGGCCGAGTCCGGAGTTTACGGGAAATGGCGGGTATTAGTTTGCCGGCGATTAAACTTCTTTTATTCAGCGTCTCATCAAAAATGAAAACATTTTTGAAAACTACAAGTCTCATGCGTTTTAGTGGTGAAAAGATAATTTAAAAAATCGTTTTGGAAATGAGTTTACTCACAGGGTACTTTCTTTGTATACATTCGACTATACGGGCCAAGCCCGGGATTTACGGGAAATCGCGGGTTTTAGTTTGCCGGCGATTAAACTTCTTTTATTCAGCGTCTCATCAAAAATGAAAACATTTTTAAAAACTACAAGTCTCATGCGTTTTAGTGGTGAAAAGATAATTTAAAAAATCGTTTTGGAACTGAGTTTACTCACAGGGTACTTTCTTTGTATATATTCGACTATACGGGCCAAGCCCGGGATTTACGGGAAATCGCGGGTTTTCGTTTGCCGGCGATTAAACCACTTTCATTAAGCGTCTCATCAAAAATGAAACATTTCTGAAAACTACAAGTCTCATGCGCTTTAGTGGTGAAAAAATAATTAAAAAAATCGTTCAGAAAATGAGTTTACTCCCTGGGTACTTTCTTTGTATACTTTTGACTATACGGGCCAAGCCCGGGATTTACGGGAAATCGCGGGTTTCGTTTGCCAGCGATTAGATCACTTTCATCAAGCGTCTCATCAAAAATGAAAACACTTCTGAAAACTACAAGTCTCATGCGTTTTAGTGGTGAAAAAATAATTTAAAAAATCGTTCGGGAAGTGAGTTCACTCCCTGGGTACTTTCTTTGTATACTTTTGACTATACCGGCCGAGTCCGGGATTTACGGGAAATCGCAGGTTTTCGTTGGTTGGCGATTAAACTTCTTTTATTCAGCGTTTCATCAAAAATGAAAACATTTTTGAAAACTACAAGTCTCATGCGTTTTAGTGGTGAAAAAATAATTTAAAAATTCGTCCGGGAAATGAGTTTACTCACTGGGTACTTTCCTTGTATACTTTTGACTATACAGGCCGAGTCCGGGATTTACGGGAAATCGCGGGTTTTCGTTTGCCAGCGATTAAACTTCTTTTATTCAGCGTCTCATCAAAAATGAAAACATTTTTAAAAACTACAAGTCTCATGGGCTTTAGTGGTGAAATAATAATTTAAAAAATCGTTCGGGAAATGAGTATACACCCTGGGTACTTTCTTTGTATACTTTTGACTATACGGGCCGAGTCCGGGATTTACGGGAAATCGCAGGTTTTCGTTTGCCGGCGATTAAACTTCTTTCATTCAGCGTCTCATCAAAAATGAAAACATTTTTGAAAACTACAAGTCTCATGCGTTTTAGTGGTGAAAAAATAATTTAAAAAATAGTTCGGGAAATGAGTTTACTCACAGGGTACTTTCTTTGTATATATTCGACTATACGGGCCAAGCCCGGGATTTACGGGAAATCGCGGGTTTTCGTTTGCCGGCGATTAAACCACTTTCATTAAGCGTCTCATCAAAAATGAAACATTTCTGAAAACTACAAGTCTCATGCGCTCTAGTGGTGAAAAAATAATTAAAAAAATCGTTCAGAAAATGAGTTTACTCCCTGGGTACTTTCTTTGTATACTTTTGACTATACGGGCCAAGCCTGGGCTTTACGGGAAATCGCGGGTTTCGTTTGCCAGCGATTAAATCACTTTCATCAAGCGTCTCATCAAAAATGAAAAAATTTTTGAAAACTACACGTGTCATGCGTTTTAGTGGTGAAAAACTAATTTAAAAAATCGTTCGGGAAATGAGATTACTCCCTGGGAACTTTCTTTGTATACTTTTGATTATACGGGCCGAGTCCGGGGTTTACAGGAAATGGCGGGTTTTCGTTTGCCTGCGATTAAACTTCTTTTATTCAGCGTCTCATCAAAAATGAAAACATTTTTAAAAACTACAAGTCTCATGGGCTTTAGTGGTGAAATAATAATTTAAAAAATCGTTCTGGAAATGAGTTTTCACCCTAGGTACTTTCTTTTTATACTTTTGACTATACGAGCCGAGTCCGGGATTTACGGGAAATGGCGGGTTTTCGTTTGCCGGCGATCAAACTTCTTTTATTCACCGTCTCATCAAAAATAAAAACATTTTTGAAAACTACAAGTCTCATGCGTTTTAGTGGTGAAAAAATAATTTAAAAAATCGTTCGGGAAATGAGTTTACTCCCTGGGTACTTTCTTTGTATACTTTTGACTATACGGGCCAAGCCCGGGATTTACGGGAAATAGCGGGTTTTCGTTTTCCGGCGATTAAACTTCTTTTATTCAGCGTCTCATCAAAAATGAAAACATTTTTAAAAACTACAAGTCTCATGGGATTTAGTGGTGAAATAATAATTTAAAAAATCGTTCGGGAAATGAATTTACACCCTGGGTACTTTCTTTGTATACTTTTGACTATACGGGCCGAGTCCGGGATTTACGGGAAATCGCAGGTTTCCGTTTGCCGGCGATTAAACTTCTTTCATTCAGCGTCTCATCAAAAATGAAAACATTTCTGAAAACTACAAGTCTCATGGGATTTAGTGGTGAAATAATAATTTAAAAAATCGTTTGGGAAATTAGTTTACTCCCTGGGTACTTTCTTTGTATACTTTTGACTATACGGGCCGAGTCCGGGATTTACGGGAAATCCCAGGTTTTCGTTTGCCGGCGATTAAACTTCTTTTATTCAGCGTCTCATCAAAAATGAAAACATTTTTGAAAACAAAAAGTCTCATGCGTTTTAGTGGTGAAAAAATGAATTAAAAAATCGTTCGAGAAATGAGGGCCAAGCCAGGAATTTACGGGAAATCGCGGGGTTTCGTTTGCCGGCGATTAAACCACTTTCATTAAGCGTCTCATCAAAAATGAAAACATTTCTGAAAATTGCAAGTCTCATGCGTTTTAGTGGTGAAAAGATAATTTAAAAAATCGTTTTGGAAATGAGTTTACTCACAGAGTACATTCTTTGTATACATTCGACTATACGGGCAAGCACGGGATTTACGGGAAATCGCGGGTTCTCGTTTGCTGGCGATTAAATCACTTTCATTAAGTGTCTCATCAAAAATGAAAACATTTCTGAAAACTACAAGTCTTATGCGTCTTAGTGGTGAAAAAATAATTAAAAAATCGTTCGGGAAATGAGTTTACTCCCTGGGTACTTTCTTTGTATACTTTTGATTATACGGGCCGAGTCCGGGGTTTACGGGAAATGGCGGGTTTTAATTTGCCGGCGATTAAACTTCTTTCATTCAGCGTTTCATCAAAAATGAAAACATTTTTGAAAACTACAAGTCTCATGCGTTTTAGTGGTGAAAAAATAATTTAAAAAATCGTTCGGGAAATGTGTTTACTCACAGGGTACTTTCTTTGTATATATTCGACTATACGGGCCAAGCCCGGGATTTACGGGAAATCGCGGGTTTTCGTTTGCCGGCGATTAAACCACTTTCATTAAGCGTCTCATCAAAAATGAAACATTTCTGAAAACTGCAAGTCTCATGCGCTTTGGTGGTGAAAAAATAATTAAAAAAATCGTTCGGGAAGTGAGTTCACTCCCTGGGTACTTTCTTTGTATACTTTTGACTATACCGGCCGAGTCCGGGATTTACGGGAAATCGCAGGTTTTCGTTGGTTGGCGATTAAACTTCTTTTATTCAGCGTCTCATCAAAAATGAAAACATTTTTGAAAACTACAAGTCTCATGCGTTTTAGTGGTGAAAAAATAATTTAAAAATTCGTCCGGGAAATGAGTTTACTCACTGGGTACTTTCATTGTATACTTTTGACTATACAGGCCGAGTCCGGGATTTACGGGAAATCGCGGGTTTTCGTTTGCCAGCGATTAAACTTCTTTTATTCAGCGTCTCATCAAAAATGAAAACATTTTTAAAAACTACAAGTCTCATGGGCTTTAGTGGTGAAATAATAATTTAAAAAATCGTTCGGGAAATGAGTATACACCCTGGGTACTTTCTTTGTATACTTTTGACTATACGGGCCGAGTCCGGGATTTACGGGAAATCGCAGGTTTTCGTTTGCCGGCGATTAAACTTCTTTCATTCAGCGTCTCATCAAAAATGAAAACATTTTTGAAAACTACAAGTCTCATGCGTTTTAGTGGTGAAAAAATAATTTAAAAAATAGTTCGGGAAATGAGTTTACTCACAGGGTACTTTCTTTGTATATATTCGACTATACGGGCCAAGCCCGGGATTTACGGGAAATCGCGGGTTTTCGTTTGCCGGCGATTAAACCACTTTCATTAAGCGTCTCATCAAAAATGAAACATTTCTGAAAACTACAAGTCTCATGCGCTTTAGTGGTGAAAAAATAATTAAAAAAATCGTTCAGAAAATGAGTTTACTCCCTGGGTACTTTCTTTGTATACTTTTGACTATACGGGCCAAGCCTGGGATTTACGGGAAATCGCGGGTTTCGTTTGCCAGCGATTAAATCACTTTCATCAAGCGTCTCATCAAAAATGAAAACACTTCTGAAAACTACAAGTCTCATGCGTTTTAGTGGTGAAAAAATAATTTAAAAAATCGTGCGGGAAATGAGTTCACTCCCTGGGTACTTTCTTTGTATACTTTTGACTATACGGGCCGAGTCTGGGATTTACGGGAAATCGCAGGTTTTCGTTTGCCGGCGATTAATTTTATTTCATTCAGCGTCTCATCAAAAATGTAAAAATTTTTGAAAACTACACGTGTCATGCGTTTTAGTGGTGAAAAACTAATTTAAAAAATCGTTCGGGAAATGAGATTACTCCCTGGAAATTTTCTTTGTATACTTTTGATTATACGGGCCGAGTCCGGGGTTTACGGGAAATGGCGGGTTTTCGTTTGCCTGCGATTAAACTTCGTTTATTCAGCGTCTCATCAAGAATGAAAACATTTTTAAAAACTACAAGTCTCATGGGCTTTAGTGGTGAAATAATAATTTAAAAAATCGTTCTGGAAATGAGTTTTCACCCTAGGTACTTTCTTTTTATACTTTTGACTATACGAGCCGAGTCCGGGATTTACGGGAAATGGCGGGTTTTCGTTTGCCGGCGATCAAACTTCTTTTATTCACCGTCTCATCAAAAATAAAAACATTTTTGAAAACTACAAGTCTCATGCGTTTTAGTGGTGAAAAAATAATTTAAAAAAATCGTTCGGGAAATGAGTTTACTCCCTGGGTACTTTCTTTGTATACTTTTGACTATACGGGCCAAGCCCGGGATTTACGGGAAATAGCGGGTTTTCGTTTTCCGGCGATTAAACTTCTTTTATTCAGCGTCTCGTCAAAAATGAAAACATTTTTAAAAACTACAAGTCTCATGGGATTTAGTGGTGAAATAATAATTTAAAAAATCGTTCGGGAAATGAATTTACACCCTGGGTACTTTCTTTGTATACTTTTGACTGTACGGGCCGAGTCCGGGATTTACGGGAAATCGCAGGTTTCCGTTTGCCGGCGATTAAACTTCTTTCATTCAGCGTCTCATCAAAAATGAAAACATTTCTGAAAACTACAAGTCTCATGGGATTTAGTGGTGAAATAATAATTTAAAAAATCGTTTGGGAAATTAGTTTACTCCCTGGGTACTTTCTTTGTATACTTTTGACTATACGGGCCGAGTCCGGGATTTACGGGAAATCCCAGGTTTTCGTTTGCCGGCGATTAAACTTCTTTTATTCAGCGTCTCATCAAAAATGAAAACATTTTTGAAAACAAAAAGTCTCATGCGTTTTAGTGGTGAAAAAATGAATTAAAAAATCGTTCGGGAAATGAGGGCCAAGCCAGGAATTTACGGGAAATCGCGGGGTTTCGTTTGCCGGCGATTAAACCACTTTCATTAAGCGTCTCATCAAAAATGAAAACATTTCTGAAAACTGCAAGTCTCATGCGTTTTAGTGGTGAAAAGATAATTTAAAAAATCGTTTTGGAAATGAGTTTACTCACAGGGTACTTTCTTTGTATACATTCGACTATACGGGCAAGCACGGGATTTACGGGAAATCGCGGGTTTTCGTTTGCTGGCGATTAAATCACTTTCATTAAGCGTCTCATCAAAAATGAAAACATTTCTGAAAACTACAAGTCTTATGCGTTTTAGTGGTGAAAAAATAATTAAAAAATCGTTCGGGAAATGAGTTTACTCCCTGGGTACTTTCTTTGTATACTTTTGATTATACGGGCCGAGTCCGGGGTTTACGGGAAATGGCGGGTTTTAATTTGCCGGCGATTAAACTTCTTTCATTCAGCGTTTCATCAAAAATGAAAACATTTTTGAAAACTACAAGTCTCATGCGTTTTAGTGGTGAAAAAATAATTTAAAAAATCGTTCGGGAAATGTGTTTACTCCCTGGGTACTTTCTTTGTATACTTTTGATTATACGGGCCGAGTCCGGGGTTTACGGGAAATGGCGGGTTTTAGTTTGCCGGCGATTAAACTTCTTTTATTCAGCGTCTCATCAAAAATGAAAACATTTTTAAAAACTACAAGTCTCATGCGTTTTAGTGGTGAAAAGATAATTTAAAAAATCGTTTTGGAAATGAGTTTACTCACAGGGTACTTTCTTTGTATAAACTTGACTATACGGGCCGAGTCCGGAATTTACGGGAAATCGCAGGTTTTCGTTTGCCGGCGATTAAACTTCTTTTATTCAGCGTCTCATCAAAAATGAAAACATTTCTGAAAACTACAAGTCTCATGCGTTTTAGTGGTGAAAAAATAATTTAAAAAATCGTTTTGGAAATGAGTTTACTCACAGGGTACTTTCTTTGTATACTTTTGACTATACGGGCCGAGTCTGGGATTTACGGGAAATCGCGGGTATTCGTTTGCCGTCGATTAAACCACTTTCCTTAAGCGTCTCATCAAAAATGAAAACATTTCTGAAAACTACAAGTCTCATGCGTTTTAGTGGTGAAACAATAATTTAAAAATTCGTTCGGGAAATGAGTTTACTCACTGGGTACTTTCCTTGTATACTTTTGACTATACGGGCTGAGTCCGGGATTTACGGGAAATCCCGGGTTTTCGTTTGCCGGCGATTAAACTTCTTTTATTCAGCGTCTCATCAAAAATGAAAATATTTTTAAAAACTACAAGTCTCATGGGCTTTAGTGGTGAAATAATAATTTAAAAAATCGTTTGGGAAATGAGTTTACTCCCTGGGTACTTTCTTTGTATACTTTTTACTATACGGGCCGAGTCCGGGATTTACGGGAAATCGCAGGTTTTCGTTTGCCGGCGATTAAACTTCTTTTATTCAGCGTCTCATCAAAAATGAAAACATTTTTAAAAACTACAAGTCTCATGCCTTTTAGTGGTGAAAAGATAATTTAAAAAATCGTTTTGGAAATGAGTTTACTCACAGGGGACTTTCTTTGTATACATTCGACTATACGGGCAAGCCCGGGATTTACGGGAAATCGCGGGTTTTCGTTTGCTGGCGATTAAACCACTTTCATTAAGCGTCTCATCAAAAATGAAAACATTTCTGAAAACTGCAAGTCTCATGCGTTTTAGTGGTGAAAAGATAATTTAAAAAATCGTTTTTGAAATGAGTTTACTCACAGGGTACTTTCTTTGTATACATTCGACTATACGGGCAAGCACGGGATTTACGGGAAATCGCGGGTTTTCGTTTGCTGGCGATTAAATCACTTTCATTAAGCGTCTCATCAAAAATGAAAACATTTCTGAAAACTACAAGTCTTATGCGTTTTAGTGGTGAAAAAATAATTAAAAAATCGTTCGGGAAATGAGTTTACTCCCTGGGTACTTTCTTTGTATACTTTTGATTATACGGGCCGAGTCCGGGGTTTACGGGAAATGGCGGGTTTTAATTTGCCGGCGATTAAACTTCTTTCATTCAGCGTTTCATCAAAAATGAAAACATTTTTGAAAACTACAAGTCTCATGCGTTTTAGTGGTGAAAAAATAATTTAAAAAATCGTTCGGGAAATGTGTTTACTCCCTGGGTACTTTCTTTGTATACTTTTGATTATACGGGCCGAATCCGGGGTTTACGGGAAATGGCGGGTTTTAGTTTGCCGGCGATTAAACTTCTTTTATTCAGCGTCTCATCAAAAATGAAAACATTTTTAAAAACTACAAGTCTCATGCGTTTTAGTGGTGAAAAGATAATTTAAAAAATCGTTTTGGAAATGAGTTTACTCACAGGGTACTTTCTTTGTATACTTTTGACTATACGGGCCGAGTCCGGAATTTACGGGAAATCGCAGGTTTTCGTTTGCCGGCGATTAAACTTCTTTTATTCAGCGTCTCATCAAAAATGAAAACATTTCTGAAAACTACAAGTCTCATGCGTTTTAGTGGTTAAAAAATAATTTAAAAAATCGTTTTGGAAATGAGTTTACTCACAGGGTACTTTCTTTGTATACTTTTGACTATACGGGCCGAGTCTGGGATTTACGGGAAATCGCGGGTATTCGTTTGCCGGCGATTAAACCACTTTCCTTAAGCGTCTCATCAAAAATGAAAACATTTCTGAAAACTACAAGTCTCATGCGTTTTAGTGGTGAAAAAATAATTTAAAAATTCGTTCGGGAAATGAGTTTACTCACTGGGTACTTTCCTTGTATACTTTTGACTATACGGGCTGAGTCCGGGATTTACGGGAAATCCCGGGTTTTCGTTTGCCGGCGATTAAACTTCTTTTATTCAGCGTCTCATCAAAAATGAAAACATTTTTAAAAACTACAAGTCTCATGGGCTTTAGTGGTGAAATAATAATTTAAAAAATCGTTTGGGAAATGAGTTTACTCCCTGGGTACTTTCTTTGTATACTTTTTACTATACGGGCCGAGTCCGGGATTTACGGGAAATCGCAGGTTTTCGTTTGCCGGCGATTAAACTTCTTTTATTCAGCGTCTCATCAAAAATGAAAACATTTTTAAAAACTACAAGTCTCATGCGTTTTAGTGGTGAAAAGATAATTTAAAAAATCGTTTTGGAAATGAGTTTACTCACAGGGGACTTTCTTTGTATACATTCGACTATACGGGCAAGCCCGGGATTTACGGGAAATCGCGGGTTTTCGTTTGCTGGCGATTAAACCACTTTCATTAAGCGTCTCATCAAAAATGAAAACATTTCTGAAAACTACAAGTCTTATGCGTTTTAGTGGTGAAAAAATAATTAAAAATCTTTGGGAAATGAGTTTACTCCCTGGGTACTTTCTTTGTATACTTTTGATTATACGGGCCGAGTCCGGGGTTTACGGGAAATGGCGGGTTTTAATTTGCCGGCGATTAAACTTCTTTTATTCAGCGTCTCATTAAAAATGAAAACATTTTTGAAAACTACAAGTCTCATGCGTTTTAGAGGTGAAAAAATAATTTAAAAAATCGTTCGGGAAATGTGTTTACTCCCTGGGTACTTTCTTTGTATACTTTTGATTATACGGGCCGAGTCCGGGGTTTACGGGAAATGGCGGGTTTTAGTTTGCCGGCGATTAAACTTCTTTTATTCAGCGTCTCATCAAAAATGAAAACATTTTTAAAAACTACAAGTCTCATGCGTTTTAGTGGTGAAAAGATAGGTTAAAAAATCGTTTTGAAAATGAGTTTACTCACAGGGTACTTTCTTTGTATACTTTTGACTATACGGGCCGAGTCCGGGATTTACCGGAAATCGCAGAATTTCGTTTGCCGGTGATTAAACTTCTTTTATTCAGCGTCTCATCAAAAATGAAAACATTTCTGAAAACTACAAGTCTCATGCGTTTTAGTGGTGAGAAAATAATTTAAAAAATCGTTTTGGAAATGAGTTTACTCACAGGGTACTTTCTTTGTATACTTTTGACTATACGGGCCGAGTCCGGGATTTACGGGAAATCGCGGGTATTCGTTTCCTGGCGATTAAACCACTTTTCTTAAGCGTCTCATCAAAAATGAAAACATTTCTGAAAACTACAAGTCTCATGGGATTTAGTGGTGAAATAATAATTTAAAAAATCGTTTGGGAAATTAGTTTACTCCCTGGGTACTTTCTTTGTATACTTTTGACTATACGGGCCGAGTCCGGGATTTACGGGAAATCCCAGGTTTTCGTTTGCCGGCGATTAAACTTCTTTTATTCAGCGTCTCATCAAAAATGAAAACATTTTTGAAAACAAAAGGTCTCATGCGTTTTAGTGGTGAAAAAATGAATTAAAAAATCGTTCGGGAAATGAGGGCCAAGCCAGGAATTTACGGGAAATCGCGGGGTTTCGTTTGCCGGCGATTAAACCACTTTCATTAAGCGTCTCATCAAAAATGAAAACATTTCTGAAAACTGCAAGTCTCATGCGTTTTAGTGGTGAAAAGATAATTTAAAAAATCGTTTTGGAAATGAGTTTACTCACAGGGTACTTTCTTTGTATACATTCGACTATACGGGCAAGCACGGGATTTACGGGAAATCGCGGGTTTTCGTTTGCTGGCGATTAAATCACTTTCATTAAGCGTCTCATCAAAAATGAAAACATTTCTGAAAACTACAAGTCTTATGCGTTTTAGTGGTGAAAAAATAATTAAAAAATCGTTCGGGAAATGAGTTTACTCCCTGGGTACTTTCTTTGTATACTTTTGATTATACGGGCCGAGTCCGGGGTTTACGGGAAATGGCGGGTTTTAATTTGCCGGCGATTAAACTTCTTTCATTCAGCGTTTCATCAAAAATGAAAACATTTTTGAAAACTACAAGTCTCATGCGTTTTAGTGGTGAAAAAATAATTTAAAAAATCGTTCGGGAAATGTGTTTACTCCCTGGGTACTTTCTTTGTATACTTTTGATTATACGGGCCGAGTCCGGGGTTTACGGGAAATGGCGGGTTTTAGTTTGCCGGCGATTAAACTTCTTTTATTCAGCGTCTCATCAAAAATGAAAACATTTTTAAAAACTACAAGTCTCATGCGTTTTAGTGGTGAAAAGATAATTTAAAAAATCGTTTTGGAAATGAGTTTACTCACAGGGTACTTTCTTTGTATAAACTTGACTATACGGGCCGAGTCCGGAATTTACGGGAAATCGCAGGTTTTCGTTTGCCGGCGATTAAACTTCTTTTATTCAGCGTCTCATCAAAAATGAAAACATTTCTGAAAACTACAAGTCTCATGCGTTTTAGTGGTGAAAAAATAATTTAAAAAATCGTTTTGGAAATGAGTTTACTCACAGGGTACTTTCTTTGTATACTTTTGACTATACGGGCCGAGTCTGGGATTTACGGGAAATCGCGGGTATTAGTTTGCCGGCGATTAAACCACTTTCCTTAAGCGTCTCATCAAAAATGAAAACATTTCTGAAAACTACAAGTCTCATGCGTTTTAGTGGTGAAAAAATAATTTAAAAATTCGTTCGGGAAATGAGTTTACTCACTGGGTACTTTCCTTGTATACTTTTGACTATACGGGCTGAGTCCGGGATTTACGGGAAATCCCGGGTTTTCGTTTGCAGGCGATTAAACTTCTTTTATTCAGCGTCTCATCAAAAATGAAAATATTTTTAAAAACTACAAGTCTCATGGGCTTTAGTGGTGAAATAATAATTTAAAAAATCGTTTGGGAAATGAGTTTACTCCCTGGGTACTTTCTTTGTATACTTTTTACTATACGGGCCGAGTCCGGGATTTACGGGAAATCGCAGGTTTTCGTTTGCCGGCGATTAAACTTCTTTTATTCAGCGTCTCATCAAAAATGAAAACATTTTTAAAAACTACAAGTCTCATGCGTTTTAGTGGTGAAAAGATAATTTAAAAAATCGTTTTGGAAATGAGTTTACTCACAGGGGACTTTCTTTGTATACATTCGACTATACGGGCAAGCCCGGGATTTACGGGAAATCGCGGGTTTTCGTTTGCTGGCGATTAAACCACTTTCATTAAGCGTCTCATCAAAAATGAAAACATTTCTGAAAACTGCAAGTCTCATGCGTTTTAGTGGTGAAAAGATAATTTAAAAAATCGTTTGTGAAATGAGTTTACTCACAGGGTACTTTCTTTGTATACATTCGACTATACGGGCAAGCACGGGATTTACGGGAAATCGCGGGTTTTCGTTTGTTGGCGATTAAATCACTTTCATTAAGCGTCTCATCAAAAATGAAAACATTTCTGAAAACTACAAGTCTTATGCGTTTTAGTGGTGAAAAAATAATTAAAAAATCGTTCGGGAAATGAGTTTACTCCCTGGGTACTTTCTTTGTATACTTTTGATTATACGGGCCGAGTCCGGGGTTTACGGGAAATGGCGGGTTTTAATTTGCCAGCGATTAAACTTCTTTCATTCAGCGTTTCATCAAAAATGAAAACATTTTTGAAAACTACAAGTCTCATGCGTTTTAGTGGTGAAAAAATAATTTAAAAAATCGTTCGGGAAATGTGTTTACTCCCTGGGTACTTTCTTTGTATACTTTTGATTATACGGGCCGAGTCCGGGGTTTACGGGAAATGGCGGGTTTTAGTTTGCCGGCGATTAAACTTCTTTTATTCAGCGTCTCATCAAAAATGAAAACATTTTTAAAAACTACAAGTCTCATGCGTTTTAGTGGTGAAAAGATAATTTAAAAAATCGTTTTGGAAATGAGTTTACTCACAGGGTACTTTCTTTGTATACTTTTGACTATACGGGCCGAGTCCGGAATTTACGGGAAATCGCAGGTTTTCGTTTGCCGGCGATTAAACTTCTTTTATTCAGCGTCTCATCAAAAATGAAAACATTTCTGAAAACTACAAGTCTCATGCGTTTTAGTGGTTAAAAAATAATTTAAAAAATCGTTTTGGAAATGAGTTTACTCACAGGGTACTTTCTTTGTATACTTTTGACTATACGGGCCGAGTCTGGGATTTACGGGAAATCGCGGGTATTCGTTTGCCGGCGATTAAACCACTTTCCTTAAGCGTCTCATCAAAAATGAAAACATTTCTGAAAACTACAAGTCTCATGCGTTTTAGTGGTGAAAAGATAATTTAAAAAATCGTTTTGGAAATGAGTTTACTCACAGGGGACTTTCTTTGTATACATTCGACTATACGGGCAAGCCCGGGATTTACGGGAAATCGCGGGTTTTCGTTTGCTGGCGATTAAACCACTTTCATTAAGCGTCTCATCAAAAATGAAAACATTTCTGAAAACTGCAAGTCTCATGCGTTTTAGTGGTGAAAAGATAATTTAAAAAATCGTTTGTGAAATGAGTTTACTCACAGGGTACTTTCTTTGTATACATTCGACTATACGGGCAAGCACGGGATTTACGGGAAATCGCGGGTTTTCGTTTGTTGGCGATTAAATCACTTTCATTAAGCGTCTCATCAAAAATGAAAACATTTCTGAAAACTACAAGTCTTATGCGTTTTAGTGGTGAAAAAATAATTAAAAAATCGTTCGGGAAATGAGTTTACTCCCTGGGTACTTTCTTTGTATACTTTTGATTATACGGGCCGAGTCCGGGGTTTACGGGAAATGGCGGGTTTTAATTTGCCAGCGATTAAACTTCTTTCATTCAGCGTTTCATCAAAAATGAAAACATTTTTGAAAACTACAAGTCTCATGCGTTTTAGTGGTGAAAAAATAATTTAAAAAATCGTTCGGGAAATGTGTTTACTCCCTGGGTACTTTCTTTGTATACTTTTGATTATACGGGCCGAGTCCGGGGTTTACGGGAAATGGCGGGTTTTAGTTTGCCGGCGATTAAACTTCTTTTATTCAGCGTCTCATCAAAAATGAAAACATTTTTAAAAACTACAAGTCTCATGCGTTTTAGTGGTGAAAAGATAATTTAAAAAATCGTTTTGGAAATGAGTTTACTCACAGGGTACTTTCTTTGTATACTTTTGACTATACGGGCCGAGTCCGGAATTTACGGGAAATCGCAGGTTTTCGTTTGCCGGCGATTAAACTTCTTTTATTCAGCGTCTCATCAAAAATGAAAACATTTCTGAAAACTACAAGTCTCATGCGTTTTAGTGGTTAAAAAATAATTTAAAAAATCGTTTTGGAAATGAGTTTACTCACAGGGTACTTTCTTTGTATACTTTTGACTATACGGGCCGAGTCTGGGATTTACTGGAAATCGCGGGTATTCGTTTGCCGGCGATTAAACCACTTTCCTTAAGCGTCTCATCAAAAATGAAAACATTTCTGAAAACTACAAGTCTCATGCGTTTTAGTGGTGAAAAAATAATTTAAAAATTCGTTCGGGAAATGAGTTTACTCACTGGGTACTTTCCTTGTATACTTTTGACTATACGGGCTGAGTCCGGGATTTACGGGAAATCCCGGGTTTTCGTTTGCCGGCGATTAAACTTCTTTTATTCAGCGTCTCATCAAAAATGAAAACATTTTTAAAAACTACAAGTCTCATGGGCTTTTGTGGTGAAATAATAATTTAAAAAATCGTTTGGGAAATGAGTTTACTCCCTGGGTACTTTCTTTGTATACTTTTTACTATACGGGCCGAGTCCGGGATTTACGGGAAATCGCAGGTTTTCGTTTGCCGGCGATTAAACTTCTTTTATTCAGCGTCTCATCAAAAATGAAAACATTTTTAAAAACTACAAGTCTCATGCGTTTTAGTGGTGAAAAGATAATTTAAAAAATCGTTTTGGAAATGAGTTTACTCACAGGGGACTTTCTTTGTATACATTCGACTATACGGGCAAGCCCGGGATTTACGGGAAATCGCGGGTTTTCGTTTGCTGGCGATTAAACCACTTTCATTAAGCGTCTCATCAAAAATGAAAACATTTCTGAAAATTACAAGTCTCATGCGTTTTAGTGGTGAAAAAATAATTTAAAAATTCGTTCGGGAAATGAGTTTACTCACTGGGTACTTTCCTTGTATACTTTTGACTATACGGGCTGAGTCCGGGATTTACGGGAAATCCCGGGTTTTCGTTTGCCGGCGATTAAACTTCTTTTATTAAGCGTCTCATCAAAAATGAAAACATTTTTAAAAACTACAAGTCTCATGCGTTTTAGTGGTGAAAAGATAATTTAAAAAATCGTTTTGGAAATGAGTTTACTCACAGGGGACTTTCTTTGTATACATTCGACTATACGGGCAAGCCCGGGATTTACGGGAAATCGCGGGTTTTCGTTTGCTGGCGATTAAACCACTTTCATTAAGCGTCTCATCAAAAATGAAAACATTTCTGAAAATTACAAGTCTCATGCGTTTTAGTGGTGAAAAAATAATTTAAAAATTCGTTCGGGAAATGAGTTTACTCACTGGGTACTTTCCTTGTATACTTTTGACTATACGGGCTGAGTCCGGGATTTACGGGAAATCCCGGGTTTTCGTTTGCCGGCGATTAAACTTCTTTTATTAAGCGTCTCATCAAAAATGAAAACATTTTTAAAAACTACAAGTCTCATGGGCTTTAGTGGTGAAAAAATAATTTAAAAAATCGTTTGGGAAATGAGTTTACTCCCTGGGTACTTTCTTTGTATACTTTTTACTATACGGGCCGAGTCCGGGATTTACGGGAAATCGCAGGTTTTCGTTTGCCGGCGATTAAACTTCTTTTATTCAGCGTTTCATTAAAAATGAAAACATTTTTGAAAACTACAAGTCTCATGCGTTTTAGTGGTGAAAAGATAATTTAAAAAATCGTTTTGGAAATGAGTTTACTCACAGGGGACTTTCTTTGTATACATTCGACTATACGGGCCAAGCCCGGGATTTAAGGGAAATCGCGGGTTTGCGTTTGCCGGCGATTAAACCACTTTCATTAAGCGTCTCATCAAAAATGAAAACATTTCTGAAAACTACAAGTCTTATGCGTTTTAGTGGTGAAAAAATAATTTAAAAAATCGTTCGGGAAATGAGTTTACTCCCTGGGTACTTTCATTGTATACTTTTGATTATACCGGCCGAGTCCGGGGTTTACGGGAAATGGCGGGTTTTAGTTTGCCTGCGATTAAACTTCTTTTTTCCAGCGTCTCATCAAAAATGAAAACATTTTTAAAAACTACAAGTCTCATGCGTTTTAGTGGTGAAAAGATAATTTAAAAAATCGTTTTGGAAATGAGTTTACTCACAGGGTACTTTCTTTGTATACTTTTGACTATACGGGCCGAGTCCGGGATTTACGGGAAATCGCAGGTTTTCGTTTGCCGGCGATTAAACTTCTTTTATTCAGCGTCTCATCAAAAATGAAAACATTTTTGAAAACTACAAGTCTCATGCGTTTTAGTAGTGAAAAAATAATTTAAAAATTCGTTCGGGAAATGAGTTTACTCACTGGGTGCTTTCCTTGTATACTTTTGACTTTCCGGGCCGAGTCCAGGATTTACGGGAAATCGCGGTTTTTCGTTTGCCGGCGATTAAACTTCTTTTATTCAGCGTCTCATCAAAAATGAAAACATTTTTAAAAACTACAAGTCTCATGGGCTTTAGTGGTGAAATAATAATTTAAAAAATCGTTCGGGAAATGAGTATACACCCTGGGTACTTTCTTTGTATACTTTTGACTATACGGGCCGAGTTCGGGATTTACGGGAAATCGCAGGTTTTCGTTTGCCGGCGATTAAACTTCTTTTATTCAGCGTCTCATCAAAAATGAAAACATTTTTAAAAACTACAAGTCTCATGGGATTTAGTGGTGAAATAATAATTTAAAAAATCGTTCGGGAAAGGAGTTTACACCCTGGGTACTTTCTTTGTATACTTTTGACTATACGGGCCGAGTTCGGGATTTACGGGAAATCGCAGGTTTTCGTTTGCCGGCGATTAAACTTCTTTTATTCAGCGTCTCATCAAAAATGAAAACATTTTTGAAAACAAAAATTCTCATGCGTTTTAGTGGTGAAAAGATAGGTTAAAAAATCGTTTTGGAAATGAGTTTACTCACAGGGTACTTTCTTTGTATACTTTTGACTATACGGGCCGAGTCCGGGATTTACGGGAAATCGCAGAATTTCGTTTGCCGGCGATTAAACTTCTTTTATTCAGCGTCTCATCAAAAAGGAAAACATTTCTGAAAACTACAAGTCTCATGCGTTTTAGTGGTGAAAAAATAATTTAAAAAATCGTTTTGGAAATGAGTTTACTCACAGGGTACTTTCTTTGTATACTTTTGACTATACGGGACGAGTCCGGGATTTACGGGAAATCGCGGGTATTCGTTTCCTGGCGATTAAACCACTTTTCTTAAGCGTCTCATCAAAAATGAAAACATTTCTGAAAACTACAAGTCTCATGCGTTTTAATGGTGAAAAAATAATTTAAAAATTCGTTCGGGAAATGAGTTTACTCACTGGGTACTTTCCTTGTATACTTTTGACTATACGGGCTGAGTCCGGGATTTACGGGAAATCGCGGGTTTTCGTTTGCCGGCGATTAAACTTCTTTTATTCAGCGTCTCATCAAAAATGAAAACATTTTTAAAAACTACAAGTCTCATGGGCTTTAGTGGTGAAATAATAATTTAAAGAATCGTTTGGGAAATGAGTTTACTCCCTGGGTACTTTCTTTGTATACTTTTTACTATACGGGCTGAGTCCGGGATTTACGGGAAATCGCAGGTTTTCGTTTGCCGGCGATTAAACTTCTTTTATTCAGCGTCTCATCAAAAATGAAAACATTTTTGAAAACTACAAGTCTCATGCGTTTTAGTGGTGAAAAGATAATTTAAAAAATCGTTTTGGAAATGAGTTTACTCACACGGGACTTTCTTTGTATACATTCGACTATACGGGCCAAGCCCGGGATTTAAGGGAAATCGCGGGTTTGCGTTTGCCGGCGATTAAACCACTTTCATTAAGCGTCTCATCAAAAATGAAAACATTTCTGAAAACTACAAGTCTTATGCGTTTTAGTGGTGAAAAAATAATTTAAAAAATCGTTCGGGAAATGAGTTTACTCCCTGGGTACTTTCTTTGTATACTTTTGATTATACGGGCCGAGTCCGGGGTTTACGGGAAATGGCGGGTTTTAGTTTGCCTGCGATTAAACTTCTTTTTTCCAGCGTCTCATCAAAAATAAAAACATTTTTAAAAACTACAAGTCTCATGCGTTTTAGTGGTGAAAAGATTATTTAAAAAATCGTTTTGGAAATGAGTTTACTCACAGGGTACTTTCTTTGTATACTTTTGACTATACGGGCCGAGTCCGGGATTTACGGGAAATCGCAGGTTTTCGTTTGCCGGCGATTAAACTTCTTTTATTCAGCGTCTCATCAAAAATGAAAACATTTTTGAAAACTACAAGTCTCATGTGTTTTAGTAGTGAAAAAATAATTTAAAAATTCGTTCGGGAAATGAGTTTACTCACTGGGTGCTTTCCTTGTATACTTTTGACTTTCCGGGCCGAGTCCGGGATTTACGGGAAATCGCGGGTTTTCGTTTGCCGGCGATTAAACTTCTTTTATTCAGCGTCTCATCAAAAATGAAAACATTTTTAAAAACTACAAGTCTCATGGGCTTTAGTGGTGAAATAATAATTTAAAAAATCGTTCGGGAAATGAGTATACACCCTGGGTACTTTCTTTGTATACTTTTGACTATACGGGCCGAGCTCGGGATTTACGGGAAATCGCAGGTTTTCGTTTGCCGGCGATTAAACTTCTTTTATTCAGCGTCTCATCAAAAATGAAAACATTTTTAAAAACTACAAGTCTCATGGGATTTAGTGGTGAAATAATAATTTAAAAAATCGTTCGGGAAAGGAGTTTACACCCTGGGTACTTTCTTTGTATACTTTTGACTATACGGGCCGAGTCCGGGATTTACGGGAAATCGCAGGTTTTCGTTTGCCGGCGATTAAACTTCTTTTATTCAGCGTCTCATCAAAAATGAAAACATTTTTGAAAACAAAAATTCTCATGCGTTTTAGTGGTGAAAAAATAAATTAAAAAATCGTTCGGGAAATGAGGGCCAAGCCAGGGATTTACGGGAAATCGCGGGTTTCGTTTGCCGGCGATTAAACTTCTTTTATTCAGCGTCTCATCAAAAATGAAAACATTTTTAAAAACTACAAGTCTCATGGGATTTAGTGGTGAAATAATAATTTAAAAAATCGTTCGGGAAAAGAGTTTACACCCTGGGTACTTTCTTTGTATACTTTTGACTATACGGGCCGAGTCCGGGATTTACGGGAAATCGCAGGTTTTCGTTTGCCGGCGATTAAACTTCTTTTATTCAGCGTCTCATCAAAAATGAAAACATTTTTGAAAACAAAAAGTCTCATGCGTTTTAGTAGTGAAAAAATAATTTAAAAATTCGTTCGGGAAATGAGTTTACTCACTGGGTGCTTTCCTTGTATACTTTTGATTATCCGGGCCGAGTCCGGGATTTACGGGAAATCGCGGGTTTTCGTTTGCCGGCGATTAAACTTCTTTTATTCAGCGTCTCATCAAAAATGAAAACATTTTTAAAAACTACAAGTCTCATGGGCTTTAGTGGTGAAATAATAATTTAAAAAATCGTTCGGGAAATGAGTATACACCCTGGGTACTTTCTTTGTATACTTTTGACTATACGGGCCGAGTTCGGGATTTACGGGAAATCGCAGGTTTTCGTTTGCCGGCGATTAAACTTCTTTTATTCAGCGTCTCATCAAAAATGAAAACATTTTTAAAAACTACAAGTCTCATGGGATTTAGTGGTGAAATAATAATTTAAAAAATCGTTCGGGAAATGCGTTTACACCCTGGGTACTTTCTTTGTATACTTTTTACTATACGGGCCGAGTCCGGGATTTACGGGAAATCGCAGGTTTTCGTTTGCCGGCGATTAAAGTTCTTTTATTCAGCGTCTCATCAAAAATGAAAACATTTTTGAAAACTACAAGTCTCATGCGTTTTAGTGGTGAAATAATAATTTAAAAAATCGTTTTGGAAATGAGTTTACTCACAGGGGACTTTCTTTGTATACATTCGACTATACGGGCCAAGCCCGGGATTTAAGGGAAATCGCGGGTTTGCGTTTGCCGGCGATTAAACCACTTTCATTAAGCGTCTCATCAAAAATGAAAACATTTCTGAAAACTACAAGTCTTATGCGTTTTAGTGGTGAAAAAATAATTTAAAAAATCGTTGGGGAAATGAGTTTACACCCTGGGTACTTTCTTTGTATACTTTTTACTATACGGGCTGAGTCCGGGATTTACGGGAAATCGCAGGTTTTCGTTTGCCGGCGATTAAACTTCTTTTATTCAGCGTCTCATCAAAAATGAAAACATTTTTGAAAACTACAAGTCTCATGCGTTTTAGTGGTGAAATAATAATTTAAAAAATCGTTTTGGAAATGAGTTTACTCACAGGGGACTTTCTTTGTATACATTCGACTATACGGGCCAAGCCCGGGATTTAAGGGAAATCGCGGGTTTGCGTTTGCCGGCGATTAAACCACTTTCATCAAGCGTCTCATCAAAAATGAAAACATTTCTGAAAACTACAAGTCTTATGCGTTTTAGTGGTGAAAAAATAATTTAAAAAATCGTTCGGGAAATGAGTTTACTCCCTGGGTACTTTCTTTGTATACTTTTGATTATACGGGCCGAGTCTGGGGTTTACGGGAAATGGCGGGTTTTAGTTTGCCTGCGATTAAACTTCTTTTTTTCAGCGTCTCATCAAAAATGAAAACATTTTTAAAAACTACAAGTCTCATGCGTTTTAGTGGTGAAAAGATAATTTAAAAAATCGTTTTGGAAATGAGTTTACACCCTGGGTACTTTCTTTGTATACTTTTTACTATACGGGCCGAGTCCGGGATTTACGGGAAATCGCAGGTTTTCGTTTGCCGGCGATTAAACTTCTTTTATTCAGCGTCTCATCAAAAATGAAAACATTTTTGAAAACTACAAGTCTCATGCGTTTTAGTGGTGAAAAAAAAATTTAAAAAATCGTTCGGGAAATGAGTTTACTCCCTGGGTACTTTCTTTGTATACATTCGACTATACGGGCCAAGCCCGGGATATACGGGAAATCGCGGGATTTCGTTTGCCGGCGATTAAACCTCTTTTATTAAGCGTCTCATCAAAAATGAAAACATTTTTGAAAACTGCAAGTCTCATGCGTTTTAGTAGTGAAAAAATAAATTAAAAATTCGTTCGGGAAATGAGTTTACTCACTGGGTGCTTTCCTTGTATACTTTTGACTATCTGGGCCGAGTCCGGGATTTACAGGAAATCGCGGGTTTTCGTTTGCCGGCGATTAAACTTCTTTTATTCAGCGTCTCATAAAAAATGAAAACATTTTTAAAAACTACAAGTCTCATGGGCTTTAGTGGTGAAATAATAATTTAAAAAATCGTTCGGGAAATGAGTATACACTCTGGGTACTTTCTTTGTATACTTTTGACTATACGGGCCGAGTTTGGGATTTACGGGAAATCGCAGGTTTTCGTTTGCCGGCGATTAAACTTCTGTTATTCAGCGTCTCATCAAAAATGAAAACATTTTTAAAAACTACAAGTCTCATGGGATTTAGTGGTGAAATAATAATTTAAAAAATCGTTCGGAAAATGAGTTTACACCCTGGGTACTTTCTTTGTATACTTTTTACTATACGGGCCGAGTCCGGGATTTACGGGAAATCGCAGGTTTTCGTTTGCCGGCGATTAAACTTCTTTTATTCAGCGTCTTATCAAAAATGAAAACATTTTTGAAAACTACAAGTCTCATGCGTTTTAGTGGTGAAATAATAATTTAAAAAATCGTTTTGGAAATGAGTTTACTCACAGGGGACTTTCTTTGTATACATTCGACTTTACGGGCCAAGCCCGGGATTTAAGGGAAATCGCGGGTTTGCCTTTGCCGGCGATTAAACCACTTTCATTAAGCGTCTCATCAAAAATGAAAACATTTCTGAAAACTACAAGTCTTATGCGTTTTAGTGGTGAAAAAATAATTTAAAAAATCGTTCGGGAAATGAGTTTACACCCTGGGTACTTTCTTTGTATACTTTTTACTATACGGGCCGAGTCCGGGATTTACAGGAAATCGCAGGTTTTCGTTTGCCGGCGATTAAACTTCTTTTATTCAGCGTCTCATCAAAAATGAAAACATTTTTGAAAACTACAAGTCTCATGCGTTTTAGTGGTGAAATAATAATTTAAAAAATCGTTTTGGAAATGAGTTTACTCACAGGGGACTTTCTTTGTATACATTCGACTATACGGGCCAAGCCCGGGATTTAAGGGAAATCGCGGGTTTGCGTTTCCCGGCGATTAAACCACTTTCATTAAGCGTCTCATCAAAAATGAAAACATTTCTGAAAACTACAAGTCTTATGCGTTTTAGTGGTGAAAAAATAATTTAAAAAATCGTTCGGGAAATGAGTTTACTCCCTGGGTACTTTCTTTGTATACTTTTGATTATACGGGCCGAGTCCGGGGTTTACGGGAAATGGCGGGTTTTAGTTTGCCTGCGATTAAACTTCTTTTTTTCAGCGTCTCATCAAAAATGAAAACATTTTTGAAAACTACAAGTCTCATGCGTTTTAGTGGTGAAAAAAAAATTTAAAAAATCGTTCGGGAAATGAGTTTACTCCCTGGGTACTTTCTTTGTATACATTCGACTATACGGGCCAAGCCCGGGATATACGGGAAATCGCGGGATTTCGTTTGCCGGCGATTAAACCTCTTTTATTAAGCGTCTCATCAAAAATGAAAACATTTTTGAAAACTGCAAGTCTCATGCGTTTTAGTAGTGAAAAAATAAATTAAAAATTCGTTCGGGAAATGAGTTTACTCACTGGGTGCTTTCCTTGTATACTTTTGACTATCTGGGCCGAGTCCGGGATTTACGGGAAATCGCGGGTTTTCGTTTGCCGGCGATTAAACTTCTTTTATTCAGCGTCTCATCAAAAATGAAAACATTTTTAAAAACTACAAGTCTCATGGGCTTTAGTGGTGAAATAATAATTTAAAAAATCGTTCGGGAAATGAGTATACACCCTGGGTACTTTCTTTGTATACTTTTGACTATACGGGCCGAGTTCGGGATTTACTGGAAATCGCAGGTTTTCGTTTGCCGGCGATTAAACTTCTGTTATTCAGCGTCTCATCAAAAATGAAAACAATTTTAAAAACTACAAGTCTCATGGGATTTAGTGGTGAAATAATAATTTAAAAAATCGTTCGGGAAATGAGTTTACACCCTGGGTACTTTCTTTGTATACTTTTTACTATACGGGCCGAGTCCGGGATTTACGGGAAATCGCAGGTTTTCGTTTGCCGGCGATTAAACTTCTTTTATTCAGCGTCTCATCAAAAATGAAAACATTTTTGAAAACTACAAGTCTCATGCGTTTTAGTGGTGAAATAATAATTTAAAAAATCGTTTTGGAAATGAGTTTACTCACAGGGGACTTTCTTTGTATACATTCGACTATACGGGCCAAGCCCGGGATTTAAGGGAAATCGCGGGTTTGCGTTTGCCGGCGATTAAACCACTTTCATTAAGCGTCTCATCAAAAATGAAAACATTTCTGAAAACTACAAGTCTTATGCGTTTTAGTGGTGAAAAAATAATTTAAAAAATCGTTCGGGAAATGAGTTTACTCCCTGGGTACTTTCTTTGTATACTTTTTACTATACGGGCCGAGTCCGGGATTTACGGGAAATCGCAGGTTTTCGTTTGCCGGCGATTAAACTTCTTTTATTCAGCGTCTCATCAAAAATGAAAACATTTTTGAAAACTACAAGTCTCATGCGTTTTAGTGGTGAAATAATAATTTAAAAAATCGTTTTGGAAATGAGTTTACTCACAGGGGACTTTCTTTGTATACATTCGACTATACGGGCCAAGCCCGGGATTTAAGGGAAATCGCGGGTTTGCGTTTGCCGGCGATTAAACCACTTTCATTAAGCGTCTCATCAAAAATGAAAACATTTCTGAAAACTACAAGTCTTATGCGTTTTAGTGGTGAAAAAATAATTTAAAAAATCGTTCGGGAAATGAGTTTACTCCCTGGGTACTTTCTTTGTATACTTTTGATTAAACGGGCCGAGTCCGGGGTTTACGGGAAATGGCGGGTTTTAGTTTGCCTGCGATTAAACTTCTTTTTTTCAGCGTCTCATCAAAAATGAAAACATTTTTAAAAACTACAAGTCTCATGCGTTTTAGTGGTGAAAAGATAATTTAAAAAATCGTTTTGGAAATGAGTTTACACCCTGGGTACTTTCTTTGTATACTTTTTACTATACGGGCCGAGTCCGGGTTTTACGGGAAATCGCAGGTTTTCGTTTGCCGGCGATTAAACTTCTTTTATTCAGCGTCTCATCAAAAATGAAAACATTTTTGAAAACTACAAGTCGCATGCGTTTTAGTGGTGAAATAATAATTTAAAAAATCGTTTTGGAAATGAGTTTACTCACAGGGGACTTTCTTTGTATACATTCGACTATACGGGCCAAGCACGGGATTTAAGGGAAATCGCGGGTTTGCGTTTGCCGGCGATTAAACCACTTTCATTAAGCGTCTCATCAAAAATGAAAACATTTCTGAAAACAACAAGTCTTATGCGTTTTAGTGGTGAAAAATTAATTTAAAAAATCGTTCGGGAAATGAGTTTACTCCCTGGGTACTTTCTATGTATACTTTTGATTATACGGGCCGAGTCCGGGGTTTACGGGAAATGGCGGGTTTTTGTTTGCCTGCGATTAAACTTCTTTTTTTCAGCGTCTCATCAAAAATGAAAACATTTTTAAAAACTACAAGTCTCATGCGTTTTAGTGGTGAAAAGATAATTTAAAAAATCGTTTTGGAAATGAGTTTACTCACAGGGTACTTTCTTTGTATACTTTTGACTATACGGGCCGAGTCCGGGATTTACGGGAAATCGCAGTTTTTCGTTTGCCGGCGATTAAACTTCTTTTATTCAGCGTCTCATCAAAAATGAAAACATTTTTAAAAACTACAAGTCTCATGGGTTTTAGTGGTGAAAAAATAATTTAAAAAATCGTTCGGGAAATGAGTATACACCCTGGGTACTTTCTTTGTATACTTTTGACTATACGGGCCGAGTTCGGGATTTACGAGAAATCGCAGGTTTTCGTTTGCCGGCGGTTAAACTTCTTTTATTCAGCGTCTCATCAAAAATGAAAACATTTTTAAAAACTAGAAGTCTCATGGGATTTAGTGGTGAAATAATAATTTAAAAAATCGTTCGGGAAATGAGTTTAGACCCTGGGTACTTTCTTTGTATACTTTTGACTATACGGGCCGAGTTCGGGATTTACGGGAAATCGCAGGTTTTCGTTTGCCGGCGATTAAACTTCTTTTATTCAGCGTCTCATCAAAAATGAAAACATTTTTGAAAACAAAAAGTCTCATGCGTTTTAGTGGTGAAAAAATGAATTAAAAAATCGTTCGGGAAATGAGGGCCAAGCCAGGGATTTACGGGAAATCGCGGGTTTCGTTTGCCGGCGATTAAACCTCTTTCATTAAGCGTCTCTTCAAAAATGAAAACATTTTTGAAAACTACAAGTCTCATGCGTTTTAGTGGTGAAAAAAAAATTTAAAGAATCGTTCGGGAAATGAGTTTACTCCCTGGGTACTTTCTTTGTATACTTTTGAATATACGGGCCGAGTCCGGGGTTTACGGGAAATGGCGGGTTTTAGTTTGCCTGCGATTAAACTTCTTTTTTTCAGCGTCTCATCAAAAATGAAAACATTTTTAAAAACTACAAGTCTCATGCGTTTTAGTGGTGAAAAGATAATTTAAAAAATTGTTTTGGAAATGAGTTTACACCCTGGGTACTTTCTTTGTATACTTTTTACTATACGGGCCGAGTCCGGGATTTACGGGAAATCGCAGGTTTTCGTTTGCCGGCGATTAAACTTCTTTTATTCAGCGTCTCATCAAAAATGAAAACATTTTTGAAAACTACAAGTCTCATGCGTTTTAGTGGTGAAATAATAATTTAAAAAATCGTTTTGGAAATGAGTTTACTCACAGGGGACTTTCTTTGTATACATTCGACTATACGGGCCAAGCCCGGGATTTAAGGGAAATCGCGGGTTTGCGTTTGCCGGCGATTAAACCACTTTCATTAAGCGTCTCATCAAAAATGAAAACATTTCTGAAAACTACAAGTCTTATGCGTTTTAGTGGTGAAAAAATAATTTAAAAAATCGTTCGGGAAATGAGTTTACACCCTGGGTACTTTCTTTGTATACTTTTTACTATACGGGCCGAGTCCGGGATTTACGGGAAATCGCAGGTTTTCGTTTGCCGGCGATTAAACTTCTTTTATTCAGCGTCTCATCAAAAATGAAAACATTTTTGAAAACTACAAGTCTCATGCGTTTTAGTGGTGAAATAATAATTTAAAAAATCGTTTTAGAAATGAGTTTACTCACAGGGGACTTTCTTTGTATACATTCGACTATACGGGCCAAGCCCGGGATTTAAGGGAAATCGCGGGTTTGCGTTTGCCGGCGATTAAACCACTTTCATTAAGCGTCTCATCAAAAATGAAAACATTTCTGAAAACTACAAGTCTTATGCGTTTTAGTGGTGGAAAAATAATTTAAAAAATCGTTCGGGAAATGAGTTTACTCCCTGGGTACTTTCTTTGTATACTTTTGATTATACGGGCCGAGTCCGGGATTTAAGGGAAATCGCGGGTTTGCGTTTGCCGGCGATTAAACCACTTTCATTAAGCGTCTCATCAAAAATGAAAACATTTCTGAAAACTACAAGTCTTATGCGTTTTAGTGGTGAAAAAATGATTTAAAAAATCGTTCGGGAAATGAGTTTACACCCTGGGTACTTTCTTTGTATACTTTTTACTATACGGGCCGAGTCCGGGATTTACGGGAAATCGCAGGTTTTCGTTTGCCGGCGATTAAACTTCTTTTATTCAGCGTCTCATCAAAAATGAAAACATTTTTGAAAACTACAAGTCTCATGCGTTTTAGTGGTGAAATAATAATTTAAAAAATCGTTTTGGAAATGAGTTTACTCACAGGGGACTTTCTTTGTAAACATTCGACTATACGGGCCAAGCCCGGGATTTAAGGGAAATCGCGGGTTTGCGTTTGCCGGCGATTAAACCACTTTCATTAAGCGTCTCATCAAAAATGAAAACATTTCTGAAAACTACAAGTCTTATGCGTTTTAGTGGTGGAAAAATAATTTAAAAAATCGTTCGGGAAATGAGTTTACTCCCTGGGTACTTTCTTTGTATACTTTTGATTATACGGGCCGAGTCCGGGGTTTAAGGGAAATCGCGGGTTTGCGTTTGCCGGCGATTAAACCACTTTCATTAAGCGTCTCATCAAAAATGAAAACATTTCTGAAAACTACAAGTCTTATGCGTTTTAGTGGTGGAAAAATAATTTAAAAAATCGTTCGGGAAATGAGTTTACTCCCTGGGTACTTTCTTTGTATACTTTTGACTATACGGGCCGAGTTCGGGATTTACGGGAAATCGCAGGTTTTCGTTTGCCGGCGATTAAACTTCTGTTATTCAGCGTCTCATCAAAAATGAAAACAATTTTAAAAACTACAAGTCTCATGGGATTTAGTGGTGAAATAATAATTTAAAAAATCGTTCGGGAAATGAGTTTACACCCTGGGTACTTTCTTTGTATACTTTTTACTATACGGGCCGAGTCCGGGATTTACGGGAAATCGCAGGTTTTCGTTTGCCGGCGATTAAACTTCTTTTATTCATCGTCTCATCAAAAATGAAAACATTTTTGAAAACTACAAGTCTCATGCGTTTTAGTGGTGAAATAATAATTTAAAAAATCGTTTTGGAAATGAGTTTACTCACAGGGGACTTTCTTTGTATACATTCGACTATACGGGCCAAGCCCGGGATTTAAGGGAAATCGCGGGTTTGCGTTTGCCGGCGATTAAACCACTTTCATTAAGCGTCTCATCAAAAATGAAAACATTTCTGAAAACTACAAGTCTTATGCGTTTTAGTGGTGAAAAAATAATTTAAAAAATCGTTCGGGAAATGAGTGTACTCCCTGGGTACTTTCTTTGTATACTTTTTACTATACGGGCCGAGTCCGGGATTTACGGGAAATCGCAGGTTTTCGTTTGCCGGCGATTAAACTTCTTTTATTCAGCGTCTCATCAAAAATGAAAACATTTTTGAAAACTACAAGTCTCATGCGTTTTAGTGGTGAAATAATAATTTAAAAAATCGTTTTGGAAATGAGTTTACTCACAGGGGACTTTCTTTGTATACATTCGACTATACGGGCCAAGCCCGGGATTTAAGGGAAATCGCGGGTTTGCGTTTGCCGGCGATTAAACCACTTTCATTAAGCGTCTCATCAAAAATGAAAACATTTCTGAAAACTACAAGTCTTATGCGTTTTAGTGGTGAAAAAATAATTTAAAAAATCGTTCGGGAAATGAGTTTACTCCCTGGGTACTTTCTTTGTATACTTTTGATTATACGGGCCGAGTCCGGGGTTTACGGGAAATGGCGGGTTTTAGTTTGCCTGCGATTAAACTTCTTTTTTTCAGCGTCTCATCAAAAATGAAAACATTTTTAAAAACTACAAGTCTCATGCGTTTTAGTGGTGAAAAGATAATTTAAAAAATCGTTTTGGAAATGAGTTTACACCCTGGGTACTTTCTTTGTATACTTTTTACTATACGGGCCGAGTCCGGGATTTACGGGAAATCGCAGGTTTTCGTTTGCCGGCGATTAAACTTCTTTTATTCAGCGTCTCATCAAAAATGAAAACATTTTTGAAAACTACAAGTCGCATGCGTTTTAGTGGTGAAATAATAATTTAAAAAATCGTTTTGGAAATGAGTTTACTCACAGGGGACTTTCTTTGTATACATTCGACTATACGGGCAAAGCACGGGATTTAAGGGAAATCGCGGGTTTGCGTTTGCCGGCGATTAAACCACTTTCATTAAGCGTCTCATCAAAAATGAAAACATTTCTGAAAACTACAAGTCTTATGCGTTTTAGTTGTGAAAAATTAATTTAAAAAATCGTTCGGGAAATGAGTTTACTCCCTGGGTACTTTCTATGTATACTTTTGATTATACGGGCCGAGTCCGGGGTTTACGGGAAATGGCGGGTTTTTGTTTGCCTGCGATTAAACTTCTTTTTTTCAGCGTCTCATCAAAAATGAAAACATTTTTAAAAACTACAAGTCTCATGGGTTTTAGTGGTGAAAAAATAATTTAAAAAATCGTTCGGGAAATGAGTATACACCCTGGGTACTTTCTTTGTATACTTTTGACTATACGGGCCGAGTTCGGGATTTACGAGAAATCGAAGGTTTTCGTTTGCCGGCGGTTAAACTTCTTTTATTCAGCGTCTCATCAAAAGTGAAAACATTTTTAAAAACTAGAAGTCTCATGGGATTTAGTGGTGAAATAATAATTTAAAAAATCGTTCGGGAAATGAGTTTAGACCCTGGGTACTTTCTTTGTATACTTTTGACTATACGGGCCGAGTTCGGGATTTACGGGAAATCGCAGGTTTTCGTTTGCCGGCGATTAAACTTCTTTTATTCAGCGTCTCATCAAAAATGAAAACATTTTTGAAAACAAAAAGTCTCATGCGTTTTAGTGGTGAAAAAACGAATTAAAAAATCGTTCGGGAAATGAGGGCCAAGCCAGGGATTTACGGGAAATCGCGGGTTTCGTTTGCCGGCGATTAAACCTCTTTCATTAAGCGTCTCTTCAAAAATGAAAACATTTTTGAAAACTACAAGTCTCATGCGTTTTAGTGGTGAAAAAAAAATTTAAAGAATCGTTCGGGAAATGAGTTTACTCCCTGGGTACTTTCTTTGTATACTTTTGAATATACGGGCCGAGTCCGGGGTTTACGGGAAATGGCGGGTTTTAGTTTGCCTGCGATTAAACTTCTTTTTTTCAGCGTCTCATCAAAAATGAAAACATTTTTAAAAACTACAAGTCTCATGCGTTTTAGTGGTGAAAAGATAATTTAAAAAATTGTTTTGGAAATGAGTTTACACCCTGGGTACTTTCTTTGTATACTTTTTACTATACGGGCCGAGTCCGGGATTTACGGGAAATCGCAGGTTTTCGTTTGCCGGCGATTAAACTTCTTTTATTCAGCGTCTCATCAAAAATGAAAACATTTTTGAAAACTACAAGTCTCATGCGTTTTAGTGGTGAAATAATAATTTAAAAAATCGTTTTGGAAATGAGTTTACTCACAGGGGACTTTCTTTGTAAACATTCGACTATACGGGCCAAGCCCGGGATTTAAGGGAAATCGCGGGTTTGCGTTTGCCGGCGATTAAACCACTTTCATTAAGCGTCTCATCAAAAATGAAAACATTTCTGAAAACTACAAGTCTTATGCGTTTTAGTGGTGGAAAAATAATTTAAAAAATCGTTCGGGAAATGAGTTTACTCCCTGGGTACTTTCTTTGTATACTTTTGATTATACGGGCCGAGTCCGGGGTTTACGGGAAATGGCAGGTTTTAGTTTGCCTGCGATTAAACTTCTTTTTTTCAGCGTCTCATCAAAAATGAAAACATTTTTAAAAACTACAAGTCTCATGCGTTTTAGTGGTGAAAAGATAATTTAAAAAATCGTTTTGGAAATGAGTTTACACGCTGGGTACTTTCTTTGTATACTTTTTACTATACGGGCCGAGTCCGGGATTTACGGGAAATCGCAGGTTTTCGTTTGCCGGCGATTAAACTTCTTTTATTCAGCGTCTCATCAAAAATGAAAACATTTTTGAAAACTACAAGTCTCATGCGTTTTAGTGGTGAAATAATAATTTAAAAAATCGTTTTGGAAATGAGTTTACTCACAGGGGACTTTCTTTGTATACATTCGACTATACGGGCCAAGCACGGGATTTAAGGGAAATCGCGGGTTTGCGTTTGCCGGCGATTAAACCACTTTCATTAAGCGTCTCATCAAAAATGAAAACATTTCTGAAAACTACAAGTCTTATGCGTTTTAGTGGTGAAAAAATAATTTAAAAAATCGTTCGGGAAATGAGTTTACTCCCTGGGTACTTTCTATGTATACTTTTGATTATACGGGCCGAGTCCGGGGTTTACAGGAAATGGCGGGTTTTTGTTTGCCTGCGATTAAACTTCTTTTTTTCAGCGTCTCATCAAAAATGAAAACATTTTTAAAAACTACAAGTCTCATGCGTTTTAGTGGTGAAAAGATAATTTAAAAAATCGTTTTGGAAATGAGTTTACTCACAGGGTACTTTCTTTGTATACTTTTGACTATATGGGCCGAGTCCGGGATTTACGGGAAATCGCAGTTTTTCGTTTGCCGGCGATTAAACTTCTTTTATTCAGCGTCTCATCAAAAATGAAAACATTTTTAAAAACTACAAGTCTCATGGGTTTTAGTGGTGAAAAAATAATTTAAAAAATCGTTCGGGAAATGAGTATACACCCTGGGTACTTTCTTTGTATACTTTTGACTATACGGGCCGAGTTTGGGATTTACGGGAAATCGCAGGTTTTCGTTTGCCGGCGATTAAACTTCTTTTATTCAGCGTCTCATCAAAAATGAAAACATTTTTAAAAACTAGAAGTCTCATGGGATTTAGTGGTGAAATAATAATTTAAAAAATCGTTCGGGAAATGAGTTTACATCCTGGGTACTTTCTTTGTATACTTTTGACTATACGGGCCGAGTTCGGGATTTACGGGAAATCGCAGGTTTTCGTTTGCCGGCGATTAAACTTCTTTTATTCAGCGTCTCATCAAAAATGAAAACATTTTTGAAAACAAAAAGTCTCATGCGTTTTAGTGGTGAAAAAATGAATTAAAAAATCGTTCGGGAAATGAGGGCCAAGCCAGGGATTTAAGGGAAATCGCGGGTTTCGTTTCCCGGCGATTAAACCTCTTTCATTAAGCGTCTCTTCAAAAATGAAAACATTTTTGAAAACTACAAGTCTCATGCGTTTTAGTGGTGAAAAAAAAATTTAAAAAATCGTTCGGGAAATGAGTTTACTCCCTGGGTACTTTCTTTGTATACATTCGACTATACGGGCCAAGCCCGGGATATACGGGAAATCGCGGGATTTCGTTTGCCGGCGATTAAACCTCTTTTATTAGGCGTCTTATCAAAAATGAAAACATTTTTGAAAACTGCAAGTCTCATGCGTTTTAGTAGTGAAAAAATAATTTAAAAATTCGTTCGGGAAATGAGTTTACTCACTGGGTGCTTTCCTTGTATACTTTTGACTATCCGGGCCGAGTCCGGGATTTACGGGAAATCGCGGGTTTTTGTTTGCCGGCGATTAAACTTCTTTTATTCAGCGTCTCATCAAAAATGAAAACATTTTTAAAAACTACAAGTCTCATGGGCTTTAGTGGTGAAATAATAATTTAAAAAATCGTTCGGGAAATGAGTATACACCCTGGGTACATTCTTTGTATACTTTTGACTATACGGGCCGAGTTCGGGATTTACGGGAAATCGCAGGTTTTCGTTTGCCGGCGATTAAACTTCTTTTATTCAGCGTCTCATCAAAAATGAAAACATTTTTAAAAACTACAAGTCTCATGGGATTTAGTGGTGAAATAATAATTTTAAAAATCGTTCGGTAAATGAGTTTACACCCTGGGTACTTTCTTTGTATACTTTTGACTATACGGGCCGAGTCCGGGATTTACGGGAAATCGCAGGTTTTCGTTTGCCGGCGATTAAACTTCTTTTATTCAGCGTCTCATCAAAAATGAAAACATTTTTGAAAACAAAAAGTCTCATGCGTTTTAGTGGTGAAAAAATGAATTAAAAAATCGTTCGGGAAATGAGGGCCAAGCCAGGGATTTACGGGAAATCGCGGGTTTCGTTTGCCGGCGATTAAGGTAGCGGTATGGTAAATAATTACTTTTTTTTTACATTTTTTTTTTTTAAGGAACATTTTACTATTAAAACTGCTCTTTCCAATGAACTAATTTTTATTCCAAAATGTTTCCTCAAAATTGAAGGATTTAGCGTTACAAAATATTCCACTCCATATGTCTTTGCTCTGGCGATCAAATATTTCTGTGCACGAAGTGAGTTATGACTCACGTTTACTAAAAATAATGTGACTTCAGCATTGAGAACTTTCTGTTTACGCTATATTTATGCATAAGGTGTGAGACATAAGCGAGACAAAAAGCACTGGAAAAAAGTTAAATTATATAATATAGCATTTCGTCATTTTTTTACGGCATCTTTTAGTGCAGAAATGAACAGGCTGCCATCGTATCTAGATAAAATAAAAATTGAATTATTTGAAAGAATGTAAACAAGGTGGAAGCTTGTTTATTGAACAAATCAAAACTGCTTACCCTGCATCTCTCATGTTTTTTCCAACTTCTTCTTCCAACGAAAAAACATTGCCTGGGTTTCCCTCGCTGTTTTTTTTCTGCAGTGTTTTATTTGCTTTTGCCATTTTTATATTCTTATTGTAACAAATATTTTCACAAAACAAAAATGAAAGTTGAACAGAATCGTATTCTCGATTATTACATTTCCTGTTTTTGAACATTTATATTCATATTTTACCCTCAAACCCCCTGACGTGAGAAAAAATATCATCATATTAGAAACAAATGCTTTGAGAATTATTAATTTTGCTTTATTATGACGGGGGCATTCTTATGCAAAAAAAATGTTGAATAAGAGTTCCGCAAGTTCACTTTAAATAACTAATGAATAATTAAATATTCTCTTTTCAATTTCTTGTAAACAATCACAGGTCGAAAGAAAAAACATCGTTAACGAATATCTCTGAATAATTTTTTCGTAAAATTTTCGGTTGCGTACTCTTCTTAAAAGGGATCTGTCTCAAAAATACATTAGATGACGTCATGAAACTTTCGTTTTCGGCTTCACGAGTGTTTGATCTCTACTTGCGTGTCTCATTTTAATTTTTGGTCAGCGGATTTGGATGCAAAAGTGATTGAAAGAAAAAGGAAAAAAAATTGAGTGTTATTTTTATGATCTTATAGATGTTTTACGGCATATTTTTAAAACGATTAAAGTTGAGAAAAAAATGAGACACGCGATTTAAATTCAGACTATGCTGAACATGTGGACATATTTTTTTTTCTGAAAACTTGTATACTTTTGAGACAAATCCCTTCACAGTTGGCCACACCCACTTTTTAAGACTTTCGACTATATTTTTTTTCTGTTACAACATTTTAATTTTTTTTTTCATAATATTGTAGAACAAACTTTTGTTAACAAGTACATATATACTTTTATAATGTTTTTTTAAAAGGAAAGTTGGAAAAAAATGCTTTATACAGAAGAGGTGTAATTTACCATACCGCTACCTTAAACTTCTTTTATTCAGCGTCTCATCAAAAATGAAAACATTTTTAAAAACTACAAGTCTCATGGGCTTTAGTGGTGAAATAATAATTTAAAAAATCGTTCGGAAAATGAGTATACGCCCTGGGTACTTTCTTTGTATACTTTTGACTATACGGGCCGAGTTCGGGATTTACGGGAAATCGCAGGTTTTCGTTTGCCGGCGATTAAACTTCTTTTATTCAGCGTCTCATCAAAAATGAAAACATTTTTAAAAACTACAAGTCTCATGGGATTTAGTGGTGAAATAATAATTTAAAAAATCGTTCGGGAAATGAGTTTAGACCCTGGGTACTTTCTTTGTATACTTTTGACTATACGGGCCGAGTTCGGGATTTACGGGAAATCGCAGGTTTTCGTTTGCCGGCGATTAAACTTCTTTTATTCAGCGTCTCATCAAAAATGAAAACATTTTTGAAAACAAAAAGTCTCATGCGTTTTAGTGGTGAAAAAATGAATTAAAAAATCGTTCGGGAAATGAGGGCCAAGCCAGGGATTTACGGGAAATCGCGGGTTTCCTTTGCCGGCGATTAAACCTCTTTCATTAAGCGTCTCTTCAAAAATGAAAACATTTTTGAAAACTACAAGTCTCATGCGTTTTAGTGGTGAAAAAAAAATTTAAAAAATCGTTCGGGAAATGAGTTTACTCCCTGGGTACTTTCTTTGTATACATTCGACTATACGGGCCAAGCCCGGGATATACGGGAAATCGCGGGATTTCGTTTGCCGGCGATTAAACCTCTTTTATTAAGCGTCTCATCAAAAATGAAAACATTTTTGAAAACTGCATGTCTCATGCGTTTTAGTAGTGAAAAAATAATTTAAAAATTCGTTCGGGAAATGAGTTTACTCACTGGGTGCTTTCCTTGTATACTTTTGACTATCCGGGCCGAGTCCGGGATTTACGGGAAATCGCGGGTTTTTGTTTGCCGGCGATTAAACTTCTTTTATTCAGCGTCTCATCAAAAATGAAAACATTTTTAAAAACTACAAGTCTCATGGGCTTTAGTGGTGAAATAATAATTTAAAAAATCGTTCGGGAAATGAGTATACACCCTGGGTACTTTCTTTGTATACTTTTGACTATACGGGCCGAGTTCGGGATTTACGGGAAATCGCAGGTTTTCGTTTGCCGGCGATTAAACTTCTTTTATTCAGCGTCTCATCAAAAATGAAAACATTTTTAAAAACTACAAGTCTCATGGGATTTAGTGGTGAAATAATATTTTAAAAAATCGTTCGGTAAATGAGTTTACACCCTGGGTACTTTCTTTGTATACTTTTGACTATACGGGCCGAGTCCGGGATTTACGGGAAATCGCAGGTTTTCGTTTGCCGGCGATTAAACTTCTTTTATTTAGCGTCTCATCAAAAATGAAAACATTTTTGAAAACAAAAAGTCTCATGCGTTTTAGTGGTGAAAAAATGAATTAAAAAATCGTTCGGGAAATGAGGGCCAAGCCAGGGATTTACGGGAAATCGCGGGTTTCGTTTGCCGGCGATTAAACTTCTTTTATTCAGCGTCTCATCAAAAATGAAAACATTTTTAAAAACTACAAGTCTCATGGGCTTTAGTGGTGAAATAATAATTTAAAAAATCGTTCGGGAAATGAGTATACGCCCTGGGTACTTTCTTTGTTTACTTTTGACTATACGGGCCAAGCCCGGGATATACGGGAAATCGCGGGATTTCGTTTGCCGGCGATTAAACCTCTTTTATTAAGCGTCTCATCAAAAATGAAAACATTTTTGAAAACTGCAAGTCTCATGCGTTTTAGTAGTGAAAAAATAATTTAAAAATTCGTTCGGGAAATGAGTTTACTCACTCGGTGCTTTCCTTGTATACTTTTGACTATCCGGGCCGAGTCCGGGATTTACGGGAAATCGCGGGTTTTTGTTTGCCGGCGATTAAACTTCTTTTATTCAGCGTCTCATCAAAAATGAAAACACTTTTAAAAACTACAAGTCTCATGGGCTTTAGTGGTGAAATAATAATTTAAAAAATCGTTCGGGAAATGAGTATACACCCTGGGTACTTTCTTTGTATACTTTTGACTATACGGGCCGAGTTCGGGATTTACGGGAAATCGCAGGTTTTCGTTTGCCGGCGATTACACTTCTTTTATTCAGCGTCTCATCAAAAATGAAAACATTTTTAAAAACTACAAGTCCCATGGGATTTAGTGGTGAAATAATAATTTAAAAAATCGTTCGGTATATGAGTTTACACCCTGGGTACTTTCTTTGTATACTTTTGACTATACGGGCCGAGTCCGGGATTTACGGGAAATCGCAGGTTTTCGTTTGCCGGCGATTAAACTTCTTTTATTCAGTGTCTCATCAAAAATGAAAACATTTTTGAAAACAAAAAGTCTCATGCGTTTTAGTGGTGAAAAAATGAATTAAAAAATCGTTCGGGAAATGAGGGCCAAGCCAGGGATTTACGGGAAATCGCGGGTTTCGTTTGCCGGCGATTAAACCTCTTTCATTAAGCGTCTCTTCAAAAATGAAAACATTTTTGAAAACTACAATTCTCATGCGTTTTAGTAGTGAAAAAAAAATTTTAAAAATCGTTCGGGAAATGAGTTTACTCCCTGGGTACTTTCTTTGTATACATTCGACTATACGGGCCAAGCCCGGGATATACGGGAAATCGCGGGATTTCGTTTGCCGGCGATTAAACCTCTTTTATTAAGCGTCTCATCAAAAATGAAAACATTTTTGAAAACTGCAAGTCTCATGCGTTTTAGTAGTGAAAAAATAATTTAAAAATTCGTTCGGGAAATGAGTTTACTTACTGGGTGCTTTCCTTGTATACTTTTGACTATCAGGGCCGAGTCCGGGATTTACGGGAAATCGCGGGTTTTCGTTTGCCGGCGATTAAACTTCTTTTATTCAGCGTCTCATCAAAAATGAAAACATTTTTAAAAACTACAAGTCTCATGGGCTTTAGTGGTGAAATAATACTTTAAAAAATCGTTCGGGAAATGAGTATACACCCTGGGTACTTTCTTTGTATACTTTTGACTATACGGGCCGAGTTCGGGATTTACGGGAAATCGCAGGTTTTCGTTTGCCGGCGATTAAATTTCTTTTATTCAGCGTCTCATCAAAAATGAAAACATTTTTAAAAACTACAAGTCTCATGGGATTTAGTGGTGAAATAATAATTTAAAAAATCGTTCGGGAAATGAGTTTACACCCTGGGTACTTTCTTTGTATACTTTTGACTATACGGGCCGAGTCCGGGATTTACGGGAAATCGCAGGTTTCCGTTTGCCGGCGATTAAACTTCTTTCATTCAGCGTCTCATCAAAAATGAAAACATTTCTGAAAACTACAAGTCTCATGGGATTTAGTGGTGAAATAATAATTTAAAAAATCGTTTGGGAAATTAGTTTACTCCCTGGGTACTTTCTTTGTATACTTTTGACTATACGGGCCGAGTCCGGGATTTACGGGAAATCGCAGGTTTTCGTTTGCCGGCGATTAAAGTTCTTTTATTCAGCGTCTCATCAAAAATGAAAACATTTTTGAAAACAAAAAGTCTCATGCGTTTTAGTGGTGAAAAAATGAATTAAAAAATCGTTCGGGAAATGAGGGCCAAGCCAGGGATTTACGGGAAATCGCGGGGTTTCGTTTGCCGGCGATTAAACTTCTTTCATTCAGCGTCTCATCAAAAATGAAAACATTTCTGAAAACTACAAGTCTCATGGGATTTAGTGGTGAAATAATAATTTAAAAAATCGTTTGGGAAATTAGTTTACTCCTTGGGTACTTTCTTTGTATACTTTTGACTATACGGGCCGAGTCCGGGATTTACGGGAAATCGCAGGTTTTCGTTTGCCGGCGATTAAACTTCTTTTATTCAGCGTCTCATCAAAAATGAAAACATTTTTGAAAACAAAAATTCTCATGCGTTTTAGTGGTGGAAAAATGAATTAAAAAATCGTTCGGGAAATGAGGGCCAAGCTAGGGATTTACGGGAAATCGCGGGTTTCGTTTGCCGGCTATTAAACCTCTTTCATTAAGCGTCTCTTCAAAAATGAAAACATTTTTGAAAACTACAAGTCTCATGCGTTTTAGTGGTGAAAAAAAAATTTAAAACATCGTTCGGGAAATGAGTTTACTCCCTGGGTACTTTCTTTGTATACATTCGACTATACGGGCCAAGCACGGGATATACGGGAAATCGCGGGATTTCGTTTGCCGGCGATTAAACCTCTTTTATTAAGCGTCTCATCAAAAATGAAAACATTTTTGAAAACTGCAAGTCTCATGCGTTTTAGTGGTGAAAAGATAATTGAAAAATTCGTTCGGGAAATGAGTTTACTCACTGGGTAATTTCCTTGTATACTCTTGACTATACGGGCTGAGTCCGGGATTTACGAGAAATCGCTGGTTTTCGGTTGCCGGCGATTAAACTTCTTTTATTCAGCGTCTCATCAAAAATGAAAACATTTTTAAAAACTACAAGTCTCATTGGCTTTAGTGGTGAAATAATAATTTAAAAAATCGTTTGGGAAATGAGTTTACTCCCTGGGTACTTTCTTTGTATACTTTCGACTATACGGGCCAAGCACGGGATTTACGGGAAATCGCAGGTTTTCGTTTGCCGGCGATTAAACTTCTTTTATTTAGCGTCTCATCAAAAATGAAACATTTTTGAAAACTACAAGTCTCATGTGTTTTAGTGGTGAAAAAATGAATTAAAAAATCGTTCGGGAAATGAGGGCCAAGCCAGGGATTTACGGGAAATCGCGGGGTTTTGTTTGCCGGCGATTAAACCTCTTCAATTAAGCGTCTCTTCAAAAATGAAAACATTTTTGAAAACTACAAGTCTCATGCGTTTTAGTGGTGAAAAAAAAATTTAAAACATCGTTCGGGAAATGAGTTTACTCCCTGGGTACTTTCTTTGTATACATTCGACTATACGGGCCAAGCCCGGGATATACGGGAAATCGCGGGATTTCGTTTGCCGGCGATTAAACCTCTTTTATTAAGCGTCTCATCAAAAATGAAAACATTTTTGAAAACTGCAAGTCTCATGCGTTTTAGTGGTGAAAAGATAATTTAAAAAATCGTTTTGGAAATGAGTTTACTCACAGGGTACTTTCTTTGTATACATTCGACTATACGGGCCAAGCACGGGATTTACGGGAAATCGCGGGTTTTCGTTTGCCGGCGATTAAACCACTTTCATTAAGCGTCTCATCAAAAATGAAAACATTTCTGAAAACTACAAGTCTCATGCGTTTTAGTGGTGAAAAAATAATTGAAAAATTCGTCCGGGAAATGCATTTACTCACTGGGTAATTTCCTTGTATACTTTTGACTATACGGGCTGAGTCCGGGATTTACGAGAAATCGCTGGTTTTCGGTTGCCGGCGATTAAACTTCTTTTATTCAGCGTCTCATCAAAAATGAAAACATTTTTAAAAACTACAAGTCTCATGGGCTTTAGTGGTGAAATAATAATTTAAAAAATCGTTTGGGAAATGAGTTTACTCCCTGGGTACTTTCTTTGTATACTTTCGACTATACGGGCCAAGCACGGGATTTACGGGAAATCGCAGGTTTTCGTTTGCCGGCGATTAAACTTCTTTTATTTAGCGTCTCATCAAAAATGAAACATTTTTGAAAACTACAAGTCTCATGTGTTTTAGTGGTGAAAAAATGAATTAAAAAATCGTTCGGGAAATGAGGGCCAAGCCAGGGATTTACGGGAAATCGCGGGGTTTTGTTTGCCGGCGATTAAACCTCTTCAATTAAGCGTCTCTTCAAAAATGAAAACATTTTTGAAAACTACAAGTCTCATGCGTTTTAGTGGTGAAAAAATAATTTAAAAATTCGTTCGGGAAATGAGTTTACTCACTGGGTACTTTCCTAGTATACTTTTGACTATACGGGCATAGTCCGGGATTTACAGGAAATCGCGGGTTTTCGTTTGCCAGCGATTAAACTTCTTTTATTCAGCGTCTCATCAAAAATGAAAACATTTTTAAAAACTACAAGTCTCATGGGCTTTAGTGGTGAAATAATAATTTAAAAAATCGTTTGGGAAATGAGTTTACTCCCTGGGTACTTTCTTTGTATACTTTTGACTATACGGGCCGAATCCGGAATTTACGGGAAATCGCAAGTTTTCGTTTGCCGGCGATTAAACTTCTTTTATTTAGCGTCTCATCAAAAATGAAAACATTTTTGAAAACTACAAGTCTCATGCGTTTTAGTGGTGAAAAAATAATTTAAAAATTCGTTCGGGAAATGAGTTTACTCACTGGGTACTTTCCTAGTATACTTTTGACTATACGGGCTGAGTCCGGGATTTACAGGAAATCGCGGGTTTTCGTTTGCCGGCGATTAAACTTCTTTTATTCAGCGTCTCATCAAAAATGAAAACATTTTTAAAAACTACAAGTCTCATGGGCTTTAGTGGTGAAATAATAATTTAAAAAATCGTTTGGGAAATGAGTTTACTCCCTGGGTACTTTCTTTGTATACTTTTGACTATACGGGCCGAATCCGGAATTTACGGGAAATCGCAAGTTTTCGTTTGCCGGCGATTAAACTTCTTTTATTTAGCGTCTCATCAAAAATGAAAACATTTTTGAAAACTACAAGTCTCATGCGTTTTAGTGGTGAAAAAATAATTTAAAAAATCGTTAGGGAAATGAGTTTACACCCTGGGTACTTTCTTTGTATACTTTTGACTATACGGGCCGTGTCCGGGATTTACGGGAAATCGCAGGTTTTCGTTTGCCGGCGATTAAACCTCTTTTATTCAGGGTCTCATCAAAAATGAAAACATTTTTGAAAACTACAAGTCTCATGCGTTTTAGTGGTGAAAAAATAATTTAAAAATTCGTTCGGGAAATGAGTTTACTCACTGGGTACTTTCCTTGTATACTTTTGACTATACGGGCCGAGTCCGGAATTTACGGGAAATCGGGGGTTTTCGTTTGCCGGCGATTAAACTTCTTTTATTCAGCGTCTCATCAAAAATGTAAACATTTTTAAAAACTACAAGTCTCATGGGCTTTAGTGGTGAAATAATAATTTAAAAAATCGTTAGGGAAATGAGATTACACCCTGGGTACTTTCTTTGTATACTTTTGACTATACGGGCCGAGTCCGGGATTTACGGGAAATCGCAGGTTTTCGTTTGCCGGCGATTAAACTTCTTTTATTCAGCGTCTCATCAAAAATGAAAACATTTTTGAAAACTACAAGTCTCATGCGTTTTAGTGGTGAAAAAATAATTTAAAAAATCGTTAGGGAAATGAGTTTACACCCTGGGTACTTTCTTTGTATACTTTTGACTATACGGGCCGTGTCCGGGATTTACGGGAAATCGCAGGTTTTCGTTTGCCGGCGATTAAACTTCTTTTATTCAGGGTCTCATCAAAAATGAAAACATTTTTGAAAACTACAAGTCTCATGCGTTTTAGTGGTGAAAAAATAATTTAAAAATTCGTTCGGGAAATGAGTTTACTCACTGGGTACTTTCCCTGTATACTTTTGACTATACGGGCCGAGTCCGGAATTTACGGGAAATCGCGGGTTTTCGTTTGCCGGCGATTAAACTTCTTTTATTCAGCGTCTCATCAAAAATGAAAACATTTTTAAAAACTACAAGTCTCATGGGCTTTAGTGGTGAAATAATAATTTAAAAAATCGTTAGGGAAATGAGTTTACACCCTGGGTACTTTCTTTGTATACTTTTGACTATACGGGCCGAGTCCGGGATTTACGGGAAATCGCAGGTTTTCGTTTGCCGGCGATTAAACTTCTTTTATTCAGCGTCTCATCAAAAATGAAAACATTTTTGAAAACTACAAGTCTCATGCGTTTTAGTGGTGAAAAAATAATTTAAAAATTCGTTCGGGAAATGAGTTTACTCACTAGGTACTTTCCTTGTATACTTTTGACTATACGGGCCGAGTCCGGAATTTACGGGAAATCGGGGGTTTTCGTTTGCCGGCGATTAAACTTCTTTTATTCAGCGTCTCATCAAAAATGTAAACATTTTTAAAAACTACAAGTCTCATGGGCTTTAGTGGTGAAATAATAATTTAAAAAATCGTTAGGGAAATGACATTACACCCTGGGTACTTTCTTTGTATACGTTTGACTATACGGGCCGAGTCCGGGATTTACGGGAAATCGCAGGTTTTCGTTTGCCGGCGATTAAACTTCTTTTATTCAGCGTCTCATCAAAAATGAAAAAAATTTTTGAAAACTACAAGTCTCATGCGTTTTAGTGGTGAAAAAATAATTTAAAAATTCGTTCGGGAAATGAGTTTACTCACTGGGTACTTTCCTTGTATACTTTTGACTATACGGGCCGAGTCCGGAATTTACGGGAAATCGCGGGTTTTCGTTTGCCGGCGATTAAACTTCTTTTATTCAGCGTCTCATCAAAAATGAAAAGATTTTTAAAAACTACAAGTCTCATGGGCTTTAGTGGTGAAATAATAATTTAAAAAATCGTTAGGGAAATGAGTTTACACCCTGGGTACTTTCTTTGTATACTTTTGACTATACGGGCCGAGTCCGGGATTTACGGGAAATCGCAGGTTTTCGTTTGCCGGCGATTAAACTTCTTTTATTCAGCGTCTCATCAAAAATGAAAACATTTTTGAAAACTACAAGTCTCATGCGTTTTAGTGGTGAAAAAATAATTTAAAAATTCGTTCGGGAAATGAGTTTACTCACTAGGTACTTTCCTTGTATACTTTTGACTATACGGGCCGAGTCCGGAATTTACGGGAAATCGCGGGTTTTCGTTTGCCGGCGATTAAACTTCTTTTATTCAGCGTCTCATCAAAAATGAAAACATTTTTAAAAACTACAAGTCTCATGGGCTTTAGTGGTGAAATAATAATTTAAAAAATCGTTTGGGAAATGAGTTTACTCCCTGGGTACTTTCTTTGTATACTTTCGACTATACGGGCCAAGCACGGGATTTACGGGAAATCGCAGGTTTTCGTTTGCCGGCAATTAAACTTCTTTTATTTAGCGTCTCATCAAAAATGAAACATTTTTGAAAACTACTAGTCTCATGCGTTTTAGTGGTGAAAAAATGAATTAAAAAATCGTTCGGGAAATGAGGGCCAAGCCAGGGATTTACGGGAAATCGCGGGGTTTCGTTTGCCGGCGATTAAACCTCTTTCATTAAGCGTCTCTTCAAAAATGAAAACATTTTTGAAAACTACAAGTCTCATGCGTTTTAGTGGTGAAAAAATAATTTAAAAATTCGTTCGGGAAATGAGTTTACTCACTGGGTACTTTTCTAGTATACTTTTGACTATACGGGCTGAGTCCGGGATTTACAGGAAATCGCGGGTTTTCGTTTGCCGGCGATTAAACTTCTTTTATTCAGCGTCTCATCAAAAATGAAAACATTTTAAAAAACTACAAGTCTCATGGGCTTTAGTGGTGAAATAATAATTTAAAAAATCGTTTGGGAAATGAGTTTACTCCCTGGGTACTTTCTTTGTATACTTTTGACTATACGGGCCGAATCCGGAATTTACGGGAAATCGCAAGTTTTCGTTTGCCGGCGATTAAACTTCTTTTATTTAGCGTCTCATCAAAAATGAAAACATTTTTGAAAACTACAAGTCTCATGCGTTTTAGTGGTGAAAAAATAATTTAAAAAATCGTTAGGGAAATGAGTTTACACCCTGGGTACTTTCTTTGTATACTTTTGACTATACGGGCCGAGTCCGGGATTTACGGGAAATCGCAGGTTTTCGTTTGCCGGCGATTAAACTTCTTTTATTCAGCGTCTCATCAAAAATGAAAACATTTTTGAAAACTACAAGTCTCATGCGTTTTAGTGGTGAAAAAATAATTTAAAAATTCGTTCGGGAAATGAGTTTACTCACTGGGTACTTTCCTTGTATACTTTTGACTATACGGGCCGAGTCCGGAATTTACGGGAAATCGCGGGTTTTCGTTTGCCGGCGATTAAACTTCTTTTATTCAGCGTCTCATCAAAAATGAAAACATTTTTAAAAACTACAAGTCTCATGGGCTTTAGTGGTGAAATAATAATTTAAAAAATCGTTCGGGAAATGAGTATACAGCCTGGGTACTTTCTTTGTATACTTTTGACTATACGGGCCGAGTCCGGGATTTACGGGAAATCGCAGGTTTTCGTTTGCCGGCGATTAAACTTCTTTTATTCAGCGTCTCATCAAAAATGAAAACATTTTTAAAAACTACAAGTCTCATGGGATTTAGTGGTGAAATAATAATTTAAAAAATCGTTCGGGAAATGAGTTTACACCCTGGGTACTTTCTTTGTATACTTTTGACTATACGGGCCGAGTCCGGGATTTACGGGAAATCGCAGGTTTTCGTTTGCCGGCGATTAAACTTCTTTTATTCAGCGTCTCATCAAAAATGAAAACATTTTTAAAAACTACAAGTCTCATGCGTTTTAGTGGTGAAAAAAAAATTTAAAAAATCGTTCGGGAAATGAGTTTACTCCCTGGGTACTTTCTTTGTATACATTCGACTATACGGGCCAAGCCAGGGATATACGGAAAATCGCGGGATTTCGTTTGCCGGCGATTAAACCTCTTTTATTAAGCGTCTCATCAAAAATGAAAACATTTTTGAAAACTACAAGTCTCATGCGTTTTAGTAGTAAAAAAATAATTGAAAAATTCGTTCGGGAAATGAGTTTACTCACTGGGTGCTTTCCTTGTATACTTTTGACTATCCGGGCCGAGTCCGGGATTTACGGGAAATCGCGGGTTTTCGTTTGCCGGCGATTAAACTTCTTTTATTCAGCGTCTCATCAAAAATGAAAACATTTTTAAAAACTACAAGTCTCATGGGATTTAGTGGTGAAATAATAATTTAAAAAATCGTTCGGTAAATGAGTTTACACCCTGGGTACTTTCTTTGTATACTTTTGACTATACAGGCCGAGTCCGGGATTTACGGGAAATCGCGGGTTTTCGTTTGCCGGCGATTAAACTTCTTTTATTCAGCGTCTCATCAAAAATGAAAACATTTTTAAAAACTACAAGTCTCATGGGATTTAGTGGTGAAATAATAATTTAAAAAATCGTTCGGTAAATGAGTTTACACCCTGGGTACTTTCTTTGTATACTTTTGACTATACAGGCCGAGTCCGGGATTTACGGGAAATCGCAGGTTTTCGTTTGCCGGCGATTAAACTTCTTTTATTCAGCGTCTCATCAAAAATGAAAACATTTTTGAAAACAAAAAGGCTCATGCGTTTTAGTGGTGAAAAAATGAATTAAAAAATCGTTCGGGAAATGAGGGCCAAGCCAGGGATTTACAGGAAATCGCGGGTTTCGTTTGCCGGCGATTAAACCTCTTTCATTAAGCGTCTCTTCAAAAATGAAAACATTTTTGAAAACTACAAGTCTCATGCGTTTTAGTGGTGAAAAAAAAATTTAAAAAATCGTTCGGGAAATGAGTTTACTCCCTGGGTACTTTCTTTGTATACATTCGACTATACGGGCCAAGCCCCGGATATACGGGAAATCGCGGGATTTCGTTTGCCGGCGATTAAACCTCTTTTATTAAGCGTCTCATCAAAAATGAAAACATTTTTGAAAACTGCAAGTCTCATGCGTTTTAGTAGTGAAAAAATAATTTAAAAATTCGTTCGGGAAATGAGTTTACTCACTGGGTGCCTTCCTTGTATACTTTTGACAATCCGGGCCGAGTCCGGGATTTACGGGAAATCGCGGGTTTTCGTTTGCCGGCGATTAAACTTCTTTTATTCAGCGTCTCATTAAAAATGAAAACATTTTTAAAAACTACAAGTCTCATAGGCTTTAGTGGTGAAATAATAATTTAAAAAATCGTTCGGGAAATGAGTATACACCCTGGGTACTTTCTTTGTATACTTTTGACTATACGGGCCGAGTCCGGGATTTACGGGAAATCGCAGGTTTTCGTTTGCCGGCGATTAAACTTCTTTTATTCAGCGTCTCATCAAAAATGAAAACATTTTTGAAAACAAAAAGTCTCATGCGTTTTAGTGGTGAAAAAATGAATAAAAAAATCGTTCGGGAAATGAGGGCCAAGCCAGGGATTTACGGGAAATCGCGGTGTTTCGTTTGCCGGCGATTAAACTTCTTTCATTCAGCGTCTCATCAAAAATGAAAACATTTTTGAAAACTACAAGTCTCATGCGTTTTAGTGGTGAAAAAATGAATTAAAAAATCGTTCGGGAAATGAGGGGCAAGCCAGGGATTTACGGGAAATCTCGGGTTTCGTTTGCCGGCGATTAAACCTCTTTCATTAAGCGTCTCTTCAAAAATGAAAACATTTTTGAAAACTACAAGTCTCATGCGTTTTAGTGGTGAAAAAAAAATTTAAAAAATCGTTCCGGAAATGAGTTTACTCCCTGGGTACTTTATTTGTATACATTCGACTATACGGGCCAAGCCCGGGATATACGGGAAATCGCGGGATTTCGTTTGCCGGCGATTAAACCTCTTTTATTAAGCGTCTCATCAAAAATGAAAACATTTTTGAAAACTGCAAGTCTCATGCGTTTTAGTGGTGAAAAAATAATTTAAAAATTCGTTCGGGAAATGAGTTCACTCACTGGGTACTTTCCTTGTATACTTTTGACTATACGGGCTGAGTCCGGGATTTACGAGAAATCGCTGGTTTTCGTTTGCCGGCGATTAAACTTCTTTTATTCAGCGTCTCATCAAAAATGAAAACATTTTTAAAAACTACAAGTCTCATGGGCTTTAGTGGTGAAATAATAATTTAAAAAATCGTTTGGGAAATGAGTTTACTCCCTGGGTACTTTCTTTGCATACTTCTGACTATACGGGCCGAGTCCGGGATTTACGGGAAATCGGAGGTTTTCGTTTGCCGGCGATTAAACTTCTTTTATTTAGCGTCTCATCAAAAATGAAACATTTTTAAAAACTACAAGTCTCATGCGTTTTAGTGGTGAAAAAATGAATTAAAAAATCGTTCGGGAAATGAGGGCCAAGCCAGGGATTTACGGCAAATCGCGGGGTTTCGTTTGCCGGCAATTAAACTTCTTTCATTCAGCGTCTCATCAAAAATGAAAACATTTTTGAAAACTACAAGTCTTATGCGTTTTAGTGGTGAAAAAATAATTTAAAAAATCGTTCGGGAAATGAGTTTACTCCCTGGGTACTTTCTTTGTATACTTTTGATTATACGGGCCGAGTCCGGGATTTACGGGAAATCGCGGGTCTTCGTTTGCCGGCGATTAAACTTCTTTTATTCAGCGTCTCATCAAAAATGAAAACATTTTTAAAAACTACAAGTCTCATGCGTTTTAGTGGCGAAAACATATTATAAAAAATCGTTCGGGAAATGAGTTTACTCCCTGGGTACTTTCTTTGTATACTTTTGATTATACGGGCCGAGTCCGGGATTTACGGGAAATCGCAGGTTTTCGTTTGCCGGCGATTAAACTTCTTTTATTCAGCGTCTCATCAAAAATGAAAACATTTTTGAAAACAAAAAGTCTCATGCGTTTTAGAGGTGAAAAAATGAATTAAAAAATCGTTCGGGAAAAGAGGGCCAAGCCAGGGATTTACGGAAATCGCGGGGTTTCGTTTGCCGGCGATTAAACCTCTTTCATTAAGCGTCTCTTCAAAAATGAAAACATTTTTGAAAACTACAAGTCTCATGCGTTTTAGTGGTGAAAAAAAAATTTAAAAAATCGTTCCGGAAATGAGTTTACTCCCTGGGTACTTTCTTTGTATACATTCGACTATACGGGCCAAGCCCGGGATATACGGGAAATCGCGGGATTTCGTTTGCCGGCGATTAAACCTCTTTTATTAAGCGTCTCATCAAAAATGAAAACATTTTTGAAAACTGCAAGTCTCATGCGTTTTAGTGGTGAAAAAATAATTTAAAAATTCGTTCGGGAAATGAGTTCACTCACTGGGTACTTTCCTTGTATACTTTTGACTATACGGGCTGAGTCCGGGATTTACGAGAAATCGCTGGTTTTCGTTTGCCGGCGATTAAACTTCTTTTATTCAGCGTCTCATCAAAAATGAAAACATTTTTAAAAACTACAAGTCTCATGGGCTTTAGTGGTGAAATAAAAATTTAAAAAATCGTTTGGGAAATGAGTTTACTCCCTGGGTACTTTCTTTGCATACTTTTGACTATACGGGTCGAGTCCGGGATTTACGGGAAATCAGAGGTTTTCGTTTGCCGGCGATTAAACTTCTTTTATTTAGCGTCTCATCAAAAATGAAACATTTTTGAAAACTACAAGTCTCATGCGTTTTAGTGGTGAAAAAATGAATTAAAAAATCGTTCGGAAAATGAGGGCCAAGCCAGGGATTTACGGGAAATCGCGGGGTTTCGTTTGCCGGCGATTAAACTTCTTTCATTCAGCGTCTCATCAAAAATGAAAACATTTTTGAAAACTACAAGTCTCATGCGTTTTAGTGGTGAAAAAATAATTTAAAAAATCGTTCGGGAAATGAGTTTACTCCCTGGGTACTTTCTTTGTATACTTTTGATTATACGGGCCGAGTCCGGGATTTACGGGAAATCGCAGGTTTTCGTTTGCCGGCGATTAAACTTCTTTTATTCAGCGTCTCATCAAAAATGAAAACATTTTTGAAAACAAAAAGTCTCATGCGTTTTAGTGGTGAAAAAATGAATTAAAAAATCGTTCGGGAAAAGAGGGCCAAGCCAGGGATTTACGGAAATGGCGGGGTTTCGTTTGCCGGCGATTAAACTTCTTTCATTCAGCGTCTCATCAAAAATGAAAACATTTCTGAAAACTACAAGTCTCATGGGATTTAGTGGTGAAATAATAATTTAAAAAATCGTTTTGGAAATTAGTTTACTCCCTGGGTACTTTGTTTGTATACTTTTGACTGTACGGGCCGAGTCCGGGATTTACGGGAAATCGCAGGTTTTCGTTTGCCGGCGATTAAACTTCTTTTATTCAGCGTCTCATCAAAAATGAAAACATTTTTGAAAACAAAAAGTCTCATGCGTTTTAGTGGTGAAAAAATGAATTAAAAAATCGTTCGGGAAATGAGGGCCAAGCCAGGGATTTACGGGAAATCGCGGGGATTCGTTTGCCGGCCATTAAACCTCTTTCATTAAGCGTCTCTTCAAAAATGAAAACATTTTTGAAAACTACAAGTCTCATGCGTTTTAGTGGTGAAAAAAAAATTTAAAAAATCGTTCGGGAAATGATTTACTCCCTGGGTACTTTCTTTGTATACATTCGACTATACGGGCCAAGCCCGGGATATACGGGAAATCGCGGGATTTCGTTTGCCGGCGATTAAACCTCTTTTATTAAGCGTCTCATCAAAAATGAAAACATTTTTGAAAAATGCAAGTCTCATGCGTTTTAGTGGTGAAAAGATAATTTAAAAAATCGTTTTGGAAATGAGTTTACTCACAGGGTACTTTCTTTGTATACATTCGACTATACGGGCCAAGCACGGGATTTACGGGAAATCGCGGGTTTTCGTTTGCCGGCGATTAAACTACTTTCATTAAGCGTCTCATCAAAAATGAAAACATTTCTGAAAACTACAAGTCTCATGCGTTTTAGTGGTGAAAAAATAATTTAAAAATTCGTTCGGGAAATGAGTTTACTCACTGGGTACTTTCCTTGTATACTTTTGATTATACGGGCTGAGTCCGGGATTTACGAGAAATCGCAGGTTTTCGTTTGCCGGCGATTAAACTTCTTTTATTTAGCGTCTCATCAAAAATGAAACATTTTTGAAAACTACAAGTCTCATGCGTTTTAGTGGTGAAGAAATGAATTAAAAAATCGTTCGGGAAATGAGGGCCAAGCCAGGGATTTACGGGAAATCGCGGGGTTTCGTTTGCCGGCGATTAAACCTCTTTCATTAAGCGTCTCTTCAAAAATGAAAACATTTTTGAAAACTACAAGTCTCATGCGTTTTAGTGGTGAAAAAATAATTTAAAAATTCTTTCAGGAAATGAGTTTACTCACTGGGTACTTTCCTTGTATACTTTTGACTATACGGGCTGAGTCCGGGATTTACGGGAAATCGCGGGTTTTCGTTTGCCGGCGATTAAACTTCTTTTATTCAGCGTCTCATCAAAAATGAAAACATTTTTAAAAACTACAAGTCTCATGGGCTTTAGTGGTGAAATAATAATTTAAAAAATCGTTTGGGAAATGAGTTTACTCCCTGGGTACTTTCTTTGTATACTTTTGACTATACGGGCCGAATCCGGGATTTACGGGAAATCACAGGTTTTTGTTTGCCGGCGATTAAACTTCTTTTATTTAGCGTCTCATCAAAAATGAAAACATTTTTGAAAACTACAAGTCTCATGCGTTTTAGTGGTGAAAAAATAATTTAAAAAATCGTTCGGGAAATGAGTTTACTCCCTGGGTACTTCCTTTGTATACTTTTGACTATACGGGCCGAGTCTGGGATTTATGGGAAATCGCAGGTTTTCGTTTGCCGGCGATTAAACTTCTTTTATTCAGCGTCTCATCAAAAATGAAAACATTTTTGAAAACAAAAAGTCTCATGCGTTTTAGTGGTGAAAAAATGAATTAAAAAATCGTTCGGGAAATGAGGGCCAAGCCTGGGATTTACGGAAAATCGCGGGGTTTCGTTTGCCGGCGATTAAACCTCTTTCATTAAGCGTCTCTTCAAAAATGAAAACATTTTTAAAAACTACAAGTCTCATGCGTTTTAGTGGTGAAAAAAAAATTTAAAAAATCGTTCGGGAAATGATTTTACTCCCTGGGTACTTTCTTTGTATACATTCGACTATACGGGCCAAGCCCGGGATATACGGGAAATCGCTGGATTTCGTTTGCCGGCGATTAAACCTCTTTTATTAAGCGTCTCATCAAAAATGAAAACATTTTTGAAAACTGCAAGTCTCATGCGTTTTAGTGGTGAAAAGGTAATTTAAAAAATCGTTTTGGAAATTAGTTTACTCACAGGGTACTTTCTTTGTATACATTCGACTATACGGGCCAAGCACGGGATTTACGGGAAATCGCGGGTTTTCGTTTGCCGGCGATTAAACTTCTTTTATTCAGCGTCTCGTCAAAAATGAAAACATTTTTAAAAACTACAAGTCTCATGGGCTTTAGTGGTGAAATAATAATTTAAAAATTCGTTCGGGAAATGAGTTTACTCACTGGGTACTTTCCTTGTATACTTTTGACTATACGGGCCGAGTCCGAAATTTACGGAAAATCGCGGGTTTTCGTTTGCCGGCGATTAAACTTCTTTTATTCAGCGTCTCGTCAAAAATGAAAACATTTTTAAAAACTACAAGTCTCATGGGCTTTAGTGGTGAAATAATAATTTAAAAAATCGTTCGGGAAATGAGTATACAGCCTGTGTACTTTCTTTGTATACTTTTGACTATACGGGCCGAGTCCGGGATTTACGGGAAATCGCAGGTTTTCGTTTGCCGGCGATTAAACTTCTTTCATTCAGCGTCTCATCAAAAATGAAAACATTTTTGAAAACTACAAGTCTCATGCGTTTTAGTGGTGAAAAAATAATTTAAAAAATCGTTCGGGAAATAAGTTTACTCCCTGGATACTTTCTTTGTATACTTTTGATTATACGGGCCGAGTCCGGGATTTACGGGAAATCGCGGGTCTTCGTTTGCCGGCGATTAAACTTCTTTTATTCAGCGTCTTATCAAAAATGAAAACATTTTTGAAAACTACAAGTCTCATGCGTTTTAGTGGCGAAAACATAATATAAAAAATCGTTCGGGAAATGAGTTTACTCCCTGGGTACTTTCTTTGTATACTTTTGATTATACGGGCCGAGTCCGGGGTTTACGGGAAATCGCAGGTTTTCGTTTGTCGGCGATTAAACTTCTTTTATTCAGCGTCTCATCAAAAATGAAAACATTTTTGAAAACAAAAAGTCTCATGCGTTTTAGTGGTGAAAAAAAAATTTAAAAAATCGTTCGGGAAATGATTTTACTCCCTGGGTACTTTCTTTGTATACATTCGACTATACGGGCCAAGCCCGGGATATACGGGAAATCGCTGGATTTCGTTTGCCGGCGATTAAACCTCTTTTATTAAGCGTCTCATCAAAAATGAAAACATTTTTGAAAACTGCAAGTCTCATGCGTTTTGGTGGTGAAAAGGTAATTTAAAAAATCGTTTTGGAAATTAGTTTACTCACAGGGTACTTTCTTTGTATACATTCGACTATACGGGCCAAGCACGGGATTTACGGGAAATCGCGGGTTTTCGTTTGCCGGCGATTAAAACACTTTCATTAAGCGTCTCTTCAAAAATGAAAACATTTTTGAAAACTACAAGTCTCATGCGTTTTAGTGGTGAAAAAAAAATTTAAAAAATCGTTCGGGAAATGATTTTACTCCCTGGGTACTTTCTTTGTATACATTCGACTATACGGGCCAAGCCCGGGATATACGGGAAATCGCTGGATTTCGTTTGCCGGCGATTAAACCTCTTTCATTAAGCGTCTCATCAAAAATGAAAACATTTTTGAAAACTACAAGTCTCATGCGTTTTAGTGGTGAAAAAATAATTTAAAAAATCGTTCGGGAAATAAGTTTACTCCCTGGATACTTTCTTTGTATACTTTTGATTATACGGGCCGAGTCCGGGATTTACGGGAAATCGCGGGTCTTCGTTTGCCGGCGATTAAACTTCTTTTATTCAGCGTCTTATCAAAAATGAAAACATTTTTGAAAACTACAAGTCTCATGCGTTTTAGTGGCGAAAACATAATATAAAAAATCGTTCGGGAAATGAGTTTACTCCCTGGGTACTTTCTTTGTATACTTTTGATTATACGGGCCGAGTCCGGGGTTTACGGGAAATCGCAGGTTTTCGTTTGTCGGCGATTAAACTTCTTTTATTCAGCGTCTCATCAAAAATGAAAACATTTTTGAAAACAAAAAGTCTCATGCGTTTTAGTGGTGAAAAAAAAATTTAAAAAATCGTTCGGGAAATGATTTTACTCCCTGGGTACTTTCTTTGTATACATTCGACTATACGGGCCAAGCCCGGGATATACGGGAAATCGCTGGATTTCGTTTGCCGGCGATTAAACCTCTTTTATTAAGCGTCTCATCAAAAATGAAAACATTTTTGAAAACTGCAAGTCTCATGCGTTTTGGTGGTGAAAAGGTAATTTAAAAAATCGTTTTGGAAATTAGTTTACTCACAGGGTACTTTCTTTGTATACATTTGACTATACGGGCCAAGCACGGGATTTACGGGAAATCGCGGGTTTTCGTTTGCCGGCGATTAAAACACTTTCATTAAGCGTCTCTTCAAAAATGAAAACATTTTTGAAAACTACAAGTCTCATGCGTTTTAGTGGTGAAAAAAAAATTTAAAAAATCGTTCGGGAAATGATTTTACTCCCTGGGTACTTTCTTTGTATACATTCGACTATACGGGCCAAGCCCGGGATATACGGGAAATCGCTGGATTTCGTTTGCCGGCGATTAAACCTCTTTTATTAAGCGTCTCATCAAAAATGAAAACATTTTTGAAAACTGCAAGTCTCATGCGTTTTAGTGGTGAAAAGGTAATTTAAAAAATCGTTTTGGAAATTAGTTTACTCACAGGGACGGGCCAAGCACGGGATTTACGGGAAATCGCGGGTTTTCGTTTGCCGGCGATTAGAACACTTTCATTAAGCGTCTCATCAAAAATGAAAACATTTCTGAAAACTACAAGTCTCATGCGTTTTAGTGGTGAAAAAATAATTTAAAAATTCGTTCGGGAAATGAGTTTACGCACTGGGTACTTTCCTTGTATACTTTTGACTATACGGGCCGAGTCCGAAATTTACGGAAAATCGCGGGTTTTCGTTTGCCGGCGATTAAACTTCTTTTATTCAGCGTCTCTTCAAAAATGAAAACATTTTTGAAAACTACAAGTCTCATGCGTTTTAGTGGTGAAAAAAAAATTTAAAAAATCGTTCGGGAAATGATTTTACTCCCTGGGTACTTTCTTTGTATACATTCGACTATACGGGCCAAGCCCGGGATATACGGGAAATCGCTGGATTTCGTTTGCCGGCGATTAAACCTCTTTTATTAAGCGTCTCATCAAAAATGAAAACATTTTTGAAAACTGCAAGTCTCATGCGTTTTAGTGGTGAAAAGGTAATTTAAAAAATCGTTTTGGAAATTAATTTACTCACAGGGACGGGCCAAGCACGGGATTTACGGGAAATCGCGGGTTTTCGTTTGCCGGCGATTAGAACACTTTCATTAAGCGTCTCATCAAAAATGAAAACATTTCTGAAAACTACAAGTCTCATGCGTTTTAGTGGTGAAACAATAATTTAAAAATTCGTTCGGGAAATGAGTTTACTCACTGGGTACTTTCCTTGTATACTTTTGACTATACGGGCCGAGTCCGAAATTTACGGAAAATCGCGGGTTTTCGTTTGCCGGCGATTAAACTTCTTTTATTCAGCGTCTCGTCAAAAATGAAAACATTTTTAAAAACTACAAGTCTCATGGGCTTTAGTGGTGAAATAATAATTTAAAAAATCGTTCGGGAAATGAGTATACAGCCTGGGTACTTTCTTTGTATACTTTTGACTATACGGGCCGAGTCCGGGATTTACGGGAAATCGCAGGTTTTCGTTTGCCGGCGATTAAACTTCTTTCATTCAGCGTCTCATCAAAAATGAAAACATTTTTGAAAACTACAAGTCTCATGCGTTTTAATGGTGAAAAGATAATTTAAAAAATCGTTCGGGAAATAAGTTTACTCCCTGGATACTTTCTTTGTATACTTTTGATTATACGGGCCGAGTCCGGGATTTACGGGAAATCGCGGGTCTTCGTTTGCCGGCGATTAAACTTCTTTTATTCAGCGTCTTATCAAAAATGAAAACATTTTTGAAAACTACAAGTCTCATGCGTTTTAGTGGCGAAAAAATAATTTAAAAATTCGTTCGGGAAATGAGTTTACTCACTGGGTACTTTCCTTGTATACTTTTGACTATACGGGCCGAGTCCGAAATTTACGGAAAATCGCGGGTTTTCGTTTGCCGGCGATTAAACTTCTTTTATTCAGCGTCTCGTCAAAAATGAAAACATTTTTAAAAACTACAAGTCTCATGGGCTTTAGTGGTGAAATAATAATTTAAAAAATCGTTCGGGAAATGAGTATACAGCCTGGGTACTTTCTTTGTATACTTTTGACTATACGGGCCGAGTCCGAGATTTACGGGAAATCGCAGGTTTTCGTTTGCCGGCGATTAAACTTCTTTCATTCAGCGTCTCATCAAAAATGAAAACATTTTTGAAAACTACAAGTCTCATGCGTTTTAATGGTGAAAAAATAATTTAAAAAATCGTTCGGGAAATAAGTTTACTCCCTGGATACTTTCTTTGTATACTTTTGATTATACGGGCCGAGTCCGGGATTTACGGGAAATCGCGGGTCTTCGTTTGCCGGCGATTAAACTTCTTTTATTCAGCGTCTTATCAAAAATGAAAACATTTTTGAAAACTACAAGTCTCATGCGTTTTAGTGGCGAAAACATAATATAAAAAATCGTTCGGGAAATGAGTTTACTCCCTGGGTACTTTCTTTGTATACTTTTGATTATACGGGCCGAGTCCGGGGTTTACGGGAAATCGCAGGTTTTCGTTTGTCGGCGATTAAACTTCTTTTATTCAGCGTCTCATCAAAAATGAAAACATTTTTGAAAACAAAAAGTCTCATGCGTTTTAGTGCTGAAAAAAAAATTTAAAAAATCGTTCGGGAAATGATTTTACTCCCTGGGTACTTTCTTTGTATACATTCGACTATACGGGCCAAGCCCGGGATATACGGGAAATCGCTGGATTTCGTTTGCCGGCGATTAAACCTCTTTTATTAAGCGTCTCATCAAAAATGAAAACATTTTTGAAAACTGCAAGTCTCATGCGTTTTAGTGGTGAAAAGGTAATTTAAAAAATCGTTTTGGAAATTAGTTTACTCACAGGGTACTTTCTTTGTATACATTCGACTATACGGGCCAAGCACGGGATTTACGGGAAATCGCGGGTTTTCGTTTGCCGGCGATTAAAACACTTTCATTAAGCGTCTCATCAAAAATGAAAACATTTCTGAAAACTGCAAGTCTCATGCGTTTTAGTGGTGAAAAAATAATTTAAAAATTCGTTCGGGAAATGAGTTTACTCACTGGGTACTTTCCTTGTATACTTTTGACTATACGGGCTGAGTCCGGGATTTACGAGAAATCGCTGGTTTTCGTTTGCCGGCAATTAAACTTCTTTTATTCAGCGTCTCATGAAAAATGAAAACATTTTTAAAAACTACAAGTCTCATGGGCTTTAGTGGTGAAATAATAATTTAAAAAATCGTTTGGGAAATGAGTTTACTCCTTGGGTACTTTCTTTGTATACTTTTGACTATACGGGCCGAGTCCGGGATTTACGGGAAATCGCGGGTTTTCGTTTGCCGGCGATTAAACTTCTTTTATTCAGCGTCTTATCAAAAATGAAAACATTTTTGAAAACTACAAGTCTCATGCGTTTTAGTGGCGAAAACATAATATAAAAAATCGTTCGGGAAATGAGTTTACTCCCTGGGTACTTTCTTTGTATACTTTTGATTATACGGGCCGAGTCCGGGGTTTACGGGAAATCGCAGGTTTTCGTTTGCCGGCGATTAAACTTCTTTTATTCAGCGTCTCATCAAAAATGAAAACATTTTTGAAAACAAAAAGTCTCATCCGTTTTAGTGGTGAAAAAATGAATTAAAAAATCGTTCGGGAAATGAGGGCCAAGCCAGGGATTTACGGGAAATCGCGGTGTTTCGTTTGCCGGCGATTAAACCTCTTTCATTAAGCGTCTCTTCAAAAATGAAAACATTTTTGAAAACTACAAGTCTCATGCGTTTTAGTGGTGAAAAAAAAAATTAAAAAATCGTTCGGGAAATGAGTTTACTCTCTGGGTACTTTCTTTGTATACTTTTGATTATACGGGCCGAGTCCGGGGTTTACGGGAAATCGCAGGTTTTTGTTTGCCGGCGATTAAACTTCTTTTATTCAGCGTCTCATCAAAAATGAAAACATTTTTGAAAACAAAAAGTCTCAGGCGTTTTAGTGGTGAAAAAATGAATTAAAAAATCGTTCGGGAAATGAGGGCCAAGCCAGGGATTTACGGGAAATCGCGGGGTTTCGTTTGCCCGCGATTAAACCTCTTTCATTAAGCGTCTCTTCAAAAATGAAAACATTTTTAAAAACTACAAGTCTCATGGGCTTTAGTGGTGAAATAATAATTTAAAAAATCGTTTGGGAAATGAGTTTACTCCCTGGGTACTTTCTTTGTATACTTTTGACTATACGGGCCGAATCCGGGATTTACGGGAAATCGCAGGTTTTTGTTTGCCGGCGATTAAACTTCTTTTATTTAGCGTCTCATCAAAAATGAAAACATTTTTGAAAACTACAAGTCTCATGCGTTTTAGTGGTGAAAAAATAATTTAAAAAATCGTTCGGGAAATGAGTTTACACCCTGGGTACTTTCTTTGTATACTTTTGACTATACGGGCCGAGTCCGGGATTTACGGGAAATCGCGGGTCTTCGTTTGCCGGCGAATAAACTTCTTTTATTCAGCGTCTTATCAAAAATGAAAACATTTTTGAAAACTACAAGTCTCATGCGTTTTAGTGGCGAAAACATAATATAAAAAATCGTTCGGGAAATGAGTTTACTCCCTGGGTACTTTCTTTGTATACTTTTGATTATACGGGCCGAGTCCGGGGTTTACGGGAAATCGCAGGTTTTTGTTTGCCGGCGATTAAACTTCTTTTATTCAGCGTCTCATCAAAAATGAAAACATTTTTGAAAACAAAAAGTCTCATGCGTTTTAGTGGTGAAAAAATGAATTAAAAAATCGTTCGGGAAATGAGGGCCAAGCCAGGGATTTACGGAAATCGCGGGGTTTCGTTTGCCGGCGATTAAACTTCTTTCATTCAGCGTCTAATCAAAAATGAAAACATTTCTGAAAACTGCAAGTCTCATGGGATTTAGTGGTGAAATAATAATTTAAAAAATCGTTTGGGAAATTAGTTTACTCCCTGGGTACTTCCTTTGTATAATTTTGACTATACGGGCCGAGTCTGGGATTTACGGGAAATCGCAGGTTTTCGTTTGCCGGCGATTAAACTTCTTTTATTCAGCGTCTCATCAAAAATGAAAACATTTTTGAAAACAAAAAGTCTCATGCGTTTTAGTGGTGAAAAAATGAATTAAAAAATCGTTCGGGAAATGAGGGCTAAGCCAGGGATTTACGGGAAATCGCGGGGTTTCGTTTGCCGGCGATTAAACCTCTTTCATTAAGCGTCTCTTCAAAAATGAAAACATTTTTGAAAACTACAAGTCTCATGCGTTTTAGTGGTGAAAAAAAAATTTAAAAAATCGTTCGGGAAATGATTTTACTCCCTGGGTACTTTCTTTGTATACATTCGACTATACGGGCCAAGCCCGGGATATACGGGAAATCGCTGGATTTCGTTTGCCGGCGATTAAACCTTTTTTATTAAGCGTCTCATCAAAAATGAAAACATTTTTGAAAACTGCAAGTCTCATGCGTTTTAGTGGTGAAAAGATAATTTAAAAAATCGTTTTGGAAATGAGTTTACTCACAGGGTACTTTCTTTGTATACATTCGACTATACGGGCCAAGCACGGGATTTACAGGAAATCGCGGGTTTTCGTTTGCCGGCGATTAAACCACTTTCATTAAGCGTCTCATCAAAAATGAAAACATTTTTAAAAACTACAAGTCTCATGGGCTTTAGTGGTGAAATAATAATTTAAAAAATCGATTGGGAAATGAGTTTACTCCTTGGGTACTTTCTTTGTATACTTTTGACTATACGGGCCGAGTCCGGGATTTACGGAAAATCGCGGGTTTTCGTTTGCCGGCGATTAAACTTCTTTTATTCAGCGTCTTATCAAAAATGAAAACATTTTTGAAAACTACAAGTCTCATGCGTTTTAGTGGTGAAAAAAAAATTTAAAAAATCGTTCGGGAAATGATTTTACTCCCTGGGTACTTTCTTTGTATACATTCGACTATACGGGCCAAGCCCGGGATATACGGGAAATCGCTGGATTTCGTTTGCCGGCGATTAAACCTTTTTTATTAAGCGTCTCATCAAAAATGAAAACATTTTTGAAAACTGCAAGTCTCATGCGTTTTAGTGGTGAAAAGATAATTTAAAAAATCGTTTTGGAAATGAGTTTACTCACAGGGTACTTTCTTTGTATACATTCGACTATACGGGCCAAGCACGGGATTTACAGGAAATCGCGGGTTTTCGTTTGCCGGCGATTAAACCACTTTCATTAAGCGTCTCATCAAAAATGAAAACATTTTTAAAAACTACAAGTCTCATGGGCTTTAGTGGTGAAATAATAATTTAAAAAATCGATTGGGAAATGAGTTTACTCCTTGGGTACTTTCTTTGTATACTTTTGACTATACGGGCCGAGTCCGGGATTTACGGAAAATCGCGGGTTTTCGTTTGCCGGCGATTAAACTTCTTTTATTCAGCGTCTTATCAAAAATGAAAACATTTTTGAAAACTACAAGTCTCATGCGTTTTAGTGGCGAAAACATAATATAAAAAATCGTTCGGGAAATGAGTTTACTCCCTGGGTACTTTCTTTGTATACTTTTGATTATACGGGCCGAGTCCGGGGTTTACGGGAAATCGCAGGTTTTCGTTTGCCGGCGATTAAACTTTTTTTATTCAGCGTCTCATCAAAAATGAAAACATTTTTGAAAACAAAAAGTCTCATGCGTTTTAGTGGTGAAAAAATGAATTAAAAAATCGTTCGGGAAATGAGGGCCAAGCCAGGGATTTACGGGAAATCGCGGGGTTTCGTTTGCCGGCGATTAAACCTCTTTCATTAAGCGTCTCTTCAAAAATGAAAACATTTTTGAAAACTACAAGTCTCATGTGTTTTAGTGGTGAAAAAAAAATTTAAAAAATCGTTCGGGAAATGATTTTACTCCCTGGGTACTTTCTTTGTATACATTCGACTATACGGGCCAAGCCCGGGATATACGGGAAATCGCTGGATTTCGTTTGCCGGCGATTAAACCTTTTTTATTAAGCGTCTCATCAAAAATGAAAACATTTTTGAAAACTGCAAGTCTCATGCGTTTTAGTGGTGAAAAGATAATTTAAAAAATCGTTTTGGAAATGAGTTTACTCACAGGGTACTTTCTTTGTATACATTCGACTATACGGGCCAAGCACGGGATTTACAGGAAATCGCGGGTTTTCGTTTGCCGGCGATTAAACCACTTTCATTAAGCGTCTCATCAAAAATGAAAACATTTTTAAAAACTACAAGTCTCATGGGCTTTAGTGGTGAAATAATAATTTAAAAAATCGATTGGGAAATGAGTTTACTCCTTGGGTACTTTCTTTGTATACTTTTGACTATACGGGCCGAGTCCGGGATTTACGGAAAATCGCGGGTTTTCGTTTGCCGGCGATTAAACTTCTTTTATTCAGCGTCTTATCAAAAATGAAAACATTTTTGAAAACTACAAGTCTCATGCGTTTTAGTGGTGAAAAAAAAATTTAAAAAATCGTTCGGGAAATGATTTTACTCCCTGGGTACTTTCTTTGTATACATTCGACTATACGGGCCAAGCCCGGGATATACGGGAAATCGCTGGATTTCGTTTGCCGGCGATTAAACCTTTTTTATTAAGCGTCTCATCAAAAATGAAAACATTTTTGAAAACTGCAAGTCTCATGCGTTTTAGTGGTGAAAAGATAATTTAAAAAATCGTTTTGGAAATGAGTTTACTCACAGGGTACTTTCTTTGTATACATTCGACTATACGGGCCAAGCACGGGATTTACAGGAAATCGCGGGTTTTCGTTTGCCGGCGATTAAACCACTTTCATTAAGCGTCTCATCAAAAATGAAAACATTTTTAAAAACTACAAGTCTCATGGGCTTTAGTGGTGAAATAATAATTTAAAAAATCGATTGGGAAATGAGTTTACTCCTTGGGTACTTTCTTTGTATACTTTTGACTATACGGGCCGAGTCCGGGATTTACGGAAAATCGCGGGTTTTCGTTTGCCGGCGATTAAACTTCTTTTATTCAGCGTCTTATCAAAAATGAAAACATTTTTGAAAACTACAAGTCTCATGCGTTTTAGTGGCGAAAACATAATATAAAAAATCGTTCGGGAAATGAGTTTACTCCCTGGGTACTTTCTTTGTATACTTTTGATTATACGGGCCGAGTCCGGGGTTTACGGGAAATCGCAGGTTTTCGTTTGCCGGCGATTAAACTTTTTTTATTCAGCGTCTCATCAAAAATGAAAACATTTTTGAAAACAAAAAGTCTCATGCGTTTTAGTGGTGAAAAAATGAATTAAAAAATCGTTCGGGAAATGAGGGCCAAGCCAGGGATTTACGGGAAATCGCGGGGTTTCGTTTGCCGGCGATTAAACCTCTTTCATTAAGCGTCTCTTCAAAAATGAAAACATTTTTGAAAACTACAAGTCTCATGTGTTTTAGTGGTGAAAAAAAAATTTAAAAAATCGTTCGGGAAATGAGTTTACTCCCTGGGTACTTTCTTTGTATACTTTTGATTATACGGGCCGAGTCCGGGGTTTACGGGAAATCGCAGGTTTTCGTTTGCCGGCGATTAAACTTCTTTTATTCAGCGTCTCATCAAAAATGAAAACATTTTTGAAAACAAAAAGTCTCATGCGTTTTAGTGGTGAAAAAATGAATTAAAAAATCGTTCGGGAAATGAGGGCCAAGCCAGGGATTTACGGGAAATCGCGGGGTTTCGTTTGCCGGCGATTAAACCTCTTTCATTAAGCGTCTCTTCAAAAATGAAAACATTTTTGAAAACTACAAGTCTCATGTGTTTTAGTGGTGAAAAAAAAATTTAAAAAATCGTTCGGGAAATGAGTTTACTCCCTGGGTACTTTCTTTGTATACTTTTGATTATACGGGCCGAGTCCGGGGTTTACGGGAAATTGCAGGTTTTCGTTTGCCGGCGATTAAACTTCTTTTATTCAGCGTCTCATCAAAAATGAAAACATTTTTGAAAACAAAAAGTCTCATGCGTTTTAGTGGTGAAAAAATGAATTAAAAAATCGTTCGGGAAATGAGGGCCAAGCCAGGGATTTACGGGAAATCGCGGGGTTTCGTTTTCCGGCGATTAAACCTCTTTCATTAAGCGTCTCTTCAAAAATGAAAACATTTTTGAAAACTACAAGTCTCATGCGTTTTAGTGGTGACAAAAAAATTTAAAAAATCGTTCGGGAAATGAGGGCCAAGCCAGGGATTTTCGGGAAATCGCGGGGTTTCGTTTGCCGGCGATTAAAACACTTTCATTAAGGGTCTCATCAAAAATGAAAACATTTCTGAAAACTACAAGTCTCATGCGTTTTAGTGGTGAAAAAATAATTTAAAAATTCGTTCGGGAAATGAGTTTACTCACTGGGTACTTTCCTTGTATACTTTTGACTATACGGGCTGAGTCCGGGATTTACGGGAAATCGCGGGGTTTCGTTTGCCGGCGATTAAACCTCTTTCATTAAGCGTCTCTTCAAAAATGAAAACATTTTTGAAAACTACAAGTCTCATGCGTTTTAGTGGTGAAAAAAAAATTTAAAAAATCGTTCGGGAAATGAGTTTACTCCCTGGGTACTTTCTTTGTATACATTCGACTATACGGGCCAAGCCCGGGATATACGGGAAATCGCGGGATTTCGTTTGCCGGCGATTAAACTTCTTTTATTAAGCGTCTCATCAAAAATGAAAACATTTTTGAAAACTGCAAGTCTCATGCGTTTTAGTGGTGAAAAGATAATTTAAAAAATCGTTTTGGAAATGAGTTTACTCACAGGGTACTTTCTTTGTATACATTCGACTATACGGGCCAAGCACGGGATTTACGGGAAATCGCGGGTTTTCGTTTGCCGGCGATTAAACCACTTTCATTAAGCGTCTCTTCAAAAATGAAAACATTTTTGAAAACAAAAAGTCTCATGCGTTTTAGTGGTGAAAAAATGAATTAAAAAATCGTTCGGGAAATGAGGGCCAAGCCAGGGATTTACGGGAAATCGCGGGGTTTCGTTTTCCGGCGATTAAACCTCTTTCATCAAGCGTCTCTTCAAAAATGAAAACATTTTTGAAAACTACAAGTCTCATGCGTTTTAGTGGTGAAAAAAAAATTTAAAAAATCGTTCGGGAAATGAGGGCCAAGCCAGGGATTTACGGGAAATCGCGGGGTTTCGTTTGCCGGCGATTAAAACACTTTCATTAAGCGTCTCATCAAAAATGAAAACATTTCTGAAAACTACAAGTCTCATGCGTTTTAGTGGTGAAAAAATAATTTAAAAATTCGTTCGGGAAATGAGTTTACTCACTGGGTACTTTCCTTGTATACTTTTGACTATACGGGCTGAGTCCGGGATTTACGAGAAATCGCTGGTTTTCGTTTGCCGGCGATTAAACTTCTTTTATTCAGCGTCTCATCAAAAATGAAAACATTTTTAAAAACTACAAGTCTCATGGGCTTTAGTGGTGAAATAATAATTTAAAAAATCGTTTGGGAAATGAGTTTACTCCTTGGGTACTTTCTTTGTATACTTTTGACTATACGGGCCGAGTCCGGGATTTACGGGAAATCGCGGGTTTTCGTTTGCCGGCGATTAAACTTCTTTTATTCAGCGTCTTATCAAAAATGAAAACATTTTTGAAAACTACAAGTCTCATGCGTTTTAGTGGCGAAAACATAATATAAAAAATCGTTCGGGAAATGAGTTTACTCCCTGGATACTTTCTTTGTATACTTTTGATTATACGGGCCGAGTCCGGGGTTTACGGGAAATCGCAGGTTTTCGTTTGCCGGCGATTAAACTTTTTTTATTCAGCGTCTCATCAAAAATGAAAACATTTTTGAAAACAAAAAGTCTCATGCGTTTTAGTGGTGAAAAAATGAATTAAAAAATCGTTCGGGAAATGAGGGCCAAGGCAGGGATTTACGGGAAATCGCGGGGTTTCGTTTGCCGGCGATTAAACCTCTTTCATTAAGCGTCTCTTCAAAAATGAAAACATTTTTGAAAACTACAAGTCTCATGCGTTTTAGTGGTGAAAAAAAAATTTAAAAAATCGTTCGGGAAATGAGTTTACTCCCTGGGTACTTTCTTTGTATACATTCGACTATACGGGCCAAGCACGGGATTTACGGGAAATCGCGGGTTTTCGTTTGCCGGCGATTAAACCACTTTCATTAAGCGTCTCTTCAAAAATGAAAACATTTTTGAAAACAAAAAGTCTCATGCGTTTTAGTGGTGAAAAAATGAATTAAAAAATCGTTCGGGAAATGAGGGCCAAGCCAGGAATTTACGGGAAATCGCGGGGTTTCGTTTTCCGGCGATTAAACCTCTTTCATCAAGCGTCTCTTCAAAAATGAAAACATTTTTGAAAACTACAAGTCTCATGCGTTTTAGTGGTGAAAAAAAAATTTAAAAAATCGTTCGGGAAATGAGGGCCAAGCCAGGGATTTACGGGAAATCGCGGGGTTTCGTTTGCCGGCGATTAAAACACTTTCATTAAGCGTCTCATCAAAAATGAAAACATTTCTGAAAACTACAAGTCTCATGCGTTTTAGTGGTGAAAAAATAATTTAAAAATTCGTTCGGGAAATGAGTTTACTCACTGGGTACTTTCCTTGTATACTTTTGACTAAACGGGCTGAGTCCGGGATTTACGAGAAATCGCTGGTTTTCGTTTGCCGGCGATTAAACTTCTTTTATTCAGCGTCTCATCAAAAATGAAAACATTTTTAAAAACTACAAGTCTCATGCGTTTTAGTGGTGAAAAAATAATTTAAAAATTCGTTCGGGAAATGAGTTTACTCACTGGGTACTTTCCTTGTATACTTTTGACTATACGGGCTGAGTCCGGGATTTACGAGAAATCGCTGGTTTTCGTTTGCCGGCGATTAAACTTCTTTTATTCAGCGTCTCATCAAAAATGAAAACATTTTTAAAAACTACAAGTCTCATGGGCTTTAGTGGTGAAATAATAATTTAAAAAATCGTTTGGGAAATGAGTTTACTCCTTGGGTACTTTCTTTGTATACTTTTGACTATACGGGCCGAGTCCGGGATTTACGGGAAATCGCGGGTTTTCGTTTGCCGGCGATTAAACTTCTTTTATTCAGCGTCTTATCAAAAATGAAAACATTTTTGAAAACTACAAGTCTCATGCGTTTTAGTGGCGAAAACATAATATAAAAAATCGTTCGGGAAATGAGTTTACTCCCTGGATACTTTCTTTGTATACTTTTGATTATACGGGCCGAGTCCGGGGTTTACGGGAAATCGCAGGTTTTCGTTTGCCGGCGATTAAACTTTTTTTATTCAGCGTCTCATCAAAAATGAAAACATTTTTGAAAACAAAAAGTCTCATGCGTTTTAGTGGTGAAAAAATGAATTAAAAAATCGTTCGGGAAATGAGGGCCAAGGCAGGGATTTACGGGAAATCGCGGGGTTTCGTTTGCCGGCGATTAAACCTCTTTCATTAAGCGTCTCTTCAAAAATGAAAACATTTTTGAAAACTACAAGTCTCATGCGTTTTAGTGGTGAAAAAAAAATTTAAAAAATCGTTCGGGAAATGAGTTTACTCCCTGGGTACTTTCTTTGTATACATTCGACTATACGGGCCAAGCACGGGATTTACGGGAAATCGCGGGTTTTCGTTTGCCGGCGATTAAACCACTTTCATTAAGCGTCTCTTCAAAAATGAAAACATTTTTGAAAACAAAAAGTCTCATGCGTTTTAGTGGTGAAAAAATGAATTAAAAAATCGTTCGGGAAATGAGGGCCAAGCCAGGAATTTACGGGAAATCGCGGGGTTTCGTTTTCCGGCGATTAAACCTCTTTCATCAAGCGTCTCTTCAAAAATGAAAACATTTTTGAAAACTACAAGTCTCATGCGTTTTAGTGGTGAAAAAAAAATTTAAAAAATCGTTCGGGAAATGAGGGCCAAGCCAGGGATTTACGGGAAATCGCGGGGTTTCGTTTGCCGGCGATTAAAACACTTTCATTAAGCGTCTCATCAAAAATGAAAACATTTCTGAAAACTACAAGTCTCATGCGTTTTAGTGGTGAAAAAATAATTTAAAAATTCGTTCGGGAAATGAGTTTACTCACTGGGTACTTTCCTTGTATACTTTTGACTAAACGGGCTGAGTCCGGGATTTACGAGAAATCGCTGGTTTTCGTTTGCCGGCGATTAAACTTCTTTTATTCAGCGTCTCATCAAAAATGAAAACATTTTTAAAAACTACAAGTCTCATGGGCTTTAGTGGTGAAATAATAATTTAAAAAATCGTTTGGGAAATGAGTTTACTCCTTGGGTACTTTCTTTGTATACTTTTGACTATACGGGCCAAGTCCGGGATTTACGGGAAATCGCGGGTTTTCGTTTGCCGGCGATTAAACTTCTTTTATTCAGCGTCTTATCAAAAATGAAAACATTTTTGAAAACTACAAGTCTCATGCGTTTTAGTGGCGAAAACATAATATAAAAAATCGTTCGGGAAATGAGTTTACTCCCTGGATACTTTCTTTTTATACTTTTGATTATACGGGCCGAGTCCGGGGTTTACGGGAAATCGCAGGTTTTCGTTTGCCGGCGATTAAACTTTTTTTATTCAGCGTCTCATCAAAAATGAAAACATTTTTGAAAACAAAAAGTCTCATGCGTTTTAGTGGTGAAAAAATGAATTAAAAAATCGTTCGGGAAATGAGGGCCAAGGCAGGGATTTACGGGAAATCGCGGGGTTTCGTTTGCCGGCGATTAAACCTCTTTCATTAAGCGTCTCTTCAAAAATGAAAACATTTTTGAAAACTACAAGTCTCATGCGTTTTAGTGGTGAAAAAAAAATTTAAAAAATCGTTCGGGAAATGAGGGCCAAGCCAGGGATTTTCGGGAAATCGCGGGGTTTCGTTTGCCGGCGATTAAAACACTTTCATTAAGCGTCTCATCAAAAATGAAAACATTTCTGAAAACTAAAAGTCTCATGCGTTTTAGTGGTGAAAAAATAATTTAAAAATTCGTTCGGGAAATGAGTTTACTCACTGGGTACTTTACTTGTATACTTTTGACTATACGGGCTGAGTCCGGGATTTACGGGAAATCGCGGGGTTTCGTTTGCCGGCGATTAAACCTCTTTCATTAAGTGTCTCTTCAAAAATGAAAACATTTTTGAAAACTACAAGTCTCATGCGTTTTAGTGGTGAAAAAAAAATTTAAAAAATCGTTCGGGAAATGAGTTTACTCCCTGGGTACTTTCCTTGTATACATTCGACTATACGGGCCAAGCCCGGGATATACGGGAAATCGCGGGATTTCGTTTGCCGGCGATTAAACTTCTTTTATTAAGCGTCTCATCAAAAATGAAAACATTTTTGAAAACTGCAAGTCTCATGCCTTTTAGTGGTGAAAAGATAATTTAAAAAATCGTTTTGGAAATGAGTTTACTCACAGGGTACTTTCTTTGTATACATTCGATTATACGGGCCAAGCACGGGATTTACGGGAAATCGCGGGTTTTCGTTTGACGGCAATTAAACCACTTTCATTAAGCGTCTCTTCAAAAATGAAAACATTTTTGAAAACAAAAAGTCTCATGCGTTTTAGTGGTGAAAAAATGAATTAAAAAATCGTTCGGGAAATGAGGGCCAAGCCAGGGATTTACGGGAAATCGCGGGGTTTCGTTTTCCGGCGATTAAACCTCTTTCATTAAGCGTCTCCTCAAAAATGAAAACATTTTTGAAAACTACAAGTCTCATGCGTTTTAGTGGTGAAAAAAAAATTTAAAAAATCGTTCGGGAAATGAGGGCCAAGCCAGGGATTTTCGGGAAATCGCGGGGTTTCGTTTGCCGGCGATTAAAACACTTTCATTAAGCGTCTCATCAAAAATGAAAACATTTCTGAAAACTACAAGTCTCATGCGTTTTAGTGGTGAAAAAATAATTTAAAAATTCGTTCGGGAAATGAGTTTACTCACTGGGTACTTTACTTGTATACTTTTGACTATACGGGCTGAGTCCGGGATTTACGGGAAATCGCGGGGTTTCGTTTGCCGGCGATTAAACCTCTTTCATTAAGCGTCTCTTCAAAAATGAAAACATTTTTGAAAACTACAAGTCTCATGCGTTTTAGTGGTGAAAAAAAAATTTAAAAAATCGTTCGGGAAATGAGTTTACTCCCTGGGTACTTTCCTTGTATACATTCGACTATACGGGCCAAGCCCGGGATATACGGGAAATCGCGGGATTTCGTTTGCCGGCGATTAAACTTCTTTTATTAAGCGTCTCATCAAAAATGAAAACATTTTTGAAAACTGCAAGTCTCATGCGTTTTAGTGGTGAAAAGATAATTTAAAAAATCGTTTTGGAAATGAGTTTACTCACAGGGTACTTTCTTTGTATACATTCGATTATACGGGCCAAGCACGGGATTTACGGGAAATCGCGGGTTTTCGTTTGCCGGCAATTAAACCACTTTCATTAAGCGTCTCTTCAAAAATGAAAACATTTTTGAAAACAAAAAGTCTCATGCGTTTTAGTGGTGAAAAAATGAATTAAAAAATCGTTCGGGAAATGAGGGCCAAGCCAGGGATTTACGGGAAATCGCGGGGTTTCGTTTTCCGGCGATTAAACCTCTTTCATTAAGCGTCTCTTCGAAAATGAAAACATTTTTGAAAACTACAAGTCTCATGCGTTTTAGTGGTGAAAAAAAAATTTAAAAAATCGTTCGGGAAATGAGGGCCAAGCCAGGGATTTACGGGAAATCGCGGGGTTTCGTTTGCCGGCGATTAAAACACTTTCATTAAGCGTCTCATCAAAAATGAAAACATTTTTAAAAACTACAAGTCTCATGGGCTTTAGTGGTGAAATAATAATTTAAAAAATCGTTTGGGAAATGAGTTTACTCCTTGGGTACTTTCTTTGTATACTTTTGACTATACGGGCCGAGTCCGGGATTTACGGGAAATCGCGGGTTTTCGTTTGCCGGCGATTAAACTTCTTTTATTCAGCGTCTTATCAAAAATGAAAACATTTTTGAAAACTACAAGTCTCATGCGTTTTAGTGGCGAAAACATAATACAAAAAATCGTTCGGGAAATGAGTTTACTCCCTGGGTACTTTCTTTGTATACTTTTGATTATACGGGCCGAGTCCGGGGTTTACGGGAAATCGCAGGTTTTCGTTTGCCGGCGATTAAACTTCTTTTATTCAGCGTCTCATCAAAAATGAAAACATTTTTGAAAACAAAAAGTCTCATGCGTTTTAGTGGTGAAAAAATGAATTAAAAAATCGTTCGGGAAATGACGGCCAAGCCAGGGATTTACGGGAAATCGCGGGGTTTTGTTTGCCGGCGATTAAACCTCTTTCATTAAGCGTCTCTTCAAAAATGAAAACATTTTTGAAAACTACAAGTCTCATGCGTTTTAGTGGTGAAAAAAAAATTTAAAAAATCGTTCGGGAAATGAGTTTACTCCCTGGGTACTTTCTTTGTATACTTTTGATTATACGGGCCGAGTCCGGGGTTTACGGGAAATCGCAGGTTTTCGTTTGCCGGCGATTAAACTTCTTTTATTCAGCGTCTCATCAAAAATGAAAACATTTTTGAAAACAAAAAGTCTCATGCGTTTTAGTGGTGAAAAAATGAATTAAAAAATCGTTCGGGAAATGAGTTTACTTCCTGGGTACTTTCTTTGTATACATTCGACTATACGGGCCAAGCCCGGGATATACCGGAAATCGCGGGATTTCGTTTGCCGGCGATTAAACCTCTTTCATTAAGCGTCTCTTCAAAAATGAAACATTTTTGAAAACTACAAGTCTCATGCGTTTTAGTGGTGAAAAAATGAATTAAAAAAACGTTCGGGAAATGAGGGCCAAGCCAGGGATTTACGGGAAATCGCGGGGTTTCGTTTGCCGGCGATTAAACCTCTTTCATTAAGCGTCTCTTCAAAAATGAAACATTTTTGAAAACTACAAGTCTCATGCGTTTTAGTGGTGAAAAAATAATTTAAAAATTCGTTCGGGAAATGAGTTTACTCACTGGGTACTTTCCTTGTATACTTTTGACTATACAGGCCGAGTCCGGGATTTACGGGAAATCGTAGGTTTTCGTTTGCCGGCGATTAAACTTCTTTTATTTAGCGTCTCATCAAAAATGAAAACATTTTTGAAAACTACAAGTCTCATGCGTTTTAGTGGTGAAAAAATAATTTAAAAAATCGTTCGGGAAATGAGTTTACACCCTGGGTACTTTCCTTGTATACTTTTGACTATGCGGGCCGAGTCCGGGATTTACGGGAAATCGCAGATTTTCGTTTGCCGGCGATTAAACTTCTTTTATTCAGCGTCTCATCAAAAATGAAAACATTTTTAAAAACTACAAGTCTCATGCGTTTTAGTGGTGAAAAAATAATTTCAAAATTCGTTCGGGAAATGAGTTTACTCACAGGGTACTTTCTTTGTATACATTCGACTATACGGGCCAAGCATGGGATTTACGGGAAATCGCGGGTTTTCGTTTGCCGGCGATTAAACTTCTTTTATTCAGCGTCTCATCAAAAATGAAAACATTTTTAAAAACTACAGGTCTCATGGGCTTTAGTGGTGAAATAATAATTTAAAAAATCGTTCGGGAAATGAGTATACACCCTGGGTACTTTCTTTGTATACTTTTGACTATACGGGCCGAGTCCGGGATTTACGGGAAATCGCAGGTTTTCGTTTGCCGGCGATTAAACTTCTTTCATTCAGCGTCTCATCAAAAATGAAAATATTTTTGAAAACTACAAGTCTCATGCGTTTTAGTGGTGAAAAAATAATTTAAAAAATCGTTCGGGAAATGAGTTTACTCCCGGGGTACTTTCTTTGTATACTTTTGATTATACGGGCCGAGTCCGGGATTTACGGGAAATCGCGGGTTTTCGTTTGCCGGCGATTAAACTTCTTTTATTCAGCGTCTTATCAAAAATGAAAACATTTTTGAAAACTACAAGTCTCATGCGTTTTAGTGGCGAAAACATAATATAAAAAATCGTTCGGGAAATGAGTTTACTGCCTGGGTACTTTCTTTGTATACTTTTGATTATACGGGCCGAGTCCGGGGTTTACGCGAAATGGCGGGTTTTAGTTTGCCGGCGATTAAACTTCTTTTATTCAGCGTCTCATCAAAAATGAAAACATTTTTGAAAACTACAAGTCTCATGCGTTTTAGTGGTGAAAAAAAAATTTAAAAAATCGTTTTGGAAATGAGTTTACTCACAGGGTACTTTCTTTGTATACATTCGACTATACGGGCCAAGCCCCGGATATACGGAAAATCGCGGGATTTCGTTTGCCGGCGATTAAACCTCTTTTATTAAGCGTCTCATCAAAAATGAAAACATTTTTGAAAACTGCAAGTCTCATGCGTTTTACTGGTGAAAAGATAATTTAAAAAATCGTTTTGGAAATGAGTTTACTCACAGGGTGCTTTCTTTGTATACATTCGACTATACGGGCCAAGCACGGGATTTACGGGAAATCGCGGGTTTTCGTTTGCCGGCGATAAAACTTCTTTTATTCAGCGTCTCATCAAAAATGAAAACATTTTTAAAAACTACAAGTCTCATGGGCTTTAGTGGTGAAATAATAATTTAAAAAATCGTTTGGGAAATGAGTTTACTCCCTGGGTACTTTCTTTGTATACTTTTGACTATACGGGCCGAGTCCGGGATTTACGGGAAATCGCAGGTTTTCGTTTGCCGGCGATTAAACTTCTTTTATTCAGCGTCTCATCAAAAATGAAAACATTTTTGAAAACTACAAGTCTCATGCGTTTTAGTGGCGAAAACATAATATAAAAAATCGTTCGGGAAATGAGTTTACTGCCTGGGTACTTTCTTTGTATACTTTTGATTATACGGGCCGAGTCCGGGGTTTACGCGAAATGGCGGGTTTTAGTTTGCCGGCGATTAAACTTCTTTCATTCAGCGTCTCATCAAAAATGAAAACATTTTTAAAAACTACAAGTCTCATGGGCTTTAGTGGTGAAATAATAATTTAAAAAATCGTTTGGGAAATGAGTTTACTCCCTGGGTACTTTCTTTGTATACTTTTGACTATACGGGCCGAGTCCGGGATTTACGGGAAATCGCAGGTTTTCGTTTGCCGGCGATTAAACTTCTTTTATTCAGCGTCTCATCAAAAATGAAAACATTTTTGAAAACTACAAGTCTCATGCGTTTTAGTGGTGAAAAAATAATTTTAAAAATCGTTCGGGAAATGAGTTTACACCATGGGTACTTTCTTTGTATACATTCGACTATATGGGCGAAGTCCGGGATTTACGGGAAATCGCGGGTTTTCGTTTGCCGGCGATTAAACTTCTTTCATTCAGCGTCTCATCAAAAATGAAAACATTTTTGAAAACTACAAGTCTCTTGCGTTTTAGTGGTGAAAAAAATATTTAAAAAATCGTTTTGGAAATGAGTTTACTCGCAGGGTACTTTCTTTGTATACATTCGACTATACGGGCCAAGCCCGGGATATACGGGAAATCGCGGGATTTCGTTTGCCGGCGATTAAACTTCTTTCATTCAGCGTCTCATCAAAAATGAAAATATTTTTGAAAACTACAAGTCTCATGCGTTTTAGTGGTGAAAAAATAATTTAAAAAATCGTTCGGGAAATGAGTTTACTCCCGGGGTACTTTCTTTGTATACTTTTGATTATACGGGCCGAGTCCGGGATTTACGGGAAATCGCGGGTTTTCGTTTGCCGGCGATTAAACTTCTTTTATTCAGCGTCTTATCAAAAATGAAAACATTTTTGAAAACTACAAGTCTCATGCGTTTTAGTGGCGAAAACATAATATAAAAAATCGTTCGGGAAATGAGTTTACTGCCTGGGTACTTTCTTTGTATACTTTTGATTATACGGGCCGAGTCCGGGGTTTACGCGAAATGGCGGGTTTTAGTTTGCCGGCGATTAAACTTCTTTCATTCAGCGTCTCATCAAAAATGAAAACATTTTTGAAAACTACAAGTCTCTTGCGTTTTAGTGGTGAAAAAAATATTTAAAAAATCGTTTTGGAAATGAGTTTACTCGCAGGGTACTTTCTTTGTATACATTCGACTATACGGGCCAAGCCCGGGATATACGGGAAATCGCGGGATTTCGTTTGCCGGCGATTAATCTTCTTTCATTCAGCGTCTCATCAAAAATGAAAATATTTTTGAAAACTACAAGTCTCATGCGTTTTAGTGGTGAAATAATAATTTAAAAAATCGTTCGGGAAATGAGTTTACTCCCGGGGTACTTTCTTTGTATACTTTTGATTATACGGGCCGAGTCCGGGATTTACGGGAAATCGCGGGTTTTCGTTTGCCGGCGATTAAACTTCTTTTATTCAGCGTCTTATCAAAAATGAAAACATTTTTGAAAACTACAAGTCTCATGCGTTTTAGTGGCGAAAACATAATATAAAAAATCGTTCGGGAAATGAGTTTACTGCCTGGGTACTTTCTTTGTATACTTTTGATTATACGGGCCGAGTCCGGGGTTTACGCGAAATGGCGGGTTTTAGTTTGCCGGCGATTAAACTTCTTTTATTCAGCGTCTCATCAAAAATGAAAACATTTTTGAAAACTACAAGTCTCATGCGTTTTAGTGGTGAAAAAAAAATTTAAAAAATCGTTTTGGAAATGAGTTTACTCACAGGGTACTTTCTTTGTATACATTCGACTATACGGGCCAAGCCCCGGATATACGGAAAATCGCGGGATTTCGTTTGCCGGCGATTAAACCTCTTTTATTAAGCGTCTCATCAAAAATGAAAACATTTTTGAAAACTGCAAGTCTCATGCGTTTTACTGGTGAAAAGATAATTTAAAAAATCGTTTTGGAAATGAGTTTACTCACAGGGTACTTTCTTTGTATACATTCGACTATACGGGCCAAGCACGGGATTTACGGGAAATCGCGGGTTTTCGTTTGCCGGCGATAAAACTTCTTTTATTCAGCGTCTCATCAAAAATGAAAACATTTTTAAAAACTACAAGTCTCATGGGCTTTAGTGGTGAAATAATAATTTAAAAAATCGTTTGGGAAATGAGTTTACTCCCTGGGTACTTTCTTTGTATACTTTTGACTATACGGGCCGAGTCCGGGATTTACGGGAAATCGCAGGTTTTCGTTTGCCGGCGATTAAACTTCTTTTATTCAGCGTCTCATCAAAAATGAAAACATTTTTGAAAACTACAAGTCTCATGCGTTTTAGTGGTGAAAAAATAATTTTAAAAATCGTTCGGGAAATGAGTTTACACCATGGGTACTTTCTTTGTATACATTCGACTATATGGGCCAAGTCCGGGATTTACGGGAAATCGCGGGTTTTCGTTTGCCGACGATTAAACTTCTTTCATTCAGCGTCTCATCAAAAATGAAAACATTTTTGAAAACTACAAGTCTCTTGCGTTTTAGTGGTGAAAAAAATATTTAAAAAATCGTTTTGGAAATGAGTTTACTCGCAGGGTACTTTCTTTGTATACATTCGACTATACGGGCCAAGCCCGGGATATACGGGAAATCGCGGGATTTCGTTTGCCGGCGATTAAACCTCTTTTATTAAGCGTCTCATCAAAAATGAAAACATTTTTGAAAACTACAAGTCTCATGGGCTTTAGTGGTGAAATAATAATTTAAAAAATCGTTTGGGAAATGAGTTTACTCCCTGGGTACTTTCTTTGTATACTTTTGACTATACGGGCCGAGTCCGGGATTTACGGGAAATCGCAGGTTTTCGTTTGCCGGCGATTAAACTTCTTTTATTCAGCGTCTCATCAAAAATGAAAACATTTTTGAAAACTACAAGTCTCATGCGTTTTAGTGGTGAAAAAATAATTCAAAAAATCGTTCGGGAAATGAGTTTACACCCTGGGTACTTTCTTTGTATACATTCGACTATACGGGCCAAGCCCGGGATTTACGGGAAATCGCGGGTTTTCGTTTGCCGGCGATTAAACTTCTTTTATTCAGCGTCTCATCAAAAATGAAAACATTTTTGAAAACTACAAGTCTCATGCGTTTTAGTGGTGAAAAAATAATTTAAAAATTCGTTCGGGAAATGAGTTTACTCACTGGGTACTTTCCTTGTATACTTTTGACTATACGGGCCGAGTCCGGGATTTACGGGAAATCGCAGGTTTTCGTTTGCCGGCGATTAAACTTCTTTTATTCAGCGTCTCATCAAAAATGAAAACATTTTTAAAAACTACAAGTCTCATGCGTTTTAGTGGTGAAAAAATAATTTCAAAATTCGTTCGGGAAATGAGTTTACTCACAGGGTACTTTCTTTGTATACATTCGACTATACGGGCCAAGCACGGGATTTACGGGAAATCGCGGGTTTTCGTTTGGCGGCTATTAAACTTCTTTTATTCAGCGTCTCATCAAAAATGAAAACATTTTTAAAAACTACAGGTCTCATGGGCTTTAGTGGTGAAATAATAATTTAAAAAATCGTTCGGGAAATGAGTATACACCCTGGGTACTTTCTTTGTATACTTTTGACTATACGGGCCGAGTCCGGGATTTACGGGAAATCGCAGGTTTTCGTTTGCCGGCGATTAAACTTCTTTCATTCAGCGTCTCATCAAAAATGAAAATATTTTTGAAAACTACAAGTCTCATGCGTTTTAGTGGTGAAAAAATAATTTAAAAAATCGTTCGGGAAATGAGTTTACTCCCGGGGTATTTTCTTTGTATACTTTTGATTATACGGGCCGAGTCCGGGATTTACGGGAAATCGCGGGTTTTCGTTTGCCGGCGATTAAACTTCTTTTATTCAGCGTCTTATCAAAAATGAAAACATTTTTGAAAACTACAAGTCTCATGCGTTTTAGTGGCGAAAACATAATATAAAAAATCGTTCGGGAAATGAGTTTACTGCCTGGGTACTTTCTTTGTATACTTTTGATTATACGGGCCGAGTCCGGGGTTTACGCGAAATGGCGGGTTTTAGTTTGCCGGCGATTAAACTTCTTTTATTCAGCGTCTCATCAAAAATGAAAACATTTTTGAAAACTACAAGTCTCATGCGTTTTAGTGGTGAAAAAAAAATTTAAAAAATCGTTTTGGAAATGAGTTTACTCACAGGGTACTTTCTTTGTATACATTCGACTATACGGGCCAAGCCCCGGATATACGGAAAATCGCGGGATTTCGTTTGCCGGCGATTAAACCTCTTTTATTAAGCGTCTCATCAAAAATGAAAACATTTTTGAAAACTGCAAGTCTCATGCGTTTTAGTGGTGAAAAGATAATTTAAAAAATCGTTTTGGAAATGAGTTTACACACAGGGTACTTTCTTTGTATACATTCGACTATACGGGCCAAGCACGGGATTTACGGGAAATCGCGGGTTTTCGTTTGCCGGCGATAAAACTTCTTTTATTCAGCGTCTCATCAAAAATGAAAACATTTTTAAAAACTACAAGTCTCATGGGCTTTAGTGGTGAAATAATAATTTAAAAAATCGTTGGGGAAATGAGTTTACTCCCTGGGTACTTTCTTTGTATACTTTTGACTATACGGGCCGAGTCCGGGATTTACGGGAAATCGCAGGTTTTCGTTTGCCGGCGATTAAACTTCTTTTATTCAGCGTCTCATCAAAAATGAAAACATTTTTGAAAACTACAAGTCTCATGCGTTTTAGTGGTGAAAAAATAATTTTAAAAATCGTTTGGGAAATGAGTTTACTCCCTGGGTACTTTCTTTGTATACTTTTGAGTATACGGGCCGAGTCCGGAATTTACGGGAAATCGCAGGTTTTCGTTTGCCGGCGATTAACTTCTTTTATTCAGCGTCTCATCAAAAATGAAAACATTTTTGAAAACTACAAGTCTCATGCGTTTTAATAGTGAAAAAATAATTTTAAAAATCGTTCGGGAAATGAGTTTACACCCTGGGTACTTTCTTTGTATACATTCGACTATACGGGCCAAGCCCGGGATTTACGGGAAATCGCGGGTTTTCGTTTGCCGGCGATTAAACTTCTTTTATTCAGCGTCTCATCAAAAATGAAAACATTTTTGAAAACTACAAGTCTCATGCGTTTTAGTGGTGAAAAAATAATTTAAAAATTCGTTCGGGAAATGAGTTTACTCACTGGGTACTTTCCTTGTATACTTCTGACTATACGGGCCGAGTCCGGGATTTACGGGAAATCGCGGGTTTTCGTTTGCCGGCGATTAAACTTCTTTTATTCAGCGTCTCATCAAAAATGAAAACATTTTTGAAAACTACAAGTCTCATGCGTTTTAGTGGTGAAAAAATAATTTAAAAATTCGTTCGGGAAATGAGTTTACTCACTGGGTACTTTCCTTGTATACTTTTGACTATACGGGCCGAGTCCGGGATTTACGGGAAATCGCGGGTTTTCGTTTGCCGGTGATTAAACTTCTTTTATTCAGCGTCTCATCAAAAATGAAAACATTTTTAAAAACTACAAGTCTCATGGGCTTTAGTGGTGAAATAATAATTTAAAAAATCGTTCGGGAAATGAGTATACACCCTGGGTACTTTCTTTGTATACTTTTGACTATACGGGCCGAGTCCGGGATTTACGAGAAATCGCAGGTTTTCGTTTGCCGGCGATTAAACTTCTTTCATTCAGCGTCTCATCAAAAATGCAAACATTTTTGAAAACTACAAGTCTCATGCGTTTTAGTGGTGAAAAAAAAATTTAAAAAATCGTTTTGGAAATGAGTTTACTCACAGGGTACTTTCATTGTATACATTCGACTATACGGGCCAAGCCCGGGATATACGGGAAATCGCGGTATTTTGTTTGCCGGCGATTAAACCTCTTTTATTAAGCGTCTCATCAAAAATGAAAACATTTTTGAAAACTACAAGTCTCATGGGCTTTAGTGGTGAAAAAAAAATTTAAAAAATCGTTCGGGAAATGAGTTTACTCCCTGGGTACTTTCTTTGTATACATTCGACTATACGGGCCAAGCCCGGGATATACGGGAAATCGCGGGATTTCGTTTGCCGGCGATTAAACTTCTTTTATTAAGCGTCTCATCAAAAATGAAAACATTTTTGAAAACTGCAAGTCTCATGCGTTTTAGTGGTGAAAAGATAATTTAAAAAATCGTTTTGGAAATGAGTTTACTCACAGGGTACTTTCTTTGTATACATTCGACTATACGGGCCAAGCACGGGATTTACGGGAAATCGCGGGTTTTCGTTTGTCGGCGATTAAACCACTTTCATTAAGCGTCTCTTCAAAAATGAAAACATTTTTGAAAACAAAAAGTCTCATGCGTTTTAGTGGTGAAAAAATGAATTAAAAAATCGTTCGGGAAATGAGGGCCAAGCCAGGGATTTACGGGAAATCGCGGGGTTTCGTTTTCCGGCGATTAAACCTCTTTCATTAAGCGTCTCTTCAAAAATGAAAACATTTTTGAAAACTACAAGTCTCATGCGTTTTAGTGGTGAAAAAAAAATTTAAAAAATCGTTCGGGAAATGAGGGCCAAGCCAGGGATTTACGGGAAATCGCGGGGTTTCGTTTGCCGGCCATTAAACCTCTTTCATTAAGCGTCTCTTCAAAAATGAAACATTTTTGAAAACTACAAGTCTCATGCGTTTTAGTGGTGAAAAAATGAATTAAAAAAACGTTCGGGAAATGAGGGCCAAGCCAGGGATTTACGGGAAATCGCGGGGTTTCGTTTGCCGGCGAATAAACCTCTTTCATTAAGCGTCTCTTCAAAAATGAAACATTTTTGAAAACTACAAGTCTCATGCGTTTTAGTGGTGAAAAAATAATTTAAAAATTCGTTCGGGAAATGAGTTTACTCACTGGGTACTTTCCTTGTATACTTTTGACTATACGGGCCGAATCCGGGATTTACGGGAAATCGCAGGTTTTCGTTTGCCGGCGATTAAACTTCTTTTATTTAGCGTCTCATCAAAAATGAAAACATTTTTGAAAACTACAAGTCTCATGCGTTTTAGTGGTGAAAAAATAATTTAAATAATCGTTCGGGAAATGAGTTTACACCCTGGGTACTTTCCTTGTATACTTTTGACTATGCGGGCCGAGTCCGGGATTTACGGGAAATCGCAGGTTTTCGTTTGCCGGCGATTAAACTTCTCTTATTCAGCGTCTCATCAAAAATGAAAACATTTTTAAAAACTACAAGTCTCATGCGTTTTAGTGGTGAAAAAATAATTTCAAAATTCGTTCGGGAAATGAGTTTACTCACAGGGTACTTTCTTTGTATACATTCGACTATACGGGCCAAGCACGGGATTTACGGGAAATCGCGGGTTTTCGTTTGCCGGCGATTAAACTTCTTTTATTCAGCGTCTCATCAAAAATGAAAACATTTTTAAAAACTACAAGTCTCATGGGCTTTAGTGGTGAAATAATAATTTAAAAAATCGTTCGGGAAATGAGTATACACCCTGGGTACTTTCTTTGTATACTTTTGACTATACGGGCCGAGTCCGGGATTTACGGGAAATCGCAGGTTTTCGTTTGCCGGCGATTAAACTTCTTTCATTCAGCGTCTCATCAAAAATGAAAATATTTTTGAAAACTACAAGTCTCATGCGTTTTAGTGGCGAAAACATAATATAAAAAATCGTTCGGGAAATGAGTTTACTGCCTGGGTACTTTCTTTGTATACTTTTGATTATACGGGCCGAGTCCGGGGTTTACGCGAAATGGCGGGTTTTAGTTTGCCGGCGATTAAACTTCTTTTATTCAGCGTCTCATCAAAAATGAAAACATTTTTAAAAAACTACAAGTCTCATGCGTTTTAGTGGTGAAAAAATAATTTTAAAAATCGTTCGGGAAATGAGTTTACACCCTGGGTACTTTCTTTGTATACATTCGACTATACGGGCCAAGCCCGGGATTTTCGGGAAATCGCGGGTTTTCGTTTGCCGGCGATTAAACTTCTTTTATTCAGCGTCTCATCAAAAATGAAAACATTTTTGAAAACTACAAGTCTCATGCGTTTTAGTGGTGAAAAAATAATTTAAAAATTCGTTCGGGAAATGAGTTTACTCACTGGGTACTTTCCTTGTATACTTTTGACTATACGGGCCGAGTCCGCATTTACGGGAAATCGCGGGTTTTCGTTTGCCGGCGATTAAACTTCTTTTATTCAGCGTCTCATCAAACATGAAAACATTTTTAAAAACTACAAGTCTCATGCGTTTTAGTGGTGAAAAAATAATTTAAAAAATCGTTTTGGAAATGAGTTTACTCCCTGGGTACTTTCTTTGTATACTTTTGATTATACGGGCCGAGTCCGGGATTTACGGGAAATCGCGGGTTTTCTTTTGCCGGCGATTAAACTTCTTTTATTCAGCGTCTCATCAAAAATGAAAACATTTTTGAAAACTACAAGTCTCATGCGTTTTAGTGGTGAAAAAATAATTTTAAAAATCGTTCGGGAAATGAGTTTACACCCTGGGTACTTTCTTTGTATACATTCGACTATACGGGCCAAGCCCAGGATTTACGGGAAATCGCGGGTTTTCGTTTGCCGGCGATTAAACTTCTTTTATTCAGCGTCTCATCAAAAATGAAAACATTTTTGAAAACTACAAGTCTCATGCGTTTTAGTGGTGAAAAAATAGTTTAAAAATTCGTTCGGGAAATGAGTTTACTCACTGGGTACTTTCCTTGTATACTTTTGACTATACGGGCCGAGTCCGGATTTACGGGAAATCGCGGGTTTTCGTTTGCCGGCGATTAAACTTCTTTTATTCAGCGTCTCATCAAAAATGAAAACATTTTTAAAAACTACAAGTCTCATGGGCTTTAGTGGTGAAATAATAATTTAAAAAATCGTTCGGGAAATGAGTATACACCCTGGGTACTTTCTTTGTATACTTTTGACTATACGGGCCGAGTCCGGGATTTACGAGAAATAGCAGGTTTTCGTTTGCCGGCGATTAAACTTCTTTCATTCAGCGTCTCATCAAAAATGAAAACATTTTTGAAAACTACAAGTCTCATGCGTTTTAGTGGTGAAAAAAAAATTTAAAAAATCGTTTTGGAAATGAGTTTACTCGCAGGGTACTTTCTTTGTATACATTCGACTATACGGGCCAAGCACGGGATTTACGGGAAATCGCGGGTTTTCGTTTGCCGGCGATTAAACTTCTTTTATTCAGCGTCTCATCAAAAATGAAAACATTTTTAAAAACTACAAGTCTCATGCGTTTTAGTGGTGAAAAAATAATTTAAAAAATCGTTTTGGAAATGAGTTTACTCCCTGGGTACTTTCTTTGTATACTTTTGATTATACGGGCCGAGTCCGGGATTTACGGGAAATCGCGGGTTTTCGTTTGCCGGCGATTAAACTTCTTTTATTCAGCGTCTCATCAAAAATGAAAACATTTTTGAAAACTACAAGTCTCATGCGTTTTAGTGGTGAAAAAATAATTTTAAAAATCGTTCGGGAAATGAGTTTACACCCTGGGTACTTTCTTTGTATACATTCGACTATACGGGCCAAGCCCAGGATTTACGGGAAATCGCGGGTTTTCGTTTGCCGGCGATTAAACTTCTTTTATTCAGCGTCTCATCAAAAATGAAAACATTTTTGAAAACTACAAGTCTCATGCGTTTTAGTGGTGAAAAAATAGTTTAAAAATTCGTTCGGGAAATGAGTTTACTCACTGGGTACTTTCCTTGTATACTTTTGACTATACGGGCCGAGTCCGGATTTACGGGAAATCGCGGGTTTTCGTTTGCCGGCGATTAAACTTCTTTTATTCAGCGTCTCATCAAAAATGAAAACATTTTTAAAAACTACAAGTCTCATGGGCTTTAGTGGTGAAATAATAATTTAAAAAATCGTTCGGGAAATGAGTATACACCCTGGGTACTTTCTTTGTATACTTTTGACTATACGGGCCGAGTCCGGGATTTACGAGAAATAGCAGGTTTTCGTTTGCCGGCGATTAAACTTCTTTCATTCAGCGTCTCATCAAAAATGAAAACATTTTTGAAAACTACAAGTCTCATGCGTTTTAGTGGTGAAAAAAAAATTTAAAAAATCGTTTTGGAAATGAGTTTACTCGCAGGGTACTTTCTTTGTATACATTCGACTATACGGGCCAAGCCCGGGATATACGGGAAATCGCGGGATTTCGTTTGCCGGCGATTAAACCTCTTTTATTAAGCGTCTCATCAAAAATGAAAACATTTTTGAAAACTACAAGTCTCATGGGCTTTAGTGGTGAAATAATAATTTAAAAAATCGTTCGGGAAATGAGTTTACTCCCTGGGTACTTTCTTTGTACACTTTTGACTATACGGGCCGAGTCCGGGATTTACGGGAAATCGCAGGTTTTCGTTTGCCGGCGATTAAACTTCTTTTATTCAGCGTCTCATCAAAAATGAAAACATTTTTGAAAACTACAAGTCTCATGCGTTTTAGTGGTGAAAAAATAATTTAAAAAATCGTTCGGGAAATGAGTTTACACCCTGGGTACTTTCTTTGTATACATTCGACTATACGGGCCAAGCCCGGGATTTACGGGAAATCGCGGGTTTTCGTTTGCCGGCGATTAAACTTCTTTTATTCAGCGTCTCATCAAAAATGAAAACATTTTTGAAAACTACAAGTCTCATGCGTTTTAGTGGTGAAAAAATAATTTAAAAATTCGTTCGGGAAATGAGTTTACTCACTGGGTACTTTCCTTGTATACTTTTGACTATACGGGCCGAGTCCGGGATTTACGGGAAATCGCGGGTTTTCGTTTGCCGGCGATTAAACTTCTTTTATTCAGCGTCTCATCAAAAATGAAAACATTTCTGAAAACTACAAGTCTTATGCGTTTAAGTGGTGAAAAAATAATTAAAAAAATCGTTCGGGAAATGAGTTTACTCCCTGGGTACTTTCTTTGTATACTTTTGATTATACGGGCCGAGTCCGGGGTTTACGGGAAATGGCGGGTTTTAATTTGCCGGCGATTAAACTTCTTTTATTCAGCGTCTCATCAAAAATGAAAACATTTTTGAAAACTACAAGTCTCATGCGTTTTAGTGGCGAAAACATAATATAAAAAATCGTTCGGGAAATGAGTTTACTCCCTGGGTACTTTCTTTGTATACTTTTGATTATACGGGCCGAGTCCGGGGTTTACACGAAATGGCGGGTTTTAGTTTGCCGGCGTTAAACTTCTTTTATTCAGCGTCTCATCAAAAATGAAAACATTTTTAAAAACTACAAGTCTCATGCGTTTTAGTGGTGAAAAAAAAATTTAAAAAATCGTTTTGGAAATGAGTTTACTCACAGGGTACTTTCTTTGTATACATTCGACTATACGGGCCAAGCCCGGGATATACGGGAAATCGCGGGATTTCGTTTGCCGGCGATTAAACCTTTTTTATTAAGCGTCTCATCAAAAATGAAAACATTTTTGAAAACTGCAAGTCTCATGCGTTTTAGTGGTGAAAAGATAATTTAAAAAATCGTTTTGGAAATGAGTTTACTCACAGGGTACTTTCTTTGTATACATTCGACTATACGGGCCAAGCACGGGATTTACGGGAAATCGCGGGTTTTCGTTTGCCGGCGATTAAACTTCTTTTATTCAGCGTCTCATCAAAAATGAAAACATTTTTAAAAACTACAAGTCTCATGGGCTTTAGTGGTGAAATAATAATTTAAAAAATCGTTTGGGAAATGAGTTTACTCCCTGGGTACTTTCTTTGTATACTTTTGAGTATACGGGCCGAGTCCGGGATTTACGGGAAATCGCAGGTTTTCGTTTGCCGGCGATTAACTTCTTTTATTCAGCGTCTCATCAAAAATGAAAACATTTTTTAAAACTACAAGTCTCATGCGTTTTAGTGGTGAAAAAATAATTTTAAAAATCGTTCGGGAAATGAGTTTACACCCTGGGTACTTTCTTTGTATACATTCGACTATACGGGCCAAGCCCGGGATTTACGGGAAATCGCGGGTTTTCGTTTGCCGGCGATTAAACTTCTTTTATTCAGCGTCTCATCAAAAATGAAAACATTTTTGAAAACTACAACTCTCATGCGTTTTAGTGGTGAAAAAATAATTTAAAAATTCGTTCGGGAAATGAGTTTACTCACTGGGTACTTTCCTTGTATACTTTTGACTATACGGGCCGAGTCCGGGATTTACGGGAAATCGCGGGTTTTCGTTTGCCGGCTATTAAACTTCTTTTATTCAGCGTTTCATCAAAAATGAAAACATTTTTAAAAACTACAAGTCTCATGGGCTTTAGTGGTGAAATAATAATTTAAAAAATCGTTCGGGAAATGAGTATACACCCTGGGTACTTTCTTTGTATACTTTTGACTATACGGGCCGAGTCCGGGATTTACGAGAAATCGCAGGTTTTCGTTTGCCGGCGATTAAACTTCTTTCATTCAGCGTCTCATCAAAAATGAAAACATTTTTGAAAACTACAAGTCTCATGCGTTTTAGTAATGAAAAAAAAATTTAAAAAATCGTTTTGGAAATGAGTTTACTCACAGGGTACTTTCTTTGTATACATTCGACTATACGGGCCAAGCCCGGGATATACGGGAAATCGCGGTATTTCGTTTGCCGGCGATTAAACCTCTTTTATTAAGCGTCTCATCAAAAATGAAAACATTTTTGAAAACTACAAGTCTCATGGGCTTTAGTGGTGAAATAATATTTTAAAAAATCGTTCGGGAAATGAGTTTACACCCTGGGTACTTTCTTTGTATACATTCGACTATACGGGTCAAGCCCGGGATTTACGGGAAATCGCGGGTTTTCGTTTGCCGGCGATTAAACTTCTTTTATTCAGCGTCTCATCAAAAATGAAAACATTTTTGAAAACTACAAGTCTCATGCGTTTTAGTGGTGAAAAAATAATTTAAAAATTCGTTCGGGAAATGAGTTTACTCACTGGGTACTTTCCTTGTATACTTTTGACTATACGGGCCGAGTCCGGGATTTACAGGAAATCACGGGTTTTCGTTTGCCGGCGATTAAACTTCTTTTATTCAGCGTCTCATCAATAATGAAAACATTTCTGAAAACTACAAGTCTTATGCGTTTAAGTGGTGAAAAAATAATTAAAAAAATCGTTCGGGAAATGAGTTTACTCCCTGGGTACTTTCTTTGTATACTTTTGATTATACGGGCCGAGTCCGGGGTTTACGGGAAATGGCGGGTTTTAATTTGCCGGCGATTAAACTTCTTTCATTCAGCGTCTCATCAAAAATGAAAACATTTTTGAAAACTACAAGTCTCATGCGTTTTAGTGGTGAAAAAATAATTTAAAAAATCGTTCGGGAAATGAGTTTACTCCCTGGGTACTTTCTTTGTATACTTTTGATTATACGGGCCGAGTCCGGGGTTTACGGGAAATGGCGGGTTTTAGTTTGCCGGCGATTAAACTTCTTTTATGCAGCGTCTTATCAAAAATGAAAACATTTTTAAAAAGTACAAGTCTCATGCGTTTTAGTGGTGAAATAATATTTTAAAAAATCGTTCGGGAAATGAGTTTACACCCTGGGTACTTTCTTTGTATACATTCGACTATACGGGTCAAGCCCGGGATTTACGGGAAATCGCGGGTTTTCGTTTGCCGGCGATTAAACTTCTTTTATTCAGCGTCTCATCAAAAATGAAAACATTTTTGAAAACTACAAGTCTCATGCGTTTTAGTGGTGAAAAAATAATTTAAAAATTCGTTCGGGAAATGAGTTTACTCACTGGGTACTTTCCTTGTATACTTTTGACTATACGGGCCGAGTCCGGGATTTACAGGAAATCACGGGTTTTCGTTTGCCGGCGATTAAACTTCTTTTATTCAGCGTCTCATCAATAATGAAAACATTTCTGAAAACTACAAGTCTTATGCGTTTAAGTGGTGAAAAAATAATTAAAAAAATCGTTCGGGAAATGAGTTTACTCCCTGGGTACTTTCTTTGTATACTTTTGATTATACGGGCCGAGTCCGGGGTTTACGGGAAATGGCGGGTTTTAATTTGCCGGCGATTAAACTTCTTTCATTCAGCGTCTCATCAAAAATGAAAACATTTTTGAAAACTACAAGTCTCATGCGTTTTAGTGGTGAAAAAATAATTTAAAAAATCGTTCGGGAAATGAGTTTACTCCCTGGGTACTTTCTTTGTATACTTTTGATTATACGGGCCGAGTCCGGGGTTTACGGGAAATGGCGGGTTTTAGTTTGCCGGCGATTAAACTTCTTTTATGCAGCGTCTTATCAAAAATGAAAACATTTTTAAAAAGTACAAGTCTCATGCGTTTTAGTGGTGAAAAGATAATTTAAAAAATCGTTTTGGAAATGAGTTTACTCACAGGGTACTTTCTTTGTACACTTTTGACTATACGGGCCGAGTCCGGGATTTACGGGAAATCGCAGGTTTTCGTTTGCCGGCGATTAAACTTCTTTCATTCAGCGTCTCATCAAAAATGAAAACATTTTTGAAAACTACAAGTCTCATGCGTTTTAGTGGTGAAAAAATAATTTAAAATATCGTTCGGGAAATGAGTTTACTCCCTGGGTACTTTCTTTGTATACTTTTGATTATACGGGCCGAGTCCGGGGTTTACGGGAAATGGCGGGTTTTAGTTTGCCGGTGATTAAACGTCTTTTATTCAGCGTCTCATAAAAAATGAAAACATTTTTGAAAACTACAAATCTCATGCGTTTTAGTGGTGAAAAGATAAATTAAAAAATCGTTTTGGAAATGAGTTTACTCACAGGGTACTTTCTTTGTACACTTTTGACTATACGGGCCGAGTCCGGGATTTACGGGAAATCGCAGGTTTTCGTTTGCCGGCGATTAAACTTCTTTCATTCAGCGTCTCATCTAAAATGAAAACATTTTTGAAAACTACAAGTCTCATGCGTTTTAGTGGTGAAAAAATAATTTAAAAAATCGTTCGGGAAATGAGTTTACACCCTGGGTACTTTCTTTGTATACATTCGACTATACGGGCCAAGCCCGGGATTTACGGGAAATCGCGGGTTTTCGTTTGCCGGCGATTAAACTTCTTTTATTCAGCGTCTCATCAAAAATGAAAACATTTTTGAAAACTACAAGTCTCATGCGTTTTAGTGGTGAAAAAATAATTTAAAAATTCGTTCGGGAAATGAGTTTACTCACTGGGTACTTTCCTTGTATACTTTTGACTATACGGGCCGAGTCCGGGATTTACGGGAAATCGCGGGTTTTCGTTTGCCGGCGATTAAACTTCTTTTATTCAGCGTTTCATCAAAAATGAAAACATTTTTAAAAACTACAAGTCTCATGGGCTTTAGTGGTGAAATAATAATTTAAAAAATCGTTCGGGAAATGAGTATACACCCTGGGTACTTTCTTTGTATACTTTTGACTATACGGGCCGAGTCCGGGATTTACGAGAAATCGCAGGTTTTCGTTTGCCGGCGATTAAACTTCTTTCATTCAGCGTCTCATCAAAAATGAAAACATTTTTGAAAACTACAAGTCTCATGCGTTTTAGTAATGAAAAAAAAATTTAAAAAATCGTTTTGGAAATGAGTTTACTCACAGGGTACTTTCTTTGTATACATTCGACTATACGGGCCAAGCCCGGGATATACGGGAAATCGCGGTATTTCGTTTGCCGGCGATTAAACCTCTTTTATTAAGCGTCTCATCAAAAATGAAAACATTTTTGAAAACTACAAGTCTCATGGGCTTTAGTGGTGAAATAATATTTTAAAAAATCGTTCGGGAAATGAGTTTACACCCTGGGTACTTTCTTTGTATACATTCGACTATACGGGTCAAGCCCGGGATTTACGGGAAATCGCGGGTTTTCGTTTGCCGGCGATTAAACTTCTTTTATTCAGCGTCTCATCAAAAATGAAAACATTTTTGAAAACTACAAGTCTCATGCGTTTTAGTGGTGAAAAAATAATTTAAAAATTCGTTCGGGAAATGAGTTTACTCACTGGGTACTTTCCTTGTATACTTTTGACTATACGGGCCGAGTCCGGGATTTACAGGAAATCACGGGTTTTCGTTTGCCGGCGATTAAACTTCTTTTATTCAGCGTCTCATCAATAATGAAAACATTTCTGAAAACTACAAGTCTTATGCGTTTAAGTGGTGAAAAAATAATTAAAAAAATCGTTCGGGAAATGAGTTTACTCCCTGGGTACTTTCTTTGTATACTTTTGATTATACGGGCCGAGTCCGGGGTTTACGGGAAATGGCGGGTTTTAATTTGCCGGCGATTAAACTTCTTTCATTCAGCGTCTCATCAAAAATGAAAACATTTTTGAAAACTACAAGTCTCATGCGTTTTAGTGGTGAAAAAATAATTTAAAAAATCGTTCGGGAAATGAGTTTACTCCCTGGGTACTTTCTTTGTATACTTTTGATTATACGGGCCGAGTCCGGGGTTTACGGGAAATGGCGGGTTTTAGTTTGCCGGCGATTAAACTTCTTTTATGCAGCGTCTTATCAAAAATGAAAACATTTTTAAAAAGTACAAGTCTCATGCGTTTTAGTGGTGAAAAGATAATTTAAAAAATCGTTTTGGAAATGAGTTTACTCACAGGGTACTTTCTTTGTACACTTTTGACTATACGGGCCGAGTCCGGGATTTACGGGAAATCGCAGGTTTTCGTTTGCCGGCGATTAAACTTCTTTCATTCAGCGTCTCATCAAAAATGAAAACATTTTTGAAAACTACAAGTCTCATGCGTTTTAGTGGTGAAAAAATAATTTAAAATATCGTTCGGGAAATGAGTTTACTCCCTGGGTACTTTCTTTGTATACTTTTGATTATACGGGCCGAGTCCGGGGTTTACGGGAAATGGCGGGTTTTAGTTTGCCGGTGATTAAACGTCTTTTATTCAGCGTCTCATAAAAAATGAAAACATTTTTGAAAACTACAAATCTCATGCGTTTTAGTGGTGAAAAGATAAATTAAAAAATCGTTTTGGAAATGAGTTTACTCACAGGGTACTTTCTTTGTACACTTTTGACTATACGGGCCGAGTCCGGGATTTACGGGAAATCGCAGGTTTTCGTTTGCCGGCGATTAAACTTCTTTCATTCAGCGTCTCATCTAAAATGAAAACATTTTTGAAAACTACAAGTCTCATGCGTTTTAGTGGTGAAAAAATATTTTAAAAAATCGTTCGGGAAATGAGTTTACACCCTGGGTACTTTCTTTGTATACATTCGACTATACGGGCCAAGCCCGGGATTTACGGGAAATCGCGGGTTTTCGTTTGCCGGCGATTAAACTTCTTTTATTCAGCGTCTCATCAAAAATGAAAACATTTTTGAAAACTACAAGTCTCATGCGTTTTAGTGGTGAAAAAATAATTTAAAAATTCGTTCGGGAAATGAGTTTACTCACTGGGTACTTTCCTTGTATACTTTTGACTATACGGGCCGAGTCCGGGATTTACGGGAAATCGCGGGTTTTCGTTTGCCGGCGATTAAACTTCTTTTATTCAGCGTCTCATCAAAAATGAAAACATTTCTGAAAACTACAAGTCTTATGCGTTTAAGTGGTGAAAAAATAATTAAAAAAATCGTTCGGGAAATGACTTTACTCCCTGGGTACTTTCTTTGTATACTTTTGATTATACGGGCCGAGTCCGGGGTTTACGGGAAATGGCGGGTTTTAATTTGCCGGCGATTAAACTTCATTCATTCAGCGTTTCATCAAAAATGAAAACATTTTTGAAAACTACAAGTCTCATGCGTTTTAGTGGTGAAAAAATAATTTAAAAAATCGTTCGGGAAATGAGTTTACTCCCTGGGTACTTTCTTTGTATACTTTTGATTATACGGGCCGAGTCCGGGATTTACGGGAAATCGCGGGTTTTCGTTTGCCGGCGATTAAACTTCTTTTATTCAGCGTCTTATCAAAAATGAAAACATTTTTGAAAACTACAAGTCTCATGCGTTTTAGTGGCGAAAACATAATATAAAAAATCGTTCGGGAAATGAGTTTACTCCCTGGGTACTTTCTTTGTATACTTTTGATTATACGGGCCGAGTCCGGGGTTTACACGAAATGGCGGGTTTTAGTTTGCCGGCGTTAAACTTCTTTTATTCAGCGTCTCATCAAAAATGAAAACATTTTTGAAAACTACAAGTCTCATGCGTTTTAGTGGTGAAAAAAAAATTTAAAAAATCGTTTTGGAAATGAGTTTACTCACAGGGTACTTTCTTTGTATACATTCGACTATACGGGCCAAGCCCGGGATATACGGGAAATCGCGGGATTTCGTTTGCCGGCGATTAAACCTCTTTTATTAAGCGTCTCATCAAAAATGAAAACATTTTTGAAAACTGCAAGTCTCATGCGTTTTAGTGGTGAAAAGATAATTTAAAAAATCGTTTTGGAAATGAGTTTACTCACAGGGTACTTTCTTTGTATACATTCGACTATACGGGCCAAGCACGGGATTTACGGGAAATCGCGGGTTTTCGTTTGCCGGCGATTAAACTTCTTTTATTCAGCGTCTCATCAAAAATGAAAACATTTTTAAAAACTACAAGTCTCATGGGCTTTAGTGGTGAAATAATAATTTAAAAAATCGTTTGGGAAATGAGTTTACTCCCTGGGTACTTTCTTTGTATACTTTTGAGTATACGGGCCGAGTCCGGGATTTACGGGAAATCGCAGGTTTTCGTTTGCCGGCGATTAACTTCTTTTATTCAGCGTCTCATCAAAAATGAAAACATTTTTGAAAACTACAAGTCTCATGCGTTTTAGTGGTGAAAAAATAATTTTAAAAATCGTTCGGGAAATGAGTTTACACCCTGGGTACTTTCTTTGTATACATTCGACTATACGGGCCAAGCCCGGGATTTACGGGAAATCGCGGGTTTTCGTTTGCCGACGATTAAACTTCTTTTGTTCAGCGTCTCATCAAAAATGAAAACATTTTTGAAAACTACAAGTCTCATGCGTTTTAGTGGTGAAAAAATAATTTAAAAATTCGTTAGGGAAATGAGTTTACTCACTGGGTACTTTCCTTGTATACTTTTGACTATACGGGCCGAGTCCGGGATTTACGGGAAATCGCAGGTTTTCGTTTGCCGGCGATTAAACTTCTTTTATTCAGCGTCTCATCAAAAATGAAAACATTTTTGAAAACTACAAGTCTCATGCGTTTTAGTGGTGAAATAATATTTTAAAAAATCGTTTGGGAAATGAGTTTACTCCCTGGGTACTTTCTTTGTATACTTTTGACTATACGGGCCAAGCCCGGGATATACGGGAAATCGCGGTATTTCGTTTGCCGGCGATTAAACCTCTTTTATTAAGCGTCTCATCAAAAATGAAAACATTTTTGAAAACTACAAGTCTCATGGGCTTTAGTGGTGAAATAATAATTTAAAAAATCGTACGGGAAATGAGTTTACACCCTGGGTACTTTCTTTGTATACATTCGACTAAACGGGCCAAGCCCGGGATTTACGGGAAATCGCGGGTTTTCGTTTGCCGGCGATTAAACTTCTTTTATTCAGCGTCTCATCAAAAATGAAAACATTTTTGAAAACTACAAGTCTCATGCGTTTTAGTGGTGAAAAAATAATTTAAAAATTCGTTCGGGAAATGAGTTTACTCACTGGGTACTTTCCTTGTATACTTTTGACTATACGGGCCGCGTCCGGGATTTACGGGAAATCGCGGGTTTTCGTTTGCCGGCGATTAAACTTCTTTTATTCAGCGTCTCATCAATAATGAAAACATTTCTGAAAACTACAAGTCTTATGCGTTTAAGTGGTGAAAAAATAATTAAAAAAATCGTTCGGGAAATGAGTTTACTCCCTGGGTACTTTCTTTGTATACTTTTGATTATACGGGCCGAGTCCGGGGTTTACGGGAAATGGCGGGTTTTAATTTGCCGGCGATTAAACTTCTTTCATTCAGCGTCTCATCAAAAATGAAAACATTTTTGAAAACTACAAGTCTCATGCGTTTTAGTGGTGAAAAAATAATTTAAAAAATCGTTCGGGAAATGAGTTTACTCCCTGGGTACTTTCTTTGTATACTTTTGATTATACGGGCCGAGTCCGGGGTTTACGGGAAATGGCGGGTTTTAGTTTGCCGGCGATTAAACTTCTTTTATTCAGCGTCTTATCAAAAATGAAAACATTTTTAAAAAGTACAAGCTTCATGCGTTTTAGTGGTGAAAAGATAATTTAAAAAATCGTTTTGGAAATGAGTTTACTCACAGGGTACTTTCTTTGTACACTTTTGACTATACGGGCCGAGTCCGGGATTTACGGGAAATCGCAGGTTTTCGTTTGCCGGCGATTAAACTTCTTTCATTCAGCGTCTCATCAAAAATGAAAACATTTTTGAAAACTACAAGTCTCATGCGTTTTAGTGGTGAAAAAATAATTTAAAATATCGTTCGGGAAATGAGTTTACTCCCTGGGTACTTTCTTTGTATACTTTTGATTATACGGGCCGAGTCCGGGGTTTACGGGAAATGGCGGGTTTTAGTTTGCCGGTGATTAAACTTCTTTTATTCAGCGTCTCATCAAAAATGAAAACATTTTTGAAAACTACAAATCTCATGCGTTTTAGTGGTGAAAAGATAAATTAAAAAATCGTTTTGGAAATGAGTTTACTCACAGGGTACTTTCTTTGTACACTTTTGACTATACGGGCCGAGTCCGGGATTTACGGGAAATCGCAGGTTTTCGTTTGCCGGCGATTAAACTTCTTTCATTCAGCGTCTCATCTAAAATGAAAACATTTTTGAAAACTACAAGTCTCATGCGTTTTAGTGGTGAAAAAATAATTTAAAAAATCGTTCGGGAAATGAGTTTACACCCTGGCTACTTTCTTTGTATACATTCGACTATACGGGCCAAGCCCGGGATTTACGGGAAATCGCGGGTTTTCGTTTGCCGGCGATTAAACTTCTTTTATTCAGCGTCTCATCAAAAATGAAAACATTTTTGAAAACTACAAGTCTCATGCGTTTTAGTGGTGAAAAAATAATTTAAAAATTCGTTCGGGAAATGAGTTTACTCACTGGGTACTTTCCTTGTATACTTTTGACTATACGGGCCGAGTCCGGGATTTACGGGAAATCGCGGGTTTTCGTTTGCCGGCGATTAAACTTCTTTTATTCAGCGTCTCATCAAAAATGAAAACATTTTTGAAAACTACAAGTCTCATGCGTTTTATTGGCGAAAACATAATATAAAAAATCGTTCGGGAAATGAGTTTACTCCCTGGGTACTTTCTTTGTATACTTTTGATTATACGGGCCGAGTCCGGGGTTTACACGAAATGGCGGGTTTTAGTTTGCCGGCGTTAAACTTCTTTTATTCAGCGTCTCATCAAAAATGAAAACATTTTTGAAAACTACAAGTCTCATGCGTTTTAGTGGTGAAAAAAAAATTTAAAAAATCGTTTTGGAAATGAGTTTACTCACAGGGTACTTTCTTTGTATACATTCGACTATACGGGCCAAGCCCGGGATATACGGGAAATCGCGGGATTTCGTTTGCCGGCGATTAAACCTCTTTTATTAAGCGTCTCATCAAAAATGAAAACATTTTTGAAAACTGCAAGTCTCATGCGTTTTAGTGGTGAAAAGATAATTTAAAAAATCGTTTTGGAAATGAGTTTACTCACAGGGTACTTTCTTTTTATACATTCGACTATACGGGCCAAGCACGGGATTTACGGGAAATCGCGGGTTTTCGTTTGCCGGCGATTAAACTTCTTTTATTCAGCGTCTCATCAAAAATGAAAACATTTTTAAAAACTACAAGTCTCATGGGCTTTAGTGGTGAAATAATAATTTAAAAAATCGTTTGGGAAATGAGTTTACTCCCTGGGTACTTACTTTGTATACTTTTGAGTATACGGGCCGAGTCCGGGATTTACGGGAAATCGCAGGTTTTCGTTTGCCGGCGATTAACTTCTTTTATTCAGCGTCTCATCAAAAATGAAAACATTTTTAAAAACTACAAGTCTCATGCGTTTTAGTGGTGAAAAAATAATTTTAAAAATCGTTCGGGAAATGAGTTTACACCCTGGGTACTTTCTTTGTATACATTCGACTATACGGGCCAAGCCCGGGATTTACGGGAAATCGCGGGTTTTCGTTTGCCGACGATTAAACTTCTTTTATTCAGCGTCTCATCAAAAATGAAAACATTTTTGAAAACTACAAGTCTCATGCGTTTTAGTGGTGAAAAAATAATTTAAAAATTCGTTAGGGAAATGAGTTTACTCACTGGGTACTTTCCTTGTATACTTTTGACTATACGGGCCGAGTCCGGGATTTACGGGAAATCGCGGGTTTTCGTTTGCCGGCGATTAAACTTCTTTTATTCAGCGTCTCATCAAAAATGAAAACATTTTTAAAAACTACAAGTCTCATGGGCTTTAGTGGTGAAATAATAATTTAAAAAATCGTTCGGGAAATGAGTATACACCCCGGGTACTTTCTTTGTATACTTTTGACTATACGGGCCGAGTCCGGGATTTACGAGAAATCGCAGGTTTTCGTTTGCCGGCGATTAAACTTCTTTCATTCAGCGTCTCATCAAAAATGAAAACATTTTTGAAAACTACAAGTCTCATGCGTTTTAGTGGTGAAAAAAAAATTTAAAAAATCGTTTTGGAAATGAGTTTACTCACAGGGTACTTTCTTTGTATACATTCGACTATACGGGCCAAGCCCGGGATATACGGGAAATCGCGGTATTTCGTTTGCCGGCGATTAAACCTCTTTTATTAAGCGTCTCATCAAAAATGAAAACATTTTTGAAAACTACAAGTCTCATGGGCTTGAGTGGTGAAATAATAATTTAAAAAATCGTTTGGGAAATGAGTTTACTCCCTGGGTACTTTCTTTGTATACTTTTGACTATACGGGCCGAGTCCGGGATTTACGGGAAATCGCAGGTTTTCGTTTACCGGCGATTAAACTTCTTTTATTCAGCGTCTCATCAAAAATGAAAACATTTTTGAAAACTACAAGTCTCATGCGTTATAGTGGTGAAAAAATAATTTAAAAAATCGTTCGGGAAATGAGTTTACACCCTGGGTACTTTCTTTGTATACATTCGACTATACGGGCCAAGCCCGGGATTTACGGGAAATCGCGGGTTTTCGTTTGCCGGCGATTAAACTTCTTTCATTCAGCGTCTCATCAAAAATGAAAACATTTTTGAAAACTACAAGTCTCATGCGTTTTAGTGGTGAAAAAAAAATTTAAAAAATCGTTTTGGAAATGAGTTTACTCACAGGGTACTTTCTTTGTATACATTCGACTATACGGGCCAAGCCCGGGATATACGGGAAATCGCGGTATTTCGTTTGCCGGCGATTAAACCTCTTTTATTAAGCGTCTCATCAAAAATGAAAACATTTTTGAAAACTACAAGTCTCATGGGCTTGAGTGGTGAAATAATAATTTAAAAAATCGTTTGGGAAATGAGTTTACTCCCTGGGTACTTTCTTTGTATACTTTTGACTATACGGGCCGAGTCCGGGATTTACGGGAAATCGCAGGTTTTCGTTTGCCGGCGATTAAACTTCTTTTATTCAGCGTCTCATCAAAAATGAAAACATTTTTGAAAACTACAAGTCTCATGCGTTATAGTGGTGAAAAAATAATTTAAAAAATCGTTCGGGAAATGAGTTTACACCCTGGGTACTTTCTTTGTATACATTCGACTATACGGGCCAAGCCCGGGATTTACGGGAAATCGCGGGTTTTCGTTTGCCGGCGATTAAACTTCTTTTATTCAGCGTCTCATCAAAAATGAAAACATTTTTGAAAACTACAAGTCTCATGCGTTTTAGTGGTGAAAAAATAATTTAAAAATTCGTTCGGGAAATGAGTTTACTCACTTGGTACTTTCCTTGTATACTTTTGACTATACGGGCCGAGTCCGGGATTTACGGGAAATCGCGGGTTTTCGTTTGCCGGCGATTAAACTTCTTTTATTCAGCGTCTCATCAATAATGAAAACATTTCTGAAAACTACAAGTCTTATGCGTTTAAGTGGTGAAAAAATAATTAAAAAAATCGTTCGGGAAATGAGTTTACTCCCTGGGTACTTTCTTTGTATAATTTTGATTATACGGGCCGAGTCCGGGGTTTACGGGAAATGGCGGGTTTTAGTTTGCCGGTGATTAAACTTCTTTTATTCAGCGTCTCATCAAAAATGAAAACATTTTTGAAAACTACAAATCTCATGCGTTTTAGTGGTGAAAAGATAAATTAAAAAATCGTTTTGGAAATGAGTTTACACACAGGGTACTTTCTTTGTACACTTTTGACTATACGGGCCGAGTCCGGGATTTACGGGAAATCGCAGGTTTTCGTTTGCCGGCGATTAAACTTCTTTCATTCAGCGTCTCATCTAAAATGAAAACATTTTTGAAAACTACAAGTCTCATGCGTTTTAGTGGTGAAAAAATAATTTAAAATATCGTTCGGGAAATGAGTTTACTCCCTGGGTACTTTCTTTGTATACTTTTGATTATACGGGCCGAGTCCGGGGTTTACGGGAAATGGCGGGTTTTAGTTTGCCGGTGATTAAACTTCTTTTATTCAGCGTCTCATCAAAAATGAAAACATTTTTGAAATCTACAAATCTCATGCGTTTTAGTGGTGAAAAGATAATTTAAAAAATCGTTTTGGAAATGAGTTTACTCACAGAGTACTTTCTTTGTATACGGTCGACTATACGGGTCAAGCCCGGGATTTACGGGAAATCGCGGGTTTTCGTTTGCCGGCGATTAAACCACTTTCATTAAGCGTCTCATCAAAAATGAAAACATTTCTGAAAACTACAAGTCTCATGCGTTTTAGTGGTGAAAAAATAATTAAAAAAATCGTTCGGGAAATGTGTTTACTCCCTGGGTACTTTCTTTGTATACTTTTGATTATACGGGCCGAGTCCGGGGTTTACGGGAAATGGCGGGTTTTAGTTTGCCGGCGATTAAACTTCTTTCATTCAGCGTCTCATCAAAAATTAAAACATTTTTGAAAACTACAAGTCACATGCGTTTTAGTGGTGAAAAAATAATTTAAAAAATCGTTCGGAAAATGAGTTTACTCCCTGGGTACTTTCTTTGTATACTTTTGATTATACGGGCCGAGTCCGGGGTTTACGGGAAATGGCGGGTTTTAGTTTGCCGGCGATTAAACTTCTTTTATTCAGCGTCTCATCAAAAATGAAAACATTTTTGAAAACTACAAGTCTCATGCGTTTTAGTGGTGAAAAGATAATTTAAAAAATCGTTTTGGAAATGAGTTTACTCACAGGGTACTTTCTTTGTATACATTCGACTATACGGGCCAAGCCCGTAATTTACGGGAAATCGCGGGTTTTCGTTTGCCGGCGATTAAACCACTTTCATTAAGCGTCTCATCAAAAATGAAAATATTTCTGAAAACTACAAGTCTCATGCGCTTTAGTGGTGAAAAAATAATTAAAAAAATCGTTTGGGAAATGAGTTTACTCCCTGGGTACTTTCTTTGTATACTTTTGACTATACGGGCCAAGTCCGGGATTTACGGGAAATCGCGGGTTTTCGTTTGCCGGCGATTAAACTTCTTTTATTCAGCGTCTCATCAAAAATGATAACATTTTTAAAATCTACAAGACTCATGGGCTTTAGTGGTGAAATAATAATTTAAAAAATCGTTTGGGAAGTTAGTTTACTCCCTGGGTACTTTCTTTGTATACTTTTGACTATACGGGCCGAGTCCGGGATTTACGGGAAATCGCAGGTTTTCGTTTGCCGGCGATTAAACTTCTTTTATTCACCGTCTCATCAAAAATGAAAACATTTTTAAAAACTACAAGTCTCATGGGCTTTAGTGGTGAAATAATAATTTAAAAAACCGTTTGGGAAATGAGTTTACTCACTGGGTACTTTCCTTGTATACTTTTGACTATACGGGCCGAGTCCGGGATTTACGGGAAATCGCGGGTTTTCGTTTGCCGGCGATTAAACTTCTTTTATTCAGCGTCTCATCAATAATGAAAACATTTCTGAAAACTACAAGTCTTATGCGTTTAAGTGGTGAAAAAATAATTAAAAAAATCGTTTGGGAAATGAGTTTACTCCCTGGGTACTTTCTTTGTATACTTTTGATTATACGGGCCGAGTCCGGGGTTTACGGGAAATGGCGGGTTTTAGTTTGCCGGTGATTAAACTTCTTTTATTCAGCGTCTCATCAAAAATGAAAACATTTTTGAAAACTACAAATCTCATGCGTTTTAGTGGTGAAAAGATAAATTAAAAAATCGTGTTGGAAATGAGTTTACACACAGGGTACTTTCTTTGTACACTTTTGACTATACGGGCCGAGTCCGGGATTTACGGGAAATCGCAGGTTTTCGTTTGCCGGCGATTAAACTTCTTTCATTCAGCGTCTCATCTAAAATGAAAACATTTTTGAAAACTACAAGTCTCATGCGTTTTAGTGGTGAAAAAATAATTTAAAATATCGTTCGGGAAATGAGTTTACTCCCTGGGTACTTTCTTTGTATACTTTTGATTATACGGGCCGAGTCCGGGGTTTACGGGAAATGGCGGGTTTTAGTTTGCCGGTGATTAAACTTCTTTTATTCAGCGTCTCATCAAAAATGAAAACATTTTTGAAATCTACAAATCTCATGCGTTTTAGTGGTGAAAAGATAACTTAAAAAATCGTTTTGGAAATGAGTTTACTCACAGAGTACTTTCTTTGTATACGGTCGACTATACGGGTCAAGCCCGGGATTTACGGGAAATCGCGGGTTTTCGTTTGCCGGCGATTAAACCACTTTCATTAAGCGTCTCATCAAAAATGAAAACATTTCTGAAAACTACAAGTCTCATGCGTTTTAGTGGTGAAAAAATAATTAAAAAAATCGTTCGGGAAATGAGTTTACTCACAGGGTACTTTCTTTGTATACTTTTGATTATACGGGCCAAGCCCGTAATTTACGGGAAATCGCGGGTTTTCGTTTGCCGGCGATTAAACCACTTTCATTCAGCGTCTCATCAAAAATGAAAATATTTCTGAAAACTACAAGTCTCATGCGCTTTAGTGGTGAAAAAATAATTAAAAAAATCGTTTGGGAAATGAGTTTACTCCCTGGGTACTTTCTTTGTATACTTTTGACTATACGGGCCAAGTCCGGGATTTACGGGAAATCGCGGGTTTTCGTTTGCCGGCGATTAAACTTCTTTTATTCAGCGTCCCATCAAAAATGATAACATTTTTAAAATCTACAAGACTCATGGGCTTTAGTGGTGAAATAATAATTTAAAAAATCGTTTGGGAAGTTAGTTTACTCCCTGGGTACTTTCTTTGTATACTTTTGACTATACGGGGCGAGTCCGGGATTTACGGGAAATCGCAGGTTTTCGTTTGCCGGCGATTAAACTTCTTTTATTCAGCGTCTCATCAAAAATGAAAACATTTTTAAAAACTACAAGTCTCATGGGCTTTAGTGGTGAAATAATAATTTAAAAAACCGTTTGGGAAATGAGTTTACTCCCTGGGTACTTTCTTTGTATACTTTTGACTATACGGGCCGAGTCCGGGATTTACGGGAAATCGCAGGTTTTCGTTTGCCGGCGATTAAACTTCTTTTATTCAGCGTCTCATCAAAAATGAAAACATTTTTGAAAACTACAAGTCTCATGCGTTTTAGTGGTGAAAAAATAATTTAAAAAATCGTTCGGGAAATGAGTTTACACCCTGGGTACTTTCTTTGTATACATTCGACTATACGGGCCAAGCCCGGGATTTACGGGAAATCGCGGGTTTTCGTTTGCCGGCGATTAAACTTCTTTTATTCAGCGTCTCATCAAAAATGAAAACATTTTTGAAAACTACAAGTCTCATGCGTTTTAGTGGTGAAAAAATAATTTAAAAATTCGTTCGGGAAATGAGTTTACTCACTGGGCACTTTCCTTGTATACTTTTGACTATACGGGCCGAGTCCGGGATTTACGGGAAATCGCAGGTTTTCGTTTGCCGGCGATTAAACTTCTTTTATTCAGCGTCTCATCAATAATGAAAACATTTCTGAAAACTACAAGTCTTATGCGTTTAAGTGGTGAAAAAATAATTAAAAAAATCGTTCGGGAAATGAGTTTACTCCCTGGGTACTTTCTTTGTATACTTTTGATTATACGGGCCGAGTCCGGGGTTTACGGGAAATGGCGGGTTTTAGTTTGCCGGCGATTAAACTTCTTTTATTCAGCGTCTTATCAAAAATGAAAACATTTTTAAAAAGTACAAGTCTCATGCGTTTTAGTGGTGAAAAGATAATTTAAAAAATCGTTTTGGAAATGAGTTTACTCACAGGGTACTTTCTTTGTACACTTTTGACTATACGGGCCGAGTCCGGGATTTACGGGAAATCGCAGGTTTTCTTTTGCCGGCGATTAAACTTCTTTCATTCAGCGTCTCATCAAAAATGAAAACATTTTTGAAAACTACAAGTCTCATGCGTTTTAGTGGTGAAAAAATAATTTAAAATATCATTCGGGAAATGAGTTTACTCCCTGGGTACTTTCTTTGTATACTTTTGATTATACGGGCCGAGTCCGGGGTTTACGGGAAATGGCGGGTTTTAGTTTGCCGGTGATTAAACTTCTTTTATTCAGCGTCTCATCAAAAATGAAAACATTTTTGAAAACCACAAATCTCATGCGTTTTAGTGGTGAAAAGATAATTTAAAAAATCGTTTTGGAAATGAGTTTACTCACAGAGTACTTTCTTTGTATACGGTCGACTATACGGGCCAAGCCCGGGATTTACGGGAAATCGCGGGTTTTCGTTTGCCGGCGATTAAACCACTTTCATTAAGCGTCTCATCAAAAATGAAAATATTTCTGAAAACTACAAGTCTCATGCGCTTTAGTGGTGATAAAATAATTAAAAAAATCGTTTGGGAAATGAGTTTACTCCCTGCGTACCTTCTTTGTATACTTTTGACTATACGGGCCGAGTCCGGGATTTACGGGAAATCGCGGGTTTTCGTTTGCCGGCGATTAAACTTCTTTTATTCAGCGTCTCATCAAAAATGATAACATTTTTAAAAACTACAAGTCTCATGGGCTTTAGTGGTGAAATAATAATTTAAAAAATCGTTTTGGAAATGAGTTTACTCACAGGGTACTTTCTTTGTATTCATTTGACTATACGGGCCAAGCACGGGATTTACGGGAAATCGCGGGTTTTCGTTTGCCGGCGATTAAACCACTTTCATTAAGCGTCTCATCAAAAATGAAAATATTTCTGAAAACTACAAGTCTCATGCGCTTTAGTGGTGATAAAATAATTAAAAAAATCGTTTGGGAAATGAGTTTACTCCCTGGGTACTTTCTTTGTATACTTTTGACTATACGGGCCAAGTCCGGGATTTACGGGAAATCGCGGGTTTTCGTTTGCCGGCGATTAAACTTCTTTTATTCAGCGTCTCATCAAAAATGATAACATTTTTAAAATCTACAAGACTCATGGGCTTTAGTGGTGAAATAATAATTTAAAAAATCGTTTTGGAAATGAGTTTACTCACAGGGTACTTTCTTTGTATACATTTGACTATACGGGCCAAGCCCGGGATTTACGGAAAATCGTCGGTTTTCATTTGCCGGCGATTAAACCACTTTCATTAAGCGTCTCATCAAAAATGAAAATATTTCTAAAAACTACAAGTCTTATGCGTTTAAGTGGTGAAAAAATAATTAAAAAAATCGTTCGGGAAATGAGTTTACTCCCTGGGTACTTTCTTTGTATACTTTTGATTATACGGACCGAGTCCGGGGTTTACGGGAAATGGCGGGTTTTAATTTGCCGGCGATTAAACTTCTTTCATTCAGCGTCTCATCAAAAATGAAAACATTTTTGAAAACTACAAGTCTCATGCGTTTTAGTGGTGAAAAAATAATTTAAAAAATCGTTCGGGAAATGAGTTTACTCCCTGGGTACTTTCTTTGTATACTTTTGATTATACGGGCCGAGTCCGGGGTTTACGGGAAATGGCGGGTTTTAGTTTGCCGGCGATTAAACTTCTTTTATTCAGCGTCTTATCAAAAATGAAAACATTTTTAAAAACTACAAGTCTCATGCGTTTTAGTGGTGAAAAGATAATTTAAAAAATCGTTTTGGAAATGAGTTTACTCACAGGGTACTTTCTTTGTATACTTTTGACTATACGGGCCAAGTCCGGGATTTACGGGAAATCGCGGGTTTTCGTTTGCCGGCGATTAAACTCCTTTTATTCAGCGTCTCATCAAAAATGATAACATTTTTAAAATCTACAAGACTCATGGGCTTTAGTGGTGAAATAATAATTTAAAAAATCGTTTGGGAAGTTAGTTTACTCCCTGGGTACTTTCTTTGTATACTTTTGACTATACGGGCCAAGTCCGGGATTTACGGGAAATCGCGGGTTTTCGTTTGCCGGCGATTAAACTTCTTTTATTCAGCGTCTCATCAAAAATGATAACATTTTTAAAATCTACAAGACTCATGGGCTTTAGTGGTGAAATAATAATTTAAAAAATCGTTTTGGAAATGAGTTTACTCACAGGGTACTTTCTTTGTATACATTTGACTATACGGGCCAAGCCCGGGATTTACGGAAAATCGTCGGTTTTCATTTGCCGGCGATTAAACCACTTTCATTAAGCGTCTCATCAAAAATGAAAATATTTCTAAAAACTACAAGTCTTATGCGTTTAAGTGGTGAAAAAATAATTAAAAAAATCGTTCGGGAAATGAGTTTACTCCCTGGGTACTTTCTTTGTATACTTTTGATTATACGGGCCGAGTCCGGGGTTTACGGGAAATGGCGGGTTTTAATTTGCCGGCGATTAAACTTCTTTCATTCAGCGTCTCATCAAAAATGAAAACATTTTTGAAAACTACAAGTCTCATGCGTTTTAGTGGTGAAAAAATAATTTAAAAAATCGTTCGGGAAATGAGTTTACTCCCTGGGTACTTTCTTTGTATACTTTTGATTATACGGGCCGAGTCCGGGGTTTACGGGAAATGGCGGGTTTTAGTTTGCCGGCGATTAAACTTCTTTTATTCAGCGTCTTATCAAAAATGAAAACATTTTTAAAAACTACAAGTCTCATGCGTTTTAGTGGTGAAAAGATAATTTAAAAAATCGTTTTGGAAATGAGTTTACTCACAGGGTACTTTCTTTGTATACTTTTGACTATACGGGCCAAGTCCGGGATTTACGGGAAATCGCGGGTTTTCGTTTGCCGGCGATTAAACTTCTTTTATTCAGCGTCTCATCAAAAATGATAACATTTTTAAAATCTACAAGACTCATGGGCTTTAGTGGTGAAATAATAATTTAAAAAATCGTTTGGGAAGTTAGTTTACTCCCTGGGTACTTTCTTTGTATACTTTTGACTATACGGGCCGAGTCCGGGATTTACGGGAAATCGCAGGTTTTCGTTTCCCGGCGATTAAACTTCTTTTATTCAGCGTCTCATCAAAAATGAAAACATTTTTGAAAACTACAAGTCTCATGCGTTTTAGTGGTGAAAAGATAATTTAAAAAATCGTTTTGGAAATGAGTTTACTCACAGGGTACTTTCTTTGTATACATTTGACAATACGGGCCAAGCCCGGGATTTACGGGAAATCGCCGGTTTTCATTTGCCGGCGATTAAACCACTTTTATTAAGCGTCTCATCAAAAATGAAAATATTTCTGAAAACTACAAGTCTCATGCGCTTTAGTGATGAAAAAATAATTAAAAAAATCGTTTGGGAAATGAGTTTACTCCCTGGGTACTTTCTTTGTATACTTTTGACTATACGTGCCGAGTCCAGGATTTACGGGAAATCGCGGGTTTTCGTTTGCCGGCGATTAAACTTCTTTTATTCAGCGTCTCTTCAAAAATGAAAACATTTCTGAAAACTACAAGTCTTATGCGTTTAAGTGGTGAAAAAATAATTAAAAAAATCGTTCGGGAAATGAGTTTACTCCCTGGGTACTTTCTTTGTATACTTTTGATTATACGGGCCGAGTCCGGGGTTTACGGGAAATGGCGGGTTTTAATTTGACGGCGATTAAACTTCTTTCATTCAGCGTCTCATCAAAAATGAAAACATTTTTGAAAACTACAAGTCTCATGCGTTTTAGTGGTGAAAAAATAATTTAAAAAATCGTTCGGGAAATGAGTTTACTCCCTGGGTACTTTCTTTGTATACTTTTGATTATACGGGCCGAGTCCGGGGTTTACGGGAAATGGCGGGTTTTAGTTTGCCGGCGATTAAACTTCTTTTATTCAGCGTCTTATCAAAAATGAAAACATTTTTAAAAACTACAAGTCTCATGCGTTTTAGTGGTGAAAAGATAACTTAAAAAATCGTTTTGGAAATGAGTTTACTCACAGGGTACTTTCTTTGTATACTTTTGACTATACGGGCCGAGTCCGGGATTTACGGGAAATCGCAGGTTTTCGTTTGCCGGCAATTAAACTTCTTTTATTCAGCGTCTCATCAAAAATGAAAACATTTTTGAAAACTACAAGTCTCATGCGTTTTAGTGGTGAAAAAATAATTTAAAAATTCGTTCGGGAAGTGAGTTTACTCACTGGGTACTTTCCTTGTATACTTTTGACTATCCGGGCCGAGTCCGGGATTTACGGGAAATCGCGGGTTTTCGTTTGCCGGCGATTAAACTTCTTTCATTCAGCGTCTCATCAAAAATGAAAACATTTTTGAAAACTACAAGTCTCATGCGTTTTAGTGGTGAAAAAAAAATTTAAAATATCGTTCGGGAAATGAGTTTACTCCCTGGGTACTTTCTTTGTATACTTTTGATTATACGGGCCGAGTCCGGGGTTTACGGGAAATGGCGGGTTTTAGTTTGCCGGCGATTAAACTTCTTTTATTCAGCGTCTCATCAAAAATGAAAACATTTTTGAAAAGTACAAGTCTCATGCGTTTTAGTGGTGAAAAGATAATTTAAAAAATCGTTTTGGAAATGAGTTTACTCACAGGGTACTTTCTTTGTATACATTCGACTATACGGGCCAAGCCCGTAATTTACGGGAAATCGCGGGTTTTCGTTTGCCGGCGATTAAACCACTTTCATTAAGCGTCTCATCAAAAATGAAAATATTTCTAAAAACTACAAGTCTCATGCGCTTTAGTGGTGATAAAATAATTAAAAAAATCGTTTGGGAAATGAGTTTACTCCCTGGGTACTTTCTTTGTATACTTTTGACTATACGGGCCGAGTCCGGGATTTACGGGAAATCGCGGGTTTTCGTTTGCCGGCGATTAAACTTCTTTTATTCAGCATCTCATCAAAAATGATAACATTTTTAAAAACTACAAGTCTCATGGGCTTTAGTGGTGAAATAATAATTTAAAAAATCGTTTTGGAAATGAGTTTACTCACAGGGTACTTTCTTTGTATACATTCGACTATACGGGCCAAGCCCGGGATTTACGGGAAATCGCGGGTTTTCGTTTGCCGGCGATTAAACCACTTTCATTAAGCGTCTCATCAAAAATGAAAATATTTCTGAAAACTAAAAGTCTCATGCGCTTTAGTGGTGATAAAATAATTAAAAAAATCGTTTGGGAAATGAGTTTACTCCCTGGGTACTTTCTTTGTATACTTTTGACTATACGGGCCGAGTCCGGGATTTACGGGAAATCGCGGGTTTTCGTTTGCCGGCGATTAAACTTCTTTTATTCAGCGTCTCATCAAAAATGATAACATTTTTAAAATCTACAAGACTCATGGGCTTTAGTGGTGAAATAATAATTTAAAAAATCGTTTGGGAAGTTAGTTTACTCCCTGGGTACTTACTTTGTATACTTTTGACTATACGGGCCGAGTCCGGGATTTACGGGAAATCGCAGGTTTTCGTTTGCCGGCGACTAAACTTCTTTTATTCAGCGTCTCATCAAAAATGAAAACATTTTTGAAAACTAAAAGTCTCATGCGTTTTAGTGGTGAAAAGATAATTTAAAAAATCGTTTTGGAAATGAGTTTACTCACAGGGTACTTTCTTTGTATACATTTGACTATACGGGCCAAGCCCGGGATTTACGGGAAATCGCCGGTTTTCATTTGCCGGCGATTAAACCACTTTCATTAAGCGTCTCATCAAAAATGAAAATATTTCTGAAAACTACAAGTCTCATGCGCTTTAGTGGTGATAAAATAATTAAAAAAATCGTTTGGGAAATGAGTTTACTTCCTGGGTACTTTCTTTGTATACTTTTGACTATACGGGCCGAGTCCGGGATTTACGGGAAATCGCGGGTTTTCGTTTGCCGGTGATTAAACTTCTTTTATTCAGCGTCTCATCAAAAATGATAACATTTTTAAAAACTACAAGTCTCATGGGCTTTAGTGGTGAAATAATAATTTAAAAAATCGTTTTGGAAATGAGTTTACTCACAGGGTACTTTCTTTGTATACATTCGACTATACGGGCCAAGCCCGGGATTTACGGGAAATCGCGGGTTTTCGTTTGCCGGCGATTAAACCACTTTCATTAAGCGTCTCATCAAAAATGAAAATATTTCTGAAAACTACAAGTCTCATGCGCTTTAGTGGTGATAAAATAATTAAAAAAATCGTTTGGGAAATGAGTTTACTCCCTGGGTACTTTCTTTGTATACTTTTGACTATACGGGCCGAGTCCGGGATTTACGGGAAATCGCGGGTTTTCGTTTGCCCGCGATTAAACTTCTTTTATTCAGCGTCTCATCAAAAATGATAACATTTTTAAAATCTACAAGACTCGTGGGCTTTAGTGGTGAAATAATAATTTAAAAAATCGTTTGGGAAGTTAGTTTACTCCCTGCGTACTTTCTTTGTATACTTTTGACTATACGGGCCGAGTCCGGGATTTACGGGAAATCGCGGGTTTTCGTTTGCCGGCGATTAAACTTCTTTTATTCAGCGTCTCTTCAAAAATGAAAACAATTCTGAAAACTACAAGTCTTATGCGTTTAAGTGGTGAAAAAATAATTAAAAAAATCGTTCGGGAAATGAGTTTACTCCCTGGGTACTTTCTTTGTATACTTTTGATTATACGGGCCGAGTCCGGGGTTTACGGGAAATGGCGGGTTTTAATTTGCCGGCGATTAAACTTCTTTCATTCAGCGTCTCATCAAAAATGAAAACATTTTTGAAAACTACAAGTCTCATGCGTTTTAGTGGTGAAAAAATAATTTAAAAAATCGTTCGGGAAATGAGTTTACTCCCTGGGTACTTTTTTTGTATACTTTTGATTATACAGGCCGAGTCCGGGGTTTACGGGAAATGGCTGGTTTTAGTTTGCCGGCAATTAAACTTCTTTTATTCAGCGTCTTATCAAAAATGAAAACATTTTTAAAAACTACAAGTCTCATGCGTTTTAGTGGTGAAAAGATAATTTAAAAAATCGTTTTTGAAATGAGTTTACTCACAGGGTACTTTCTTTGTATACATTCGACTATACGGGCCAAGCCCGGGATTTACGGGAAATCGCGGGTTTTCGTTTGCCGGCGATTAAACCACTTTCATTAAGCGTCTCATCAAAACTGAAAATATTTCTGAAAACTACAAGTCTCATGCGCTTTAGTGGTTATAAAATAATTAAAAAAATCGTTTGGGAAATGAGTTTACTCCCTGGGTACTTTCTTTGTATACTTTTGACTACACGGGCCGAGTCCGGGATTTACGGAAAATCGCGGGTTTTCGTTTGCCGGCGATTAAACTTCTTTTATTCAGCGTCTCATCAAAAATGATAACATTTTTAAAATCTACAAGACTCATGGGCTTTAGTGGTGAAATAATAATTTAAAAAATCGTTTGGGAAGTTAGTTTACTCCCTGGGTACTTTCTTTGTATACTTTTGACTATACGGGCCGAGTCCGGGATTTACGGGAAATCGCAGGTATTCGTTTGCCGGCGACTAAACTTCTTTTATTCAGCGTCTCATCAAAAATGAAAACATTTTTGAAAACTACAAGTCTCATGCGTTTTAGTGGTGAAAAGATAATTTAAAAAATCGTTTTGGAAATGAGTTTACTCACAGGCTACTTTCTTTGTATACATTTGACTATACGGGCCAAGCCCGGGATTTACGGGAAATCGCCGGTTTTCATTTGCCGGCGATTAAACCACTTTCATTAAGCGTCTCATCAAAAATGAAAATATTTCTGAAAACTACAAGTCTCATGCGCTTTAGTGGTGATAAAATAATTAAAAAAATCGTTTGGGAAATGAGTTTACTCCCTGGGTACTTTCTTTGTATACTTTTGACTATACGGGCCGAGTCCGGGATTTACGGGAAATCGCGGGTTTTCGTTTGCCGGCGATTAAACTTCTTTTATTCAGCGTCTCATCAAAAATGATAACATTTTTAAAAACTACAAGTCTCATGGGCTTTAGTGGTGAAATAATAATTTAAAAAATCGTTTTGGAAATGAGTTTACTCACAGGGTACTTTCTTTGTATACATTCGACTATACGGGCCAAGCCCGGGATTTACGGGAAATCGCGGGTTTTCGTTTGCCGGCGATTAAACCACTTTCATTAAGCGTCTCATCAAAAATGAAAATATTTCTGAAAACTACAAGTCTCATGCGCTTTAGTGGTGATAAAATAATTAAAAAAATCGTTTGGGAAATGAGTTTACTCCCTGGGTACTTTCTTTGTATACTTTTGATTATACAGGCCGAGTCCGGGGTTTACGGGAAATGGCTGGTTTTAGTTTGCCGGCAATTAAACTTCTTTTATTCAGCGTCTTATCAAAAATGAAAACATTTTTAAAAACTACAAGTCTCATGCGTTTTAGTGGTGAAAAGATAATTTAAAAAATCGTTTTTGAAATGAGTTTACTCACAGGGTACTTTCTTTGTATACATTCCACTATACGGGCCAAGCCCGGGATTTACGGGAAATCGCGGGTTTTCGTTTGCCGGCGATTAAACCACTTTCATTAAGCGTCTCATCAAAACTGAAAATATTTCTGAAAACTACAAGTCTCATGCGCTTTAGTGGTTATAAAATAATTAAAAAAATCGTTTGGGAAATGAGTTTACTCCCTGGGTACTTTCTTTGTATACTTTTGACTATACGGGCCGAGTCCGGGATTTACGGGAAATCGCGGGTTTTCGTTTGCCGGCGATTAAACTTCTTTTATTCAGCGTCTCATCAAAAATGATAACATTTTTAAAATCTACAAGACTCATGGGCTTTAGTGGTGAAATAATAATTTAAAAAATCGTTTGGGAAGTTAGTTTACTCCCTGGGTACTTTCTTTGTATACTTTTGACTATACGGGCCGAGTCCGGGATTTACGGGAAATCGCAGGTTTTCGTTTGCCGGCGACTAAACTTCTTTTATTCAGCGTCTCATCAAAAATGAAAACATTTTTGAAAACTACAAGTCTCATGCGTTTTAGTGGTGAAAAGATAATTTAAAAAATCGTTTTGGAAATGAGTTTACTCACAGGGTACTTTCTTTGTATACATTTGACTATACGGGCCAAGCCCGGGATTTACGGGAAATCGCCGGTTTTCATTTGCCGGCGATTAAACCACTTTCATTAAGCGTCTCATCAAAAATGAAAATATTTCTGAAAACTACAAGTCTCATGCGCTTTAGTGGTGATAAAATAATTAAAAAAATCGTTTGGGAAATGAGTTTACTCCCTGGGTACTTTCTTTGTATACTTTTGACTATACGGGCCGAGTCCGGGATTTACGGGAAATCGCGGGTTTTCGTTTGCCGGCGATTAAACTTCTTTTATTCAGCGTCTCATCAAAAATGATAACATTTTTAAAAACTACAAGTCTCATGGGCTTTAGTGGTGAAATAATAATTTAAAAAATCGTTTTGGAAATGAGTTTACTCACAGGGTACTTTCTTTGTATACATTCGACTATACGGGCCAAGCCCGGGATTTACGGGAAATCGCGGGTTTTCGTTTGCCGGCGATTAAACCACTTTCATTAAGCGTCTCATCAAAAATGAAAATATTTCTGAAAACTACAAGTCTCATGCGCTTTAGTGGTGATAAAATAATTAAAAAAATCGTTTGGGAAATGAGTTTACTCCCTGGGTACTTTCTTTGTATACTTTTGACTATACGGGCCGAGTCCGGGATTTACGGGAAATCGCGGGTTTTCGTTTGCCCGCGATTAAACTTCTTTTATTCAGCGTCTCATCAAAAATGATAACATTTTTAAAATCTACAAGACTCATGGGCTTTAGTGGTGAAATAATAATTTAAAAAATCGTTTGGGAAGTTAGTTTACTCCCTGGGTACTTTCTTTGTATACTTTTGACTATACGGGCCGAGTCCGGGATTTACGGGAAATCGCAGGTTTTCGTTTGCCGGCGATTAAACTTCTTTTATTCAGCGTCTCATCAAAAATGAAAACTATTTTGAAAACTACAAGTCTCATGCGTTTTAGTGGTGAAAAGATAATTTAAAAAATCGTTTTGGAAATGAGTTTACTCACAGGGTACTTTCTTTGTATACATTTGACTATACGGGCCAAGCCCGGGATTTACGGGAAATCGCCGGTTTTCATTTGCCGGCGATTAAACCACTTTCATTAAGCGTCTCATCAAAAATGAAAATATTTCTGAAAACTACAAGTTTCATGCGCTTTAGTGATGAAGAAATAATTAAAAAAATCGTTTGGGAAATGAGTTTACTCCCTGGGTACTTTCTTTGTATACTTTTGACTATACGGGCCGAGTCCGGGATTTACGGGAAATCGCGGGTTTTCGTTTGCCGGCGATTAAACTTCTTTTATTCAGCGTCTCTTCAAAAATGAAAACATTTCTGAAAACTACAAGTCTTATGCGTTTAAGTGGTGAAAAAATAATTAAAAAAATCGTTCGGGAAATGAGTTTACTCCCTGGGTACTTTCTTTGTATACTTTTGATTATACGGGCCGAGTCCGGGGTTTACGGGAAATGACGGGTTTTAATTTGCCGGCGATTAAACTTCTTTCATTCAGCGATTCATCAAAAATGAAAACATTTTTGAAAACTACAAGTCTCATGCGTTTTAGTGGTGAAAAAATAATTTAAAAAATCGTTCGGGAAATGAGTTTACTCCCTGGGTACTTTCTTTGTATACTTTTGATTATACGGGCCGAGTCCGCGGTTTACGGGAAATGGCTGGTTTTAGTTTGCCGGCAATTAAACTTCTTTTATTCAGCGTCTTATCAAAAATGAAAACATTTTTAAAAACTACAAGTCTCATGCGTTTTAGTGGTGAAAAGATAATTTAAAAAATCGTTTTGGAAATTAGTTTACTCACAGGGTACTTTCTTTGTATACTTTTGACTATACGGGCCGAGTCCGGGATTTACGGGAAATCGCAGGTTTTCGTTTGCCGGCGATTAAACTTCTTTTATTCAGCGTCTCATCAAAAATGAAAACATTTTTGAAAACTACAAGTCTCATGCGTTTTAGTGGTGAAAAAATAATTTAAAAATTCGTTCGGGAAGTGAGTTTACTCACTGGGTACTTTCCTTGTATACTTTTGACTATCCGGGCCGAGTCCGGGATTTACGGGAAATCGCGGGTTTTCGTTTGCCGGCGATTAAACTTCTTTCATTCAGCGTCTCATCAAAAATGAAAATATTTCTGAAAACTACAAGTCTCATGCGCTTTAGTGGTGATAAAATAATTAAAAAAATCGTTTGGGAAATGAGTTTACTCCCTGGGTACTTTCTTTGTATACTTTTGACTATACGGGCCGAGTCCGGGATTTACGGGAAATCGCGGGTTTTCGTTTGCCGGCGATTAAACTTCTTTTATTCAGCGTCTCATCAAAAATGATAACATTTTTAAAAACTACAAGTCTCATGGGCTTTAGTGGTGAAATAATAATTTAAAAAATCGTTTTGGAAATGAGTTTACTCACAGGGTACTTTCTTTGTATACATTCGACTATACGGGCCAAGCCCGGGATTTACGGGAAATCGCGGGTTTTCGTTTGCCGGCGATTAAACCACTTTCATTAAGCGTCTCATCAAAAATGAAAATATTTCTGAAAACTACAAGTCTCATGCGCTTTAGTGGTGATAAAATAATTAAAAAAATCGTTTGGGAAATGAGTTTACTCCCTGGGTACTTTCTTTGTATACTTTTGACTATACGGGCCGAGTCCGGGATTTACGGGAAATCGCGGGTTTTCGTTTGCCCGCGATTAAACTTCTTTTATTCAGCGTCTCATCAAAAATGATAACATTTTTAAAATCTACAAGACTCATGGGCTTTAGTGGTGAAATAATAATTTAAAAAATCGTTTGGGAAGTTAGTTTACTCCCTGGGTACTTTCTTTGTATACTTTTGACTATACGGGCCGAGTCCGGGATTTACGGGAAATCGCAGGTTTTCGTTTGCCGGCGATTAAACTTCTTTTATTCAGCGTCTCATCAAAAATGAAAACATTTTTGAAAACTACAAGTCTCATGCGTTTTAGTGGTGAAAAGATAATTTAAAAAATCGTTTTGGAAATGAGTTTACTCACAGGGTACTTTCTTTGTACACATTTGACTATACGGGCCAAGCCCGGGATTTACGGGAAATCGCCGGTTTTCATTTGCCGGCGATTAAACCACTTTCATTAAGCGTCTCATCAAAAATGAAAATATTTCTGAAAACTACAAGTCTCATGCGCTTTAGTGATGAAGAAATAATTAAAAAAATCGTTTGGGAAATGAGTTTACTCCCTGGGTACTTTCTTTGTATACTTTTGACTATACGGGCCGAGTCCGGGATTTACGGGAAATCGCGGGTTTTCGTTTGCCGGCGATTAAACTTCTTTTATTCAGCGTCTCTTCAAAAATGAAAACATTTCTGAAAACTACAAGTCTTATGCGTTTAAGTGGTGAAAAAATAATTAAAAAAATCGTTCGGGAAATGAGTTTACTCCCTGGGTACTTTCTTTGTATACTTTTGATTATACGGGCCGAGTCCGGGGTTTACGGGAAATGGCGGGTTTTAATTTGCCGGCGATTAAACTTCTTTCATTCAGCGTCTCATCAAAAATGAAAACATTTTTGAAAACTACAAGTCTCATGCGTTTTAGTGGTGAAAAAATAATTTAAAAAATCGTTCGGGAAATGAGTTTACTCCCTGGGTACTTTCTTTGTATACTTTTGATTATACGGGCCGAGTCCGGGGTTTACGGGAAATGGCGGGTTTTAGTTTGCCGGCAATTAAACTTCTTTTATTCAGCGTCTTATCAAAAATGAAAACATTTTTAAAAACTACAAGTCTCATGCGTTTTAGTGGTGAAAAGATAATTTAAAAAATCGTTTTGGAAATGAGTTTACTCACAGGGTACTTTCTTTGTATACTTTTGACTATACGGGCCGAGTCCGGGATTTACGGGAAATCGCAGGTTTTCGTTTGCCGGCGATTAAACTTCTTTTATTCAGCGTCTCATCAAAAATGAAAACATTTTTGAAAACTACAAGTCTCATGCGTTTTAGTGGTGAAAAAATAATTTAAAAATTCGTTCGGGTGTTGAGTTTACTCACTGGGTACTTTCCTTGTATACTTTTGACTATCCGGGCCGAGTCCGGGATTTACGGGAAATCGCGGGTTTTCGTTTGCCGGCGATTAAACTTCTTTCATTCAGCGTCTCATCAAAAATGAAAACATTTTTGAAAACTACAAATCTCATGCGTTTTAGTGGTGAAAAAATAATTTAAAATATCGTTCGGGAAATGAGTTTACTCCCTGGGTACTTTCTTTGTATACTTTTGATTATACGGGCCGAGTCCGGGGTTTACGGGAAATGGCGGGTTTTAGTTTGCCGGCGATTAAACTTCTTTCATTCAGCGTCTCATCAAAAATGAAAACATTTTTGAAAACTACAAATCTCATACGTTTTAGTGGTGAAAAGATAATTTAAAAAATCGTTTTGGAAATGAGTTTACTCACAGGGTACTTTCTTTGTATACGTTCGACTATACGGGCCGAGTCTGGGATTTACGGGAAATCGCAGGTTTTCGTTTGCCGGCGATTAAACTTCTTTTATTCAGCGTCTCATCAAAAATGAAAACACTTTTGAAAACTACAAGTCTCATGGGTTTTAGTGGTGAAAAAATAATTTAAAAATTCGTTCGGGAAATGAGTTTACTCACTGGGGACTTTCCTTGTATACTTTTGACTATCCGGGCCGAGTCCGGGATTTACGGGAAATCGCGGGTTTTCGTTTGCCGGCGATTAAACTTCTTTCATTTAGCGTCTCATCAAAAATGAAAACATTTTTGAAAACTACAAGTCTCATGCGTTTTAGTGGTGAAAAAATAATTTAAAATATCGTTCGGGATATGAGTTTACTCCCTGGGTACTTTCTTTGTATACTTTTAATTATACGGGCCGAGTCCGGGATTTACGGGAAATGGCGGGTTTTAGTTTGCCGGCGATTAAACTTCTTTTATTCAGCGTCTCATCAAAAATGAAAACATTTTTGAAAACTACAAGTCTCATGCGTTTTAGTGGTGAAAAGATAATTTAAAAAATCGTTTTGGAAATGAGTTTACTCACAGGGTACTTTCTTTGTATACGTTCGACTATAAGGGCCAAGCCCGGGATTTACGGGAATTCGCGGGTTTTCGTGTGCCGGCGATTAAACCACTTTCATTAAGCGTCTCATCAAAAATGAAAACATTTCTAAAAACTACAAGTCTCATGCGTTTTAGTGGTGAAAAAATAATTAAAAAAATCGTTCGGGAAATGAGTTTACTCCCTGGGTACTTTCTTTGTATAATTTTGATTATACGGGCCGAGTCCGGGGTTTCCGGGAAATGGCGGGTTTTAATTTGCCGGCGATTAAACTTCTTTCATTCAGCGTCTCATCAAAAATGAAAACATTTTTGAAAACTACAAGTCTCATGCGTTTTAGTGGTGAAAAAAAAAATTAAAAAATCGTTTTGGAAATGAGTTTACTCACAGGGTACTTTCTTTGTATACATTCGACTATACGGGCCAAGCCCGGGATATACGGGAAATCGCGGGTTTTCGTTTGCCGGCGATTAAACTTCTTTTATTCAGCGTCTCATCAAAAATGAAAACATTTTTGAAAACTACAAGTCTCATGCGTTTTAGTGGTGAAAAAATAATTTAAAAATTCGTTCGGGAAATGAGTTTACTCACTGGGTACTTTCCTTGTATACTTTTGACTATACGGGCCGAGTCCGGGATTTACGGGAAATCGCGGGCTTTCGTTTGCCGGCGATTAAACTTCTTTTATTCAGCGTCTCATCAAAAATGAAAACATTTTTGAAAACTACAAGTCTCATGCGTTTTAGTGGTGAAAAAAAAATTTAAAAAATCGTTTTGGAATTGAGATTACTTACAGGGTACTTTCTTTGTATACATTCGACTATACGGGCCAAGCCCGGGATATACGGGAAATCGCGGGATTTCGTTTGCCGGCGATTAAACCTCTTTTATTAAGCGTCTCATCAAAAATGAAAACATTTCTGAAAACTACAAGTCTTATGCGTTTAAGTGGTGAAAAAATAATTAAAAAAATCGTTCGGGAAATGAGTTTACTCCCTGGGTACTTTCTTTGTATACTTTTGATTATACGGGCCGAGTCCGGGGTTTACGGGAAATGGCGGGTTTTAATTTGCCGGCGATTAAACTTCTTTTATTCAGCGTCTCATCAAAAATGAAAACATTTTTGAAAACTACAAGTCTCATGCGTTTTAGTGGTGAAAAAATAATTTAAAAATTCGTTCGGGTGTTGAGTTTACTCACTGGGTACTTTCCTTGTATACTTTTGACTATCCGGGCCGAGTCCGGGATTTACGGGAAATCGCGGGTTTTCGTTTGCCGGCGATTAAACTTCTTTCATTCAGCGTCTCATCAAAAATGAAAACATTTTTGAAAACTACAAATCTCATGCGTTTTAGTGGTGAAAAAATAATTTAAAATATCGTTCCGGAAATGAGTTTACTCCCTGGGTACTTTCTTTGTATACTTTTGATTATACGGGCCGAGTCCGGGGTTTACGGGAAATGGCGGGTTTTAGTTTGCCGGCGATTAAACTTCTTTTATTCAGCGTCTCATCAAAAATGAAAACATTTTTGAAAACTACAAGTCTCATGCGTTTTAGTGGTGAAAAAATAATTTAAAAATTCGTTCGGGAAGTGAGTTTACTCACTGGGTACTTTCCTTGTATACTTTTGACTATCCGGGCCGAGTCCGGGATTTACGGGAAATCGCGGGTTTTCGTTTGCCGGCGATTAAACTTCTTTCATTCAGCGTCTCATCAAAAATGAAAACATTTTTGAAAACTACAAATCTCATGCGTTTTAGTGGTGAAAAAATAATTTAAAATATCGTTCGGGAAATGAGTTTACTCCCTGGGTACTTTCTTTGTATACTTTTGATTATACGGGCCGAGTCCGGGGTTTACGGGAAATGGCGGGTTTTAGTTTGCCGGCGATTAAACTTCTTTTATTCAGCGTCTCATCAAAAATGAAAACATTTTTGAAAAGTACAAGTCTCATGCGTTTTAGTGGTGAAAAGATAATTTAAAAAATCGTTTTGGAAATGCGTTTACTCACAGGGTACTTTCTTTGTATACGTTCGACTATACGGGCCGAGTCTGGGATTTACGGGAAATCGCAGGTTTTCGTTTGCCGGCGATTAAACTTCTTTTATTCAGCGTCTCATCAAAAATGAAAACATTTTTGAAAACTACAAGTCTCATGGGTTTTAGTGGTGAAAAAATAATTTAAAAATTCGTTCGGGAAATGAGTTTACTCACTGGGGACTTTCCTTGTATACTTTTGACTATCCGGGCCGAGTCCGGGATTTACGGGAAATCGCGGGTTTTCGTTTGCCGGCGATTAAACTTCTTTCATTTAGCGTCTCATCAAAAATGAAAACATTTTTGAAAACTACAAGTCTCATGCGTTTTAGTGGTGAAAAAATAATTTAAAATATCGTTCGGGAAATGAGTTTACTCCCTGGGTACTTTCTTTGTATACTTTTAATTATACGGGCCGAGTCCGGGATTTACGGGAAATGGCGGGTTTTAGTTTGCCGGCTATTAAACTTCTTTTATTCAGCGTCTCATCAAAAATGAAAACATTTTTGAAAACTACAAGTCTCATGCGTTTTAGTGGTGAAAAGATAATTTAAAAAATCGTTTTGGAAATGAGTTTACTCACAGGGTACTTTCTTTGTATACGTTCGACTATAAGGGCCAAGCCCGGGATTTACGGGAAATCGCGGGTTTTCGTTTGCCGGCGATTAAACCACTTTCATTAAGCGTCTCATCAAAAATGAAAACATTTCTAAAAACTACAAGTCTCATGCGTTTTAGTGGTGAAAAAATAATTAAAAAAATCGTTCGGGAAATGAGTTTACTCCCTGGGTACTTTCTTTGTATAATTTTGATTATACGGGCCGAGTCCGGGGTTTCCGGGAAATGGCGGGTTTTAATTTGCCGGCGATTAAACTTCTTTCATTCAGCGTTTCATCAAAAATGAAAACATTTTTGAAAACTACAAGTCTCATGCGTTTTAGTGGTGAAAAAAAAAAATTAAAAAATCGTTTTGGAAATGAGTTTACTCACAGGGTACTTTCTTTGTATACATTCGACTATACGGGCCAAGCCCGGGATATACGGGAAATCGCGGGATTTCGTTTGCCGGCGATTAAACCTCTTTTATTAAGCGTCTCATCAAAAATGAAAACATTTTTGAAAACTGCAAGTCTCATGCGTTTTAGTGGGGAAAAGATAATTTAAAAAATCGTTTTGGAAATGAGTTTACTCACAGGGTACTTTCTTTGTATACATTCGACTATACGGGCCAAGCACGGGATTTACGGGAAATCGCGGGTTTTCTTTTGCCGGCGATTAAACTTCTTTTATTCAGCGTCTCATCAAAAATGAAAACATGTTTAAAAACTACAAGTCTCATGGGCTTTAGTGGTGAAATAATAATTTAAAAAATCGTTTGGGAAATGAGTTTACTCCCTGGGTACTTTCTTTGTATACTTTTGACTATACGGGCCCAGTCCGGGATTTACGGGAAATCGCAGGTTTTCGTTTGCCGGCGATTAAACTTCTTTTATTCAGCGTCTCATCAAAAATGAAAACATTTTAGAAAACTACAAGTCTCATGCGTTTTAGTGGTGAAAAAATAATTTTAAAAATCGTTCGGGAAATGAGTTTACACCCTGGGTACTTTCTTTGTATACATTCGACTATACGGGCCAAGCCCGGGATATACGGGAAATCGCGGGTTTTCGTTTGCCGGCGATTAAACTTCTTTTATTCAGCGTCTCATCAAAAATGAAAACATTTTTGAAAACTACAAGTCTCATGCGTTTTAGTGGTGAAAAAATAATTTAAAAATTCGTTCGGGAAATGAGTTTACTCACTGGGTACTTTCCTTGTATACTTTTGACTATACGGGCCGAGTCCGGGATTTACGGGAAATCGCGGGCTTTCGTTTGCCGGCGATTAAACTTCTTTTATTCAGCGTCTCATTAAAAATGAAAACATTTTTGAAAACTACAAGTCTCATGCGTTTTAGTGGTGAAAAAAAAATTTAAAAAATCGTTTTGGAATTGAGATTACTTACAGGGTACTTTCTTTGTATACATTCGACTATACGGGCCAAGCCCGGGATATACGGGAAATCGCGGGATTTCGTTTGCCGGCGATTAAACCTCTTTTATTAAGCGTCTCATCAAAAATGAAAACATTTTTGAAAACTGCAAGTCTCATGCGTTTTATTGGTGAAAAGATAATTTAAAAAATCGTTTCGGAAATGAGTTTACTCACAGGGTACTTTCTTTGTATACATTCGACTATACGGGCCAAGCACGGGATTTACGGGAAATGGCGGGTTTTCGTTTGCCGGCGATTAAACTTCTTTTATTCAGCGTCTCATCAAAAATGAAAACATTTTCAAAAACTACAAGTCTCATGGGCTTTAGTGGTGAAATAATAATTTAAAACATCGTTTGGGAAATGAGTTTACTCCCTGGGTACTTTCTTTGTATACTTTTGACTATACGGGCCAAGCCCGGGATATACGGGAAATCGCGGGTTTTCGTTTGCCGGCGATTAAACTTCTTTTATTCAGCGTCTCATCAAAAATGAAAACATTTTTGAAAACTACAAGTCTCATGCGTTTTAGTGGTGAAAAAATAATTTAAAAATTCGTTCGGGAAATGAGTTTACTCACTGGGTACTTTCCTTGTATACTTTTGACTATACGGGCCGAGTCCGGGATTTACGGGAAATCGCGGGCTTTCGTTTGCCGGCGATTAAACTTCTTTTATTCAGCGTCTCATCAAAAATGAAAACATTTTTGAAAACTACAAGTCTCATGCGTTTTAGTGGTGAAAAAATAATTTAAAAATTCGTTCGGGAAATGAGTTTACTCACTGGGTACTTTCCTTGTATACTTTTGACTATACGGGCCGAGTCCGGGATTTACGGGAAATCGCGGGCTTTCGTTTGCCGGCGATTAAACTTCTTTTATTCAGCGTCTCATTAAAAATGAAAACATTTTTGAAAACTACAAGTCTCATGCGTTTTAGTGGTGAAAAAAAAAATTTAAAAAATCGTTTTGGAATTGAGATTACTTACAGGGTACTTTCTTTGTATACATTCGACTATACGGGCCAAGCCCGGGATATACGGGAAATCGCGGGATTTCGTTTGCCGGCGATTAAACCTCTTTTATTAAGCGTCTCATCAAAAATGAAAACATTTTTGAAAACTGCAAGTCTCATGCGTTTTAGTGGTGAAAAGATAATTTAAAAAATCGTTTCGGAAATGAGTTTACTCACAGGGTACTTTCTTTGTATACATTCGACTATACGGGCCAAGCACGGGATTTACGGGAAATGGCGGGTTTTCGTTTGCCGGCGATTAAACTTCTTTTATTCAGCGTCTCATCAAAAATGAAAACATTTTCAAAAACTACAAGTCTCATGGGCTTTAGTGGTGAAATAATAATTTAAAACATCGTTTGGGAAATGAGTTTACTCCCTGGGTACTTTCTTTGTATACTTTTGACTATACGGGCCAAGCCCGGGATATACGGGAAATCGCGGGTTTTCGTTTGCCGGCGATTAAACTTCTTTTATTCAGCGTCTCATCAAAAATGAAAACATTTTTGAAAACTACAAGTCTCATGCGTTTTAGTGGTGAAAAAATAATTTAAAAATTCGTTCGGGAAATGAGTTTACTCACTGGGTACTTTCCTTGTATACTTTTGACTATACGGGCCGAGTCCGGGATTTACGGGAAATCGCGGGCTTTCGTTTGCCGGCGATTAAACTTCTTTTATTCAGCGTCTCATCAAAAATGAAAACATTTTTGAAAACTACAAGTCTCATGCGTTTTAGTGGTGAAAAAAAAATTTAAAAAATCGTTTTGGAATTGAGATTACTTACAGGGTACTTTCTTTGTATACATTCGACTATACGGGCCAAGCCCGGGATATACGGGAAATCGCGGGATTTCGTTTGCCGGCGATTAAACCTCTTTTATTAAGCGTCTCATCAAAAATGAAAACATTTTTGAAAACTGCAAGTCTCATGCGTTTTAGTGGTGAAAAGATAATTTAAAAAATCGTTTCGGAAATGAGTTTACTCACAGGGTACTTTCTTTGTATACATTCGACTATACGGGCCAAGCACGGGATTTACGGGAAATGGCGGGTTTTCGTTTGCCGGCGATTAAACTTCTTTTATTCAGCGTCTCATCAAAAATGAAAACATTTTCAAAAACTACAAGTCTCATGGGCGTTAGTGGTGAAATAATAATTTAAAAAATCGTTTGGGAAATGAGTTTACTCCCTGGGTACTTTCTTTGTATACTTTTGACTATACGGGCCGAGTCCGGGATTTACGGGAAATGGCATGTTTTCGTTTGCCGGCGATTAAACTTCTCTTATTCAGCGTCTCATCAAAAATGAAAACATTTTTGAAAACTACAAGTCTCATGCGTTTTTGTGGTGAAAAAAAAATTTAAAAAATCGTTTTGGAAATGAGATTACTCACAGGGTACTTTCTTTGTATACATTCGACTATACGGGCCAAGCCCGGGATATACGGGAAATCGCGGGATTTCGTTTGCCGGCGATTAAACCTCTTTTATTAAGCGTCTCATCAAAAATGAAAACATTTTTGAAAACTGCAAGTCTCATGCGTTTTAGTGGTGAAAAGATAATTTAAAAAATCGTTTTGGAAATGAGTTTACTCACAGGGTACTTTCTTTGTATACATTCGACTATACGGGCCAAGCACGGGATTTACGGGAAATCGCGGGTTTTCGTTTGCCGGCGATTAAACTTCTTTTATTCAGCGTCTCATCAAAAATGAAAACATTTTCAAAAACTACAAGTCTCATGCGTTTTAGTGGTGAAAAAATAATTAAAAAAATCGTTCGGGAAATGAGTTTACTCCCTGGGTACTTTCTTTGTATAATTTTGATTATACGGGCCGAGTCCGGGGTTTCCGGGAAATGGCGGGTTTTAATTTGCCGGCGATTAAACTTCTTTCATTCAGCGTCTCATCAAAAATGAAAACATTTTTGAAAACTACAAGTCTCATGCGTTTTAGTGGTGAAAAAAAAAATTAAAAAATCGTTTTGGAAATGAGTTTACTCACAGGGTACTTTCTTTGTATACATTCGACTATACGGGCCAAGCCCGGGATATACGGGAAATCGCGGGATTTCGTTTGCCGGCGATTAAATCTCTTTTATTAAGCGTCTCATCAAAAATGAAAACATTTTTGAAAACTGCAAGTCTCATGCGTTTTAGTGGGGAAAAGATAATTTAAAAAATCGTTTTGGAAATGAGTTTACTCACAGGGTACTTTCTTTGTATACATTCGACTATACGGGCCAAGCACGGGATTTACGGGAAATCGCGGGTTTTCGTTTGCCGGCGATTAAACTTCTTTTATTCAGCGTCTCATCAAAAATGAAAACATTTTAGAAAACTACAAGTCTCATGCGTTTTAGTGGTGAAAAAATAATTTTAAAAATCGTTCGGGAAATGAGTTTACTCCCTGGGTACTTTCTTTGTATACTTTTGACTATACGGGCCGAGTCCGGGATTTACGGGAAATCGCAGTTTTTCGTTTGCCGGCGATTAAACTTCTTTTATTCAGCGTCTCATCAAAAATGAAAACATTTTAGAAAACTACAAGTCTCATGCGTTTTAGTGGTGAAAAAATAATTTTAAAAATCGTTCGGGAAATGAGTTTACACCCTGGGTACTTTCTTTGTATACATTTGACTATACGGGCCAAGCCCGGGATTTACGGGAAATCGCGGGTTTTCGTTTGCCGGCGATTAAACTTCTTTTATTCAGCGTTTCATCAAAAATGAAAACATTTTTGAAAACTACAAGTCTCATGCGTTTTAGTGGTGAAAAAATAATTTTAAAAATCGTTCGGGAAATGAGTTTACTCCCTGGGTACTTTCTTTGTATACTTTTGACTATACGGGCCGAGTCCGGGATTTACGGGAAATCGCAGTTTTTCGTTTGCCGGCGATTAAACTTCTTTTATTCAGCGTCTCATCAAAAATGAAAACATTTTAGAAAACTACAAGTCTCATGCGTTTTAGTGGTGAAAAAATAATTTTAAAAATCGTTCGGGAAATGAGTTTACACCCTGGGTACTTTCTTTGTATACATTTGACTATACGGGCCAAGCCCGGGATTTACGGGAAATCGCGGGTTTTCGTTTGCCGGCGATTAAACTTCTTTTATTCAGCGTCTCATCAAAAATGAAAACATTTTTGAAAACTACAAGTCTCATGCGTTTTAGTGGTGAAAAAATAATTAAAAAAATCGTTCGGGAAATGAGTTTACTCCCTGGGTACTTTCTTTGTATAATTTTGATTATACGGGCCGAGTCCGGGGTTTCCGGGAAATGGCGGGTTTTAATTTGCCGGCGATTAAACTTCTTTCATTCAGCGTCTCATCAAAAATGAAAACATTTTTGAAAACTACAAGTCTCATGCGTTTTAGTGGTGAAAAAAAAAATTAAAAAATCGTTTTGGAAATGAGTTTACTCACAGGGTACTTTCTTTGTATACATTCGACTATACGGGCCAAGCCCGGGATATACGGGAAATCGCGGGATTTCGTTTGCCGGCGATTAAATCTCTTTTATTAAGCGTCTCATCAAAAATGAAAACATTTTTGAAAACTGCAAGTCTCATGCGTTTTAGTGGGGAAAAGATAATTTAAAAAATCGTTTTGGAAATGAGTTTACTCACAGGGTACTTTCTTTGTATACATTCGACTATACGGGCCAAGCACGGGATTTACGGGAAATCGCGGGTTTTCGTTTGCCGGCGATTAAACTTCTTTTATTCAGCGTCTCATCAAAAATGAAAACATTTTAGAAAACTACAAGTCTCATGCGTTTTAGTGGTGAAAAAATAATTTTAAAAATCGTTCGGGAAATGAGTTTACTCCCTGGGTACTTTCTTTGTATACTTTTGACTATACGGGCCGAGTCCGGGATTTACGGGAAATCGCAGTTTTTCGTTTGCCGGCGATTAAACTTCTTTTATTCAGCGTCTCATCAAAAATGAAAACATTTTAGAAAACTACAAGTCTCATGCGTTTTAGTGGTGAAAAAATAATTTTAAAAATCGTTCGGGAAATGAGTTTACACCCTGGGTACTTTCTTTGTATACATTTGACTATACGGGCCAAGCCCGGGATTTACGGGAAATCGCGGGTTTTCGTTTGCCGGCGATTAAACTTCTTTTATTCAGCGTTTCATCAAAAATGAAAACATTTTTGAAAACTACAAGTCTCATGCGTTTTAGTGGTGAAAAAATAATTTTAAAAATCGTTCGGGAAATGAGTTTACTCCCTGGGTACTTTCTTTGTATACTTTTGACTATACGGGCCGAGTCCGGGATTTACGGGAAATCGCAGTTTTTCGTTTGCCGGCGATTAAACTTCTTTTATTCAGCGTCTCATCAAAAATGAAAACATTTTAGAAAACTACAAGTCTCATGCGTTTTAGTGGTGAAAAAATAATTTTAAAAATCGTTCGGGAAATGAGTTTACACCCTGGGTACTTTCTTTGTATACATTTGACTATACGGGCCAAGCCCGGGATTTACGGGAAATCGCGGGTTTTCGTTTGCCGGCGATTAAACTTCTTTTATTCAGCGTCTCATCAAAAATGAAAACATTTTTGAAAACTACAAGTCTCATGCGTTTTAGTGGTGAAAAGATAATTTAAAAAATCGTTTTGGAAATGAGTTTACTCACAGGGTACTTTCTTTGTATACGTTCGACTATACGGGCCAAGCCCGGGATTTACGGGAAATCGCGGGTTTTCGTTTGCCGGCGATTAAACCACTTTCATTAAGCGTCTCATCAAAAATGAAAACATTTCTGAAAACTACAAGTCTCATGCGTTTTAGTGGTGAAAAAGTAATTAAAAAAATCGTTTGGGAAATGAGTTTACTCCCTGGGTACTTTCTTTGTATACTTTTGATTATACGGGCCGAGTCCGGGGTTTCCGGGAAATGGCGGGTTTTAATTTGCCGGCGATTAAACTTCTTTCATTCAGCGTCTCATCAAAAATGAAAACATTTTTGAAAACTACAAGTCTCATGCGTTTTAGTGGTGAAAAAAAAATTTAAAAAATCGTTTTGGAAATGAGATTACTCACAGGGTACTTTCTTTGTATACATTCGACTATACGGGCCAAGCCCAGGATATACGGGAAATCGCGGGATTTCGTTTGCCGGCGATTAAACCTCTTTTATTAAGCGTCTCATCAAAAATGAAAACATTTTTGAAAACTGCAAGTCTCATGCGTTTTAGTGGTGAAAAGATAATTTAAAAAATCGTTTCGGAAATGAGTTTATTCACAGGGTACTTTCTTTGTATACATTCGACTATACGGGCCAAGCACGGGATTTACGGGAAATGGCGGGTTTTCGTTTGCCGGCGATTAAACTTCTTTTATTCAGCGTCTCATCAAAAATGAAAACATTTTCAAAAACTACAAGTCTCATGGGCTTTAGTGGTGAAATAATAATTTAAAAAATCGTTTGGGAAATGAGTTTACTCCCTGGGTACTTTCTTTGTATACTTTTGACTATACGGGCCGAGTCCGGGATTTACGGGAAATGGCATGTTTTCGTTTGCCGGCGATTAAACTTCTCTTATTCAGCGTCTCATCAAAAATGAAAACATTTTTGAAAACTACAAGTCTCATGCGTTTTAGTGGTGAAAAAAAAATTTAAAAAATCGTTTTGGAAATGAGATTACTCACAGGGTACTTTTTTGTATACATTCGACTATACGGGCCAAGCCCGGGATATACGGGAAATCGCGGGATTTCGTTTGCCGGCGATTAAACCTTTTTTATTAAGCGTCTCATCAAAAATGAAAACATTTTTGAAAACTGCAAGTCTCATGCGTTTTAGTGGTGAGAAGATAATTTAAAAAATCGTTTTGGAAATGAGTTTACTCACAGGGTACTTTCTTTGTATACATTCGACTATACGGGCCAAGCACGGGATTTACGGGAAATCGCGGGTTTTCGTTTGCCGGCGATTAAACTTCTTTTATTCAGCGTCTCATCAAAAATGAAAACATTTTCAAAAACTACAAGTCTCATGGGCTTTATTGGTGAAATAATAATTTAAAAAATCGTTTGGGAAATGAGTTTACTCCCTGGGTACTTACTTTGTATACTTTTGACTATACGGGCCGAGTCCGGGATTTACGGAAATAGCATGTTTTCGTTTGCCGGCGATTAAACTTCTTTTCTTCAGCGTCTCATCAAAAATGAAAACATTTTTGAAAACTACAAGTCTCATGCGATTTAGTGGTGAAAAAATAATTTTAAAAATCGTTCGAGAAATGAGTTTACACCCTGGGTACTTTCTTTGTATACATTCGACTATACGGGCCAAGCCCGGGATTTACGGGAAATCGCGGGTTTTCGTTTGCCGGCGATTAAACTTCTTTTATTCAGCGTCTCATCAAAAATGAAAACATTTTTAAAAACTACAAGTCTCATGGGCTTTAGTGGTGAAATAATAATTTAAAAAATCGTTTGGGAAATGAGTTTACTCCCTGGGTACTTTCTTTGTATACTTTTGACTATACGGGCCGAGTCCGGGATTTACGGGAAATGGCATGTTTTCGTTTGCCGGCGATTAAACTTCTCTTATTCAACGTCTCATCAAAAATGAAAACATTTTTGAAAACTACAAGTCTCATGCGTTTTAGTGGTGAAAAAAAAATTTAAAAAATCGTTTTGGAAATAAGATTACTCACAGGGTACTTTCTTTGTATACATTCGACATTACGGGCCAAACCCGGGATATACGGGAAATCGCGGGATTTCGTTTGCCGGCGATTAAACCTCTTTTATTAAGCGTCTCATCAAAAATGAAAACATTTTTGAAAACTGCAAGTCTCATGCGTTTTAGTGGTGAAAAGATAATTTAAAAAATCGTTTTGGAAATGAGTTTACTCACAGGGTACTTTCTTTGTATACATTCGACTATACCGGCCAAGCACGGGATTTACGGGAAATCGCGGGTTTTCGTTTGCCGGCGATTAAACTTCTTTTATTCAGCGTCTCATCAAAAATGAAAACATTTTCAAAAACTACAAGTCTCATGGGCTTTATTGGTGAAATAATAATTTAAAAAATCGTTTGGGAAATGAGTTTACTCCCTGGGTACTTTCTTTGTATACTTTTGACTATACGGGCCGAGTCCCGGATTTACGGGAAATAGCATGTTTTCGTTTGCCGGCGATTAAACTTCTTTTATTCAGCGTCTCATCAAAAATGAAAACATTTTTGAAAACTACAAGTCTCATGCGTTTTAGTGGTGAAAAAATAATTTTAAAAATCGTTCGAGAAATGAGTTTACACCCTGGGTACTTTCTTTGGATACATTCGACTATACGGGCCAAGCCCGGGATTTACGGGAAATCGCGGGTTTTCGTTTGCCGGCGATTAAACTTCTTTTATTCAGCGTCTCATCAAAAATGAAAACATTTTTGAAAACTACAAGTCACGTGCGTTTTAGTGGTGAAAAAATAATTTAAAAATTCGTTCGGGAAATGAGTTTACTCACTGGGTACTTTCCTTGTATACTTTTGACTATACGGGCCGAGTCCGGGATTTACGGGAAATCGCGGGTTTTCTTTTGCCGGCGATTAAACTTCTTTTATTCAGCGTCTCATCAAAAATGAAAACATTTTTAAAAACTGCAAGTCTCATGGGCTTTAGTGGTGAAATAATAATTTGAAAAATCGTTTGGGAAATGAGTATACACCCTGGGTACTTTCTTTGTATTCTTTTGACTATACGGGCCGAGTCCGGGATTTACGAGAAATCGCAGGTTTTCGTTTGCCGGCGATTAAACTTCTTTCATTCAGCGTCTCATCAAAAATGAAAACATTTTTGAAAACTACAAGTCTCATGCGTTTTAGTGGTCAAAAAATAATTTAAAAAATCGTTCGGGAAATGAGTTTACTCCCTGGGTACTTTCTTTGTATACTTTTGATTATACGGGCCGAGTCCGGGGTTTACGGGAAATCGCGGGTTTTCTTTTGCCGGCGATTAAACTTCTTTTATTCAGCGTCTCATCAAAAATGAAAACATTTTTAAAAACTGCAAGTCTCATGGGCTTTAGTGGTGAAATAATAATTTGAAAAATCGTTCGGGAAATGAGTATACACCCTGGGTACTTTCTTTGTATTCTTTTGACTATACGGGCCGAGTCCGGGATTTACGAGAAATCGCAGGTTTTCGTTTGCCGGCGATTAAACTTCTTTCATTCAGCGTCTCATCAAAAATGAAAACATTTTTGAAAACTACAAGTCTCATGCGTTTTAGTGGTCAAAAAATAATTTAAAAAATCGTTCGGGAAATGAGTTTACTCCCTGGGTACTTTCTTTGTATACTTTTGATTATACGGGCCGAGTCCGGGGTTTCCGGGAAATGGCGGGTTTTAGTTTGCCGGCGATTAAACTTCTTTTATTCAGCGTCTCATCAAAAATGAAAACATTTTTGAAAACTGCAAGTCTCATGCGTTTTAGTGGTGAAAAAAAAATTTAAAAAATCGTTTTGGAAATGAGATTACTCACAGGGTACTTTCTTTGTATACATTCGACTATACGGGCCAAGCCCGGGATATACGGGAAATCGCGGGATTTCGTTTGCCGGCGATTAAACCTCTTTTATTAAGCGTCTCATCAAAAATGAAAACATTTTTGAAAACTGCAAGTCTCATGCGTTTTAGTGGTGAAAAGATAATTTAAAAAATCGTTTTGGAAATGAGTTTACTCACAGGGTACTTTCTTTGTATACATTCGACTATACGGGCCAAGCACGGGATTTACGGGAAATAGCATGTTTTCGTTTGCCGGCGATTAAACTTCTTTTATTCAGCGTCTCATCAAAAATGAAAACATTTTCAAAAACTACAAGTCTCATGGGCTTTATTGGTGAAATAATAATTTAAAAAATCGTTTGGGAAATGCGTTTACTCCCTGGGTACTTTCTTTGTATACTTTTGACTATACGGGCCAAGCCCGGGATTTACGGGAAATCGCGGGTTTTCGTTTGCCGGCGATTAAACTTCTTTTATTCAGCGTCTCATCAAAAATGAAAACATTTTTGAAAACTACAAGTCTCATGCGTTTTAGTGGTGAAAAAATAATTTAAAAATTCGTTCGGGAAATGAGTTTACTCACTGGGTACTTTCCTTGTATACTTTTGACTATACGGGCCGAGTCCGGGATTTACGGGAAATCGCGGGTTTTCTTTTGCCGGCGATTAAACTTCTTTTATTCAGCGTCTCATCAAAAATGAAAACATTTTTAAAAACTGCAAGTCTCATGGGCTTTAGTGGTGAAATAATAATTTAAAAAATCGTTCGGGAAATGAGTTTACACCCTGGGTACTTTCTTTGTATACATTCGACTATACGGGCCAAGCCCGGGATTTACGGGAAATCGCGGGTTTTCGTTTGCCGGCGATTAAACTTCTTTTATTCAGCGTCTCATCAAAAATGAAAACATTTTTGAAAACTACAAGTCTCATGCGTTTTAGTGGTGAAAAAATAATTTAAAAATTCGTTCGGGAAATGAGTTTACTCACTGGGTACTTTCCTTGTATACTTTTGACTATACGGGCCGAGTCCGGGATTTACGGGAAATCGCGGGTTTTCTTTTGCCGGCGATTAAACTTCTTTTATTCAGCGTCTCATCAAAAATGAAAACATTTTTAAAAACTGCAAGTCTCATGGGCTTTAGTGGTGAAATAATAATTTAAAAAATCGTTCGGGAAATGAGTATACACCCTGGGTACTTTCTTTGTATTCTTTTGACTATACGGGCCGAGTTCGGGATTTACGAGAAATCGCAGGTTCTCGTTTGCCGGCGATTAAACTTCTTTCATTCAGCGTCTCATCAAAAATGAAAACATTTTTGAAAACTACAAGTCTCATGCGTTTTAGTGGTCAAAAAATAATTTAAAAAATCGTTCGGGAAATGAGTTTACTCCCTGGGTACTTTCTTTGTATACTTTTGATTATACGGGCCGAGTCCGGGGTTTCCGGGAAATGGCGGGTTTTAGTTTGCCGGCGATTAAACTTCTTTTATTCAGCGTCTCATCAAAAATGAAAACATTTTTGAAAACTGCAAGTCTCATGCGTTTTAGTGGTGAAAAAAAATTGAAAAAATCGTTTTGGAAATGAGTTTATTCACAGGGTACTTTCTTTTTATACATTCGACTATACGGGCCAAGCCCGGGATATACGGGAAATCGCGGGATTTCGTTTGCCGGCGATTAAACCTCTTTTATTAAGCGTCTCATCAAAAATGAAAACATTTTTGAAAACTACAAGTCTCATGGGCTTTAGTGGTGAAATAATAATTTAAAAAATCGTTTGGGAAATGAGTTTACTCCCTGGGTACTTTCTTTGTATACTTTTGACTATACGGGCCGAGTCCGGGATTTACGGGAAATCGCAGGTTTTCGTTTGCCGGCGATTAAACTTCTTTTATTCAGCGTCTCAACAAAAACGAAAACATTTTTGAAAACTACAAGTCTCATGCGTTTTAGTGGTGAAAAAATAATTTAAAAAATCGTTCGGGAAATGAGTTTACACCCTGGGTACTTTCTTTGTATACATTCGACTATACGAGCCAAGCCCGGGATTTACGGGAAATCGCGGGTTTTCGTTTGCCGGCGATTAAACTTCTTTTATTCAGCGTCTCAGCAAAAATGAAAACATTTTTGAAAACTACAAGTCTCATGCGTTTTAGTGGTGAAAAGATAATTTAAAAAATCGTTTTGGAAATGAGTTTACTCACAGGGTACTTTCTTTGTATACATTCGACTATACGGGCCAAGCACGGGATTTACGGGAAATCGCGGGTTTTCGTTTGCCGGCGATTAAACTTCTTTTATTCAGCGTCTCATCAAAAATGAAAACATTTTAAAAAACTACAAGTCTCATGGGCTTTATTGGTGAAATAATAATTTAAAAAATCGTTTGGGAAATGAGTTTACTCCCTGGGTACTTTCTTTGTATACTTTTGACTATACGGGCCGAGTCCGGGATTTACGGGAAATCGCTGGTTTTCTTTTGCCAGCGATTAAACTTCTTTTATTCAGCGTCTCATCAAAAATGAAAACATTTTTAAAAACTGCAAGTCTCATGGGCTTTAGTGGTGAAATAATAATTTAAAAAATCGTTCGGGAAATGAGTATACACCCTGGGTACTTTCTTTGTATACTTTTGACTATACGGGCTGAGTCCGGGATTTACGAGAAATCGCAGGTTTTCGTTTGCCGGCGATTAAACTTCTTTCATTCAGCGTCTCATCAAAAATGAAAACATTTTTGAAAACTACAAGTCTCATGCGTTTTAGTGGTGAAAAAATAATTTAAAAATTCGTTCGGGAAATGAGTTTACTCACTGGGTACTTTCCTTGTATACTTTTGACTATACGGGCCGAGTCCGGGATTTACGGGAAATCGCGGGCTTTCGTTTGCCGGCGATTAAACTTCTTTTATTCAGCGTCTCATTAAAAATGAAAACATTTTTGAAAACTACAAGTCTCATGCGTTTTAGTGGTGAAAAAAAAAATTTAAAAAATCGTTTTGGAATTGAGATTACTTACAGGGTACTTTCTTTGTATACATTCGACTATACGGGCCAAGCCCGGGATATACGGGAAATCGCGGGATTTCGTTTGCCGGCGATTAAACCTCTTTTATTAAGCGTCTCATCAAAAATGAAAACATTTTTGAAAACTGCAAGTCTCATGCGTTTTAGTGGTGAAAAGATAATTTAAAAAATCGTTTCGGAAATGAGTTTACTCACAGGGTACTTTCTTTGTATACATTCGACTATACGGGCCAAGCACGGGATTTACGGGAAATGGCGGGTTTTCGTTTGCCGGCGATTAAACTTCTTTTATTCAGCGTCTCATCAAAAATGAAAACATTTTCAAAAACTACAAGTCTCATGGGCTTTAGTGGTGAAATAATAATTTAAAACATCGTTTGGGAAATGAGTTTACTCCCTGGGTACTTTCTTTGTATACTTTTGACTATACGGGCCAAGCCCGGGATATACGGGAAATCGCGGGTTTTCGTTTGCCGGCGATTAAACTTCTTTTATTCAGCGTCTCATCAAAAATGAAAACATTTTTGAAAACTACAAGTCTCATGCGTTTTAGTGGTGAAAAAATAATTTAAAAATTCGTTCGGGAAATGAGTTTACTCACTGGGTACTTTCCTTGTATACTTTTGACTATACGGGCCGAGTCCGGGATTTACGGGAAATCGCGGGCTTTCGTTTGCCGGCGATTAAACTTCTTTTATTCAGCGTCTCATCAAAAATGAAAACATTTTTGAAAACTACAAGTCTCATGCGTTTTAGTGGTGAAAAAAAAATTTAAAAAATCGTTTTGGAATTGAGATTACTTACAGGGTACTTTCTTTGTATACATTCGACTATACGGGCCAAGCCCGGGATATACGGGAAATCGCGGGATTTCGTTTGCCGGCGATTAAACCTCTTTTATTAAGCGTCTCATCAAAAATGAAAACATTTTTGAAAACTGCAAGTCTCATGCGTTTTAGTGGTGAAAAGATAATTTAAAAAATCGTTTCGGAAATGAGTTTACTCACAGGGTACTTTCTTTGTATACATTCGACTATACGGGCCAAGCACGGGATTTACGGGAAATGGCGGGTTTTCGTTTGCCGGCGATTAAACTTCTTTTATTCAGCGTCTCATCAAAAATGAAAACATTTTCAAAAACTACAAGTCTCATGGGCGTTAGTGGTGAAATAATAATTTAAAAAATCGTTTGGGAAATGAGTTTACTCCCTGGGTACTTTCTTTGTATACTTTTGACTATACGGGCCGAGTCCGGGATTTACGGGAAATGGCATGTTTTCGTTTGCCGGCGATTAAACTTCTCTTATTCAGCGTCTCATCAAAAATGAAAACATTTTTGAAAACTACAAGTCTCATGCGTTTTTGTGGTGAAAAAAAAATTTAAAAAATCGTTTTGGAAATGAGATTACTCACAGGGTACTTTCTTTGTATACATTCGACTATACGGGCCAAGCCCGGGATATACGGGAAATCGCGGGATTTCGTTTGCCGGCGATTAAACCTCTTTTATTAAGCGTCTCATCAAAAATGAAAACATTTTTGAAAACTGCAAGTCTCATGCGTTTTAGTGGTGAAAAGATAATTTAAAAAATCGTTTTGGAAATGAGTTTACTCACAGGGTACTTTCTTTGTATACATTCGACTATACGGGCCAAGCACGGGATTTACGGGAAATCGCGGGTTTTCGTTTGCCGGCGATTAAACTTCTTTTATTCAGCGTCTCATCAAAAATGAAAACATTTTCAAAAACTACAAGTCTCATGCGTTTTAGTGGTGAAAAAATAATTAAAAAAATCGTTCGGGAAATGAGTTTACTCCCTGGGTACTTTCTTTGTATAATTTTGATTATACGGGCCGAGTCCGGGGTTTCCGGGAAATGGCGGGTTTTAATTTGCCGGCGATTAAACTTCTTTCATTCAGCGTCTCATCAAAAATGAAAACATTTTTGAAAACTACAAGTCTCATGCGTTTTAGTGGTGAAAAAAAAAATTAAAAAATCGTTTTGGAAATGAGTTTACTCACAGGGTACTTTCTTTGTATACATTCGACTATACGGGCCAAGCCCGGGATATACGGGAAATCGCGGGATTTCGTTTGCCGGCGATTAAATCTCTTTTATTAAGCGTCTCATCAAAAATGAAAACATTTTTGAAAACTGCAAGTCTCATGCGTTTTAGTGGGGAAAAGATAATTTAAAAAATCGTTTTGGAAATGAGTTTACTCACAGGGTACTTTCTTTGTATACATTCGACTATACGGGCCAAGCACGGGATTTACGGGAAATCGCGGGTTTTCGTTTGCCGGCGATTAAACTTCTTTTATTCAGCGTCTCATCAAAAATGAAAACATTTTAGAAAACTACAAGTCTCATGCGTTTTAGTGGTGAAAAAATAATTTTAAAAATCGTTCGGGAAATGAGTTTACTCCCTGGGTACTTTCTTTGTATACTTTTGACTATACGGGCCGAGTCCGGGATTTACGGGAAATCGCAGTTTTTCGTTTGCCGGCGATTAAACTTCTTTTATTCAGCGTCTCATCAAAAATGAAAACATTTTAGAAAACTACAAGTCTCATGCGTTTTAGTGGTGAAAAAATAATTTTAAAAATCGTTCGGGAAATGAGTTTACACCCTGGGTACTTTCTTTGTATACATTTGACTATACGGGCCAAGCCCGGGATTTACGGGAAATCGCGGGTTTTCGTTTGCCGGCGATTAAACTTCTTTTATTCAGCGTTTCATCAAAAATGAAAACATTTTTGAAAACTACAAGTCTCATGCGTTTTAGTGGTGAAAAAATAATTTTAAAAATCGTTCGGGAAATGAGTTTACTCCCTGGGTACTTTCTTTGTATACTTTTGACTATACGGGCCGAGTCCGGGATTTACGGGAAATCGCAGTTTTTCGTTTGCCGGCGATTAAACTTCTTTTATTCAGCGTCTCATCAAAAATGAAAACATTTTAGAAAACTACAAGTCTCATGCGTTTTAGTGGTGAAAAAATAATTTTAAAAATCGTTCGGGAAATGAGTTTACACCCTGGGTACTTTCTTTGTATACATTTGACTATACGGGCCAAGCCCGGGATTTACGGGAAATCGCGGGTTTTCGTTTGCCGGCGATTAAACTTCTTTTATTCAGCGTCTCATCAAAAATGAAAACATTTTTGAAAACTACAAGTCTCATGCGTTTTAGTGGTGAAAAAATAATTAAAAAAATCGTTCGGGAAATGAGTTTACTCCCTGGGTACTTTCTTTGTATAATTTTGATTATACGGGCCGAGTCCGGGGTTTCCGGGAAATGGCGGGTTTTAATTTGCCGGCGATTAAACTTCTTTCATTCAGCGTCTCATCAAAAATGAAAACATTTTTGAAAACTACAAGTCTCATGCGTTTTAGTGGTGAAAAAAAAAATTAAAAAATCGTTTTGGAAATGAGTTTACTCACAGGGTACTTTCTTTGTATACATTCGACTATACGGGCCAAGCCCGGGATATACGGGAAATCGCGGGATTTCGTTTGCCGGCGATTAAATCTCTTTTATTAAGCGTCTCATCAAAAATGAAAACATTTTTGAAAACTGCAAGTCTCATGCGTTTTAGTGGGGAAAAGATAATTTAAAAAATCGTTTTGGAAATGAGTTTACTCACAGGGTACTTTCTTTGTATACATTCGACTATACGGGCCAAGCACGGGATTTACGGGAAATCGCGGGTTTTCGTTTGCCGGCGATTAAACTTCTTTTATTCAGCGTCTCATCAAAAATGAAAACATTTTAGAAAACTACAAGTCTCATGCGTTTTAGTGGTGAAAAAATAATTTTAAAAATCGTTCGGGAAATGAGTTTACTCCCTGGGTACTTTCTTTGTATACTTTTGACTATACGGGCCGAGTCCGGGATTTACGGGAAATCGCAGTTTTTCGTTTGCCGGCGATTAAACTTCTTTTATTCAGCGTCTCATCAAAAATGAAAACATTTTAGAAAACTACAAGTCTCATGCGTTTTAGTGGTGAAAAAATAATTTTAAAAATCGTTCGGGAAATGAGTTTACACCCTGGGTACTTTCTTTGTATACATTTGACTATACGGGCCAAGCCCGGGATTTACGGGAAATCGCGGGTTTTCGTTTGCCGGCGATTAAACTTCTTTTATTCAGCGTTTCATCAAAAATGAAAACATTTTTGAAAACTACAAGTCTCATGCGTTTTAGTGGTGAAAAAATAATTTTAAAAATCGTTCGGGAAATGAGTTTACTCCCTGGGTACTTTCTTTGTATACTTTTGACTATACGGGCCGAGTCCGGGATTTACGGGAAATCGCAGTTTTTCGTTTGCCGGCGATTAAACTTCTTTTATTCAGCGTCTCATCAAAAATGAAAACATTTTAGAAAACTACAAGTCTCATGCGTTTTAGTGGTGAAAAAATAATTTTAAAAATCGTTCGGGAAATGAGTTTACACCCTGGGTACTTTCTTTGTATACATTTGACTATACGGGCCAAGCCCGGGATTTACGGGAAATCGCGGGTTTTCGTTTGCCGGCGATTAAACTTCTTTTATTCAGCGTCTCATCAAAAATGAAAACATTTTTGAAAACTACAAGTCTCATGCGTTTTAGTGGTGAAAAGATAATTTAAAAAATCGTTTTGGAAATGAGTTTACTCACAGGGTACTTTCTTTGTATACGTTCGACTATACGGGCCAAGCCCGGGATTTACGGGAAATCGCGGGTTTTCGTTTGCCGGCGATTAAACCACTTTCATTAAGCGTCTCATCAAAAATGAAAACATTTCTGAAAACTACAAGTCTCATGCGTTTTAGTGGTGAAAAAGTAATTAAAAAAATCGTTTGGGAAATGAGTTTACTCCCTGGGTACTTTCTTTGTATACTTTTGATTATACGGGCCGAGTCCGGGGTTTCCGGGAAATGGCGGGTTTTAATTTGCCGGCGATTAAACTTCTTTCATTCAGCGTCTCATCAAAAATGAAAACATTTTTGAAAACTACAAGTCTCATGCGTTTTAGTGGTGAAAAAAAAATTTAAAAAATCGTTTTGGAAATGAGATTACTCACAGGGTACTTTCTTTGTATACATTCGACTATACGGGCCAAGCCCAGGATATACGGGAAATCGCGGGATTTCGTTTGCCGGCGATTAAACCTCTTTTATTAAGCGTCTCATCAAAAATGAAAACATTTTTGAAAACTGCAAGTCTCATGCGTTTTAGTGGTGAAAAGATAATTTAAAAAATCGTTTCGGAAATGAGTTTATTCACAGGGTACTTTCTTTGTATACATTCGACTATACGGGCCAAGCACGGGATTTACGGGAAATGGCGGGTTTTCGTTTGCCGGCGATTAAACTTCTTTTATTCAGCGTCTCATCAAAAATGAAAACATTTTCAAAAACTACAAGTCTCATGGGCTTTAGTGGTGAAATAATAATTTAAAAAATCGTTTGGGAAATGAGTTTACTCCCTGGGTACTTTCTTTGTATACTTTTGACTATACGGGCCGAGTCCGGGATTTACGGGAAATGGCATGTTTTCGTTTGCCGGCGATTAAACTTCTCTTATTCAGCGTCTCATCAAAAATGAAAACATTTTTGAAAACTACAAGTCTCATGCGTTTTAGTGGTGAAAAAAAAATTTAAAAAATCGTTTTGGAAATGAGATTACTCACAGGGTACTTTTTTGTATACATTCGACTATACGGGCCAAGCCCGGGATATACGGGAAATCGCGGGATTTCGTTTGCCGGCGATTAAACCTTTTTTATTAAGCGTCTCATCAAAAATGAAAACATTTTTGAAAACTGCAAGTCTCATGCGTTTTAGTGGTGAGAAGATAATTTAAAAAATCGTTTTGGAAATGAGTTTACTCACAGGGTACTTTCTTTGTATACATTCGACTATACGGGCCAAGCACGGGATTTACGGGAAATCGCGGGTTTTCGTTTGCCGGCGATTAAACTTCTTTTATTCAGCGTCTCATCAAAAATGAAAACATTTTCAAAAACTACAAGTCTCATGGGCTTTATTGGTGAAATAATAATTTAAAAAATCGTTTGGGAAATGAGTTTACTCCCTGGGTACTTACTTTGTATACTTTTGACTATACGGGCCGAGTCCGGGATTTACGGAAATAGCATGTTTTCGTTTGCCGGCGATTAAACTTCTTTTCTTCAGCGTCTCATCAAAAATGAAAACATTTTTGAAAACTACAAGTCTCATGCGATTTAGTGGTGAAAAAATAATTTTAAAAATCGTTCGAGAAATGAGTTTACACCCTGGGTACTTTCTTTGTATACATTCGACTATACGGGCCAAGCCCGGGATTTACGGGAAATCGCGGGTTTTCGTTTGCCGGCGATTAAACTTCTTTTATTCAGCGTCTCATCAAAAATGAAAACATTTTTAAAAACTACAAGTCTCATGGGCTTTAGTGGTGAAATAATAATTTAAAAAATCGTTTGGGAAATGAGTTTACTCCCTGGGTACTTTCTTTGTATACTTTTGACTATACGGGCCGAGTCCGGGATTTACGGGAAATGGCATGTTTTCGTTTGCCGGCGATTAAACTTCTCTTATTCAACGTCTCATCAAAAATGAAAACATTTTTGAAAACTACAAGTCTCATGCGTTTTAGTGGTGAAAAAAAAATTTAAAAAATCGTTTTGGAAATAAGATTACTCACAGGGTACTTTCTTTGTATACATTCGACATTACGGGCCAAACCCGGGATATACGGGAAATCGCGGGATTTCGTTTGCCGGCGATTAAACCTCTTTTATTAAGCGTCTCATCAAAAATGAAAACATTTTTGAAAACTGCAAGTCTCATGCGTTTTAGTGGTGAAAAGATAATTTAAAAAATCGTTTTGGAAATGAGTTTACTCACAGGGTACTTTCTTTGTATACATTCGACTATACCGGCCAAGCACGGGATTTACGGGAAATCGCGGGTTTTCGTTTGCCGGCGATTAAACTTCTTTTATTCAGCGTCTCATCAAAAATGAAAACATTTTCAAAAACTACAAGTCTCATGGGCTTTATTGGTGAAATAATAATTTAAAAAATCGTTTGGGAAATGAGTTTACTCCCTGGGTACTTTCTTTGTATACTTTTGACTATACGGGCCGAGTCCCGGATTTACGGGAAATAGCATGTTTTCGTTTGCCGGCGATTAAACTTCTTTTATTCAGCGTCTCATCAAAAATGAAAACATTTTTGAAAACTACAAGTCTCATGCGTTTTAGTGGTGAAAAAATAATTTTAAAAATCGTTCGAGAAATGAGTTTACACCCTGGGTACTTTCTTTGGATACATTCGACTATACGGGCCAAGCCCGGGATTTACGGGAAATCGCGGGTTTTCGTTTGCCGGCGATTAAACTTCTTTTATTCAGCGTCTCATCAAAAATGAAAACATTTTTGAAAACTACAAGTCACGTGCGTTTTAGTGGTGAAAAAATAATTTAAAAATTCGTTCGGGAAATGAGTTTACTCACTGGGTACTTTCCTTGTATACTTTTGACTATACGGGCCGAGTCCGGGATTTACGGGAAATCGCGGGTTTTCTTTTGCCGGCGATTAAACTTCTTTTATTCAGCGTCTCATCAAAAATGAAAACATTTTTAAAAACTGCAAGTCTCATGGGCTTTAGTGGTGAAATAATAATTTGAAAAATCGTTTGGGAAATGAGTATACACCCTGGGTACTTTCTTTGTATTCTTTTGACTATACGGGCCGAGTCCGGGATTTACGAGAAATCGCAGGTTTTCGTTTGCCGGCGATTAAACTTCTTTCATTCAGCGTCTCATCAAAAATGAAAACATTTTTGAAAACTACAAGTCTCATGCGTTTTAGTGGTCAAAAAATAATTTAAAAAATCGTTCGGGAAATGAGTTTACTCCCTGGGTACTTTCTTTGTATACTTTTGATTATACGGGCCGAGTCCGGGGTTTACGGGAAATCGCGGGTTTTCTTTTGCCGGCGATTAAACTTCTTTTATTCAGCGTCTCATCAAAAATGAAAACATTTTTAAAAACTGCAAGTCTCATGGGCTTTAGTGGTGAAATAATAATTTGAAAAATCGTTCGGGAAATGAGTATACACCCTGGGTACTTTCTTTGTATTCTTTTGACTATACGGGCCGAGTCCGGGATTTACGAGAAATCGCAGGTTTTCGTTTGCCGGCGATTAAACTTCTTTCATTCAGCGTCTCATCAAAAATGAAAACATTTTTGAAAACTACAAGTCTCATGCGTTTTAGTGGTCAAAAAATAATTTAAAAAATCGTTCGGGAAATGAGTTTACTCCCTGGGTACTTTCTTTGTATACTTTTGATTATACGGGCCGAGTCCGGGGTTTCCGGGAAATGGCGGGTTTTAGTTTGCCGGCGATTAAACTTCTTTTATTCAGCGTCTCATCAAAAATGAAAACATTTTTGAAAACTGCAAGTCTCATGCGTTTTAGTGGTGAAAAAAAAATTTAAAAAATCGTTTTGGAAATGAGATTACTCACAGGGTACTTTCTTTGTATACATTCGACTATACGGGCCAAGCCCGGGATATACGGGAAATCGCGGGATTTCGTTTGCCGGCGATTAAACCTCTTTTATTAAGCGTCTCATCAAAAATGAAAACATTTTTGAAAACTGCAAGTCTCATGCGTTTTAGTGGTGAAAAGATAATTTAAAAAATCGTTTTGGAAATGAGTTTACTCACAGGGTACTTTCTTTGTATACATTCGACTATACGGGCCAAGCACGGGATTTACGGGAAATAGCATGTTTTCGTTTGCCGGCGATTAAACTTCTTTTATTCAGCGTCTCATCAAAAATGAAAACATTTTCAAAAACTACAAGTCTCATGGGCTTTATTGGTGAAATAATAATTTAAAAAATCGTTTGGGAAATGCGTTTACTCCCTGGGTACTTTCTTTGTATACTTTTGACTATACGGGCCAAGCCCGGGATTTACGGGAAATCGCGGGTTTTCGTTTGCCGGCGATTAAACTTCTTTTATTCAGCGTCTCATCAAAAATGAAAACATTTTTGAAAACTACAAGTCTCATGCGTTTTAGTGGTGAAAAAATAATTTAAAAATTCGTTCGGGAAATGAGTTTACTCACTGGGTACTTTCCTTGTATACTTTTGACTATACGGGCCGAGTCCGGGATTTACGGGAAATCGCGGGTTTTCTTTTGCCGGCGATTAAACTTCTTTTATTCAGCGTCTCATCAAAAATGAAAACATTTTTAAAAACTGCAAGTCTCATGGGCTTTAGTGGTGAAATAATAATTTAAAAAATCGTTCGGGAAATGAGTTTACACCCTGGGTACTTTCTTTGTATACATTCGACTATACGGGCCAAGCCCGGGATTTACGGGAAATCGCGGGTTTTCGTTTGCCGGCGATTAAACTTCTTTTATTCAGCGTCTCATCAAAAATGAAAACATTTTTGAAAACTACAAGTCTCATGCGTTTTAGTGGTGAAAAAATAATTTAAAAATTCGTTCGGGAAATGAGTTTACTCACTGGGTACTTTCCTTGTATACTTTTGACTATACGGGCCGAGTCCGGGATTTACGGGAAATCGCGGGTTTTCTTTTGCCGGCGATTAAACTTCTTTTATTCAGCGTCTCATCAAAAATGAAAACATTTTTAAAAACTGCAAGTCTCATGGGCTTTAGTGGTGAAATAATAATTTAAAAAATCGTTCGGGAAATGAGTATACACCCTGGGTACTTTCTTTGTATTCTTTTGACTATACGGGCCGAGTTCGGGATTTACGAGAAATCGCAGGTTCTCGTTTGCCGGCGATTAAACTTCTTTCATTCAGCGTCTCATCAAAAATGAAAACATTTTTGAAAACTACAAGTCTCATGCGTTTTAGTGGTCAAAAAATAATTTAAAAAATCGTTCGGGAAATGAGTTTACTCCCTGGGTACTTTCTTTGTATACTTTTGATTATACGGGCCGAGTCCGGGGTTTCCGGGAAATGGCGGGTTTTAGTTTGCCGGCGATTAAACTTCTTTTATTCAGCGTCTCATCAAAAATGAAAACATTTTTGAAAACTGCAAGTCTCATGCGTTTTAGTGGTGAAAAAAAATTGAAAAAATCGTTTTGGAAATGAGTTTATTCACAGGGTACTTTCTTTTTATACATTCGACTATACGGGCCAAGCCCGGGATATACGGGAAATCGCGGGATTTCGTTTGCCGGCGATTAAACCTCTTTTATTAAGCGTCTCATCAAAAATGAAAACATTTTTGAAAACTACAAGTCTCATGGGCTTTAGTGGTGAAATAATAATTTAAAAAATCGTTTGGGAAATGAGTTTACTCCCTGGGTACTTTCTTTGTATACTTTTGACTATACGGGCCGAGTCCGGGATTTACGGGAAATCGCAGGTTTTCGTTTGCCGGCGATTAAACTTCTTTTATTCAGCGTCTCAACAAAAACGAAAACATTTTTGAAAACTACAAGTCTCATGCGTTTTAGTGGTGAAAAAATAATTTAAAAAATCGTTCGGGAAATGAGTTTACACCCTGGGTACTTTCTTTGTATACATTCGACTATACGAGCCAAGCCCGGGATTTACGGGAAATCGCGGGTTTTCGTTTGCCGGCGATTAAACTTCTTTTATTCAGCGTCTCAGCAAAAATGAAAACATTTTTGAAAACTACAAGTCTCATGCGTTTTAGTGGTGAAAAGATAATTTAAAAAATCGTTTTGGAAATGAGTTTACTCACAGGGTACTTTCTTTGTATACATTCGACTATACGGGCCAAGCACGGGATTTACGGGAAATCGCGGGTTTTCGTTTGCCGGCGATTAAACTTCTTTTATTCAGCGTCTCATCAAAAATGAAAACATTTTAAAAAACTACAAGTCTCATGGGCTTTATTGGTGAAATAATAATTTAAAAAATCGTTTGGGAAATGAGTTTACTCCCTGGGTACTTTCTTTGTATACTTTTGACTATACGGGCCGAGTCCGGGATTTACGGGAAATCGCTGGTTTTCTTTTGCCAGCGATTAAACTTCTTTTATTCAGCGTCTCATCAAAAATGAAAACATTTTTAAAAACTGCAAGTCTCATGGGCTTTAGTGGTGAAATAATAATTTAAAAAATCGTTCGGGAAATGAGTATACACCCTGGGTACTTTCTTTGTATACTTTTGACTATACGGGCTGAGTCCGGGATTTACGAGAAATCGCAGGTTTTCGTTTGCCGGCGATTAAACTTCTTTCATTCAGCGTCTCATCAAAAATAAAAACATTTTTGAAAACTACAAGTCTCATGCGTTTTAGTGGTCAAAAAATAATTTAAAAAATCGTTCGGGAAATGAGTTTACTCCCTGGGTACTTTCTTTGTATACTTTTGATTATACGGGCCGAGTCCGGGGTTTCCGGGAAATGGCGGGTTTTAGTTTGCCGGCGATTAAACTTCTTTTATTCAGCGTCTCACCAAAAATGAAAACATTTTTGAAAACTACAAGTCTCATGCGTTTTAGTGGTGAAAAAAAAATTTAAAAAATCGTTTTGGAAATGAGTTTACTCACAGGGTACTTTCTTTGTATACATTCGACTATACGGGCCAAGCCCGGGATATACGGGAAATCGCGGGATTTCGTTTGCCGGCGATTAAACCTCTTTTATTAAGCGTCTCATCAAAAATGAAAACATTTTTGAAAACTACAAGTCTCATGGGCTTTAGTGGTGAAACAATAATTTAAAAAATCGTTTGGGAAATGAGTTTACTCCCTGGGTACTTTCTTTGTATACTTTTGACTATACGGGCCGAGTCCGGGATTTACGGGAAATCGCAGGTTTTCGTTTGCCGGCGATTAAACTTCTTTTATTCAGCGTCTCATCAAAAATGAAAACATTTTTGAAAACTACAAGTCTCATGCGTTTTAGTGGTGAAAAAATAATTTAAAAAATCGTTCGGGAAATGAGTTTACACCCTGGGTACTTTCTTTGTTTACATTCGACTATACGGGCCAAGCCCGGGATTTACGGGAAATCGCGGGATTTCGTTTGCCGGCGATTAAACCTCTTTTATTAAGCGTCTCATCAAAAATGAAAACATTTTTGAAAACTGCAAGTCTCATGCGTTTTAGTGGTGAAAAGGTAATTTAAAAAATCGTTTTGGAAATGAGTTTACTCACAGGGTACTTTCTTTGTATACATTCGACTATACGGGCCAAGCACGGGATTTACGGGAAATCGCGGGTTTTCGTTTGCCGGCGATTAAACTTCCTTTATTCAGCGTCTCATCAAAAATGAAAACATTTTAGAAAACTACAAGTCTCATGCGTTTTAGTGGTGAAAAAATAATTTTAAAAATCGTTCGGGAAATGAGTTTACTCCCTGGGTACTTTCTTTGTATACTTTTGACTATACGGGCCGAGTCCGGGATTTAAGGGAAATCGCAGGTTTTCGTTTGCCGGCGATTAAACTTCTTTTATTCAGCGTCTCATCAAAAATGAAAACATTTTAGAAAACTACAAGTCTCATGCGTTTTAGTGGTGAAAAAATAATTTTAAAAATCGTTCGGGAAATGAGTTTACTCACAGGGTACTTTCTTTGTATACATTCGACTATAAGGGCCAAGCCCGGGATTTACGGGAAATCGCGGGTTTTCGTTTGCCGGCGATTAAACTTCTTTTATTCAGCGTCTCATCAAAAATGAAAACATTTTTGAAAACTACAAGTCTCATGCGTTTTAGTGGTGAAAAAATAATTTAAAAATTCGTTCGAGAAATGAGTTTACTCACTGGGTACTTTCCTTGTATACTTTTGACTATACGGGCCGAGTCCGGGATTTACGGGAAATCGCGGGTTTTCGTTTGCCGGCGATTAAACTTCTTTTATTCAGCGTCTCATCAAAAATGAAAACATTTTTGAAAACTACAAGTCTCATGCGTTTTAGTGGTGAAAAGATAACTTAAAAAATCGTTTTGGAAATGAGTTTACTCACAGGGTACTTTCTTTGTATACGTTCGACTATACGGGCCAAGCCCGGGATTTACGGGAAATCGCGGGTTTTCGTTTGCCGGCGATTAAACCACTTTCATTAAGCGTCTCATCAAAAATGAAAACATTTCTGAAAACTACAAGTCTCATGCGTTTTAGTGGTGAAAAAATAATTAAAAAAATCGTTCGGGAAATGAGTTTACTCCCTGGGTACTTTCTTTGTATACTTTTGATTATACGGGCCGAGTCCGGGGTTTCCGGGAAATGGCGGGTTTTAATTTGCCGGCGATTAAACTTCTTTCATTCAGCGTCTCATCAAAAATGAAAACATTTTTGAAAACTACAAGTCTCATGCGTTTTAGTGGTGAAAAAAAAATTTTAAAAATCGTTCGGGAAATGAGTTTACACCCTGGGTACTTTCTTTGTATACATTCGACTATAAGGGCCAAGCCCGGGATTTACGGGAAATCGCGGGTTTTCGTTTGCCGGCGATTAAACTTCTTTTATTCAGCGTCTCATCAAAAATGAAAACATTTTTGAAAACTACAAGTCTCATGCGTTTTAGTGGTGAAAAAATAATTTAAAAATTCGTTCAGGAAATGAGTTTACTCACTGGGTACTTTCCTTGTATACTTTTGACTATACGGGCCGAGTCCGGGATTTACGGGAAATCGCGGGTTTTCGTTTGCCGGCGATTAAACTTCTTTTATTCAGCGTCTCATCAAAAATGAAAACATTTTTGAAAACTACAAGTCTCATGCGTTTTAGTGGTGAAAAGATTATTTAAAAAATCGTTTTGGAAATGAGTTTACTCACAGGGTACTTTCTTTTTATACGTTCGACTATACGGGCCAAGCCCGAGATTTACGGGAAATCGCGGGTTTTCGTTTGCCGGCGATTAAACCACTTTCATTAAGCGTCTCATCAAAAATGAAAACATTTCTGAAAACTACAAGTCTCATGCGTTTTAGTGGTGAAAAAATAATTAAAAAAATCGTTCGGGAAATGAGTTTACTCCCTGGGTACTTTCTTTGTATACTTTTAACTATACGGGCCGAGTCCGGGATTTACGGGAAATGGCATGTTTTCGTTTGCCGGCGATTAAACTTCTCTTATTCAGCGTCTCATCAAAAATGAAAACATTTTTGAAAACTACAAGTCTCATGCGTTTTAGTGGTGAAAAAAAAATTTAAAAAATCGTTTTGGAAATGAGATTACTCACAGGGTACTTTCTTTGTATACATTCGACTATACGGGCCAAGCCCGGAATATACGGGAAATCGCGGGATTTCGTTTGCCGGCGATTAAACCTCTTTTATTAAGCGTCTCATCAAAAATGAAAACATTTTTGAAAACTGCAAGTCTCATGCGTTTTAGTGGTGAAAAGATAATTTAAAAAATCGTTTTGGAAATGAGTTTACTCACAGGGTACTTTCTTTGTATACATTCGACTATACGGGCCAAGCACGGGATTTACGGGAAATCGCGGGTTTTCGTTTGCCGGCGATTAAACTTCTTTTATTCAGCGTCTAATCAAAAATGAAAACATTTTCAAAAACTACAAGTCTCATGGGCTTTATTGGTGAAATAATAATTTAAAAAATCGTTTGGGAAATGAGTTTACTCCCTGGGTACTTTCTTTGTATACTTTTGACTATACGGGCCGAGTCCGGGATTTACGGGAAATAGCATGTTTTCGTTTGCCGGCGATTAAACTTCTTTTATTCAGCGTCTCATCAAAAATGAAAACATTTTCAAAAACTACAAGTCTCATGCGTTTTAGTGGTGAAAAAATAATTTTAAAAATCGTTCGAGAAATGAGTTTACACCCTGGGTACTTTCTTTGTATACATTCGACTATACGGGCCAAGCCCGGGATTTACGGGAAATCGCGGGTTTTCGTTTGCCGGCGATTAAACTTCTTTTATTCAGCGTCTCATCAAAAATGAAAACATTTTTGAAAACTACAAGTCTCATGCGTTTTAGTGGTGAAAAAATAATTTAAAAATTCGTTCGGGAAATGAGATTACTCACTGGGTATTTTCTTTGTATACTTTTGACTATGCGGGCCGAGTCCGGGATTTACGGGAAATCGCGGGTTTTCTTTTGCCGGCGATTAAACTTCTTTTATTCAGCGTCTCATCAAAAATGAAAACATTTTTAAAAACTGCAAGTCTCATGGGCTTTAGTGGTGAAATAATAATTTAAAAAATCGTTCGGGAAATGAGTATACACCCTGGGTACTTTCTTTGTATACTTTTGACTATACGGGCCGAGTCCGGGATTTACGAGAAATCGCAGGTTTTCGTTTGCCGGCGATTAAACTTCTTTCATTCAGTGTCTCATCAAAAATGAAAACATTTTTGAAAACTACAAGTCTCATGCGTTTTAGTGGTCAAAAAATAATTTAAAAAATCGTTCGGGAAATGAGTTTACTCCCTGGGTACTTTCTTTGTATACTTTTGATTATACGGGCCGAGTCCGGGGTTTCCGGGAAATGGCGGGTTTTAGTTTGCCGGCGATTAAACTTCTTTTATTCAGCGTCTCATCAAAAATGAAAACATTTTTGAAAACTACAAGTCTCATGCGTTTTAGTGGTCAAAAAATAATTTAAAAAATCGTTCGGGAAATGAGTTTACTCCCTGGGTACTTTCTTTGTATACTTTTGATTATACGGGCCGAGTCCGGGATTTACGGGAAATGGCATGTTTTTGTTTGCCGGCGATTAAACTTCTTTTATTCAGCGTCTCATCAAAAATGAAAACATTTTTGAAAACTACAAGTCTCATGCGTTTTAGTGGTGAAAAAATAATTTTAAAAATCGTTTGAGAAATGAGTTTACACCCTGGGTACTTTCTTTGTATACATTCGACTATACGGGCCAAGCCCGGGATTTAAGGGAAATCGCGGGTTTTCGTTTGCCGGCGATTAAACTTCTTTTATTCAGCGTCTCATCAAAAATGAAAACATTTTTGAAAACTACAAGTCTCATGCGTTTTAGTGGTGACAAAATAATTTAAAAATTCGTTCGGGAAATGAGTTTACTCACTGGGTACTTTCCTTGTATACTTTTGACTATACGGGCTGAGTCCGGGATTTACGGGAAATCGCGGGTTTTCTTTTGCCGGCGATTAAACTTCTTTTATTCAGCGTCTCATCAAAAATGAAAACATTTTTAAAAACTGCAAGTCTCATGGGCTTTAGTGGTGAAATAATAATTTAAAAAATCGTTCGGGAAATGAGTATACACCCTGGGTACTTTCTTTGTATACTTTTGACTATACCGGCCGAGTCCGGGATTTACGAGAAATCGCAGGTTTTCGTTTGCCGGCGATTAAACTTCTTTCATTCAGCGTATCATCAAAAATGAAGACATTTTTGAAAACTACAAGTCTCATGCGTTTTAGTGGTCAAAAAATAATTTAAAAAATCGTTCGGGAAATGAGTTTACTCCCTGGGTACTTTCTTTGTATACTTTAGATTATACGGGCCGAGTCCGGGGTTTCCGGGAAATGGCGGGTTTTAGTTTGCCGGCGATTAAACTTCTTTTATTCAGCGTCTCATCAAAAATGAAAACATTTTTGAAAACTACAAGTCTCATGCGTTTTAGTGGTGAAAAAAAAATTTAAAAAATCGTTTTGGAAATGAGTTTACTCACAGGGTACTTTCTTTGTATACTTTTGACTATACGGGCCGAGTCCGGGATTTACGGGAAATGGCATGTTTTCGTTTGTCGGCGATTAAACTTCTCTTATTCAGCGTCTCATCAAAAATGAAAACATTTTTGAAAACTGCAAGTCTCATGCGTTTTAGTGGTGAAAAGATAATTTAAAAAATCGTTTTGGAAATGAGTTTACTCACAGGGTACTTTCTTTGTATACATTCGACTATACGGGCCAAGCACGGGATTTACGGGAAATCGCGGGTTTTCGTTTGCCGGCGATTAAACTTCTTTTATTCAGCGTCTCATCAAAAATGAAAACATTTTAAAAAACTACAAGTCTCATGGGCTTTATTGGTGAAATAATAATTTAAAAAATCGTTTGGGAAATGAGTTTACTCCCTGGGTACTTTCTTTGTATACTTTTGACTATACGGGCCGAGTCCGGGATTTACGGGAAATGGCATGTTTTTGTTTCCCGGCGATTAAACTTCTTTTATTCAGCGTCTCATCAAAAATGAAAACATTTTTGAAAACTACAAGTCTCATGCGTTTTAGTGGTGAAAAAATAATTTTAAAAATCGTTTGAGAAATGAGTTTACACCCTGGGTACTTTCTTTGTATACATTCGACTATACGGGCCAAGCCCGGGATTTACGGGAAATCGCGGGTTTTCGTTTGCCGGCGATTAAACTTCTTTTATTCAGCGTCTCATCAAAAATGAAAACATTTTTTAAAACTACAAGTCTCATGCGTTTTAGTGGTGAAAAAATAATTTAAAAATTCGTTCGGGAAATGAGTTTACTCACTGGGTACTTTCCTTGTATACTTTTGACTATACGGGTCGAGTCCGGGATTTACGGGAAATCGCGGGTTTTCTTTTGCCGGCGATTAAACTTCTTTTATTCAGCGTCTCATCAAAAATGAAAACATTTTTAAAAACTGCAAGTCTCATGGGCTTTAGTGGTGAAATAATAATTTAAAAAATCGTTCGGGAAATGAGTATACACCCTGGGTACTTTCTTTGTATACTTTTGACTATACGGGCCGAGTCCGGGATTTACGAGAACTCGCAGGTTTTCGTTTGCCGGCGATTAAACTTCTTTCATTCAGCGTCTCATCAAGAATGAAAACATTTTTGAAAACTACAAGTCTCATGCGTTTTAGTGGTCAAAAAATAATTTAAAAAATCGTTCGGGAAATGAGTTTACTCCCTGGCTACTTTCTTTGTATACTTTTGATTATACGGGCCGAGTCCGGGGTTTCCGGGAAATGGCGGGTTTTAGTTTGCCGGCGATTAAACTTCTTTTATTCAGCGTCTCAACAAAAATGAAAACATTTTTGAAAACTACAAGTCTCATGCGTTTTAGTGGTGAAAAAAAAATATAAAAAATCGTTTTGGAAATGAGTTTACTCACAGGGTACTTTCTTTGTATACATTCGACTATACGGGCCAAGCCCGGGATATACGGGAAATCGCAGGATTTCGTTTGCCGGCGATTAAACCTTTTTTATTAAGCGTCTCATCAAAAATGAAAACATTTTTGAAAACTACAAGTTTAATGGGCTTTAGTGGTGAAATAATAATTTAAAAAATCGTTTGGAAAATGAGGTTACTCCCTGGGTACTTTCTTTGTATACTTTTGACTATACGGGCCGAGTCCGTGATTTACGGGAAATCGCAGGTTTTCGTTTGCCGGCGATTAAACTTCTTTTATTCAGCGTCTCATCAAAAATGAAAACATTTTTGAAAACTACAAGTCTCATGCGTTTTAGTGGTGAAAAAATAATTTAAAAAATCGTTCGGGAAATGAGTTTACACCCTGGGTACTTTCTTTGTATACATTCGACTATACGGGCCAAGCCCGGGATTTACGGGAAATCGCGGGTTTTCGTTTGCCGGCGATTAAACTTCTTTTATTCAGCGTCTCATCAAAAATGAAAACATTTTTGAAAACTACAAGTCTCATGCGTTTTAGTGGTGAAAAAATAATTTAAAAATTCGTTCGGGAAATGAGTTTACTCACTGGGTACTTTCCTTGTATACTTTTGACTATACGGGCCGAGTCCGGGGTTTACGGGAAATGGCGGGTTTTAATTTGCCGGCGATTAAACTTCTTTTATTCAGCGTCTTATCAAAAATGAAAACATTTTTAAAAACTACAAGTCTCATGCGTTTTAGTGGTGAAAAGATAATTTAAAAAATCGTTCGGGAAATGAGTTTACTCACTGGGTACTTTCCTTGTATACTTTTGACTATCCGGGCCGAGTCCGGGATTTACGGGAAATCGCGGGTTTTCGTTTGCCGGCGATTAAAGTTCTTTCATTCAGCGTCTCATCAAAAATGAAAACATTTTTGAAAACTAAAAGTCTCATGCGTTTTAGTGGTGAAAAAATAATTTAAAAATTCGTTCGGGAAATGAGTTTACTCACTGGGTACTTTCCTTGTATACTTTTGACTATCCGGGCCGAGTCCGGGATTTACGGGAAATCGCGGGTTTTCGTTTGCCGGCGATTAAAGTTCTTTCATTCAGCGTCTCATCAAAAATGAAAACATTTTTGAAAACTAAAAGTCTCATGCGTTTTAGTGGTGAAAAAATAATTTAAAAGATCGTTCGGGAAATGAGTTTACTCCCTGGGTACTTTCTTTGTATACTTTTGATTATACGGGCCGAGTCCGGGGTTTACGGGAAATGGCGGGTTTTAGTTTGCCGGCGATTAAACTTCTTTTATTCAGCGTCTCATCAAAAATGAAAACATTTTTGAAAACTACAAATCTCATGCGTTTTAGTGGTGAAAAGATAATTTAAAAAATCGTTTTGGAAATGAGTTTACTCACAGGGTACTTTCTTTGTATACGTTCGACTATACGGGCCAAGCCCGGGATTTACGGGAAATCGCAGATTTTCGTTTGCCGGCGATTAAAGTTCTTTTATTCAGCGTCTCATCAAAAATGAAAACATTTTTGAAAACTAAAAGTCTCATGCGTTTTAGTGGTGAAAAAATAATTTAAAATATCGTTCGGGAAATGAGTTTACTCCCTGGGTACTTTCTTTGTATACTTTTGATTATACGGGCCGAGTCCGGGGTTTACGGGAAATGGCGGGTTTTAGTTTGCCGGCGATTAAACTTCTTTTATTCAGCGTCTTATCAAAAATGAAAACATTTTTAAAAACTACAAGTCTCATGCGTTTTAGTGGTGAAAAGATAAATTAAAAAATCGTTTTGGAAATGAGTTTACTCACAGGGTACTTTCTTTGTATACTTTTGACTATACGGGCCGAGTCCGGGATTTACGGGAAATCGCAGGTTTTCGTTTGCCGGCGATTAAACTTCTTTTATTCAGCGCCTCATCAAAAATGAAAACATTTTTGAAAACTACAAGTTACATGCGTTTTAGTGGTGAAAAAATAATTTAAAAATTCGTTCGGGAAATGAGTTTACTCACTGGGTACTTTCCTTGTATACTTTTGACTATCCGGGCCTAGTCCGGGATTTACGGGAAATCGCGGGTTTTCGTTTGCCGGCGATTAAAGTTCTTTCATTCAGCGTCTCATCAAAAATGAAAACATTTTTGAAAACTAAAAGTCTCATGCGTTTTAGTGGTGAAAAAATGATTTAAAAAATCGTTCGGGAAATGAGTTTACTGCCTGGGTACTTTCTTTGTATACTTTTGATTATACGGGCCGAGTCCGGGGTTTACGGGAAATGGCGGGTTTTAGTTTGCCGGCGATTAAAGTTCTTTCATTCAGCGTCTCATCAAAAATGAAAACATTTTTGAAAACTAAAAGTCTCATGCGTTTTAGTGGTGAAAAAATAATTTAAAATATCGTTTGGGAAATGAGTTTACTCCCTGGGTACTTTCTTTGTATACTTTTGATTATACGGGCCGAGTCCGGGGTTTACGGGAAATGGCGGGTTTTAGTTTGCCGGCGATTAAACTTCTTTTATTCAGCGTCTCATCAAAAATGAAAACATTTTTGAAAACTACAAATCTCATGCGTTTTAGTGGTGAAAAGATCATTTAAAAAATCGTTTTGGAAATGAGTTTACTCACAGGGTACTTTCTTTGTATACGTTCGACTATACGGGCCAAGCCCGGGATTTACGGGAAATCGCGGGTTTTCGTTTGCCGGCCATTAAACCACTTTCATTAAGCGTCTCATCAAAAATGAAAACATTTCTGAAAACTACAAGTCTCATGCGTTTTAATGGTGAAAAAATAATTAAAAAAATCGTTCGGAAAATGTGTTTACTCCCTGGGTACTTTCTTTGTATACTTTTGATTATACGGGCCGATTCCGGGGTTTACGGGAAATGGCGGGTTTTAGTTTGCCGGCGATTAAACTTCTGTCATTCAGCGTCTCATCAAAAATGAAAACATTTTTGAAAACTACAAGTCTCATGCGCTTTAGTGGTGAAAAAATAATTTAAAAAATCGTTCGGGAAATGAGTTTACTCCCTGGGTACTTTCTTTGTATACTTTTGATTATACGGGCCGAGTCCGGGGTTTACGGGAAATGGCGGTTTTTAGTTTGCCGGCGATTAAACTTCTTTTATTAAGCGTCTCATCAAAAATGAAAACATTTTTGAAAACTGCAAGTCTCATGCGTTTTAGTGGTGAAAAGATAATTTAAAAAATCGTTTTGGAAATGAGTTTACTCACAGGGTACTTTCTTTGTATACTTTTAACTATACGGGCCGAGTCCGGGATTTACGGGAAATCGCAGGTTTTCGTTTGCCGGCGATTAAACTTCTTTTATTCAGCGTCTCATCAAAAATGAAAACATTTTTGAAAACTACAAGTCTCATGCGTTTTAGTGGTGAAAAAATAATTTAAAAATTCGTTCGGGAAATGAGTTTACTCACTGGGTACTTTCCTTGTATACTTTTGACTATCCGGGCCGAGTCCGGGATTTACGGGAAATCGCGGGTTTTGGTTGCCGGCGATTAAAGTTCTTTCATTCAGCGTCTCATCAAAAATGAAAACATTTTTGAAAACTAAAAGTCTCATGCGTTTTAGTGGTGAAAAAATAATTTAAAATATCGTTCGGGAAATGAGTTTACTCCCTGGGTACTTTCTTTGTATACTTTTGATTATACGGGCCGAGTCCGGCGTTTACGGGAAATGGCGGGTTTTAGTTTGCCGGCGATTAAACTTCTTTTATTCAGCGTCTCATCAAAAATGAAAACATTTTTGAAAACTACAAATCTCATGCGTTTTAGTGGTGAAAAGATAAATTAAAAAATCGTTTTGGAAATGAGTTTACTCACAGGGTACTTTCTTTGTATACGTTCGACTATACGGGCCAAGCCCGGGATTTACGGGAAATCGCGGGTTTTCGTTTGCCGGCGATTAAACCACTTTCATTAAGCGTCTCATCAAAAATGAAAACGTTTCTGAAAACTACAAGTCTCATGCCTTTTAATGGTGAAAAAATAATTAAAAAAATCGTTCGGGAAATGTGTTTACTCCCTGGGTACTTTCTTTGTATACTTTTGATTATACGGGCCGAGTCCGGGGTTTACGGGAAATGGCGGGTTTTAGTTTGCCGGCGATTAAACTTCTTTCATTCAGCGTCTCATCAAAAATGAAAACATTTCTGAAAACTACAAGTCTCATGCGTTTTAATGGTGAAAAAATAATTAAAAAAATCGTTCGGGAAATGTGTTTACTCCCTGGGTACTTTCTTTGTATACTTTTGATTATACGGGCCGAGTCCGGGGTTTACGGGAAATGGCGGGTTTTAGTTTGCCGGCGATTAAACTTCTTTCATTCAGCGTCTCATCAAAAATGAAAACATTTTTGAAAACTACAAGTCTCATGCGTTTTAGTGGTGAAAAAATAATTTAAAAATTCGTTCGGGAAATGAGTTTACTCACTGGGTACTTTCCTTGTATACTTTTGACTATCCGGGCCGAGTCCGGGATTTACGGGAAATCGCGGGTTTTCGTTTGCCGGCGATTAAAGTTCTTTCATTCAGCGTCTCATCAAAAATGAAAACATTTTTGAAAACTAAAAGTCTCATGCGTTTTAGTGGTGAAAAAATAATTTAAAATATCGTTCGGGAAATGAGTTTACTCCCTGGGTACTTTCTTTGTATACTTTTGATTATACGGGCCGAGTCCGGGGTTTACGGGAAATGGCGGGTTTTATTTTGCCGGCGATTAAACTTCTTTTATTCAGCGTCTCATCAAAAATGAAAACATTTTTGAAAACTACAAATCTCATGCGTTTTAGTGGTGAAAAGATAATTTAAAAAATCGTTTTGGAAATGAGTTTACTCACAGTGTACTTTCTTTGTATACGTTCGACTATACGGGCCAAGCCCGGGATTTACGGGAAATCGCGGGTTTTCGTTTGCCGGCGATTAAACCACTTTCATTAAGCGTCTCATCAAAAATGAAAACATTTCTGAAAACTACAAGTCTCATGCGTTTTAATGGTGAAAAAATAATTAAAAAAATCGTTCGGGAAATGTGTTTACTCCCTGGGTACTTTCTTTGTATACTTTTGATTATACGGGCCGAGTCCGGGGTTTACGGGAAATGGCGGGTTTTAGTTTGCCGGCGATTAAACTTCTTTCATTCAGCGTCTCATCAAAAATGAAAACATTTTTGAAAACTACAAGTCTCATGCGTTTTAGTGGTGAAAAAATAATTTAAAAAATCGTTCGGGAAATGAGTTTACTCCCTGGGTACTTTCTTTGTATACTTTTGATTATACGGGCCGAGTCCGGGGTTTACGGGAAATGGCGGGTTTTAGTTTGCCGGCGATTAAACTTCTTTTATTAAGCGTCTCATCAAAAATGAAAACATTTTTGAAAACTAAAAGTCTCATGCGTTTTAGTGGTGAAAAAATGAATTAAAAAATTGTTCGGGAAATGAGTTTACTCCCTGTGTACTATCTTTGTATACTTTTGACTATACGGGCCAAGCCCGGGATTTACGGGAAATCGCGGGTTTTCGTTTGCCGGCGATTAAACTTCTTTTATTCAGCGTCTCATCAGAAATGAAAACATTTTTAAAAACTACAAGTCTCATGCGTTTTAGTGGTGAAAAAAAAAATTAAAAAATCGTTCGGGAAATGAGTTTACTCCCTGGGTACTTTCTTTGTATTCATTCGACTATACGGGCCAAACCCGGGATTTATGGGAAATCGCGGGATTTCGTTTGCCGGCGATTAAACCTCTTTCATTAAGCGTCTCATCAAAAATGAAAACATTTTTCAAAACTACAAGTCTCATGCGTTTTAGTGGTGAAAAAATAATTTAAAATATCGTTCGGGAAATGAGTTTACTCCCTGGGTACTTTCTTTGTATACTTTTGATTATACGGGCCGAGTCCGGCGTTTACGGGAAATGGCGGGTTTTAGTTTGCCGGCGATTAAACTTCTTTTATTCAGCGTCTCATCAAAAATGAAAACATTTTTGAAAACTACAAATCTCATGCGTTTTAGTGGTGAAAAGATAAATTAAAAAATCGTTTTGGAAATGAGTTTACTCACAGGGTACTTTCTTTGTATACGTTCGACTATACGGGCCAAGCCCGGGATTTACGGGAAATCGCGGGTTTTCGTTTGCCGGCGATTAAACCACTTTCATTAAGCGTCTCATCAAAAATGAAAACGTTTCTGAAAACTACAAGTCTCATGCCTTTTAATGGTGAAAAAATAATTAAAAAAATCGTTCGGGAAATGTGTTTACTCCCTGGGTACTTTCTTTGTATACTTTTGATTATACGGGCCGAGTCCGGGGTTTACGGGAAATGGCGGGTTTTAGTTTGCCGGCGATTAAACTTCTTTCATTCAGCGTCTCATCAAAAATGAAAACATTTCTGAAAACTACAAGTCTCATGCGTTTTAATGGTGAAAAAATAATTAAAAAAATCGTTCGGGAAATGTGTTTACTCCCTGGGTACTTTCTTTGTATACTTTTGATTATACGGGCCGAGTCCGGGGTTTACGGGAAATGGCGGGTTTTAGTTTGCCGGCGATTAAACTTCTTTCATTCAGCGTCTCATCAAAAATGAAAACATTTTTGAAAACTACAAGTCTCATGCGTTTTAGTGGTGAAAAAATAATTTAAAAATTCGTTCGGGAAATGAGTTTACTCACTGGGTACTTTCCTTGTATACTTTTGACTATCCGGGCCGAGTCCGGGATTTACGGGAAATCGCGGGTTTTCGTTTGCCGGCGATTAAAGTTCTTTCATTCAGCGTCTCATCAAAAATGAAAACATTTTTGAAAACTAAAAGTCTCATGCGTTTTAGTGGTGAAAAAATAATTTAAAATATCGTTCGGGAAATGAGTTTACTCCCTGGGTACTTTCTTTGTATACTTTTGATTATACGGGCCGAGTCCGGGGTTTACGGGAAATGGCGGGTTTTATTTTGCCGGCGATTAAACTTCTTTTATTCAGCGTCTCATCAAAAATGAAAACATTTTTGAAAACTACAAATCTCATGCGTTTTAGTGGTGAAAAGATAATTTAAAAAATCGTTTTGGAAATGAGTTTACTCACAGTGTACTTTCTTTGTATACGTTCGACTATACGGGCCAAGCCCGGGATTTACGGGAAATCGCGGGTTTTCGTTTGCCGGCGATTAAACCACTTTCATTAAGCGTCTCATCAAAAATGAAAACATTTCTGAAAACTACAAGTCTCATGCGTTTTAATGGTGAAAAAATAATTAAAAAAATCGTTCGGGAAATGTGTTTACTCCCTGGGTACTTTCTTTGTATACTTTTGATTATACGGGCCGAGTCCGGGGTTTACGGGAAATGGCGGGTTTTAGTTTGCCGGCGATTAAACTTCTTTCATTCAGCGTCTCATCAAAAATGAAAACATTTTTGAAAACTACAAGTCTCATGCGTTTTAGTGGTGAAAAAATAATTTAAAAAATCGTTCGGGAAATGAGTTTACTCCCTGGGTACTTTCTTTGTATACTTTTGATTATACGGGCCGAGTCCGGGGTTTACGGGAAATGGCGGGTTTTAGTTTGCCGGCGATTAAACTTCTTTTATTAAGCGTCTCATCAAAAATGAAAACATTTTTGAAAACTAAAAGTCTCATGCGTTTTAGTGGTGAAAAAATGAATTAAAAAATTGTTCGGGAAATGAGTTTACTCCCTGTGTACTATCTTTGTATACTTTTGACTATACGGGCCAAGCCCGGGATTTACGGGAAATCGCGGGTTTTCGTTTGCCGGCGATTAAACTTCTTTTATTCAGCGTCTCATCAGAAATGAAAACATTTTTAAAAACTACAAGTCTCATGCGTTTTAGTGGTGAAAAAAAAAATTAAAAAATCGTTCGGGAAATGAGTTTACTCCCTGGGTACTTTCTTTGTATTCATTCGACTATACGGGCCAAACCCGGGATTTATGGGAAATCGCGGGATTTCGTTTGCCGGCGATTAAACCTCTTTCATTAAGCGTCTCATCAAAAATGAAAACATTTTTCAAAACTACAAGTCTCATGCGTTTTAGTGGTGAAAAAATAATTTAAAAAATTGTTCGGGAAATGAGTTTACTCCCTGGGTACTTTCTTTGTATACTTTTGATTATACGGGCCGAGTCCGGGGTTTACGGGAAATGGCGGGTTTTAGTTTGCCGCCGATTAAACTTCTTTTATTCAGCGTCTCATCAAAAATGAAAATATTTTTGAAAACTACAAGTCTCATGCGTTTTAGTGGTGAAAAGATAATTTAAAAAATCGTTTTGGAAATGAGTTTACTCACAGGGTACTTTCTTTGTATACATTCGACTATACGGGCCAAGCCCGGGATTTACGGGAAATCGCGGGTTTTCGTTTGCCGGCGATTAAACCACTTTCATTAAGCGTCTCATCAAAAATGAAAATATTTCTGAAAACTACAAGTCTCATGCGCTTTAGTGATGAAAAAATAATTAAAAAAATCGTTTGGGAAATGAGTTTACTCCCTGGGTACTTTCTTTGTATACTTTTGACTATACGGGCCGAGTCCAGGATTTACGGGAAATCGCGGGTTTTCGTTTGCCGGCGATTAAACTTCTTTTATTCAGCGTCTCATCAAAAATGAAAACATTTCTGAAAACTACAAGTCTCATGCGTTTTAGTGGTGAAAAAATAATTTAAAAAATCGTTCGGGAAATGAGTTTACTCCCTGGGTACTTTCTTTGTATACTTTTGATTATACGGGCCGAGTCCGGCGTTTACGGGAAATGGCGGGTTTTAGTTTGCCGGCGATTAAACTTCTTTTATTAAGCGTCTCATCAAAAATGAAAACATTTTTGAAAACTACAAGTCTCATGCGTTTTAGAGGTGAAAAGATAATTTAAAAAATCGTTTTGGAAATGAGTTTACTCACAGGGTACTTTCTTTGTATACATTCGACTGTACGGGCCAAGCCCGGGATTTACGGGAAATCGCGGGTTTTCGTTTGCTGGCGATTAAACCACTTTCATTAAGCGTCTCATCAAAAATGAAAATATTTCTGAAAACTACAAGTCTCATGCGCTTTAGTGGTGATAAAATAATTAAAAATATCGTTTGGGAAATGAGTTTACTCCCTTGGTACTTTCTTTGTATACTTTTGACTATACGGGCCGAGTCCGGGATTTACGGGAAATCGCGGGTTTTCGTTTGCCGGCGATTAAACTTCTTATATTCAGCGTCTCATCAAAAATGATAACATTTTTAAAAATTACAAGTCTCATGGGCTTTAGTGGTGAAATAATAATTTACAAAATCGTTTGGGAAGTTAGTTTACTCCCTGGGTACTTTCTTTGTATACTTTTGACTATACGGGCCGAGTCCGGGATTTACGGGAAATCGCATGTTTTCGTTTGCCGGCGATTAAACTTCTTTTATTCAGCGTCTCATCAAAAATGAAAACATTTTTGAAAACTAAAAGTCTCATGCGTTTTAGTGGTGAAAAAATGAATTAAAAAATCGTTCGGGAAATGAGTTTACTCCCTGGGTACTATCTTTGTATACTTTTGACTATACGGGCCAAGCCCGGGATTTACGGGAAATCGCGGGTTTTCGTTTGCCGGCGATTAAACTTCTTTTATTCAGCGTCTCATCAGAAATGAAAACATTTTTAAAAACTACAAGTCTAATGCGTTTTAGTGGTGAAAAAAAAAATTAAAAAATCGTTCGGGAAATGAGTTTACTCCCTGGGTACTTTCTTTGTATTCATTCAACTATACGGGCCAAACCCGGGATTTATGGGAAATCGCGGGATTTCGTTTGCCGGCGATTAAACCTCTTTCATTAAGCGTCTCATCAAAAATGAAAACATTTCTGAAAACTACAAGTCTCATGCGTTTTAATTGTGAAAAAATAATTAAAAAAATCGTTCGGGAAATGTGTTTACTCCCTGGGTACTTTCTTTGTATACTTTTGATTATACGGGCCGAGTCCGGGGTTTCCGGGAAATGGCGGGTTTTAGTTTGCCGGCGATTAAACTTCTTTAAGTCAGCGTCTCATCAAAAATGAAAACATTTTTGAAAACTACAAGTCTCATGCGTTTTAGTGGTGAAAAAATAATTTAAAAAATCGTTCGGGAAATGAGTTTACTCCCTGGGTACTTTCTTTGTATACTTTTGATTATACGGGCCGAGTCCGGGGTTTACGGGAAATGGCGGGTTTTAGTTTGCCGGCGATTAAACTTCTTTTATTAAGCGTCTCATCAAAAATGAAAACATTTTTGAAAACTACAAGTCTGATGCGTTTTAGTGGTGAAAAGATAATTTAAAAAATCGTTTTGGAAATGAGTTTACTCACAGGGTACTTTCTTTGTATACATTCGACTGTACGGGCCAAGCCCGGGATTTACGGGAAATCGCGGGTTTTCGTTTGCCGGCGATTAAACCACTTTCATTAAGCGTCTCATCAAAAATGAAAATATTTCTGAAAACTACAAGTCTCATGCGCTTTAGTGGAGATAAAATAATTAAAAAAATCGTTTGGGAAATGAGTTTACTCCCTTGGTACTTTCTTTGTATACTTTTGACTATACGGGCCGAGTCCGGGATTTACGGGAAATCGCGGGTTTTCGTTTGCCGGCGATTAAACTTCTTATATTCAGCGTCTCATCAAAAATGATAACATTTTTAAAAACTACAAGTCTCATGGGCTTTAGTGGTGAAATAATAATTTAAAAAATCGTTTGGGAAGTTAGTTTACTCCCTGGGTACTTTCTTTGTATACTTTTGACTATACGGGCCAAGCCCGGGATTTACGGGAAATCGCGGGTTTTCGTTTGCCGGCGATTAAACTTCTTTTATTCAGCGTCTCATCAGAAATGAAAACATTTTTAAAAACTACAAGTCTCATGCGTTTTAGTGGTGAAAAAAAAATTAAAAAATCGTTCGGGAAATGAGTTTACTCCCTGGGTACTTTCTTTGTATTCATTCGACTATACGGGCCAAACCCGGGATTTATGGGAAATCGCGGGATTTCGTTTGCCGGCGATTAAACCTCTTTCATTAAGCGTCTCATCAAAAATGAAAACATTTTTCAAAACTACAAGTCTCATGCGTTTTAGTGGTGAAAAAATAATTTAAAAAATTGTTCGGGAAATGAGTTTACTCCCTGGGTACTTTCTTTGTATACTTTTGATTATACGGGCCGAGTCCGGGGTTTACGGGAAATGGCGGGTTTTAGTTTGCCGCCGATTAAACTTCTTTTATTAAGCGTCTCATCAAAAATGAAAACATTTTTGAAAACTACAAGTCTCATGCGTTTTAGTGGTGAAAAGATAATTTAAAAAATCGTTTTGGAAATGAGTTTACTCACAGGGTACTTTCTTTGTATACATTCGACTGTACGGGCCAAGCCCGGGATTTACGGGAAATCGCGGGTTTTCGTTTGCCGGCGATTAAACCACTTTCATTAAGCGTCTCATCAAAAATGAAAATATTTCTGAAAACTACAAGTCTCATGCGCTCTAGTGGTGATAAAATAATTAAAAAAATCGTTTGGGAAATGAGTTTACTCCCTTGGTACTTTCTTTGTATACTTTTGACTATACGGGCCGAGTCCGGGATTTACGGGAAATCGCGGGTTTTTGTTTGCCGGCGATTAAACTTCTTATATTCAGCGTCTCATCAAAAATGATAACATTTTTAAAAACTACAAGTCTCATGGGCTTTAGTGGTGAAATAATAATTTAAAAAATCGTTTGGGAAGTTAGTTTACTCCCTGGGTACTATCTTTGTATACTTTTGACTATACGGGCCAAGCCCGGGATTTACGGGAAATCGCGGGTTTTCGTTTGCCGGCGATTAAACTTCTTTTATTCAGCGTCTCATCAGAAATGAAAACATTTTTAAAAACTACAAGTCTCATGCGTTTTAGTGGTGAAAAAAAAATTAAAAAATCGTTCGGGAAATGAGTTTACTCCCTGGGTACTTTCTTTGTATTCATTCGACTATACGGGCCAAACCCGGGATTTATGGGAAATCGCGGGATTTCGTTTGCCGGCGATTAAACCTCTTTCATTAAGCGTCTCATCAAAAATGAAAACATTTTTCAAAACTACAAGTCTCATGCGTTTTAGTGGTGAAAAAATAATTTAAAAAATTGTTCGGGAAATGAGTTTACTCCCTGGGTACTTTCTTTGTATACTTTTGATTATACGGGCCGAGTCCGGGGTTTACGGGAAATGGCGGGTTTTAGTTTGCCGCCGATTAAACTTCTTTTACTAAGCGTCTCATCAAAAATGAAAACATTTTTGAAAACTACAAGTCTCATGCGTTTTAGTGGTGAAAAGATAATTTAAAAAATCGTTTTGGAAATGAGTTTACTCACAGGGTACTTTCTTTGTATACATTCGACTGTACGGGCCAAGCCCGGGATTTACGGGAAATCGCGGGTTTTCGTTTGCCGGCGATTAAACCACTTTCATTAGGCGTCTCATCAAAAATGAAAATATTTCTGAAAACTACAAGTCTCATGCGCTTTAGTGGTGATAAAATAATTAAAAAAATCGTTTGGGAAATGAGTTTACTCCCTTGGTACTTTCTTTGTATACTTTTGACTATACGGGCCGAGTCCGGGATTTACGGGAAATCGCGGGTTTTCGTTTGCCGGCGATTAAACTTCTTATATTCAGCGTCTCATCAAAAATGATAACATTTTTAAAAACTACAAGTCTCATGGGCTTTAGTGGTGAAATAATAATTTAAAAAATCGTTTGGGAAGTTAGTTTACTCCCTGGGTACTTTCTTTGTATACTTTTGACTATACGGGCCGAGTCCGGGATTTACGGGAAATCGCAGGTTTTCGTTTGCCGGCGATTAAACTTCTTTTATTCAGCGTCTCATCAAAAATGAAAACATTTTTGAAAACTAAAAGTCTCATGCGTTTTAGTGGTGAAAAAATGAATTAAAAAATCGTTCGGGAAATGAGTTTACTCCCTGGGTACTTTCTTTGTATTCATTCGACTATACGGGCCAAACCCGGGATTTATGGGAAATCGCGGGATTTCGTTTGCCGGCGATTAAACCTCTTTCATTAAGCGTCTCATCAAAAATGAAAACATTTTTCAAAACTACAAGTCTCATGCGTTTTAGTGGTGAAAAAATAATTTAAAAAATTGTTCGGGAAATGAGTTTACTCCCTGGGTACTTTCTTTGTATACTTTTGATTATACGGGCCGAGTCCGGGGTTTACGGGAAATGGCGGGTTTTAGTTTGCCGCCGATTAAACTTCTTTTATTAAGCGTCTCATCAAAAATGAAAACATTTTTGAAAACTACAAGTCTCATGCGTTTTAATGGTGAAAAGATAATTTAAAAAATCGTTTTGGAAATGAGTTTACTCACAGGGTACTTTCTTTGTATACATTCGACTGTACGGGCCAAGCCCGGGATTTACGGGAAATCGCGGGTTTTCGTTTGCCGGCGATTAAACCACTTTCATTAAGCGTCTCATCAAAAATGAAAATATTTCTGAAAACTACAAGTCTCATGCGCTTTAGTGGTGATAAAATAATTAAAAAAATCGTTTGGGAAATGAGTTTACTCCCTTGGTACTTTCTTTGTATACTTTTGACTATACGGGCCGAGTCCGGGATTTACGGGAAATCGCGGGTTTTCGTTTGCCGGCGATTAAACTTCTTATATTCAGCGTCTCATCAAAAATGATAACATTTTTAAAAACTACAAGTCTCATGGGCTTTAGTGGTGAAATAATAATTTAAAAAATCGTTTGGGAAGTTAGTTTACTCCCTGGGTACTTTCTTTGTATACTTTTGACTATACGGGCCGAGTCCGGGATTTACGGGAAATCGCAGGTTTTCGTTTGCCGGCGATTAAACTTCTTTTATTCAGCGTCTCATCAAAAATGAAAACATTTTTGAAAACTAAAAGTCTCATGCGTTTTAGTGGTGAAAAAATGAATTAAAAAATCGTTCGGGAAATGAGTTTACTCCCTGGGTACTATCTTTGTATACTTTTGACTATACGGGCCAAGCCCGGGATTTACGGGAAATCGCGGGTTTTCGTTTGCCGGCGATTAAACTTCTTTTATTCAGCGTCTCATCAGAAATGAAAACATTTTTAAAAACTACAAGTCTCATGCGTTTTAGTGGTGAAAAAAAAATTAAAAAATCGTTCGGGAAATGAGTTTACTCCCTGGGTACTTTCTTTGTATTCATTCGACTATACGGGCCAAACCCGGGATTTATGGGAAATCGCGGGATTTCGTTTGCCGGCGATTAAACCTCTTTCATTAAGCGTCTCATCAAAAATGAAAACATTTTTCAAAACTACAAGTCTCATGCGTTTTAGTGGTGAAAAAATAATTTAAAAAATTGTTCGGGAAATGAGTTTACTCCCTGGGTACTTTCTTTGTATACTTTTGATTATACGGGCCGAGTCCGGGGTTTACGGGAAATGGCGGGTTTTAGTTTGCCGCCGATTAAACTTCTTTTATTCAGCGTCTCATAAAAAATGAAAACATTTTTGAAAACTACAAGTCTCATGCGTTTTAGTGGTGAAAAGATAATTTAAAAAATCGTTTTGGAAATGAGTTTACTCACAGGGTACTTTCTTTGTATACATTCGACTATACAGGCCAAGCACGGGATTTACGGGAAATCGCGGGTTTTCGTTTGCCGGCGATTAAACCACTTTCATTAAGCGTCTCATCAAAAATGAAAATATTTCTGAAAACTACAAGTCTCATGCGCTTTAGTGATGAAAAAATAATTAAAAAAATCGTTTGGGAAATGAGTTTACTCCCTGGGTACTTTCTTTGTATACTTTTGACTATACGGGCCGAGTCCGGGATTTACGGGAAATCGCGGGTTTTCGTTTGCCGGCGATTAAACTTCTTTTATTCAGCGTCTCATCAAAAATGAAAACATTTCTGAAAACTACAAGTCTTATGCGTTTAAGTGGTGAAAAAATAATTAAAAAAATCGTTCGGGAAATGTGTTTACTCCCTGGGTACTTTCTTTGTATACTTTTGATTATACGGGCCGAGTCCGGGGTTTACGGGAAATGGCGGGTTTTAGTTTGCCGGCGATTAAACTTCTTTCATTCAGCGTCTCATCAAAAATGAAAACATTTTTGAAAACTACAAGTCTCATGCGTTTTAGTGGTGAAAAAATAATTTAAAAAATCGTTCGGGAAATGAGTTTACTCCCTGGGTACTTTCTTTGTATACTTTTGATTATACGGGCCGAGTCCGGGGTTTACGGGAAATGGCGGGTTTTAGTTTGCCGGCGATTAAACTTCTTTTATTAAGCGTCTCATCAAAAATGAAAACATTTTTGAAAACTACAAGTCTCATGCATTTTAGTGGTGAAAAGATAATTTAAAAAATCGTTTTGGAAATGAGTTTACTCACAGGGTACTTTCTTTGTATAAATTCGACTGTACGGGCGAAGCCCGGGATTTACGGAAATCGCGGGTTTTCGTTTGCTGGCGATTAAACCACTTTCATTAAGCGTGTCATCAAAAATGAAAATATTTCTGAAAACTACAAGTCTCATGCGCTTTAGTGGTGATAAAATAATTAAAAAAATCGTTTGGGAAATGAGTTTACTCCCTTGGTACTTTCTTTGTATACTTTTGACTATACGGCCGAGTCCGGGATTTACGGGAAATCGCGGGTTTTCGTTTGCCGGCGATTAAACTTCTTATATTCAGCGTCTCATCAAAAATGATAACATTTTTAAAAACTACAAGTCTCATGGGCTTTAGTGGTGAAATAATAATTTAAAAAATCGTTTGGGAAGTTAGTTTACTCCCTGGGTACTTTCTTTTGTATACTTTTGACTATACGGGCCGAGTCCGGGATTTACGGGAAATCGCACGTTCTCGTTTGCCGGCGATTAAACTTCTTTTATTCAGCGTCTCATCAAAAATGAAAACATTTTTGAAAACTAAAAGTCTCATGCGTTTTAGTGGTAAAAAAATGAATTAAAAAATCGTTCGGGAAATGAGTTTACTCCCTGGGTACTATCTTTGTATACTTTTGACTATACGGGCCAAGCCCGGGATTTACGGGAAATCGCGGGTTTTCGTTTGCCGGCGATTAAACTTCTTTTATTCAGCGTCTCATCAGAAATGAAAACATTTTTAAAAACTACAAGTCTAATGCGTTTTAGTGGTGAAAAAAAAAATTAAAAAATCGTTCGGGAAATGAGTTTACTCCCTGGGTACGTTCTTTGTATTCATTCGACTATACGGGCCAAACCCGGGATTTATGGGAAATCGCGGGATTTCGTTTGCCGGCGATTAAACCTCTTTCATTAAGCGTCTCATCAAAAATGAAAATATTTCTGAAAACTACAAGTCTCATGCGCTTTAGTGGTGATAAAATAATTAAAAAAATCGTTTGGGAAATGAGTTTACTCCCTTGGTACTTTCTTTGTATACTTTTGACTATACGGGCCGAGTCCGGGATTTACGGGAAATCGCGGGTTTTCGTTTGCCGGCGATTAAACTTCTTATATTCAGCGTCTCATCAAAAATGATAACATTTTTAAAAACTACAAGTCTCATGGGCTTTAGTGGTGAAATAATAATTTAAAAAATCGTTTGGGAAGTTAGTTTACTCCCTGGGTACTTTCTTTGTATACTTTTGACTATACGGGCCGAGTCCGGGATTTACGGGAAATCGCACGTTCTCGTTTGCCGGCGATTAAACTTCTTTTATTCAGCGTCTCATCAAAAATGAAAACATTTTTGAAAACTAAAAGTCTCATGCGTTTTAGTGGTAAAAAAATGAATTAAAAAATCGTTCGGGAAATGAGTTTACTCCCTGGGTACTATCTTTGTATACTTTTGACTATACGGGCCAAGCCCGGGATTTACGGGAAATCGCGGGTTTTCGTTTGCCGGCGATTAAACTTCTTTTATTCAGCGTCTCATCAGAAATGAAAACATTTTTAAAAACTACAAGCCTAATGCGTTTTAGTGGTGAAAAAAAAAATTAAAAAATCGTTCGGGAAATGAGTTTACTCCCTGGGTACTTTCTTTGTATTCATTCGACTATACGGGCCAAACCCGGGATTTATGGGAAATCGCGGGATTTCGTTTGCCGGCGATTAAACCTCTTTCATTAAGCGTCTCATCAAAAATGAAAACATTTTTCAAAACTACAAGTCTCATGCATTTTAGTGGTGAAAAAATAATTTAAAAAATTGTTCGGGAAATGAGTTTACTCCCTGGGTACTTTCTTTGTATACTTTTGATTATACGGGCCGAGTCCGGGGTTTACGGGAAATGGCGGGTTTTAGTTTGCCACCGATTAAACTTCTTTTATTCAGCGTCTCATCAAAAATGAAAACATTTTTGAAAACTACAAGTCTCATGCGTTTTAGTGGTGAAAAGATAATTTAAAAAATCGTTTTGGAAATGAGTTTACTCACAGGGTACTTTCTTTGTATACATTCGACTATACGGGCCAAGCCCGGGATTTACGGGAAATCGCGGGTTTTCGTTTGCCGGCGATTAAACCACTTTCATTAAGCGTCTCATCAAAAATGAAAATATTTCTGAAAACTACAAGTCTCATGCGCTTTAGTGATGAAAAAATAATTAAAAAAATCGTTTGGGAAATGAGTTTACTCCCTGGGTACTTTTTTGTATACTTTTGACTATACGGGCCGAGTCCGGGATTTACGGGAAATCGCGGGTTTTCGTTTGCCGGCGATTAAACTTCTTTTATTCAGCGTCTCATCAAAAATGAAAACATTTCTGAAAACTACAAGTCTTATGCGTTTAAGTGGTGAAAAAATAATTAAAAAAATCGTTCGGGAAATGAGTTTACTCCCTGGGTACTTTCTTTGTATACTTTTGATTATACGGGCCGAGTCCGGGGTTTACGGGAAATGGCGGGTTTTAATTTGCCGGCGATTAAACTTCTTTTATTCAGCGTCTCATCAAAAATGAAAACATTTTTGAAAACTACAAGTCTCATGCGTTTTATTGGTGAAAAAATAATTTAAAAAATCGTTCGGGAAATGAGTTTACTCCCTGGGTACTTTCTTTGTATACTTTTGATTATACGGGCCGAGTCCGGGGTTTACGGGAAATGGCGGGTTTTAGTTTGCCGGCGATTAAACTTCTTTTATTCAGCGTCTTATCAAAAATGAAAACATTTTTAAAAACTACAAGTCTCATGCGTTTTAGTGGTGAAAAGATAATTTAAAAAATCGTTTTGGAAATGAATTTACTCACAGGGTACTTTCTTTGTATACTTTTGACTATACGGGCCGAGTCCGGGATTTACGGGAAATCGCAGGTTTTCGTTTGCCGGCGATTAAACTTCTTTTATTTAGCGTCTCATCAAAAATGAAAACATTTTTCAAAACTACAAGTCTCATGCGTTTTAGTGGTGAAAAAATAATTTAAAAATTCGTTCGGAAAATGAGTTTACTCACTGGGTACTTTCCTTGTATACTTTTGACTATCCGGGCCGAGTCCGGGATTTACGGGAATCTGCGGGTTTTCGTTTGCCGGCGATTAAACTTCTTTCATTCAGCGTCTCATCAAAAATAAAAAAACATTTTGGAAACCTACAAGTCTCATGCGTTTTAGCGGTAATAAAATAATTTAAAACATCGTTCGGGAAATGAGTTTACTCCCTGGGTACTTTCTTTGTATACTTTTGATTATACGGGCCGAGTCCAGGGTTTACGGGAAATGGCGGGTTTTAGTTTGCCGGCGATTAAACTTCTTTTATTCAGCGTCTTGTCAAAAATGAAAACATTTTTAAAAACTACAAGTCTCATGCGTCTTAGTGGTGAAAAGATAATTTAAAAAATCGTTTTGGAAATGAGTTTACTCACAGGGTACTTTCTTTGTATACTTTTGACTATACGGGCCGAGTCCGGGATTTACGGGAAATCGCAGGTTTTCGTTTGCCGGCGATTAAACTTCTTTTATTCAGCGTCTCATCAAAAATGAAAACATTTTTGAAAACTACAAGTCTCATGCGTTTTAGTGGTGAAAAAATAATTTAAAAATTCGTTCGAGAAATGAGTTTACTCACTGGGTACTTTCCTTGTATACTTTTGACTATCCGGGCCGAGTCCGGGATTTACGGGAAATCGCGGGTTTTCGTTTGCCGGCGATTAAACTTCTTTCATTCAGCGTCTCATCAAAAATGAAAACATTTTTGAAAACTACAAGTTTCATGCGTTTTAGTGGTGAAAAAATAATTTAAAATATCGTTCGGGAAATGAGTTTACTCCCTGGGTACTTTCTTTGTATACTTTTGATTATACGGGCCGAGTCCGGGGTTTACGGGAAATGGCGGGTTTTAGTTTGCCGGCGATTAAACTTCTTTTATTCAGCGTCTCATCAAAAATGAAAACATTTTTGAAAAGTACAAGTCTCATGCGTTTTAGTGGTGAAAAGATAATTTAAAAAATCGTTTTGGAAATGAGTTTACTCACAGGGTACTTTCTTTGTATACGTTCGACTATACGGGCCGAGTCTGGGATTTACGGGAAATCGCAGGTTTTCGTTTGCCGGCGATTAAACTTCTTTTATTCAGCGTCTCATCAAAAATGAAAACATTTTTGAAAACTACAAGTCTCATGGGTTTTAGTGGTGAAAAAATAATTTAAAAATTCGTTCGGGAAATGAGTTTACTCACTGGGTACCTTCTTTGTATACTTTTGATTATATGGGTCGAGTTCGGGGTTTACGGGAAATGGCGGGTTTTAGTTTGCCGGCGATTAAACTTCTTTTATTCAGCGTCTTATCAAAAATGAAAACATTTTTAAAAACTACAAGTCTCATGCGTTTTAGTGGTGAAAAGATAATTTAAAAAATCGTTTTGGAAATGAGTTTACTCACAGGGTACTTTCTTTGTATACTTTTGACTATACGGGCCGAGTCCGGGATTTACGGGAAATCGCAGGTTTTCGTTTGCCGGCGATTAAACTTCTTTTATTCAGCGTCTCATCAAAAATGAAAACATTTTTGAAAACTACAAGTCTCATGCGTTTTAGTGGTGAAAAAATAATTTAAAAATTCGTTCGGGAAATGAGTTTACTCACTGGGTACTTTTCTTGTATACTTTTGACTATCCGGGCCGAGTCCGGGATTTACGGGAAATCGCGGGTTTTCGTTTGCCGGCGATTAAACTTCTTTCATTCAGCGTCTCATCAAAAATGAAAACATTTTTGAAAACTACAAGTCTCATGCGTTTTAGTGGTGAAAAAATAATTTAAAATATCGTTCGGGAAATGAGTTTACTCCCTGGGTACTTTCTTTGTATACTTTTGATTATACGGGCCGAGTCCGGGGTTTACGGGAAATGGTGGGTTTTAGTTTGCCGGCGATTAAACTTCTTTTATTCAGCGTCTCATCAAAAATGAAAACATATTTGAAAGCTACAAGTCTCATGCGTTTTAGTGGTGAAAAGATAATTTAAAAAATCGTTTTGGAAATGAGTTTACTCACAGGGTACTTTCTTTGTATACGTTCGACTATACGGGCCAAGCCCGGGATTTACGGGAAATCGCGGGTTTTCGTTTGCCGGCGATTAAACCACTTTCATTAAGCGTCTCATCAAAAATGAAAACATTTCTGAAAACTACAAGTCTCATGCGTTTTAGTGGTGAAAAAATAATTAAAAAAATCGTTTGGGAAATGTGTTTACTCCCTGGGTACTTTCTTTGTATACTTTTGATTATACGGGCCGAGTCCGGGGTTTACGGGAAATGGCGGTTTTAGTTTGCCGGCGATTAAACTTCTTTCATTCAGCGTCTCATCAAAAATGAAAACATTTTTGAAAACTACAAGTCTCATGCGTTTTAGTGGTGAAAAAATAATTTAAAAAATCGTTCGAGAAATGAGTTTACTCCCTGGGTACTTTCTTTGTATACTTTTGATTATACGGGCCGAGTCCGGGGTTTACGGGAAATGGCGGGTTTTAGTTTGCCGGCGATTAAACTTCTTTTATTCAGCGTCTCATCAAAAATGAAAACATTTTTGAAAACTACAAGTCTCATGTGTTTTAGTGGTGAAAAGATAATTTAAAAAATCGTTTTGGAAATGAGTTTACTCACAGGGTACTTTCTTTGTATACATTCGACTATACGGGCCAAGCCCGGGATTTACGGGAAATCGCGGGTTTTCGTTTGCCGGCGATTAAACCACTTTCATTAAGCGTCTCATCAAAAATGAAAATATTTCTGAAAACTACAAGTCTCATGCGCTTTAGTGGTGATAAAATAATTAAAAAAATCGTTTGGGAAATGAGTTTACTCCCTGGGTACTTTCTTTGTATACTTTTGACTATACAGGCCGAGTCCAGGATTTACGGGAAATCGCGGGTTCTCGTTTGCCGGCGATTAAACTTCTTTTACTCAGCGTCTCATCAAAAATGATAACATTTTTAAAAACTACAAGTCTCATGGGCTTTAGTAGTGAAATAATAATTTAAAAAATCGTTTGGAAAGTTAGTTTACTCCCTGGGTACTTTCTTTGTATACTTTTGACTATACGGGCCGAGTCCGGGATTTACGGGAAATCGCAGGTTTTCGTTTGCCGGCGATTAAACTTCTTTTATTCAGCGTCTCATCAAAAATGAAAACATTTTTGAAAACTAAAAGTCTTATGCGTTTTAGTGGTGAAAAAATGAATTAAAAAATCGTTCGGGAAATGTGTTTACTCCCTGGGTACTATCTTTGTATACTTTTGACTAAACGGGCCAAGCCCGGGATTTACGGGAAATCGCGGGTTTTCGTTTGCCGGCGATTAAACTTCTTTTATTCAGCGTCTCATCAAAAATGAAAACATTTTTGAAAACTACAAGTCTCATGCGTTTTAGTGGTGAAAAAATAATTTAAAAATTCGTTCGGGAAATGAGTTTACTCACTGGGTACTTTCCTTGTATACTTTTGACTATCCGGGCCGTGTCCGGGATTTACGGGAAATCGCGGGTTTTCGTTTGCCGGCGATTAAACTTCTTTCATACAGCGTCTCATCAAAAATGAAAACATTTTTGAAAACTACAAGTCTCATGCGTTTTAGTGGTGAAAAGATAATTTAAAAAATCGTTTTGGAAATGAGTTTACTCACAGGGTACTTTCTTTGTATACTTTTGACTATACGGGCCGAGTCCGGGATTTACGGGAAATCGCAGGTTTTCGTTTGCCGGCGATTAAACTTCTTTTATTCAGCGTCTCATCAAAAATGAAAACATTTTTGAAAACTACAAGTCTCATGCGTTTTAGTGGTGAAAAAATAATTTAAAAATTCGTTCGGGAAATGAGTTTACTCACTGGGTACTTTTCTTGTATACTTTTGACTATCCGGGCCGAGTCCGGGATTTACGGGAAATCGCGGGTTTTCGTTTGCCGGCGATTAAACTTCTTTCATTCAGCGTCTCATCAAAAATGAAAACATTTTTGAAAACTACAAGTCTCATGCGTTTTAGTGGTGAAAAAATAATTTAAAATATCGTTCGGGAAATGAGTTTACTCCCTGGGTACTTTCTTTGTATACTTTTGATTATACGGGCCGAGTCCGGGGTTTACGGGAAATGGTGGGTTTTAGTTTGCCGGCGATTAAACTTCTTTTATTCAGCGTCTCATCAAAAATGAAAACATATTTGAAAGCTACAAGTCTCATGCGTTTTAGTGGTGAAAAGATAATTTAAAAAATCGTTTTGGAAATGAGTTTACTCACAGGGTACTTTCTTTGTATACGTTCGACTATACGGGCCAAGCCCGGGATTTACGGGAAATCGCGGGTTTTCGTTTGCCGGCGATTAAACCACTTTCATTAAGCGTCTCATCAAAAATGAAAACATTTCTGAAAACTACAAGTCTCATGCGTTTTAGTGGTGAAAAAATAATTAAAAAAATCGTTTGGGAAATGTGTTTACTCCCTGGGTACTTTCTTTGTATACTTTTGATTATACGGGCCGAGTCCGGGGTTTACGGGAAATGGCGGTTTTAGTTTGCCGGCGATTAAACTTCTTTCATTCAGCGTCTCATCAAAAATGAAAACATTTTTGAAAACTACAAGTCTCATGCGTTTTAGTGGTGAAAAAATAATTTAAAAAATCGTTCGAGAAATGAGTTTACTCCCTGGGTACTTTCTTTGTATACTTTTGATTATACGGGCCGAGTCCGGGGTTTACGGGAAATGGCGGGTTTTAGTTTGCCGGCGATTAAACTTCTTTTATTCAGCGTCTCATCAAAAATGAAAACATTTTTGAAAACTACAAGTCTCATGTGTTTTAGTGGTGAAAAGATAATTTAAAAAATCGTTTTGGAAATGAGTTTACTCACAGGGTACTTTCTTTGTATACATTCGACTATACGGGCCAAGCCCGGGATTTACGGGAAATCGCGGGTTTTCGTTTGCCGGCGATTAAACCACTTTCATTAAGCGTCTCATCAAAAATGAAAATATTTCTGAAAACTACAAGTCTCATGCGCTTTAGTGGTGATAAAATAATTAAAAAAATCGTTTGGGAAATGAGTTTACTCCCTGGGTACTTTCTTTGTATACTTTTGACTATACAGGCCGAGTCCAGGATTTACGGGAAATCGCGGGTTCTCGTTTGCCGGCGATTAAACTTCTTTTACTCAGCGTCTCATCAAAAATGATAACATTTTTAAAAACTACAAGTCTCATGGGCTTTAGTAGTGAAATAATAATTTAAAAAATCGTTTGGAAAGTTAGTTTACTCCCTGGGTACTTTCTTTGTATACTTTTGACTATACGGGCCGAGTCCGGGATTTACGGGAAATCGCAGGTTTTCGTTTGCCGGCGATTAAACTTCTTTTATTCAGCGTCTCATCAAAAATGAAAACATTTTTGAAAACTAAAAGTCTTATGCGTTTTAGTGGTGAAAAAATGAATTAAAAAATCGTTCGGGAAATGTGTTTACTCCCTGGGTACTATCTTTGTATACTTTTGACTAAACGGGCCAAGCCCGGGATTTACGGGAAATCGCGGGTTTTTGTTTGCCGGCGATTAAACTTCTTTTATTCAGCGTCTCATCAAAAATGAAAACATTTTTGAAAACTACAAGTCTCATGCGTTTTAGTGGTGAAAAAATAATTTAAAAATTCGTTCGGGAAATGAGTTTACTCACTGGGTACTTTCCTTGTATACTTTTGACTATCCGGGCCGTGTCCGGGATTTACGGGAAATCGCGGGTTTTCGTTTGCCGGCGATTAAACTTCTTTCATACAGCGTCTCATCAAAAATGAAAACATTTTTGAAAACTACAAGTCTCATGCGTTTTAGTGGTGAAAAGATAATTTAAAAAATCGTTTTGGAAATGAGTTTACTCACAGGGTACTTTCTTTGTATACGTTTGACTATACGGGCCAAGCCCGGGATTTACGGGAAATTGCGGGTTTTCGTTTGCCGGCGATTAAACCACTTTCATTAAGGGTCTCATCAAAAATGAAAACATTTCTGAAAACTACAAGTCTCATGCGTTTTAGTGGTGAAAAAATAATTAAAAAAATCGTTCGGGAAATGTGTTTACTCCCTGGGTACTTTCTTTGTATACTATTGATTATACGGGCCGAGTCCGGGGTTTACAGGAAATGGCGGGTTTTAGTTTGCCGGCGATTAAACTTCTTTCATTCAGCGTCTCATCAAAAATGAAAACATTTTTGAAAACTACAAGTCCCATGCGTTTTAGTGGTGAAAAAATAATTTAAAAAATCGTTCGGGAAATGAGTTTACTCCCTGGGTACTTTCTTTGTATACTTTTGATTATACGGGCCGAGTCCGGGGTTTACGGGAAATGGCGGGTTTTAGTTTGCCGGCGATTAAACTTCTTTTATTCAGCGTCTCATCAAAAATGAAAACATTTTTGAAAACTACAAGTCTCATGCGTTTTAGTGGTGAAAAAATAATTTATAATATCGTTCGGGAAATGAGTTTACTCCCTGGGTACTTTCTTTGTATACTTTTGATTATACGGGCCGAGTCCGGGGTTTACGGGAAATGGCGGGTTTTAGTTTGCCGGCGATTAAACTTCTTTCATTCAGCGTCTCATCAAAAATGAAAACATTTTTAAAAACTACAAGTCTCATGCGTTTTAGTGGTGAAAAAATAATTTATAATATCGTTCGGGAAATGAGTTTACTCCCTGGGTACTTTCTTTGTATACTTTTGATTATACGGGCCGAGTCCGGGGTTTACGGGAAATGGCGGGTTTTAGTTTGCCGGCAATTAAACTTCTTTTATTCAGCGTCTTATCAAAAATGAAAACATTTTCGAAAACTACAAGTCTCATGCGTTTTAGTGGTGAAAAGATAATTTAAAAAATCGTTTTGGAAATGAGTTTACTCACAGGGTACTTTCTTTGTATACGTTTGACTATACGGGCCAAGCCCGGGATTTACGGGAAATTGCGGGTTTTCGTTTGCCGGCGATTAAACCACTTTCATTAAGGGTCTCATCAAAAATGAAAACATTTCTGAAAACTACAAGTCTCATGCGTTTTAGTGGTGAAAAAATAATTAAAAAAATCGTTCGGGAAATGTGTTTACTCCCTGGGTACTTTCTTTGTATACTATTGATTATACGGGCCGAGTCCGGGGTTTACAGGAAATGGCGGGTTTTAGTTTGGCGGCGATTAAACTTCTTTCATTCAGCGTCTCATCAAAAATGAAAACATTTTTGAAAACTACAAGTCCCATGCGTTTTAGTGGTGAAAAAATAATTTAAAAAATCGTTCGGGAAATGAGTTTACTTCCTGGGTACTTTCTTTGTATACTTTTGATTATGCGGGCCGAGTCCGGGGTTTACGGGAAATGGCGGGTTTTAGTTTGCCGGCGATTAAACTTCTTTTATTCAGCGTCTCATCAAAAATGAAAACATTTTTGAAAACTACAAGTCTCATGTGTTTTAGTGGTGAAAAGATAATTTAAAAAATCTTTTTGCAAATGAGTTTACTCACAGGGTACTTTCTTTGTATACTTTTGACTATACAGGCCGAGTCCGGGATTTACGGGAAATCGCGGGTTCTCGTTTGCCGGCGATTAAACTTCTTTTATTCAGCGTCTCATCAAAAATGATAACATTTTTAAAAACTACAAGTCTCATGGGCTTTAGTGGTGAAATAATAATTTAAAAAATCGTTTGGAAAGTTAGTTTACTCCCTGGGTACTTTCTTTGTATACTTTTGACTATACAGGCCGAGTCCGGGATTTACGGGAAATAGCAGGTTTTCGTTTGCCGGCGATTAAACTTCTTTTATTCAGCGTCTCATCAAAAATGAAAATATTTTTGAAAACTAAAAGTCTTATGCGTTTTAGTGGTGAAAAAATGAATTAAAAAATCGTTCGGGAAATGTGTTTACTCCCTGGGTACTATCTTTGTATACTTTTGACTATATTAAACTTCTTTTATTCAGCGTCTCATCAGAAATGAAAACATTTTTGAAAACTACAAGTCTCATGCGTTTTAGTGGTGAAAAAAAAAAAAAAAATCGTTCGGGAAATGAGTTTACTCCCTGGGTACTTTCTTTGTATATATTCGACTATACGGGCCAAATCCGGGATTTATGGGAAATCGCCGGATTTCGTTTGCCGGCGATTAAACCTCTTTCATTAGGCGTCTCATCAAAAATGAAAACATTTTTCAAAACTACAAGTCTCATGCGTTTTAGTGGTGAAAAAATAATTTAAAAAATCGTTCGAGAAATGAGTTTACTCCCTGGGTACTTTCTTTGTATACTTTTGATTATACGGGCCGAGTCCGGGGTTTACGGGAAATGGCGGGTTTTAGTTTGCCGGCGATTAAACTTCTTTTTTTCAGCGTCTCATCAAAAATGAAAACATTTTTGAAAACTACAAGTCTGATGCGTTTTAATGGTGAAAAGATAATTTAAAAATTCGTTTTGGAAATGAGTTTACTCACAGGGTACTTTCTTTGTATACATTCGACTATACGGGCCAAGCCCGGGATTTACGGGAAATCGCGGGTTTTTGTTTGCCGGCGATTAAACCACTTTCATTAAGCGTCTCATCAAAAATGAAAATATTTCTGAAAACTACAAGTCTCATGCGATTTACTGGTGAAAAAATAATTGAAAAAATCGTTTGGGAAATGAGTTTACTCCCTGGGTACTTTCTTTGTATACTTTTGACTATACGGGCCGAGTCCGGGATTTACGGGAAATCGCGGGTTTTCGTTTGCCGGCGATTAAACTTCTTTTATTCAGCGTCTCATCAAAAATGATAACATTTTTAAAAACTACAAGTCTGATGCGTTTTAATGGTGAAAAGATAATTTAAAAAATCGTTTTGGAAATGAGTTTACTCACAGGGTACTTTCTTTGTATACATTCGACTATACGGGCCAAGCCCGGGATTTACGGGAAATCGCGGGTTTTTGTTTGCCGGCGATTAAACCACTTTCATTAAGCGTCTCATCAAAAATGAAAATATTTCTGAAAACTACAAGTCTCATGCGATTTACTGGTGAAAAAATAATTGAAAAAATCGTTTGGGAAATGAGTTTACTCCCTGGGTACTTTCTTTGTATACTTTTGACTATACGGGCCGAGTCCGGGATTTACGGGAAATCGCGGGTTTTCGTTTGCCGGCGAATAAACTTCTTTTATTCAGCGTCTCATCAAAAATGATAACATTTTTAAAAACTACAAGTCTCATGGGCTTTAGTGGTGAAATAATAATTTAAAAAATCGTTTGGCAAGTTAGTTTACTCCCTGGGTACTTTCTTTGTATACTTTTGACTATACGGGCCGAGTCCGGGATTTACGGGAAATCGCAGGTTTTCGTTTGCCGGCGATTAAACTTCTTTTATTCAGCGTCTCATCAAAAATGAAAACATTTTTGAAAACTAAAAGTCTCATGCGTTTTAGTGGTGAAAAAATGAATTAAAAAATCGTTCGGGAAATGAGTTTACTCACTGGGTACTATCTTTGTATACTTTTGACTATACGGGCCAAGCCCGGGATATACGGGAAATCGCGGGTTTTCGTTTGCCGGCGATTAAACTTCTTTTATTCAGCGTCTCATCAGAAATGAAAACATTTTTGAAAACTACAAGTCTCATGCGTTTTAGTGGTGAAAAAAAAATTAAAAAATCTTTCGGGAAATGAGTTTACTCCCTGGGTACTTTCTTTGTATACTTTTGACTATACGGGCCAAGCCCGGGATTTACGGGAAATCGCGGGTTTTCCTTTGCCGGCGATTAATTTTCTTTTATTCAGCGTCTCATCAAAAATGAAAACATTTTTGAAAACTACAAGTCCCATGCGTTTTAGTGGCGAAAAAAAAATTTAAAAAATCGTTCGGGAAATGAGTTTACTCCCAGGGTACTTTCTTTGTATACATTCGACTATGCGAGCCAAGCCCGGGATTTACGGGAAATCGCGGGTTTTCGTTTGCCGGCGATTAAACCTCTTTCATTAAGAGTCTCATCAAAAATAAAAACATTTTTGAAAACTACAAGTCTTATGCGTTTAGTGGTAAAAAAATAATATAAAAAATCGTTCGGGAAATGAGTTCACTCCCTGGGTACTTTCTTTGTATACTTTTGACTATACGGGCCGAGTCCGGGGTTTACGGGAAGTGGCGGGTTTTCGTTTGCCGGCGATTAAACTTCTTTTATTCAGCGTTTCATCAAAAATGAAAACATTTTTGAAAACTACAAGTCTCATGCGTTTTATTGGTGAAAAAATAATTTAAAAAATCGTTCGGGAAATGAGTTTACTCCCTGGGTACTTTCTTTGTATACTTTTTCCTATACGGGCCAAGCCCGGGATTTACGGGAAATCGCGGGTTTTCGTTTGCCGGCGATTAAACTTCTTTTATTCAGCGTCTCATCAAAAATGAAAACATTTTTAAAAACTACAGGTCTTATGCGTTTTAGTGGTAAAAAAAAATTTTAAAAATCGTTCGGGAAATGAGTTTACTCCCTGGGTACTTTCTTTGTATACATTCAACTATACGGGCCAAGCCCGGGATTTACGGGAAATGGCGGGTTTTAGTTTGCCGGCGATTAAACTTCTTTTTTTCAGCGTCTCATCAAAAATGAAAACATTTTTGAAAACTACAAGTCTGATGCGTTTTAATGGTGAAAAGATAATTTAAAAAATCGTTTTGGAAATGAGTTTACTCACAGGGTACTTTCTTTGTATACATTCGACTATACGGGCCAAGCCCGGGATTTACGGGAAATCGCGGTTTTTTGTTTGCCGGCGATTAAACCACTTTCATTAAGCGTCTCATCAAAAATGAAAATATTTCTGAAAACTACAAGTCTCATGCGATTTAGTGGTGAAAAAATAATTGAAAAAATCGTTTGGGAAATGAGTTTACTCCCTGGGTACTTTCTTTGTATACTTTTGACTATACGGGCCGAGTCCGGGATTTACGGGAAATCGCGGGTTTTCGTTTGCCGGCGATTAAACTTCTTTTATTCAGCGTCTCATCAAAATGATAACATTTTTAAAAACTACAAGTCTCATGGGCTTTAGTGGTGAAATAATAATTTAAAAAATCGTTTGGCAAGTTAGTTTACTCCCTGGGTACTTTCTTTGTATACTTTTGACTATACGGGCCGAGTCCGGGATTTACGGGAAATCGCAGGTTTTCGTTTGCCGGCGATTAAACTTCTTTTATTCAGCGTCTCATCAAAAATGAAAACATTTTTGAAAACTAAAAGTCTCATGCGTTTTAGTGGTGAAAAAATGAATTAAAAAATCGTTCGGGAAATGAGTTTACTCACTGGGTACTATCTTTGTATACTTTTGACTATACGGGCCAAGCCCGGGATATACGGGAAATCGCGGGTTTTCGTTTGCCGGCGATTAAACTTCTTTTATTCAGCGTCTCATCAGAAATGAAAACATTTTTGAAAACTACAAGTCTCATGCGTTTTAGTGGTGAAAAAAAAATTAAAAAATCTTTCGGGAAATGAGTTTACTCCCTGGGTACTTTCTTTGTATACTTTTGACTATACGGGCCAAGCCCGGGATTTACGGGAAATCGCGGGTTTTCCTTTGCCGGCGATTAATTTTCTTTTATTCAGCGTCTCATCAAAAATGAAAACATTTTTGAAAACTACAAGTCCCATGCGTTTTAGTGGCGAAAAAAAAATTTAAAAAATCGTTCGGGAAATGAGTTTACTCCCTGGGTACTTTCTTTGTATACTTTTGACTATGCGAGCCAAGCCCGGGATTTACGGGAAGTGGCGGGTTTTCGTTTGCCGGCGATTAAACTTCTTTTATTCAGCGTTTCATCAAAAATGAAAACATTTTTGAAAACTACAAGTCTCATGCGTTTTATTGGTGAAAAAATAATTTAAAAAATCGTTCGGGAAATGAGTTTACTCCCTGGGTACTTTCTTTGTATACTTTTGCCTATACGGGCCAAGCCCGGGATTTACGGGAAATCGCGGGTTTTCGTTTGCCGGCGATTAAACTTCTTTTATTCAGCGTCTCATCAAAAATGAAAACATTTTTAAAAACTACAGGTCTTATGCGTTTTAGTGGTAAAAAAAAATTTTAAAAATCGTTCGGGAAATGAGTTTACTCCCTGGGTACTTTCTTTGTATACATTCAACTATACGGGCCAAGCCCCGCATTTACGGGAAAACGCGGGATTTCGTTTGCCGGCGATTAAACCTCTTTCATTAAGCGTCTCATCAAAAATGAAAACATTTTTGAAAATTACAAGTGTCATGCGTTTTTGTGGTGAAAAAATAATTTAAAAAATCGTTCGGGAAATGAGTTTACTCCCTGGGTACTTTCTTTGTATACTTTTGACTATACGGGCCGAGTCCGGGATTTACGGGAAATCGCGGATTTTCGTATGCCGGCGATTAAACTTCTTTTATTCAGCGTCCCATCAAATATGAAAACATTTTTGAAAACTACAAGTGTCATGCGTTTAGTTGTAAAAAAATATTATAAAAAATCGTTCGGGAAATGAGTTTACTCCCAGGGTCCTTTCTTTGTATACTTTTGACTATACGGGCCCAGTCCGGGGTTTACGGGAAATGGCGGGTTTTCGTTTGCCGGCGATTAAACCTCTTTTATTCAGCGTCTCATCAAAAATGAAAACATTTTTGAAAACTACAAGTCTCATGCGTTTTAGTGGTGAAAAGATAATTTAAAAAATCGTTTTGGAAATGAGTTTACTCACAGGGTACTTTTTTTGTATACATTCGACTATACGGGCCAATCCCGGGATTTACGGGAAATCGCGGGCTTTCATTTGCCGGCGATTAAACTACTTTCATTAAGCGTCTCATCAAAAATGAAAACATTTCTGAAAACTACAAGTCTCATGCATTTTAGTGGTGAAAAAATAATTTAAAATATCGTTCGGGAATTGAGTTTACTCACAGGGTACTTTCTTTGTATACATTCGACTATACGGGCCAAGCCCGGGACTTACGGGAAATCGCGGGTTTTCGTTTGCCGGCGATTAAACTTCTTTCATTAAGCGTCTCATCAAAAATGAAAACATTTTTAAAAACTACAAGTCTCATGCGTTTTAGTGGTGAAAAAAAAAATTAAAAAATCGTTCGGGAAATGAGTTTACTCCCTGGGTACTTTCTTTGTATACTTTCGACTATACGGGCCGAGTCCGGGATTTACGGGAAATCGCGGATTTTCGTTTGAGGGCAATTAAACTTCTTTTATTCAGCGTCTCATCAAAAATGAAAACGTTTTTGAAAACTACAAGTCTCATGCGTTTTAGTGGTAAAAAAATAATTTAAAAAATCGTTCGGGAAATGAGTTTACTCCCTGGGTACTTTTTTTGTATACTTTTGACTATACGGGCCGAGTCCGGGATTTACGGTAAATCGCGGATTTTCGTTTGCCGGCGATTAAACTTCTTTTATTCAGCGTCCCATCAAATATGAAAACATTTTTGAAAACTACAAGTCTCATGCGTTTAGTGGTAAAAAAATAATATAAAAAATCCTTCGGGAAATGAGTTTACTCCCAGGGTCCTTTCTTTGTATACTTTTGACTATACGGGCCTAGTCCGGGGTTTACGGGAAATGGCGGGTTTTCGTTTGCCGGCGATTAAACCTCTTTTATTCAGCGTGTCATCAAAAATGAAAACATTTTTGAAAACTACAAGTCTCATGCGTTTTAGTGGTGAAAAGATAATTTAAAAAATCGTTTTGGAAATGAGTTTACTCACAGGGTACTTTCTTTGTATACATTTGACTATACGGGCCAAGCCCGGGATTTACGGGAAATCGTGGGCTTTCGTTTGCCGGCGATTAAACTACTTTAATTAAGCGTCTCATCAAAAATGAAAACATTTCTGAAAACTACAAGTCTCATGCATTTTAGTGGTGAAAAAATAATTTAAAATATCGTTCGGGAATTGAGTTTACTCACAGGGTACTTTCTTTGTATACATTCGACTATACGGGCCAAGCCCGGGATTTACGAGAAATCGCGGGTTTTCGTTTGCCGGCGATTAAACATCTTTCATTAAGCGTCTCATCAACAATGAAAACATTTTTAAAAACTACAAGTCTCATGCGTTTTAGTGGTGAAAAAAAAAATTAAAAAATCGTTCGGGAAATGAGTTTACTCCCTGGGTACTTTCTTTGTATACTTTCGACTATACGGGCCGAGTCCGGGATTTACGGGAAATCGCGGATTTTCGTTTGAGGGCGATTAAACTTCTTTTATTCAGCGTCTCATCAAAAATGAAAACGTTTTTGAAAACTACAAGTCGCATGCGTTGAAGTGGTGAAAAAATAATTTAAAAAATCGTTCGGGAAATGAGTTTACTCCCTGGGTACTTTCTTTGTATACTTTTGACTATACGGGCCGAGTCCGGGATTTACGGGAAATCGCGGATTTTCGTTTGCCGGCGATTAAACTTCTTTTATTCAGCGTCCCATCAAATATGAAAATATTTTTGAAAACTACAAGTCTCATGCGTTTAGTTGTAAAAAAATATTATAAAAAATCGTTCGGGAAATGAGTTTACTCCCAGGGTCCTTTCTTTGTATACTTTTGACTATACGGGCCCAGTCCGGGGTTTACGGGAAATGGCGGGTTTTCGTTTGCCGGCGATTAAACCTCTTTTATTCAGCGTCTCATCAAAAATGAAAACATTTTTGAAAACTACAAGTCTCATGCGTTTTAGTGGTGAAAAGATAATTTAAAAAATCGTTTTGGAAATGAGTTTACTCACAGGGTACTTTCTTTGTTTACATTCGACTATACGGGCCAAGCCCGGGATTTACGGGAAATCGCAGGTTTTCGATTGCCGGCGATTAAACTTCTTTTATTCAGCGTCTCATCAAAAATGAAAACATTTTTGAAAACTAAAAGTCTTATGCGTTTTAGTGGTGAAAAAATGAATTAAAAAATCGTTCGGGAAATGTGTTTACTCCCTGGGTACTATCTTTGTATACTTTTGACTATATTAAACTTCTTTTATTCAGCGTCTCATCAGAAATGAAAACATTTTTGAAAACTACAAGTCTCATGCGTTTTAGTGGTGAAAAAAAAAAAAAAAAATCGTTCGGGAAATGAGTTTACTCCCTGGGTACTTTCTTTGTATATATTCGACTATACGGGCCAAATCCGGGATTTATGGGAAATCGCCGGATTTCGTTTGCCGGCGATTAAACCTCTTTCATTAGGCGTCTCATCAAAAATGAAAACATTTTTCAAAACTACAAGTCTCATGCGTTTTAGTGGTGAAAAAATAATTTAAAAAATCGTTCGAGAAATGAGTTTACTCCCTGGGTACTTTCTTTGTATACTTTTGATTATACGGGCCGAGTCCGGGGTTTACGGGAAATGGCGGGTTTTAGTTTGCCGGCGATTAAACTTCTTTTTTTCAGCGTCTCATCAAAAATGAAAACATTTTTGAAAACTACAAGTCTGATGCGTTTTAATGGTGAAAAGATAATTTAAAAAATCGTTTTGGAAATGAGTTTACTCACAGGGTACTTTCTTTGTATACATTCGACTATACGGGCCAAGCCCGGGATTTACGGGAAATCGCGGGTTTTTGTTTGCCGGCGATTAAACCACTTTCATTCAGCGTCTCATCAAAAATGAAAATATTTCTGAAAACTACAAGTCTCATGCGATTTAGTGGTGAAAAAATAATTGAAAAAATCGTTTGGGAAATGAGTTTACTCCCTGTGTACTTTCTTTGTATACTTTTGACTATACGGGCCGAGTCCGGGAATTACGGGAAATCGCGGGTTTTCGTTTGCCGGCGATTAAACTTCTTTTATTCAGCGTCTCATCAAAAATGATAACATTTTTAAAAACTACAAGTCTTATGGGCTTTAGTGGTGAAATAATAATTTAAAAAATCGTTTGGCAAGTTAGTTTACTCCCTGGGTACTTTCTTTGTATACTTTTGACTATACGGGCCGAGTCCGGGATTTACGGGAAATCGCAGGTTTTCGTTTGCCGGCGATTAAACTTCTTTTATTCAGCGTCTCATCAAAAATGAAAACATTTTTGAAAACTAAAAGTCTCATGCGTTTTAGTGGTGAAAAAATGAATTAAAAAATCGTTCGGGAAATGAGTTTACTCACTGGGTACTATCTTTGTATACTTTTGACTATACGGGCCAAGCCCGGGATATACGGGAAATCGCGGGTTTTCGTTTGCCGGCGATTAAACTTCTTTTATTCAGCGTCTCATCAGAAATGAAAACATTTTTGAAAACTACAAGTCTCATGCGTTTTAGTGGTGAAAAAAAAATTAAAAAATCTTTCGGGAAATGAGTTTACTCCCTGGGTACTTTCTTTGTATACTTTTGACTATACGGGCCAAGCCCGGGATTTACGGGAAATCGCGGGTTTTCCTTTGCCGGCGATTAATTTTCTTTTATTCAGCGTCTCATCAAAAATGAAAACATTTTTGAAAACTACAAGTCCCATGCGTTTTAGTTGCGAAAAAAAAATTTAAAAAATCGTTCGGGAAATGAGTTTACTCCCAGGGTACTTTCTTTGTATACATTCGACTATGCGAGCCAAGCCCGGGATTTACGGGAAATCGCGGGTTTTCGTTTGCCGGCGATTAAACCTCTTTCATTAAGAGTCTCATCAAAAATAAAAACATTTTTGAAAACTACAAGTCTTATGCGTTTAGTGGTAAAAAAATAATATAAAAAATCGTTCGGGAAATGAGTTTACTCCCTGGGTACTTTCTTTGTATACTTTTGACTATACGGGCCGAGTCCGGGGTTTACGGGAAGTGGCGGGTTTTCGTTTGCCGGCGATTAAACTTCTTTTATTCAGCGTCTCATCAAAAATGAAAACATTTTTGAAAACTACAAGTCTCATGCGTTTTATTGGTGAAAAAATAATTTAAAAAATCGTTCGGGAAATGAGTTTACTCCCTGGGTACTTTCTTTGTATACTTTTGCCTATACGGGCCAAGCCCGGGATTTACGGGAAATCGCGGGTTTTCGTTTGCCGGCGATTAAACTTCTTTTATTCAGCGTCTCATCAAAAATGAAAACATTTTTAAAAACTACAGGTCTTATGCGTTTTAGTGGTAAAAAAAAATTTTAAAAATCGTTCGGGAAATGAGTTTACTCCCTGGGTACTTTCTTTGTATACATTCAACTATACGGGCCAAGCCCCGCATTTACGGGAAAACGCGGGATTTCGTTTGCCGGCGATTAAACCTCTTTCATTAAGCGTCTCATCAAAAATGAAAACATTTTTGAAAATTACAAGTCTCATGCGTTTTTGTGGTGAAAAAATAATTTAAAAAATCGTTCGGGAAATGAGTTTACTCCCTGGGTACTTTCTTTGTATACTTTTGACTATACGGGCCGAGTCCGGGATTTACGGGAAATCGCGGATTTTCGTTTGCCGGCGATTAAACTTCTTTTATTCAGCGTCCCATCAAATATGAAAACATTTTTGAAAACTACAAGTCTCATGCGTTTAGTTGTAAAAAAATATTATAAAAAATCGTTCGGGAAATGAGTTTACTCCCAGGGTCCTTTCTTTGTATACTTTTGACTATACGGGCCCAGTCCGGGGTTTACGGGAAATGGCGGGTTTTCGTTTGCCGGCGATTAAACCTCTTTTATTCAGCGTCTCATCAAAAATGAAAACATTTTTGAAAACTACAAGTCTCATGCGTTTTAGTGGTGAAAAGATAATTTAAAAAATCGTTTTGGAAATGAGTTTACTCACAGGGTACTTTTTTTGTATACATTCGACTATACGGGCCAAGCCCGGGATTTACGGGAAATCGCGGGCTTTCATTTGCCGGCGATTAAACTACTTTCATTAAGCGTCTCATCAAAAATGAAAACATTTCTGAAAACTACAAGTCTCATGCATTTTAGTGGTGAAAAAATAATTTAAAATATCCTTCGGGAATTGAGTTTACTCACAGGGTACTTTCTTTGTATACATTCGACTATACGGGCCAAGCCCGGGACTTACGGGAAATCGCGGGTTTTCGTTTGCCGGCGATTAAACTTCTTTCATTAAGCGTCTCATCAAAAATGAAAACATTTTTAAAAACTACAAGTCTCATGCGTTTTAGTGGTGAAAAAAAAAATTAAAAAATCGTTCGGGAAATGAGTTTACTCCCTGGGTACTTTCTTTGTATACTTTCGACTATACGGGCCGAGTCCGGGATTTACGGGAAATCGCGGATTTTCGTTTGAGGGCAATTAAACTTCTTTTATTCAGCGTCTCATCAAAAATGAAAACGTTTTTGAAAACTACAAGTCTCATGCGTTTTAGTGGTAAAAAAATAATTTAAAAAATCGTTCGGGAAATGAAATTACTCCCTGGGTACTTTTTTTGTATACTTTTGACTATACGGGCCGAGTCCGGGATTTACGGTAAATCGCGGATTTTCGTTTGCCGGCGATTAAACTTCTTTTATTCAGCGTCCCATCAAATATGAAAACATTTTTGAAAACTACAAGTCTCATGCGTTTAGTGGTAAAAAAATAATATAAAAAATCCTTCGGGAAATGAGTTTACTCCCAGGGTCCTTTCTTTGTATACTTTTGACTATACGGGCCTAGTCCGGGGTTTACGGGAAATGTCGGGTTTTCGTTTGCCGGCGATTAAACCTCTTTTATTCAGCGTCTCATCAAAAATGAAAACATTTTTGAAAACTACAAGTCTCATGCGTTTTAGTGGTGAAAAGATAATTTAAAAAATCGTTTTGGAAATGAGTTTACTCACAGGGTACTTTCTTTGTATACATTTGACTATACGGGCCAAGCCCGGGATTTACGGGAAATCGCGGGCTTTCGTTTGCCGGCGATTAAACTACTTTAATTAAGCGTCTCATCAAAAATGAAAACATTTCTGAAAACTACAAGTCTCATGCATTTTAGTGGTGAAAAAATAATTTAAAATATCGTTCGGGAATTGAGTTTACTCACAGGGTACTTTCTTTGTATACATTCGACTATACGGGCCAAGCCCGGGATTTACGAGAAATCGCGGGTTTTCGTTTGCCGGCGATTAAACATCTTTCATTAAGCGTCTCATCAACAATGAAAACATTTTTAAAAACTACAAGTCTCATGCGTTTTAGTGGTGAAAAAAAAAATTAAAAAATCGTTCGGGAAATGAGTTTACTCCCTGGGTACTTTCTTTGTATACTTTCGACTATACGGGCCGAGTCCGGGATTTACGGGAAATCGCGGATTTTCGTTTGAGGGCGATTAAACTTCTTTTATTCAGCGTCTCATCAAAAATGAAAACGTTTTTGAAAACTACAAGTCTCATGCGTTGAAGTGGAGAAAAAATAATTTAAAAAATCGTTCGGGAAATGAGTTTACTCCCTGGGTACTTTCTTTGTATACTTTTGACTATACGGGCCGAGTCCGGGATTTACGGGAAATCGCGGATTTTCGTTTGCCGGCGATTAAACTTCTTTTATTCAGCGTCCCATCAAATATGAAAACATTTTTGAAAACTACAAGTCTCATGCGTTTAGTTGCAAAAAAATATTATAAAAAATCGTTCGGGAAATGAGTTTACTCCCAGGGTCCTTTCTTTGTATACTTTTGACTATACGGGCCCAGTCCGGGGTTTACGGGAAATGGCGGGTTTTCGTTTGCCGGCGATTAAACCTCTTTTATTCAGCGTCTCATCAAAAATGAAAACATTTTTGAAAACTACAAGTCTCATGCGTTTTAGTGGTGAAAAGATAATTTAAAAAATCGTTTTGGAAATGAGTTTACTCACAGGGTACTTTCTTTGTATACATTCGACTATACGGGCCAAGCCCGGGATTTACGGGAAATCGCGGGCTTTCATTTGCCGGCGATTAAACTACTTTCATTAAGCGTCTCATCAAAAATGAAAACATTTCTGAAAACTACAAGTCTCATGCATTTTAGTGGTGAAAAAATAATTTAAAATATCGTTCGGGAATTGAGTTTACTCACAGGGTACTTTCTTTGTATACATTCGACTATACGGGCCAAGCCCGGGATTTACGGGAAATCGCGGGTTTTCGTTTGCCGGCGATTAAACTTCTTTCATTAAGCGTCTCATCAAAAATTGGAACCTTTTTTAAAAACTACAAGTCTCATGCGTTTTAGTGGTGAAAAAAAAAATTAAAAAATCGTTCGGGAAATGAGTTTACTCCCTGGGTACTTTCTTTGTATACTTTCGACTATACGGGCCGAGTCCGGGATTTACGGGAAATCGCGGATTTTCGTTTGAGGGCAATTAAACTTCTTTTATTCAGCGTCTCATCAAAAATGAAAACGTTTTTGAAAACTACAAGTCTCATGCGTTTTAGTGGTAAAAAAATAATTTAAAAAATCGTTCGGGAAATGAGTTTACTCCCTGGGTAATTTTTTTGTATACTTTTGACTATACGGGCCGAGTCCGGGATTTATGGTAAATCGCGGATTTTCGTTTGCCGGCGATTAAACTTCTTTTATTCAGCGTCCCATCAAATATGAAAACATTTTTGAAAACTACAAGTCTCATGCGTTTAGTGGTAAAAAAATAATATAAAAAATCCTTCGGGAAATGAGTTTACTCCCAGGGTCCTTTCTTTGTATACTTTTGACTATACGGGCCTAGTCCGGGGTTTACGGGAAATGACGGGTTTTCGTTTGCCGGCGATTAAACCTCTTTTATTCAGCGTCTCATCAAAAATGAAAACATTTTTGAAAACTACAAGTCTCATGCGTTTTAGTGGTGAAAAGATAATTTAAAAAATCGTTTTGGAAATGAGTTTACTCACAGGGTACTTTCTTTGTATACATTCGACTATACGGGCCAAGCACGGGATTTACGGGAAATCGCGGGCTTTCATTTGCCGGCGATTAAACTACTTTCATTAAGCGTCTCATCAAAAATGAAAACATTTCTGAAAACTACAAGTCTCATGCATTTTAGTGGTGAAAAAATAATTTAAAATATCGTTCGGGAATTGAGTTTACTTACAGGGTACTTTCTTTGTATACATTCGACTATACGGGCCAAGCCCGGGATTTACGGGAAATCGCGGGTTTTCGTTTGCCGGCGATTAAACTTCTTTCATTAAGCGTCTCATCAAAAATGAAAACATTTTTAAAAACTACAAGTCTCATGCGTTTTAGTGGTGAAAAAAAAAATTAAAAAATCGTTCGGGAAATGAGTTTACTCCCTGGGTACTTTCTTTGTATACTTTCGACTATACGGGCCGAGTCCGGGATTTACGGGAAATCGCGGATTTTCGTTTGAGGGCAATTAAACTTCTTTTATTCAGCGTCTCATCAAAAATGAAAACGTTTTTGAAAACTACAAGTCTCATGCGTTTTAGTGGTAAAAAAATAATTTAAAAAATCGTTCGGGAAATGAGTTTACTCCCTGGGTAATTTTTTTGTATACTTTTGACTATACGGGCCGAGTCCGGGATTTACGGTAAATCGCGGATTTTCGTTTGCCGGCGATTAAACTTCTTTTATTCAGCGTCCCATCAAATATGAAAACATTTTTGAAAACTACAAGTCTCATGCGTTTAGTGGTAAAAAAATAATATAAAAAATCCTTCGGGAAATGAGTTTACTCCCAGGGTCCTTTCTTTGTATACTTTTGACTATACGGGCCTAGTCCGGGGTTTACGGGAAATGGCGGGTTTTCGTTTGCCGGCGATTAAACCTCTTTTATTCAGCGTCTCATCAAAAATGAAAACATTTTTGAAAACTACAAGTCTCATGCGTTTTAGTGGTGAAAAGATAATTTAAAAAATCGTTTTGGAAATGAGTTTACTCACAGGGTACTTTCTTTGTATACATTTGACTATACGGGCCAAGCCCGGGATTTACGGGAAATCGCGGGCTTTCGTTTGCCGGCGATTAAACTACTTTAATTAAGCGTCTCATCAAAAATGAAAACATTTCTGAAAACTACAAGTCTCATGCATTTTAGTGGTGAAAAAATAATTAAAAATATCGTTCGGGAATTGAGTTTACTCACAGGGTACTTTCTTTGTATACATTCGACTATACGGGCCAAGCCCGGGATTTACGAGAAATCGCGGGTTTTTGTTTGCCGGCGATTAAACATCTTTCATTAAGCGTCTCATCAACAATGAAAACATTTTTAAAAACTACAAGTCTCATGCGTTTTAGTGGTGAAAAAAAAAATTAAAAAATCGTTCGGGAAATGAGTTTACTCCCTGGGTACTTTCTTTGTATACTTTCGACTATACGGGCCGAGTCCGGGATTTACGGGAAATCGCGGATTTTCGTTTGAGGGCGATTAAACTTCTTTTATTCAGCGTCTCATCAAAAATGAAAACGTTTTTGAAAACTACAAGTCTCATGCGTTGAAGTGGTGAAAAAATAATTTAAAAAATCGTTCGGAAAATGAGTTTACTCCCTGGGTACTTTCTTTGTATACTTTTGACTATACGGGCCGAGTCCGGGGTTTACGGGAAATGGCGGATTTTCGTTTGCCGGCGATTAAACTTCTTTTATTCAGCGTCTCATCCAAAATGAAAACATTTTTAAAAACTACAAGTCTTATGCGTTTTAGTGGTGAAAAAATAATTTAAAAAATCGTTCTGGAAATGAATTTACTCACAGGGTACTCTCTTTGTATACATTCGACTATACGGGCCAAGCCCGGGATTTACGGGAAATTGCGGGTTTTCGTTTGCCGGCGATTAAACTTCTTTCATTAAGCGTCTCATCAAAAATGAAAACATTTTTGAAAACTACAGGTCCCATGCGTTTTAGTGGTAAAAAAAAATTTTAAAAATCGTTCGAGAAATGAGTTTACTCCCTGGGTACTTTCTTTGTATACATTCAACTATACGGGCCAAGCCCCGGATTTACGGGAAAACGCGGGATTTCGTTTGCCGGCGATTAAACCTCTTTCATTAAGCGTCTCATCAAAAATGAAAACATTTTTGAAAATTACAAGTCTGATGCGTTTAGTGGTAAAAAAATAATATAAAAAATCGTTCGGGAAATGAGTTTACTCCCAGGGTCCATTCTTTGTATACTTTTGACTATACGGGCCGAGTCCGGGATTTACGGGAAATCGCGGATTTTCGTTTGCCGGCGATTAAACTTCTTTTATTCAGCGTCCCATCAAATATGAAAACATTTTTGAAAACTACAAGTCTGATGCGTTTAGTGGTAAAAAAATAATATAAAAAATCGTTCGGGAAATGAGTTTACTCCCAGGGTCCATTCTTTGTATACTTTTGACTATACGGGCCTAGTCCGGGGTTTACGGGAAATGGCGGGTTTTCGTTTGCCGGCGATTAAACCTCTTTTATTCAGCGTCTCATCAAAAATGAAAACATTTTTTAAAACTACAAGTCTCATGCGTTTTAGTGGTGAAAAGATAATTTAAAAAATCGTTTTGGAAATGAGTTTACTCACAGGGTACTTTCTTTGTATACATTCGACTATACGGGCCAAGCCCGGGATTTACGGGAAATCGCGGGCTTTCGTTTGCCGGCGATTAAACTACTTTCATTAAGCGTCTCATCAAAAATGAAAACATTTCTGAAAACTACAAGTCTCATGCATTTTAGTGGTGAAAAAATAATTTAAAATATCGTTCGGGAATTGAGTTTACTCACAGGGTACTTTCTTTGTATACATTAGACTATACGGGCCAAGCCCGGGATTTACGGGAAATCGCGGGTTTTCGTTTGCCGGCGATTAAACTTCTTTCATTAAGCGTCTCATCAAAAATGAAAACATTTTTAAAAACTACAAGTCTCATGCGTTTTAGTGGTGAAAAAAAAATTAAAAAATCGTTCGGAAAATGAGTTTACTCCCTGGGTACTTTCTTTGTATACTTTCGACTATACGGGCCGAGTCCGGGATTTACGGGAAATCGCGGATTTTCGTTTGAGGGCGATTAAACTTCTTTTATTCAGCGTCTCATCAAAAATGAAAACGTTTTTGAAAACTACAAGTCTCATGCGTTGAAGTGGTGAAAAAATAATTTTAAAAATCGTTCGGAAAATGAGTTTACTCCCTGGGTACTTTCTTTGTATACTTTCGACTATACGGGCCGAGTCCGGGGTTTACGGGAAATGGCGGATTTTCGTTTGCCGGCGATTAAACTTCTTTTATTCAGCGTCTCATCAAAAATGAAAACATTTTTAAAAACTACAAGTCTCATGCGTTGTAGTGGTGAAAAAATAATTTAAAAAATCGTTCGGAAAATGAGTTTACTCCGTGGGTACTTTCTTTGTATACTTTTGACTATACGGGCCGAGTCCGGGGTTTACGGGAAATGGCGGGTTTTCGTTTGCCGGCGATTAAACCTCTTTCATTAAGCGTCTCATCAAAAATGAAAACATTTTTGAAAATTACAAGTCTCATGCGTTTTAGTGGTGAAAAAATAATTTAAAAAATCGTTCGGGAAATGAGTTTACTCCCTGGGTACTTTCTTTGTATACTTTTGACTATACGGGCCGAGTCCGGGATTTACGGGAAATCGCGGATTTTCGTTTGCCGGCGATTAAACTTCTTTTATTTAGCGTCCCATCAAATATGAAAACATTTTTGAAAACTACAAGTCTCATGCGTTTAGTGGTAAAAAAATAATATAAAAAATCGTTCGGGAAATGAGTTTACTCCCTGGGTCCTTTCTTTCTATACTTTTGACTATACGGGCCTAGTCCGGGGTTTACGGGAAATGGCGGGTTTTCGTTTGCCGGCGATTAAACTTCTTTTATTCAGCGTCTCATCAAAAATGAAAACATTTTTGAAAACTAAAAGTCTCATGCGTTTTAGTGGTGAAAAAATGAATTAAAAAATCGTTCGGGAAATGAGTTTACTCCCTGGGTACTATCTTTGTATACTTTTGACTATACGGGCCAAGCCCGGGATATACGGGAAATCGCGGGTTTTCGTTTGCCGGCGATTAAACTTCTTTTATTCAGCGTCTCATCAGAAATGAAAACATTTTTGAAAACTACAAGTCTCATGCGTTTTAGTGGTGAAAAAAAAATTAAAAAATCTTTCGGGAAATGAGTTTACTCCCTGGGTACTTTCTTTGTATACATTCGACTATACGGGCCAAACCCGGGATTTATGGGAAATCGCGGGATTTCGTTTGCCGGCGATTAAACCTCTTTCATTAAGCGTCTCATCAAAAATGAAAACACTTTTCAAAACTACAAGTCTCATGCGTTTTAGTGGTGATAAAATAATTTAAAAAATCGTTCGGGAAATGAGTTTACCCCCTGGGTACTTTCTTGGTATACTTTTGACTATACGGGCCAAGCCCGGGATTTACGGGAAATCGCGGGTTTTCCTTTGCCGGCGATTAAACTTCTTTTATTCAGCGTCTCATCAAAAATGAAAACATTTTTGAAAACTACAAGTCCCATGCGTTTTAGTGGCGAAAAAAAAATTTAAAAAATCGTTCGGGAAATGAGTTTACTCCCTGGGTACTTTCTTTGTATACATTATACTATGCGAGCCAAGCCCGGGATTTACGGGAAATCGCGGGTTTTCGTTTTCCGGCGATTAAACCTCTTTCATTAAGAGTCTCATCAAAAATAAAAACATTTTTGAAAACTACAAGTCTTATGCGTTTAGTGGTAAAAAAATAATATAAAAAATCGTTCGGGAAATGAGTTTACTCCCTGGGTACTTTCTTTGTATACTTTTGACTATACGGGCCGAGTCCGGGGTTTACGGGAAGTGGTGGGTTTTCGTTTGCCGGCGATTAAACTTCTTTTATTCAGCGTCTCATCAAAAATGAAAACATTTTTGAAAACTACAAGTCTCATGCGTTTTAGTGGTGAAAAAATAATTTAAAAAATCGTTCGGGAAATGAGTTTACTCCCTGGGTACTTTCTTTGTATACTTTTGCCTATACGGGCCAAGCCCGGGATTTAAGGGAAATCGCGGGTTTTCGTTTGCCGGCGATTAAACTTCTTTTATTCAGCGTCTCATCAAAAATGAAAACATTTTTAAAAACTACAGGTCTTATGCGTTTTAGTGGTAAAAAAAAATTTTAAAAATCGTTCGGGAAATGAGTTTACTCCCTGGGTACTTTCTTTGTATACATTCAACTATACGGGCCAAGCCCCGGATTTACGGGAAAACGCGGGATTTCGTTTGCCGGCGATTAAACCTCTTTCATTAAGCGTCTCATCAAAAATGAAAACATTTTTGAAAATTACAAGTCTCATGCGTTTTAGTGGTGAAAAAATAATTTAAAAAATCGTTCGGGAAATGAGTTTACTCCCTGGGTACTTTCTTTGTATACTTTTGACTATACGGGCCGAGTCCGGGATTTACGGGAAATCGCGGATTTTCGTTTGCCGGCGATTAAACTTCTTTTATTCAGCGTCCCATCAAATATGAAAACATTTTTGAAAACTACAAGTCTCATGCGTTTAGTTGTAAAAAAATATTATAAAAAATCGTTCGGGAAATGAGTTTACTCCCAGGGTCCTTTCTTTGTATACATTCGACTATGCGAGCCAAGCCCGGGATTTACGGGAAATCGCGGGTTTTCGTTTGCCGGCGATTAAACCTCTTTCATTAAGAGTCTCATCAAAAATAAAAACATTTTTGAAAACTACAAGTCTTATGCGTTTAGTGGTAAAAAAATAATATAAAAAATCGTTCGGGAAATGAGTTTACTCCCTGGGTACTTTCTTTGTATACTTTTGACTATACGGGCCGAGTCCGGGGTTTACGGGAAGTGGTGGGTTTTCGTTTGCCGGCGATTAAACTTCTTTTATTCAGCGTCTCATCAAAAATGAAAACATTTTTGAAAACTACAAGTCTCATGCGTTTTAGTGGTGAAAAAATAATTTAAAAAATCTTTCGGGAAATGAGTTTACTCCCTGGGTACTTTCTTTGTATACTTTTGCCTATACGGGCCAAGCCCGGGATTTACGGGAAATCGCGGGTTTTCGTTTGCCGGCGATTAAACTTCCTTTATTCAGCGTCTCATCAAAAATGAAAACATTTTTAAAAACTACAGGTCTTATGCGTTTTAGTGGTAAAAAAAAATTTTAAAAATCGTTCGGGAAATGAGTTTACTCCCTGGGTACTTTCTTTGTATACATTCAACTATACGGGCCAAGGCCCGGATTTACGGGAAAACGCGGGATTTCGTTTGCCGGCGATTAAGCCTCTTTCATTAAGCGTCTCATCAAAAATGAAAACATTTTTGAAAATTACAAGTCTCATGCGTTTTAGTGGTGAAAAAATAATTTAAAAAATCGTTCGGGAAATGAGTTTACTCCCTGGGTACTTTCTTTGTATACTTTTGACTATACGGGCCAAGTCCGGGATTTACGGGAAATCGCGGATTTTCGTTTGCTGGCGATTAAACTTCTTTTATTCAGCGTCCCATCAAATATGAAAACATTTTTGAAAACTACAAGTCTCATGCGTTTAGTTGTAAAAAAATATTATAAAAAATCGTTCGGGAAATGAGTTTACTCCCAGGGTCCTTTCTTTGTATACTTTTGACTATACGGGCCTAGTCCGGGGTTTACGGGAAATGGCGGGTTTTCGTTTGCCGGCGATTAAACCTCTTTTATTCAGCGTCTCATCAAAAATGAAAACATTTTTGAAAACTACAAGTCTCATGCGTTTTAGTGGTGAAAAGATAATTTAAAAAATCGTTTTGGAAATGAGTTTACTCACAGGGTACTTTCTTTGTATACATTCGACTATACGGGCCAAGCCCGGGATTTACGGAAAATCGCGGGCTTTCGTTTGCCGGCGATTAAACTACTTTCATTAAGCGTCTCATCAAAAATGAAAACATTTCTGAAAACTACAAGTCTCATGCATTTTAGTGGTGAAAAAATAATTTAAAATATCGTTCGGGAATTGAGTTTACTCACAGGGTACTCTCTTTGTATACATTCGACTATACGGGCCAAGCCCGGGATTTACGGTAAATCGCGGATTTTCGTTTGCCGGCGATTAAACTTCTTTTATTCAGCGTCCCATCAAATATGAAAACATTTTTGAAAACTACAAGTCTCATGCGTTTAGTGGTAAAAAAATAATATAAAAAATCCTTCGGGAAATGAGTTTACTCCCAGGGTCCTTTCTTTGTATACTTTTGACTATACGGGCCTAGTCCGGGGTTTACGGGAAATGGCGGGTTTTCGTTTGCCGGCGATTAAACCTCTTTTATTCAGCGTCTCATCAAAAATGAAAACATTTTTGAAAACTACAAGTCTCATGCGTTTTAGTGGTGAAAAGATAATTTAAAAAATCGTTTTGGAAATGAGTTTACTCACAGGGTACTTTCTTTGTATACATTTGACTATACGGGCCAAGCCCGGGATTTACGGGAAATCGCAGGCTTTCGTTTGCCGGCGATTAAACTACTTTAATTAAGCGTCTCATCAAAAATGAAAACATTTCTGAAAACTACAAGTCTCATGCATTTTAGTGGTGAAAAAATAATTTAAAATATCGTTCGGGAATTGAGTTTACTCACAGGGTACTTTCTTTGTATACATTCGACTATACGGGCCAAGCCCGGGATTTACGAGAAATCGCGGGTTTTCGTTTGCCGGCGATTAAACATCTTTCATTAAGCGTCTCATCAACAATGAAAACATTTTTAAAAACTACAAGTCTCATGCGTTTTAGTGGTGAAAAAAAAAATTAAAAAATCGTTCGGGAAATGAGTTTACTCCCTGGGTACTTTCTTTGTATACTTTCGACTATACGGGCCGAGTCCGGGGTTTACGGGAAATGGCGGATTTTCGTTTGCCGGCGATTAAACTTCTTTTATTCAGCGTCTCATCAAAAATGAAAACATTTTTAAAAACTACAAGTCTTATGCGTTTTAGTGGTGAAAAAATAATTTAAAAAATCGTTCTGGAAATGAATTTACTCACAGGGTACTCTCTTTGTATACATTCGACTATACGGGCCAAGCCCGGGATTTACGGGAAATTGCGGGTTTTCGTTTGCCGGCGATTAAACTTCTTTCATTAAGCGTCTCATCAAAAATGAAAACATTTTTGAAAACTACAGGTCCCATGCGTTTTAGTGGTAAAAAAAATTTTAAAAATCGTTCGGGAAATGAGTTTACTCCCTGGGTACTTTCTTTGTATACATTCAACTATACGGGCCAAGCCCCGGATTTACGGGAAAACGCGGGATTTCGTTTGCCGGCGATTAAACCTCTTTCATTAAGCGTCTCACCAAAAATGAAAACATTTTTGAAAATTACAAGTCTCATGCGTTTTAGTGGTGAAAAAATAATTTAAGAAATCGTTCGGGAAATGAGTTTACTCCCTGGGTACTTTCTTTGTATACTTTTGACTATACGGGCCGAGTCCGGGATTTACGGGAAATCGCGGATTTTCGTTTGCCGGCGATTAAACTTCTTTTATTCAGCGTCCCATCAAATATGAAAACATTTTTGAAAACTACAAGTCTGATGCGTTTAGTGGTAAAAAAATAATATAAAAAATCGTTCGGGAAATGAGTTTACTCCCAGGGTCCTTTCTTTGTATACTTTTGACTATACGGGCCAAGTCCGGGGTTTACGGGAAATGGCGGGTTTTCGTTTGCCGGCGATTAAACCTCTTTTATTCAGCGTCTCATCAAAAATGAAAACATTTCTGAAAACTACAAGTCTCATGCATTTTAGTGGTGAAAAAATAATTTAAAATATCGTTCGGGAATTGAGTTTACTCACAGGGTACTTTCTTTGTATACATTAGACTATACGGGCCAAGCCCGGGATTTACGGGAAATCGCGGGTTTTCGTTTGCCGGCGATTAAACTTCTTTCATTAAGCGTCTCATAAAAAATGAAAACATTTTTAAAAACTACAATTCTCATGCGTTTTAGTGGTGAAAAAAAAATTAAAAAATCGTTCGGGAAATGAGTTTACTCCCTGGGTACTTTCTTTGTATACTTTCGACTATACGGGCCGAGTCCGGGATTTACGGGAAATCGCGGATTTTCGTTTGAGGGCGATTAAACTTCTTTTATTCAGCGTCTCATCAAAAATGAAAACGTTTTTAAAAACTACAAGTCTCATGCGTTGAAGTGGTGAAAAAATAAATTTAAAAATCGTTCGGAAAATGAGTTTACTCCCTGGGTACTTTCTTTGTATACTTTCGACTTTACGGGCCGAGTCCGGGGTTTACGGGAAATGGCGGATTTTTGTTTGCCGGCGATTAAACTTCTTTTATTCAGTGTCTCATCAAAAATGAAAACATTTTTAAAAACTACAAGTCTCATGCGTTGTAGTGGTGAAAAAATAATTTAAAAAATCGTTCGGGAAATGAGTTTACTCCCTGGGTACTTTCTTTGTATACTTTTGACTATACGGGCCGAGTCCGGGATTTACGGGAAATCGCGGATTTTCGTTTGCCGGCGATTAAACTTCTTTTATTTAGCGTCCCATCAAATATGAAAACATTTTTGAAAACTACAAGTCTCATGCGTTTAGTGGTAAAAAAATAATATAAAAAATCGTTCGGGAAATGAGTTTACTCCCTGGGTCCTTTCTTTCTATACTTTTGACTATACGGGCCTAGTCCGGGGTTTACGGGAAATGGCGGGTTTTCGTTTGCCGGCGATTAAACTTCTTTTATTCAGCGTCTTATCAAAAATGAAAACATTTTTGAAAACTACAAGTCTTATGCGTTTTAGTGGTGAAAAGATAATTTAAAAAATCGTTTTGGAAATGAGTTTACTCACAGTGTACTTTCTTTGTATACATTCGACTATACGGGCCAAGCCCGGGATTTACGGGAAATCGCGGGTTTTCGTTTGCCGGCGATTAAACCACTTTCATTAAGCGTCTCATCAAAAATGAAAACATTTCTGAAAACTACAAGTCTCATGCATTTTAGTGGTGAAAAAATAATTTAAAATATCTTTCGGGAAATGAGTTTACTCCCTGGGTACTTTCTTTGTATACATTCGACTATACGGGCCAAGCCCGGGATTTACGGGAAATCGCGGGTTTTCGTTTGCCGGCGATTAAACTTCTTTCATTAAGCGTCTCATCAAAAATGAAAACATTTTTATAAACTACAAGTCTCATGCGTTTTAGTGGTGAAAAAAAAATTAAAAAATCTTTCGGGAAATGAGTTTACTCCCTGGGTACTTTCTTTGTATACATTCAACTATACGGGCCAAGCCCGGGATTTACGGAAAATCGCGGGATTTCGTTTGCCGGCGATTAAACCTCTTTCATTAAGCGTCTCATCAAAAATGAAATTTTTTTTGAAAACTACAAGTCTCATGCGTTTCAGTGGTGGAAAAATAATTTAAAAAATCGTTCGGGAAATGAGTTTACTCCCTGGGTACTTTCTTTGTATACTTTTGACTATACGGGCCGAGTCCGGGGTTTACGGGAAATGGCGGGTTTTCGTTTGCCGGCGATTAAACTTCTTTTATTCAGCGTCTCATCAAAAATGAAAACATTTTTAAAAACTATAAGTCTCATGGGCTTTAGTGGTGAAATAATAATTTAAAAAATCGTTCGGGAAATGAGTTTACACCCCGGGTACTTTCTTTGTATACCTTTGACTATACGGGCAGAGTCCGGGTTTTACGGGAAATCGCAGGTTTTCGTTTGCCGTCGATTAAACTTCTTTTATTCAGCGTTTCATCAAAAATGAAAACATTTTTGAAAACTACAAGTCTCAACAGTTTTAGTGGTGAAAAAATATTTTAAAAAATCGTTCGGGAAATGAGTTTACTCCCTGGGTACTTTCTTTGTATACTTTTGACTATACGGGCCGAGTCCGGGGTTTACGGGAAATGGCGGGTTTTCGTTTGCCGCCGATTAAACTTCTTTTATTCATCGTCTCATCAAAAATGAAAACATTTTTGAAAACTACAAGTCTCATGCGTTTTAGTGGTGAAAAGATAATTTAAAAAATCGTTTTGGAAATGAGTTTACTCACAGGGTACTTTCTTTGTATACATTCGACTATACGGGCCAAGCCCGGGATTTACGGGAAATCGCGGGTTTTCGTTTGCCGGCGATTAAACCACTTTTATTAAGCCTCTCATCAAAAATGAAAATTTTTTGAAAACTACAAGTCTCATGCGTTTCAGTGGTGGAAAAATAATTTAAAAAATCGTTCGGGAAATGAGTTTACTTCCTGGGTACTTTCTTTGTATACTTTTGACTATACGGGCCGAGTCTGGGATTTACGGGAAATCGCGGATTTTCGTTTGAGGGCGATTAAACTTCTTTTATTCAGCGTCTCATCAAAAATGAAAACGTTTTTGAAAACTACAAGTCTCATGCGTTGAAGTGGTGAAAAAATAATTTAAAAAATCGTTCGGAAAACGAGTTTACTCCCTGGGTACTTTCTTTGTATACTTCCGACTATACGGGCCGAGTCCGGGGTTTACGGGAAATGGCGGGTTTTCGTTTGCCGGCGATTAAACTTCTTTTATTCAGCGTCTCATCAAAAATGAAAACATTTTTAAAAACTACAAGTCTCATGCGTTGTAGTGGTGAAAAAATAATTTAAAAAATCGTTCGGAAAATGAGTTTACTCCCTGGGTACTTTCTTTGTATACTTTTGACTATACGGGCCGAGTCCGGGGTTAACGGGAAATGGCGGGTTTTCGTTTGCCGGCGATTAAACCTCTTTCATTAAGCGTCTCATCAAAAATGAAAACATTTTTGAAAATTACAAGTCTCATGCGTTTTAGTGGTGAAAAAATAATTTAAAAAATCGTTCGGGAAATGAGTCTACTCCCTGGGTACTTTCTTTGTATACTTTTGACTATACGGGCCGAGTCCGGGATTTACGGGAAATCGCGGATTTTCGTTTGCCGGCGATTAAACTTCTTTTATTTAGCGTCCCATCAAATATGAAAACATTTTTGAAAACTACAAGTCTCATGCGTTTAGTGGTAAAAAAATAATATAAAAAATCGTTCGGGAAATGAGTTTACTACCTGGGTCCTTTCTTTGTATACTTTTGACTATACGGGCCTAGTCCGGGGTTTACGGTAAATGACGGGTTTTCGTTTGCCGGCGATTAAACTTCTTTTATTCAGCGTCTTATCAAAAATGAAAACATTTTTGAAAACTACAAGTCTCATGCGTTTTAGTGGTGAAAAGATAATTTAAAAAATCGTTTTGGAAATGAGTTTACTCACAGGGTACTTTCTTTGTATACATTCGACTATACGGGCCAAGCCCGGGATTTACGGGAAATCGCGGGTTTTCGTTTGCCGGCGATTAAACCACTTTCATTAAGCTTCTCATCAAAAATGAAAACATTTCTGAAAACTACAAGTCTCATGCATTTTAGTGGTGAAAAAATAATTTAAAATATCGTTCGGGAATTGAGTTTACTGACAGGGTACTTTCTTTGTATACATTCGACTATACGGGCCAAGCCCGGGATTTACGGGAAATCGCGGGTTTTCGTTTGCCGGCGATTAAACTTCTTTCATTAAGCGTCTCATCAAAAATGAAAACATTTTTATAAACTACAAGTCTTATGCGTTTTAGTGGTGAAAAAAAAATTAAAAAATCTTTCGGGAAATGAGTTTACTCCCTGGGTACTTTCTTTGTATACATTCGACTATACGGTCCAAGCCCGGGATTTACGGGAAATTGCGGGATTTCGTTTGCCGGCGATTAAACCTCTTTCATTAAGCGTCTCATCAAAAATGAGAAATTTTTTGAAAACTACAAGTCTCATGCGTTTCAGTGGTGGAAAAATAATTTAAAAAATCGTTCGGGAAATGAGTTTACTCCCTGGGTACTTTCTTTGTATACTTTCGACTATACGGGCCGAGTCCGGGATTTACAGGAAATCGCGCATTTTCGTTTGAGGGCGATTAAACTTCTTTTATTCAGCGTCTCATCAAAAATGAAAACGTTTTTGAAAACTACAAGTCTCATGCGTTGAAGTGGTGAAAAAATAATTTAAAAAATCGTTCGGAAAATGAGTTTACTCCCTGGGTACTTTCTTTGTATACTTTCGACTATACGGGCCGAGTCCGGGGTTTACGGGAAATGGCGGGTTTTTGTTTGCCGGCAATTAAACTTCTTTCATTAAGGGTCTCATCAAAAATGAAAACATTTTTATAAACTACAAGTCTCATGCGTTTTAGTGGTGAAAAAAAAAAATTAAAAAATCTTTCGGGAAATGAGTTTACTCCCTGGGTACTTTCTTTGTAAACATTCGACTATACGGGCCAAGCCCGGGATTTACGGGAAATCGCGGGTTTTCGTTTGCCGGCGATTAAACTTCTTTTATTCATTGTCTTATCAAAAATGAAAACATTTTTGAAAACTACAAGTCTCATGCGTTTTAGTGGAGAAAAGATAATTTAAAAAATCGTTTTGGAAATGAGTTTACTCACAGGGTACTTTCTTTGTATACATTCGACTATACGGGCCAAGCCCGGGATTTACGGGAAATCGCGGGTTTTCGTTTGCCGGCGATTAAACTTCTTTCATTAAGCGTCTCATCAAAAATGAAAACATTTTTATAAACTACAAGTCTCATGCGTTTTAGTGGTGAAAAAAAAAATTAAAAAATCTTTCGGGAAATGAGTTTACTCCCTGGGTACTTTCTTTGTATACATTCGACTATACGGTCCAAGCCCGGGATTTACGGGAAATCGCGCATTTTCGTTTGAGGGCGATTAAACTTCTTTTATTCAGCGTCTCATCAAAAATGAAAACGTTTTTAAAAACTACAAGTCTCATGCGTTGAGTGGTGAAAAAATAATTTAAAAAATCGTTCGGAAAATGAGTTTACTCACAGGGTACTTTCTTTGTATACATTCGACTATACGGGCCAAGCCCGGGATTTACGGGAAATCGCGGGTTTTCGTTTGCCGGCGATTAAACTTCTTTCATTAAGCGTCTCATCAAAAATGAAAACATTTTTATAAACTACAAGTCTCATGCGTTTTAGTGGTGAAAAAAAAAATTAAAAAATCTTTCGGGAAATGAGTTTACTCCCTGGGTACTTTCTTTGTATACATTCGACTATACGGGCCTAGTCCGGGGTTTACGGGAAATGGCGGGTTTTCGTTTGCCGGCGATTAAACTTCTTTTATTCAGCGTCTTATCAAAAATGAAAACATTTTTGAAAACTACAAGTCTCATGCGTTTTAGTGGTGAAAAGATAATTTAAAAAATCGTTTTGGAAATGAGTTTACTCACAGGGTACTTTCTTTGTATACATTCGACTATACGGGCCAAGCCCGGGATTTACGGGAAATCGCGGGTTTTCGTTTGCCGGCGATTAAACCACTTTCATTAAGCGTCTCATCAAAAATGAAAACATTTCTGAAAACTACAAGTCTCATGCATTTTAGTGGTGAAAAAAAAAATTAAAAAATCTTTCGGGATATGAGTTTACTCCCTGGGTACTTTCTTTGTATACATTCGACTATACGTGCCAAGCCCGGGATTTACGGGAAATCGCGGGTTTTCGTTTGCCGGCGATTAAACTTCTTTTATTCAGCGTCTTATCAAAAATGAAAAATTTTTTGAAAACTACAAGTCTCATGCGTTTTAGTGGTGAATAGATAATTTAAAAAATCGTTTTGGAAATGAGTTTACTCACAGGGTACTTTCTTTGTATACATTCAACTATACGGGCCAAGCCCGGGATTTACGGGAAATCGCGGGTTTTCGTTTGCCGGCGATTAAACCACTTTCATTAAGGTTTTCTTTTGCCGGCGATTAAACTTCTTTCATTAAGCGTCTCATCAAAAATGAAAACATTTTTATAAACTACAAGTCTCATGCGTTTTAGTGGTGAAAAAAAAAATTAAAAAATCTTTCGGGAAATGAGTTTACTCCCTGGGTACTTTCTTTGTATACATTCGACTATACGGTCCAAGCCCGGGATTTACGGGAAATCGCGGGATTTCGTTTGCCGGCGATTAAACCTCTTTCATTAAGCGTCTCATCAAAAATGAAAAATTTTTTGAAAACTACAAGTCTCATGCGTTTCAGTGGTGGAAAAATAATTTAAAAAATCGTTCGGGAAATGAGTTTACTCCCTGGGTACTTTCTTTGTATACTTTCGACTATACGGGCCGAGTCCGGGATTTACGGGAAATCGCGCATTTTCGATTGAGGGCGATTAAACTTCTTTTATTCAGCGTCTTATCAAAAATGAAAAATTTTTTGAAAACTACAAGTCTCATGCGTTTTAGTGGTGAAAAGTTAATTTAAAAAATCGTTTTGGAAATGAGTTTACTCACAGGGTACTTTCTTTGTATACATTCAACTATACGGGCCAAGCCCGGGATTTACGGGAAATCGCGGGTTTTCGTTTGCCGGCGATTAAACCACTTTCATTAAGGTTTTCTTTTGCCGGCGATTAAACTTCTTTCATTAAGCGTCTCATCAAAAATGAAAACATTTTTATAAACTACAAGTCTCATGCGTTTTAGTGGTGAAAAAAAAAATTAAAAAATCTTTCGGGAAATGAGTTTACTCCCTGGGTACTTTCTTTGTATACATTCGACTATACGGTCCAAGCCCGGGATTTACGGGAAATCGCGGGATTTCGTTTGCCGGCGATTAAACCTCTTTCATTAAGCGTCTCATCAAAAATGAAAAATTTTTTGAAAACTACAAGTCTCATGCGTTTCAGTGGTGGAAAAATAATTTAAAAAATCGTTCGGGAAATGAGTTTACTCCCTGGGTACTTTCTTTGTATACTTTCGACTATACGGGCCGCGTCCGGGATTTACGGGAAATCGCGCATTTTCGATTGAGGGCGATTAAACTTCTTTTATTCAGCGTCTTATCAAAAACGAAAACATTTTTAAAAACTACAAGTCTCATGCGTTTTAGTGGTGAAAAGTTAATTTAAAAAATCGTTTTGGAAATGAGTTTACTCACAGGGTACTTTCTTTGTATACATTCGACTATACGGGCCAAGTCCGGGATTTACGGGAAATCGCGGGTTTTCGTTTGCCGGCGATTAAACCACTTTCATTAAGCGTCTCATCAAAAATGAAAACATTTCTGGAAACTACAAGTCTCATGCATTTTAGTGGTGAAAAAAAAAATTAAAAAATCTTTCGGGAAATGAGTTTACTCCCTGGGTACTTTCTTTGTATACATTCGACTATACGGGCCAAGCCCGGGATTTACGGGAAATCGCGGGTTTTCGTTTGCCGGCGATTAAACTTCTTTTATTCAGCGTCTTATCAAAAATGAAAACATTTTTGAAAACTACAAGTCTCATGCGTTTTAGTGGTGAAAAGATAATTTAAAAAATCGTTTTGGAAATGAGTTTACTCACAGGGTACTTTCTTTGTATACATCCAACTATACGGGCCAAGCCCAGGATTTACGGGAAATCGCGGGTTTTCGTTTGCCGGCGATTAAACCACTTTCATTAAGGTTTTCGTTTGCCGGCGATTAAACTTCTTTCATTAAGCGTCTCATCAAAAATGAAAACATTTTTATAAACTACAAGTCTCATGCGTTTTAGTGGTGAAAAAAAAAATTAAAAAATCTTTCGGGAAATGAGTTTACTCCCTGGGTACTTTCTTTGTATACATTCGACTATACGGTCCAAGCCCGGGATTTACGGGAAATCGCGGGATTTCGTTTGCCGGCGATTAAACCTCTTTCATTAAGCGTCTCATCAAAAATGAAAAATTTTTTGAAAACTACAAGTCTCATGCGTTGAAGTGGTGAAAAAATAATTTAAAAAATCGTTCGGAAAATGAGTTTACTTCCTGGGTACTTTCTTTGCATACTTTCGACTATACGGGCCGAGTCCGGGGTTTACGGGAAATGGCGGGTTTTCGTTTGCCGGCGATTAAACTTCTTTTATTCAGCGTCTCATCAAAAATGAAAACATTTTTAAAAACTACAAGTCTCATGCGTTGTAGTGGTGAAAAAATAATTTAAAAAATCGTTCGGAAAATGAGTTTACTCCCTGGGTACTTTCTTTGTATACTTTTGACTATACGGGCCGAGTCCGGGGTTTACGGGAAATGGCGGGTTTTCGTTTGCCGGCGATTAAACCTCTTTCATTAAGCGTCTCATCAAAAATGAAAACATTTTTGAAAATTACAAGTCTCATGCGTTTTAGTGGTGAAAAAACAATTTAAAAAATCGTTCGGGAAATGAGTTTACTCCCTGGGTACTTTCTTTGTATACTTTTGACTATACGGGCCGAGTCCGGGATTTACGGGAAATCGCGGATTTTCGTTTGCCGGCGATTAAACTTCTTTTATTTAGCGTCCCATCAAATATGAAAACATTTTTGAAAACTACAAGTGTCATGCGTTTAGTGGTAAAAAAATAATATAAAAAATCGTTCGGAAAATGAGTTTACTCCCTGGGTACTTTCTTTGTATACTTTCGACTATACGGGCCGAGTCCGGGGTTTACGGGAAATGGCGGGTTTTCGTTTGCCGGCGATTAAACTTCTTTTATTCAGCGTCTCATCAAAAATGAAAACATTTTTAAAAACTACAAGTCTCATGCATTTTAGTGGTGAAAAGATAATTTAAAAAATCGTTTTGGAAATGAGTTTACTCACAGGGTACTTTCTTTGTATACATTCAACTATACGGGCCAAGCCCGGGATTTACGGGAAATCGCGGGTTTTCGTTTGCCGGCGATTAAACCACTTTCATTAAGCGTCTCATCAAAAATGAAAACATTTCTGAAAACTACAAGTCTCATGCATTTTAGTGGTGAAAAAATAATTTAAAATATCGTTCGGGAATTGAGTTTACTCACAGGGTACTTTCTTTGTATACATTCGACTATACGGGCCAAGCCCGGGATTTACGGGAAATCGCGGGTTTTCGTTTGCCGGCGATTAAACTTCTTTCATTAAGCGTCTCATCAAAAATGAAAACATTTTTATAAACTACAAGTCTCATGCGTTTTAGTGGTGAAAAAAAAAATTAAAAAATCTTTCGGGAAATGAGTTTACTCCCTGGGTACTTTCTTTGTATACATTCGACTATACGGGCCAAGCCCGGGATTTACGGGAAATCGCGGGTTTTCGTTTGCCGGCGATTAAACTTCTTTTATTCAGCGTCTTATCAAAAATGAAAACATTTTTGAAAACTACAAGTCTCATGCGTTTTAGTGGTGAAAAGATAATTTAAAAAATCGTTTTGGAAATGAGTTTACTCACAGGGTACTTTCTTTGTATACATTCAACTATACGGGCCAAGCCCGGGATTTACGGGAAATCGCGGGTTTTCGTTTGCCGGCGATTAAACCACTTTCATTAAGCGTCTCATCAAAAATGAAAACATTTCTGAAAACTACAAGTCTCATGCATTTTAGTGGTGAAAAAATAATTTAAAATATCGTTCGGGAATTGAGTTTACTCACAGGGTACTTTCTTTGTATACATTCGACTATACGGGCCAAGCCCGGGATTTACGGGAAATCGCGGGTTTTCGTTTGCCGGCGATTAAACTTCTTTCATTAAGCGTCTCATCAAAAATGAAAACATTTTTATAAACTACAAGTCTCATGCGTTTTAGTGGTGAAAAAAAAAATTAAAAAATCTTTCGGGAAATGAGTTTACTCCCTGGGTACTTTCTTTGTATACATTCGACTATACGGGCCAAGCCCGGGATTTACGGGAAATCGCGGGATTTCGTTTGCCGGCGATTAAACTTCTTTTATTCAGCGTCTTATCAAAAATGAAAACATTTTTAAAAACTACAAGTCTCATGCGTTTTAGTGGTGAAAAGATAATTTAAAAAATCGTTTTGGAAATGAGTTTACTCACAGGGTACTTTCTTTGTATACATTCAACTATACGGGCCAAGCCCGGGATTTACGGGAAATCGCGGGTTTTCGTTTGCCGGCGATTAAACCACTTTCATTAAGGTTTTCGTTTGCCGGCGATTAAACTTCTTTCATTAAGCGTCTCATCAAAAATGAAAACATTTTTATAAACTACAAGTCTCATGCGTTTTAGTGGTGAAAAAAAAAAATTAAAAAATCTTTCGGAAAATGAGTTTACTCCCTGGGTACTTTCTTTGTATACTTTCGACTATACGGGCCGAGTCCGGGGTTTACGGGAAATGGCGGGTTTTCGTTTGCCGGCGATTAAACTTCTTTTATTCAGCGTCTCATCAAAAATGAAAACATTTTTAAAAACTACAAGTCTCATGCGTTTTAGTGGTGAAAAGATAATTTAAAAAATCGTTTTGGAAATGAGTTTACTCACAGGGTACTTTCTTTGTATACATTCAACTATACGGGCCAAGCCCGGGATTTACGGGAAATCGCGGGTTTTCGTTTGCCGGCGATTAAACCACTTTCATCAAGCGTCTCATCAAAAATAAAAACATTTCTGAAAACTACAAGTCTCATGCATTTTAGTGGTGAAAAAATAATTTAAAATATCGTTCGGGAATTGAGTTTACTCACAGGGTACTTTCTTTGTATACATTCGACTATACGGGCCAAGCCCGGGATTTACGGGAAATCGCGGGTTTTCGTTTGCCGGCGATTAAACTTCTTTCATTAAGCGTCTCATCAAAAATGAAAACATTTTTATAAACTACAAGTCTCATGCGTTTTAGTGGTGAAAAAAAAAATTAAAAAATCTTTCGGGAAATGAGTTTACTCCCTGGGTACTTTCTTTGTATACATTCGACTATACGGGCCGAGTCTGGGGTTTACGGGAAATGGCGGGTTTTCGTTTGCCGGCGATTAAACTTCTTTTATTCAGCGTCTCATCAAAAATGAAAACATTTTTAAAAACTACAAGTCTCATGCGTTTTAGTGGTGAAAAGATAATTTAAAAAATCGTTTTGGAAATGAGTTTACTCACAGGGTACTTTCTTTGTATACATTCAACTATACGGGCCAAGCCCGGGATTTACGGGAAATCGCGGGTTTTCGTTTGCCGGCGATTAAACCACTTTCATTAAGCGTCTCATCAAAAATGAAAACATTTCTGAAAACTACAAGTCTCATGCATTTTAGTGGTGAAAAAATAATTTAAAATATCGTTCGGGAATTGAGTTTACTCACAGGGTACTTTCTTTGTATACATTCGACTATACGGGCCAAGCCCGGGATTTACGGGAAATTGCGGGTTTTCGTTTGCCGGCGATTAAACTTCTTTCATTAAGCGTCTCATCAAAAATGAAAACATTTTTATAAACTACAAGTCTCATGCGTTTTAGTGGTGAAAAAAAAAATTAAAAAATCTTTCGGGAAATGAGTTTACTCCCTGGGTACTTTCTTTGTATACATTCGACTATACGGGCCGAGTCCGGGGTTTACGGGAAATGGCGGGTTTTCGTTTGCCGGCGATTAAACTTCTTTTATTCAGCGTCTCATCAAAAATGAAAACATTTTTAAAAACTACAAGTCTCAAGCGTTTTAGTGGTGAAAAGATAATTTAAAAAATCGTTTTGGAAATGAGTTTACTCACAGGGTACTTTCTTTGTATACATTCAACTATACGGGCCAAGCCCGGGATTTACGGGAAATCGCGGGTTTTCGTTTGCCGGCGATTAAACTTCTTTCATTAAGCGTCTCATCAAAAATGAAAACATTTCTGAAAACTACAAGTCTCATGCATTTTAGTGGTGAAAAAATAATTTAAAATATCGTTCGGGAATTGAGTTTACTCACAGGGTACTTTCTTTGTATACATTCGACTATACGGGCCAAGCCCGGGATTTACGGGAAATCGCGGGTTTTTGTTTGCCGGCGATTAAACTTCTTTCATTAAGCGTCTCATCAAAAATGAAAACATTTTTATAAACTACAAGTCTCATGCGTTTTAGTGGTGAAAAAAAATATTAAAAAATCTTTCGGGAAATGAGTTTACTCCCTGGGTACTTTCTTTGTATACATTCGACTATACGGGCCAAGCCCGGGATTTACGGGAAATCGCGGGATTTCGTTTGCCGGCGATTAAACTTCTTTTATTCAGCGTCTTATCAAAAATGAAAACATTTTTAAAAACTACAAGTCTCATGCGTTTTAGTGGTGAAAAGATAATTTAAAAAATCGTTTTGGAAATGAGTTTACTCACAGGGTACTTTCTTTGTATACATTCAACTATACGGGCCAAGCCCGGGATTTACGGGAAATCGCGGGTTTTCGTTTGCCGGCGATTAAACCACTTTCATTAAGGTTTTCGTTTGCCGGCGATTAAACTTCTTTCATTAAGCGTCTCAGCAAAAATGAAAACATTTTTATAAACTACAAGTCTCATGCGTTTTAGTGGTGAAAAAAAAAATTAAAAAATCTTTCGGGAAATGAGTTTACTCCCTGGGTACTTTCTTTGTATACATTCGACTATACGGGCCAAGCCCGGGATTTACGGGAAATCGCGGGATTTCGTTTGCCGGCGATTAAACTTCTTTTATTCAGCGTCTTATCAAAAATGAAAACATTTTTAAAAACTACAAGTCTCATGCGTTTTAGTGGTGAAAAGATAATTTAAAAAATCGTTTTGGAAATGAGTTTACTCACAGGGTACTTTCTTTGTATACATTCAACTATACGGGCCAAGCCCGGGATTTACGGGAAATCGCGGGTTTTCGTTTGCCGGCGATTAAACCACTTTCATTAAGGTTTTCGTTTGCCGGCGATTAAACTTCTTTCATTAAGCGTCTCATCAAAAATGAAAACATTTTTATAAACTACAAGTCTCATGCGTTTTAGTGGTGAAAAAAAAAATTAAAAAATCTTTCGGGAAATGAGTTTACTCCCTGGGTACTATCTTTGTATACATTCGACTATACGGTCCAAGCCCGGGATTTACGGGAAATCGCGGGATTTCGTTTGCCGGCGATTAAACCTCTTTCATTAAGCGTCTCATCAAAAATGAAAATTTTTTTGAAAACTACAAGTCTCATGCGTTTCAGTGGTGGAAAAATAATTTAAAAAATCGTTCGGGAAATGAGTTTACTCCCTGGGTACTTTCTTTGTATACTTTTGACTATACGGGCCGAGTCCGGGATTTACGGGAAATCGCGGATTTTCGTTTGCCGGCGATTAAACTTCTTTTATTTAGCGTCCCATCAAATATGAAAACATTTTTGAAAACTACAAGTGTCATGCGTTTAGTGGTAAAAAAATAATATAAAAAATCGTTCGGAAAATGAGTTTACTCCCTGGGTACTTTCTTTGTATACTTTCGACTATACGGGCCGAGTCCGGGGTTTACGGGAAATGGCGGGTTTTCGTTTGCCGGCGATTAAACCACTTTCATTAAGCGTCTCATCAAAAATGAAAACATTTCTGAAAACTACAAGTCTCATGCATTTTAGTTGTGAAAAAATAATTTAAAATATCGTTCGGGAATTGAGTTTACTCACAGGGTACTTTCTTTGTATACATTCGACTATACGGGCCAAGCCCGGGATTTACGGGAAATCGCGGGTTTTCGTTTGCCGGCGATTAAACTTCTTTCATTAAGCGTCTCATCAAAAATGAAAACATTTTTATAAACTACAAGTCTCATGCGTTTTAGTGGTGAAAAAAAAAATTAAAAAATCTTTCGGGAAATGAGTTTACTCCCTGGGTACTTTCTTTGTATACATTCGACTATACGGGCCAAGCCCGGGATTTACGGGAAATCGCGGGTTTTCGTTTGCCGGCGATTAAACTTCTTTTATTCAGCGTCTTATCAAAAATGAAAACATTTTTGAAAACTACAAGTCTCATGTGTTTTAGTGGTGAAAAGATAATTTAAAAGATCGTTCTGGAAATGAGTTTACTCACAGGGTACTTTCTTTGTATACATTCGACTATACGGGCCAAGCCCGGGATTTACGGGAAATCGCGGGATTTCGTTTGCCGGCGATTAAACTTCTTTTATTCAGCGTCTTATCAAAAATGAAAACATTTTTAAAAACTACAAGTCTCATGCGTTTTAGTGGTGAAAAGATAATTTAAAAAATCGTTTTGGAAATGAGTTTACTCACAGGGTACTTTCTTTGTATACATTCAACTATACGGGCCAAGCCCGGGATTTACGGGAAATCGCGGGTTTTCGTTTGCCGGCGATTAAACCACTTTCATTAAGGTTTTCGTTTGCCGGCGATTAAACTTCTTTCATTAAGCGTCTCATCAAAAATGAAAACATTTTTATAAACTACAAGTCTCATGCGTTTTAGTGGTGAAAAAAAAAATTAAAAAATCTTTCGGAAAATGAGTTTACTCCCTGGGTACTTTCTTTGTATACTTTCGACTATACGGGCCGAGTCCGGGGTTTACGGGAAATGGCGGGTTTTCGTTTGCCGGCGATTAAACTTCTTTTATTCAGCGTCTCATCAAAAATGAAAACATTTTTAAAAACTACAAGTCTCATGCGTTTTAGTGGTGAAAAGATAATTTAAAAAATCGTTTTGGAAATGAGTTTACTCACAGGGTACTTTCTTTGTATACATTCAACTATACGGGCCAAGCCCGGGATTTACGGGAAATCGCGGGTTTTCGTTTGCCGGCGATTAAACCACTTTCATTAAGCGTCTCATCAAAAATAAAAACATTTCTGAAAACTACAAGTCTCATGCATTTTAGTGGTGAAAAAATAATTTAAAATATCGTTCGGGAATTGAGTTTACTCACAGGGTACTTTCTTTGTATACATTCGACTATACGGGCCAAGCCCGGGATTTACGGGAAATCGCGGGTTTTCGTTTGCCGGCGATTAAACTCCTTTCATTAAGCGTCTCATCAAAAATGAAAACATTTTTATAAACTACAAGTCTCATGCGTTTTAGTGGTGAAAAAAAAAATTAAAAAATCTTTCGGGAAATGAGTTTACTCCCTGGGTACTTTATTTGTATACATTCGACTATACGGGCCGAGTCTGGGGTTTACGGGAAATGGCGGGTTTTCGTTTGCCGGCGATTAAACTTCTTTTATTCAGCGTCTCATCAAAAATGAAAACATTTTTAAAAACTACAAGTCTCATGCGTTTTAGTGGTGAAAAGATAATTTAAAAAATCGTTTTGGAAATGAGTTTACTCACAGGGTACTTTCTTTGTATACATTCAACTATACGGGCCAAGCCCGGGATTTACGGGAAATCGCGGGTTTTCGTTTGCCGGCGATTAAACCACTTTCATTAAGCGTCTCATCAAAAATGAAAACATTTCTGAAAACTACAAGTCTCATGCATTTTAGTGGTGAAAAAATAATTTAAAATATCGTTCGGGAATTGCGTTTACTCACAGGGTACTTTCTTTGTATACATTCGACTATACGGGCCAAGCCCGGGATTTACGGGAAATTGCGGGTTTTCGTTTGCCGGCGATTAAACTTCTTTCATTAAGCGTCTCATCAAAAATGAAAACATTTTTATAAACTACAAGTCTCATGCGTTTTAGTGGTGAAAAAAAAATTAAAAAATCTTTCGGGAAATGAGTTTACTCCCTGGGTACTTTCTTTGTATACATTCGACTATACGGGCCGAGTCCGGGGTTTACGGGAAATGGCGGGTTTTCGTTTGCCGGCGATTAAACTTCTTTTATTCAGCGTCTCATCAAAAATGAAAACATTTTTAAAAACTACAAGTCTCATGCGTTTTAGTGGTGAAAAGATAATTTAAAAAATCGTTTTGGAAATGAGTTTACTCACAGGGTACTTTCTTTGTATACATTCAACTATACGGGCCAAGCCCGGGATTTACGGGAAATCGCGGGTTTTCGTTTGCCGGCGATTAAACTTCTTTCATTAAGTGTCTCATCAAAAATGAAAACATTTCTGAAAACTACAAGTCTCATGCATTTTAGTGGTGAAAAAATAATTTAAAATATCGTTCGGGAATTGAGTTTACTCACAGGGTACTTTCTTTGTATACATTCGACTATACGGGCCAAGCCCGGGATTTACGGGAAATCGCGGGTTTTCGTTTGCCGGCGATTAAACTTCTTTCATTAAGCGTCTCATCAAAAATGAAAACATTTTTATAAACTACAAGTCTCATGCGTTTTAGTGGTGAAAAAAAAAATTAAAAAATCTTTCGGGAAATGAGTTTACTCCCTGGGTACTTTCTTTGTATACATTCGACTATACGGGCCAAGCCCGGGATTTACGGGAAATCGCGGGATTTCGTTTGCCGGCGATTAAACTTCTTTTATTCAGCGTCTTATCAAAAATGAAAACATTTTTAAAAACTACAAGTCTCATGCGTTTTAGTGGTGAAAAGATAATTTAAAAAATCGTTTTGGAAATGAGTTTACTCACAGGGTACTTTCTTTGTATACATTCAACTATACGGGCCAAGCCCGGGATTTACGGGAAATCGCGGGTTTTCGTTTGCCGGCGATTAAACCACTTTCATTAAGGTTTTCGTTTGCCGGCGATTAAACTTCTTTCATTAAGCGTCTCATCAAAAATGAAAACATTTTTTTAAACTACAAGTCTCATGCGTTTTAGTGGTGAAAAAAAAAATTAAAAAATCTTTCGGGAAATGAGTTTACTCCCTGGGTACTTTCTTTGTATACATTCGACTATACGGGCCAAGCCCGGGATTTACGGGAAATCGCGGGATTTCGTTTGCCGGCGATTAAACTTCTTTTATTCAGCGTCTTATCAAAAATGAAAACATTTTTAAAAACTACAAGTCTCATGCGTTTTAGTGGTGAAAAGATAATTTAAAAAATCGTTTTGGAAATGAGTTTACTCACAGGGTACTTTCTTTGTATACATTCAACTATACGGGCCAAGCCCGGGATTTACGGGAAATCGCGGGTTTTCGTTTGCCGGCGATTAAACCACTTTCATTAAGGTTTTCGTTTGCCGGCGATTAAACTTCTTTCATTAAGCGTCTCATCAAAAATGAAAACATTTTTATAAACTACAAGTCTCATGCGTTTTAGTGGTGAAAAAAAAAATTAAAAAATCTTTCGGGAAATGAGTTTACTCCCTGGGTACTTTCTTTGTATACATTCGACTATACGGTCCAAGCCCGGGATTTACGGGAAATCGCGGGATTTCGTTTGCCGGCGATTAAACCTCTTTCATTAAGCGTCTCATCAAAAATGAAAAATTTTTTGAAAACTACAAGTCTCATGCGTTTCAGTGGTGGAAAAATAATTTAAAAACTCGTTCGGGAAATGAGTTTACTCCCTGGGTACTTTCTTTGTATACTTTCGACTATACGGGCCGAGTCCGGGATTTACGGGAAATCGCGCATTTTCGTTTGAGGGCGATTAAACTTCTTTTATTCAGCGTCTCATCAAAAATGAAAATGTTTTTGAAAAGTACAAGTCTTATGCGTTGAAGTGGTGAAAAAATAATTTAAAAAATCGTTCGGAAAATGAGTTTACTCCCTGGGTACTTTCTTTGTATACTTTCGACTATACGGGCCGAGTCCGGGATTTACGGGAAATCGCGGGTTTTCGTTTGCCGGCGATTAAACTTCTTTTATTCAGCGTCTAATCAAAAATGAAAACATTTTTAAAAACTACAAGTCTCATGCGTTTTAGTGGTGAAAAGATAATTTAAAAAATCGTTTTGGAAATGAGTTTACTCACAGGGTACTTTCTTTGTATACATTCAACTATACGGGCCAAGCCCGGGATTTACGGGAAATCGCGGGTTTTCGTTTGCCGGCGATTAAACCACTTTCATTAAGCGTCTCATCAAAAATGAAAACATTTCTGAAAACTACAAGTCTCATGCATTTTAGTGGTGAAAAAATAATTTAAAATAATGTTCGGGAATTGAGTTTACTCACAGGGTACTTTCTTTGTATACATTCGACTATACGGGCCAAGCCCGGGATTTACGGGAAATCGCGGGTTTTCGTTTGCCGGCGATTAAACTTCTTTCATTAAGCGTCTCATCAAAAATGAAAACATTTTTATAAACTACAAGTCTCATGCGTTTTAGTGGTGAAAAAAAAAATTAAAAAATCTTTCGGGAAATGAGTTTACTCCCTGGGTACTTTCTTTGTATACATTCGACTATACGGTCCAAGCCCGGGATTTACGGGAAATCGCGGGATTTCGTTTGCCGGCGATTAAACCTCTTTCATTAAGCGTCTCATCAAAAATGAAAAATTTTTTGAAAACTACAAGTCTCATGCGTTTCAGTGGTGGAAAAATAATTTAAAAAATCGTTCGGGAAATGAGTTTACTCCCTGGGTACTTTCTTTGTATACTTTCGACTATACGGGCCGAGTCCGGGATTTACGGGAAATCGCGCATTTTCGTTTGAGGGCGATTAAACTTCTTTTATTCAGCGTCTCATCAAAAATGAAAACCTTTTTGAAAAGTACAAGTCTCATGCGTTGAAGTGGTGACAAAATAATTTAAAAAATCGTTCGGAAAATGAGTTTACTCCCTGGGTACTTTCTTTGTATACTTTCGACTATACGGGCCGAGTCCGGGGTTTACGGGAAATGGCGGGTTTTCGTTTGCCGGCGATTAAACTTCTTTTATTCAGCGTCTCATCAAAAATGAAAACATTTCTGAAAACTACAAGTCTCATGCATTTTAGTGGTGAAAAAATAATTTAAAATATCGTTCGGGAATTGAGTTTACTCACAGGGTACTTTCTTTGTATACATTCGACTATACGGGCCAAGCCCGGGATTTACGGGAAATCGCGGGTTTTCGTTTGCCGGCGATTAAACTTCTTTCATTAAGCGTCTCATCAAAAATAAAAACATTTTTATAAACTACAAGTCTCATGCGTTTTAGTGGTGAAAAAAAAAATTAAAAAATCTTTCGGGAAATGAGTTTACTCCCTGGGTACTTTCTTTGTATACATTCGACTATACGGTCCAAGCCCGGGATTTACGGGAAATCGCGGGATTTCGTTTGCCGGCGATTAAACCTCTTTCATTAAGCGTCTCATCAAAAATGAAAAATGTTTTGAAAACTACAAGTCTCATGCGTTTCAGTGGTGGAAAAATAATTTAAAAAATCGTTCGGGAAATGAGTTTACTCCCTGGGTACTTTCTTTGTATACTTTCGACTATACGGGCCGAGTTCGGGATTTATGGGAAATCGCGCATTTTCGTTTGAGGGCGATTAAACTTCTTTTATTCAGCGTCTCATCAAAAATGAAAACGTTTTTGAAAACTACAAGTCTCATGCGTTTCAGTGGTGGAAAAATAATTTAAAAAATCGTTCGGGAAATGAGTTTACTCCCTGGGTACTTTCTTTGTATACTTTCGACTATACGGGCCGAGTCCGGGATTTACGGGAAATCGCGCATTTTCGTTTGAGGGCGATTAAACTTCTTTTATTCAGCGTCTCATCAAAAATGAAAACCTTTTTGAAAAGTACAAGTCTCATGCGTTGAAGTGGTGAAAAAATAATTTAAAAAATCGTTCGGAAAATGAGTTTACTCCCTGGGTACTTTCTTTGTATACTTTCGACTATACGGGCCGAGTCCGGGGTTTACGGGAAATGGCGGGTTTTCGTTTGCCGGCGATTAAACTTCTTTTATTCAGCGTCTCATCAAAAATGAAAACATTTCTGAAAACTACAAGTCTCATGCATTTTAGTGGTGAAAAAATAATTTAAAATATCGTTCGGGAATTGAGTTTACTCACAGGGTACTTTCTTTGTATACATTCGACTATACGGGCCAAGCCCGGGATTTACGGGAAATCGCGGGTTTTCGTTTGCCGGCGATTAAACTTCTTTCATTAAGCGTCTCATCAAAAATGAAAACATTTTTATAAACTACAAGTCTCATGCGTTTTAGTGGTGAAAAAAAAAATTAAAAAATCTTTCGGGAAATGAGTTTACTCCCTGGGTACTTTCTTTGTATACATTCGACTATACGGTCCAAGCCCGGGATTTACGGGAAATCGCGGGATTTCGTTTGCCGGCGATTAAACCTCTTTCATTAAGCGTCTCATCAAAAATGAAAAATTTTTTGAAAACTACAAGTCTCATGCGTTTCAGTGGTGGAAAAATAATTTAAAAAATCGTTCGGGAAATGAGTTTACTCCCTGGGTACTTTCTTTGTATACTTTCGACTATACGGGCCGAGTTCGGGATTTACGGGAAATCGCGCATTTTCGTTTGAGGGCGATTAAACTTCTTTTATTCAGCGTCTCATCAAAAATGAAAACGTTTTTGAAAACTACAAGTCTCATGCGTTGAAGTGGTGAAAAAATAATTTAAAAAATCGTTCGGGAAATGAGTTTACTGCCTGGGTACTTTCTTTTTATACTCTTGACTATACGCGCCAAGCCGGGAATTACGGGAAATCGCGGGTCTTCGTTTGCCGGCGATTAAACTTCTTTTATTCAGCGTCTCATCAAAAATGAAAACATTTTTATAAACTACAAGTCTCATGCGTTTTAGTGGTGAAAAAAAAAATTAAAAAATCTTTCGGGAAATGAGTTTACTCCCTGGGTACTTTCTTTGTATACATTCGACTATACGGGCCAAGCCCGGGATTTACGGGAAATCGCGGGATTTCGTTTGCCGGCGATTAAACTTCTTTTATTCAGCGTCTTATCAAAAATGAAAACATTTTTAAAAACTACAAGTCTCATGCGTTTTAGTGGTGAAAAGATAATTTAAAAAATCGTTTTGGAAATGAGTTTACTCACAGGGTACTTTCTTTGTATACATTCAACTATACGGGCCAAGCCCGGGATTTACGGGAAATCGCGGGTTTTCGTTTGCCGGCGACTAAACCACTTTCATTAAGGTTTTCGTTTGCCGGCGATTAAACTTCTTTCATTAAGCGTCTCATCAAAAATGAAAACATTTTTATAAACTGCAAGTCTCATGCGTTTTAGTGGTGAAAAAAAAAATTAAAAAATCTTTCGGGAAATGAGTTTACTCCCTGGGTACTTTCTTTGTATACATTCGACTATACGGGCCAAGCCCGGGATTTACGGGAAATCGCGGGATTTCGTTTGCCGGCGATTAAACTTCTTTTATTCAGCGTCTTATCAAAAATGAAAACATTTTTAAAAACTACAAGTCTCATGCGTTTTAGTGGTGAAAAGATAATTTAAAAAATCGTTTTGGAAATGAGTTTACTCACAGGGTACTTTCTTTGTATACATTCAACTATACGGGCCAAGCCCGGGATTTACGGGAAATCGCGGGTTTTCGTTTGCCGGCGATTAAACCACTTTCATTAAGGTTTTCGTTTGCCGGCGATTAAACTTCTTTCATTAAGCGTCTCATCAAAAATGAAAACATTTTTATAAACTACAAGTCTCATGCGTTTTAGTGGTGAAAAAAAAAATTAAAAAATCTTTCGGGAAATGAGTTTACTCCCTGGGTACTTTCTTTGTATACATTCGACTATACGGTCCAAGCCCGGGATTTACGGGAAATCGCGGGATTTCGTTTGCCGGCGATTAAACCTCTTTCATTAAGCGTCTCATCAAAAATGAAAATTTTTTTGAAAACTACAAGTCTCATGCGTTTCAGTGGTGGAAAAATAATTTAAAAACTCGTTCGGGAAATGAGTTTACTCCCTGGGTACTTTCTTTGTATACTTTCGACTATACGGGCCGAGTCCGGGATTTACGGGAAATCGCGCATTTTCGTTTGAGGGCGATTAAACTTCTTTTATTCAGCGTCTCATCAAAAATGAAAACGTTTTTGAAAAGTACAAGTCTCATGCGTTGAAGTGGTGAAAAAATAATTTAAAAAATCGTTCGGAAAATGAGTTTACTCCCTGGGTACTTTCTTTGTATACTTTCGACTATACGGGCCGAGTCCGGGGTTTACGGGAAATGGCGGGTTTTCGTTTGCCGGCGATTAAACTTCTTTTATTCAGCGTCTCATCAAAAATGAAAACATTTTTAAAAACTACAAGTCTCATGCGTTTTAGTGGTGAAAAGATAATTTAAAAAATCGTTTTGGAAATGAGTTTACTCACAGGGTACTTTCTTTGTATACATTCAACTATACGGGCCAAGCCCGGGATTTACGGGAAATCGCGGGTTTTCGTTTGCCGGCGATTAAACCACTTTCATTAAGCGTCTCATCAAAAATGAAAACATTTTTGAAAACTACAAGTCTCATGCATTTTAGTGGTGAAAAAATAATTTAAAATAATGTTCGGGAATTGAGTTTACTCACAGGGTACTTTCTTTGTATACATTCGACTATACGGGCCAAGCCCGGGATTTACGGGAAATCGCGGGTTTTCGTTTGCCGGCGATTAAACTTCTTTCATTAAGCGTCTCATCAAAAATGAAAACATTTTTATAAACTACAAGTCTCATGCGTTTTAGTGGTGAAAAAAAAAATTAAAAAATCTTTCGGGAAATGAGTTTACTCCCTGGGTACTTTCTTTGTATACATTCGACTATACGGTCCAAGCCCGGGATTTACGGGAAATCGCGGGATTTCGTTTGCCGGCGATTAAACCTCTTTCATTAAGCGTCTCATCAAAAATGAAAATTTTTTTGAAAACTACAAGTCTCATGCGTTTTAGTGGTGAAAAAAAAAATTAAAAAATCTTTCGGGAAATGAGTTTACTCCCTGGGTACTTTCTTTGTATACATTCGACTATACGGTCCAAGCCCGGGATTTACGGGAAATCGCGGGATTTCGTTTGCCGGCGATTAAACCTCTTTCATTAAGCGTCTCATCAAAAATGAAAATTTTTTTGAAAACTACAAGTCTCATGCGTTTCAGTGGTGGAAAAATAATTTAAAAACTCGTTCGGGAAATGAGTTTACTCCCTGGGTACTTTCTTTGTATACTTTCGACTATACGGGCCGAGTCCGGGATTTACGGGAAATCGCGCATTTTCGTTTGAGGGCGATTAAACTTCTTTTATTCAGCGTCTCATCAAAAATGAAAACGTTTTTGAAAAGTACAAGTCTCATGCGTTGAAGTGGTGAAAAAATAATTTAAAAAATCGTTCGGAAAATGAGTTTACTCCCTGGGTACTTTCTTTGTATACTTTCGACTATACGGGCCGAGTCCGGGGTTTACGGGAAATGGCGGGTTTTCGTTTGCCGGCGATTAAACTTCTTTTATTCAGCGTCTCATCAAAAATGAAAACATTTTTAAAAACTACAAGTCTCATGCGTTTTAGTGGTGAAAAGATAATTTAAAAAATCGTTTTGGAAATGAGTTTACTCACAGGGTACTTTCTTTGTATACATTCAACTATACGGGCCAAGCCCGGGATTTACGGGAAATCGCGGGTTTTCGTTTGCCGGCGATTAAACCACTTTCATTAAGCGTCTCATCAAAAATGAAAACATTTTTGAAAACTACAAGTCTCATGCATTTTAGTGGTGAAAAAATAATTTAAAATAATGTTCGGGAATTGAGTTTACTCACAGGGTACTTTCTTTGTATACATTCGACTATACGGGCCAAGCCCGGGATTTACGGGAAATCGCGGGTTTTCGTTTGCCGGCGATTAAACTTCTTTCATTAAGCGTCTCATCAAAAATGAAAACATTTTTATAAACTACAAGTCTCATGCGTTTTAGTGGTGAAAAAAAAAATTAAAAAATCTTTCGGGAAATGAGTTTACTCCCTGGGTACTTTCTTTGTATACATTCGACTATACGGTCCAAGCCCGGGATTTACCGGAAATCGCGGGATTTCGTTTGCCGGCGATTAAACCTCTTTCATTAAGCGTCTCATCAAAAATGAAAAATTTTTTGAAAACTACAAGTCTCATGCGTTTCAGTGGTGGAAAAATATTTTAAAAAATCGTTGGGGAAATGAGTTTACTCCCTGGGTACTTTTTTTGTATACTTTCGACTATACGGGCCGAGTCCGGGATTTACGGGAAATCGCGCATTTTCGTTTGAGGGCGATTAAACTTCTTTTATTCAGCGTCTCATCAAGAATGAAAACCTTTTTGAAAAGTACAAGTCTCATGCGTTGAAGTGGTGAAAAAATAATTTAAAAAATCGTTCGGAAAATGAGTTTACTCCCTGGGTACTTTCTTTGTATACTTTCGACTATACGGGCCGAGTCCGGGGTTTACGGGAAATGGCGGGTTTTCGTTTGCCGGCGATTAAACTTCTTTTATTCAGCGTCTCATCAAAAATGAAAACATTTCTGAAAACTACAAGTCTCATGCATTTTAGTGGTGAAAAAATAATTTAAAATATCGTTCGGGAATTGAGTTTACTCACAGGGTACTTTCTTTGTATACATTCGACTATACGGGCCAAGCCCGGGATTTACGGGAAATCGCGGGTTTTCGTTTGCCGGCGATTAAACTTCTTTCATTAAGCGTCTCATCAAAAATGAAAACATTTTTATAAACTACAAGTCTCATGCGTTTTAGTGGTGAAAAAAAAATTAAAAAATCTTTCGGGAAATGAGTTTACTTCCTGGGTACTTTCTTTGTATACATTCGACTATACGGTCCAAGCCCGGGATTTACGGGAAATCGCGGGATTTCGTTTGCCGGCGATTAAACCTCTTTCATTAAGCGTCTCATCAAAAATGAAAAATTTTTTGAAAACTACAAGTCTCATGCGTTTCAGTGGTGGAAAAATAATTTAAAAAATCGTTCGGGAAATGAGTTTACTCCCTGGGTACTTTCTTTGTATACTTTCGACTATACGGGCCGAGTTCGGGATTTACGGGAAATCGCGCATTTTCGTTTGAGGGCGATTAAACTTCTTTTATTCAGCGTCTCATCAAAAATGAAAACGTTTTTGAAAACTACAAGTCTCATGCGTTTCAGTGGTGGAAAAATAATTTAAAAAATCGTTCGGGAAATGAGTTTACTCCCTGGGTACTTTCTTTGTATACTTTCGACTATACGGGCCGAGTCCGGGATTTACGGGAAATCGCGCATTTTCGTTTGAGGGCGATTAAACTTCTTTTATTCAGCGTCTCATCAAAAATGAAAACCTTTTTGAAAAGTACAAGTCTCATGCGTTGAAGTGGTGAAAAAATAATTTAAAAAATCGTTCGGAAAATGAGTTTACTCCCTGGGTACTTTCTTTGTATACTTTCGACTATACGGGCCGAGTCCGGGGTTTACGGGAAATGGCGGGTTTTCGTTTGCCGGCGATTAAACTTCTTTTATTCAGCGTCTCATCAAAAATGAAAACATTTCTGAAAACTACAAGTCTCATGCATTTTAGTGGTGAAAAAATAATTTAAAATATCGTTCGGGAATTGAGTTTACTCACAGGGTACTTTCTTTGTATACATTCGACTATACGGGCCAAGCCCGGGATTTACGGGAAATCGCGGGTTTTCGTTTGCCGGCGATTAAACTTCTTTCATTAAGCGTCTCATCAAAAATGAAAACATTTTTATAAACTACAAGTCTCATGCGTTTTAGTGGTGAAAAAAAAAATTAAAAAATCTTTCGGGAAATGAGTTTACTCCCTGGGTACTTTCTTTGTATGCATTCAACTATACGGGCCAAGCCCGGGATTTACGGGAAATCGCGGGTTTTCGTTTGCCGGCGATTAAACCACTTTCATTAAGCGTCTCATCAAAAATGAAAACATTTCTGAAAACTACAAGTCTCATGCATTTTAGTGGTGAAAAAATAATTTAAAATATCGTTCGGGAATTGAGTTTACTCACAGGGTACTTTCTTTGTATACATTCGACTATACGGGCCAAGCCCGGGATTTACGGGAAATCGCGGGTTTTCGTTTGCCGGCGATTAAACTTCTTTCATTAAGCGTCTCATCAAAAATGAAAACATTTTTATAAACTACAAGTCTCATGCGTTTTAGTGGTGAAAAAAAAAATTAAAAAATCTTTCGGGAAATGAGTTTACTCCCTGGGTACTTTCTTTGTATACATTCGACTATACGGGCCAAGCCCGGGATTTACGGGAAATCGCGGGTTTTCGTTTGCCGGCGATTAAACTTCTTTTATTCAGCGTCTTATCAAAAATGAAAACATTTTTGAAAACTACAAGTCTCATGCGTTTTAGTGGTGAAAAGATAATTTAAAAAATCGTTTTGGAAATGAGTTTACTCACAGGGTACTTTCTTTGTATATATTCAACTATACGGGCCAAGCCCGGGATTTACGGGAAATCGCGGCTTTTCATTTGCCGGCGATTAAACTTCTTTCATTAAGCGTCTCATCAAAAATGAAAACATTTTTATAAACTACAAGGCTCATGCGTTTTAGTGGTGAAAAAAAAAATTAAAAAATCTTTCGGGAAATGAGTTTACTCCCTGGGTACTTTCTTTGTATACATTCGACTATACGGGCCAAGCCCGGGATTTACGGGAAATCGCAGGATTTCGTTTGCCGGCGATTAAACTTCTTTTATTCAGCGTCTTATCAAAAATGAAAACATTTTTAAAAACTACAAGTCTCATGCGTTTTAGTGGTGAAAAGATAATTTAAAAAATCGTTTTGGAAATGAGTTTACTCACAGGGTACTTTCTTTGTATACATTCAACTATACGGGCCAAGCCCGGGATTTACGGGAAATCGCGGGTTTTCGTTTGCCGGCGATTAAACCACTTTCATTAAGGTTTTCGTTTGCCGGCGATTAAACTTCTTTCATTAAGCGTCTCATCAAAAATGAAAACATTTTTATAAACTACAAGTCTCATGCGTTTTAGTGGTGAAAAAAAAAATTAAAAAATCTTTCGGGAAATGAGTTTACTCCCTGGGTACTTTCTTTGTATACATTCGACTATACGGTTCAAGCCCGGGATTTACGGGAAATCGCGGGATTTCGTTTGCCGGCGATTAAACCTCTTTCATTAAGCGTCTCATCAAAAATGAAAAATTTTTTGAAAACTACAAGTCTCATGCGTTTCAGTGGTGGAAAAATAATTTAAAAAATCGTTCGGGAAATGAGTTTACTCCCTGGGTACTTTCTTTGTATACTTTCGACTATACGGGCCGAGTCCGGGATTTACGGGAAATCGCGCATTTTCGTTTGAGGGCGATTAAACTTCTTTTATTCAGCGTCTCATCAAAAATGAAAACGTTTTTGAAAAGTGCAAGTCTCATGCGTTGAAGTGGTGAAAAAATAATTTAAAAAATCGTTCGGAAAATGAGTTTACTCCCTGGGTACTTTCTTTGTATACTTTCGACTATACGGGCCGAGTCCGGGGTTTACGGGAAATGGCGGGTTTTCGTTTGCCGGCGATTAAACTTCTTTTATTCAGCGTCTCATCAAAAATGAAAACATTTTTAAAAACTACAAGTCTCATGCGTTGTAGTGGTGAAAAAATAATTTAAAAAATCGTTCGGAAAATGAGTTTACTCCCTGGGTACTTTCTTTGTATACCTTTGACTATACGGGCCGAGTCCGGGGTTTACGGGAAATGGCGGGTTTTCGTTTGCCGGCGATTAAACCTCTTTCATTAAGCGTCTCATCAAAAATGAAAACATTTTTGAAAATTACAAGTCTCATGCGTTTTAGTGGTGAAAAAATAATTTAAAAAATCGTTCGGGAAATGAGTTTACTCCCTGGGTACTTTCTTTGTATACTTTTGACTATACGGGCAGAGTCCGGGATTCACGGGAAATGGCGGGTTTTCGTTTGCCGGCGATTAAACCTCTTTCATTAAGCGTCTCATCAAAAATGAAAACATTTTTGAAAATTACAAGTCTCATGCGTTTTAGTAGTGAAAAGATAATTTAAAAAATCGTTTTAGAAATGAGTTTACTCACAGGGTGCTTTCTTTGTATACATTCGACTATACGGGCCAAGCCCGGGATTTACGGGAAATCGCGGGTTTTCGTTTACCGGCGATTAAACCACTTTCATTAAGCGTCTCATCAAAAATAAAAACATTTCTGAAAACTACAAGTCTCATGCATTTTAGTGGTGAAAAAAAAAATTAAAAAATCTTTCGGGAAATGAGTTTACTCCCTGGGTACTTTCTTTGTATACATTCGACTATACGGGCCAAGCCCGGGATTTACGGGAAATCGCGGGTTTTCGTTTGCCGGCGATTAAACCACTTTCATTAAGCGTCTTATCAAAAATGAAAACATTTCTGAAAACTACAAGTCTCATGCATTTTATTGGTGAAAAAATAATTTAAAATATCGTTCGGGAATTGAGTTTACTCACAGGGTACTTTCTTTGTATACATTCGACTATACGGGCCAAGCCCGGGATTTACGGGAAATCGCGGGTTTTCGTTTGCCGGCGATTAAACTTCTTTCATTAAGCGTCTCATCAAAAATGAAAACATTTTTATAAACTACAAGTCTCATGCGTTTTAGTGGTGAAAAAAAAATTAAAAAATCTTTCGGGAAATGAGTTTACTCCCTGGGTACTTTCTTTGTATACATTCGACTATACGGGCCAAGCCCGGGATTTACGGAAAATCGCGGGTTTTCGTTTGCCGGCGATTAAACTTCTTTTATTCAGCGTCTTATCAAAAATGAAAACATTTTTAAAAACTACAAGTCTCATGCGTTTTAGTGGTGAAAAGATAATTTAAAAAATCGTTTTGGAAATGAGTTTACTCACAGGGTACTTTCTTTGTATACATTCAACTATACGGGCCAAGCCCGGGATTTACGGGAAATCGCGGGTTTTCATTTGCCGGCGATTAAACTTCTTTCATTAAGCGTCTCATCAAAAATGAAAACATTTTTATAAACTACAAGTCTCATGTGTTTTAGTGGTGAAAAAAAAAAAAAAAAAAATCGTTCGGAAAATGAGTTTACTCCCTGGGTACTTTCTTTGTATACTTTCGACTATACGGGCCGAGTCCGGGGTTTACGGGAAATGGCGGGTTTTCGTTTGCCGGCGATTAAACTTCTTTTATTCAGCGTCTCATCAAAAATGAAAACATTTTTAAAAACTACAAGTCTCATGCGTTGTAGTGGTGAAAAAATAATTTAAAAAATCGTTCGGAAAATGAGTTTACTCCCTGGGTACTTTCTTTGTATACTTTTGACTATACGGGCCGAGTCCGTGGTTTACGGGAAATGGAGGGTTTCGTTTGCCGGCGATTAAACCTCTTTCATTAAGCGTCTCATCAAAAATGAAAACATTTTTGAAAATTACAAGTCTCATGGGTTTTAGTGGTGAAAAAATAATTTAAAAAATCGTTCGGGAAATGAGTTTACTCCCTGGGTACTTTCTTTGTATACTTTTGACTATACGGGCCGAGTCCGGGATTTACGGGAAATCGCGGATTTTCGTTTTCCGGCGATTAAACTTCTTTTATTTAGCGTCCCATCAAATATGAAAACATTTTTGAAAACTACAAGTGTCATGCGTTTTAGTGGTGAAAAGATAATTTAAAAAATCGTTTTGGAAATGAGTTTACTCACAGGGTACTTTCTTTGTATACATTCAACTATACGGGCCAAGCCCGGGATTTACGGGAAATCGCGGGTTTTCGTTTGCCGGCGATTAAACCACTTTCATTAAGGTTTTCGTTTGCCGGCGATTAAACTTCTTTCATTAAGCGTCTCATCAAAAATGAAAACATTTTTATAAACTACAAGTCTCATGCGTTTTAGTGGTGAAAAAAAAAATTAAAAAATCTTTCGGGAAATGAGTTTACTCCCTGGGTACTTTCTTTGTATACATTCGACTATACGGTTCAAGCCCGGGATTTACGGGAAATCGCGGGATTTCGTTTGCCGGCGATTAAACCTCTTTCATTAAGCGTCTCATCAAAAATGAAAAATTTTTTGAAAACTACAAGTCTCGTGCGTTTCAGTGGTGGAAAAATAATTTAAAAAATCGTTCGGGAAATGAGTTTACTCCCTGGGTACTTTCTTTGTATACTTTCGACTATACGGGCCGAGTCCGGGATTTACGGGAAATCGCGTATTTTCGTTTGAGGGCGATTAAACTTCTTTTATTCAGCGTCTCATCAAAAATGAAAACGTTTTTGAAAAGTGCAAGTCTCATGCGCTGAAGTGGTGAAAAAATAATTTAAAAAATCGTTCGGAAAATGAGTTTACTCCCTGGGTACTTTCTTTGTATACTTTCGACTATACGGGCCGAGTCCGGGGTTTACCGGAAATGGCGGGTTTTCGTTTGCCGGCGATTAAACCACTTTCATTAAGGTTTTCGTTTGCCGGCGATTAAACTTCTTTCATTAAGCGTCTCATCAAAAATGAAAACATTTTTATAAACTACAAGTCTCATGCGTTTTAGTGGTGAAAAAAAAAATTAAAAAATCTTTCGGGAAATGAGTTTACTCCCTGGGTACTTTCTTTGTATACATTCGACTATACGGTTCAAGCCCGGGATTTACGGGAAATCGCGGGATTTCGTTTGCCGGCGATTAAACCTCTTTCATTAAGCGTCTCATCAAAAATGAAAAATTTTTTGAAAACTACAAGTCTCGTGCGTTTCAGTGGTGGAAAAATAATTTAAAAAATCGTTCGGGAAATGAGTTTACTCCCTGGGTACTTTCTTTGTATACTTTCGACTATACGGGCCGAGTCCGGGATTTACGGGAAATCGCGTATTTTCGTTTGAGGGCGATTAAACTTCTTTTATTCAGCGTCTCATCAAAAATGAAAACGTTTTTGAAAAGTGCAAGTCTCATGCGCTGAAGTGGTGAAAAAATAATTTAAAAAATCGTTCGGAAAATGAGTTTACTCCCTGGGTACTTTCTTTGTATACTTTCGACTATACGGGCCGAGTCCGGGGTTTACCGGAAATGGCGGGTTTTCGTTTGCCGGCGATTAAACTTATTTTATTCAGCGTCTCATCAAAAATGAAAACATTTTTAAAAACTACAAGTCTCATGCGTTGTAGTGGTGAAAAAATAATTTAAAAAATCGTTCGGAAAATGAGTTTACTCCCTGGGTACTTTCTTTGTATACTTTTGACTATACGGGCCGAGTCCGGGGTTTACGGGAAATGGCGGGTTTTCGTTTTCCGGCGATTAAACCTCTTTCATTAAGCGTCTCATCAAAAATGAAAACATTTTTGAAAATTACAAGTCTCATGCGTTTTAGTGGTGAAAAAATAATTTAAAAAATCGTTCGGGAAATGAGTTTACTCCCTGGGTACTTTCTTTGTATGCTTTTGACTATACGGGCAGAGTCCGGGATTCACGGGAAATCGCGGATTTTCGTTTGCCGGCGATTAAACTTCTTTTATTTAGCGTCCCATCAAATATGAAAACATTTTTGAAAACTACAAGTGTCATGCGTTTAGTGGTAAAAAAATAATATAAAAAATCGTTCGGGAAATGAGTTTACTACCTGGGTCTTTTCTTTGTATACTTTTGACTATACGGGCCTAGTCCGGGGTTTGCGGGAAATGGCGGGTTTTCGTTTGCCGGCGATTAAACTTCTTTTATTCAGCGTCTTATCAAAAATGAAAACATTTTTGAAAACTACAAGTCTCATGCGTTTTAGTGGTGAAAAAAAAAATTAAAAAATCTTTCGGGAAATGAGTTTACTCCCTGGGTACTTTCTTTGTATACATTCGACTATACGGGCCAAGCCCGGGATTTACGGGAAATCGCGGGTTTTCGTTTGCCGGCGATTAAACCACTTTCATTAAGCGTCTTATCAAAAATGAAAACATTTCTGAAAACTACAAGTCTCATGCATTTTATTGGTGAAAAAATAATTTAAAATATCGTTCGGGAATTGAGTTTACTCACAGGGTACTTTCTTTGTATACATTCGACTATACGGGCCAAGCCCGGGATTTACGGGAAATCGCGGGTTTTCGTTTGCCGGCGATTAAACTTCTTTCATTAAGCGTCTCATCAAAAATGAAAACATTTTTATAAACTACAAGTCTCATGCGTTTTAGTGGTGAAAAAAAAAATTAAAAAATCTTTCGGGAAATGAGTTTACTCCCTGGGTACTTTCTTTGTATACATTCGACTATACGGGTCAAGCCCGGGATTTACGGGAAATCGCGGGTTTTCGTTTGCCGGCGATTAAACTTCTTTTATTCAGCGTCTTATCAAAAATGAAAACATTTTTAAAAACTAGAAGTCTCATGCGTTTTAGTGGTGAAAAGATAATTTAAAAAATCGTTTTGGAAATGAGTTTACTCACAGGGTACTTTCTTTGTATACATTCAACTATACGGGCCAAGCCCGGGATTTACGGGAAATCGCGGGTTTTCATTTGCCGGCGATTAAACTTCTTTCATTAAGCGTCTCATCAAAAATGAAAACATTTTTATAAACTACAAGTCTCATGCGTTTTAGTGGTGAAAAAAAAAATTAAAATATCGTTCGGAAAATGAGTTTACTCCCTGGGTACTTTCTTTGTATACTTTCGACTATACGGGCCGAGTCCGGGGTTTACGGGAAATGGCGGGTTTTCGTTTGCCGGCGATTAAACTTCTTTTATTCAGCGTCTCATCAAAAATGAAAACATTTTTAAAAACTACAAGTCTCATGCGTTGTAGTGGTGAAAAAATAATTTAAAAAATCGTTCGGAAAATGAGTTTACTCCCTGGGTACTTTCTTTGTATACTTTTGACTATACGGGCCGAGTCCGTGGTTAACGGGAAATGGAGGGTTTTCGTTTGCCGGCGATTAAACCTCTTTCATTAAGCGTCTCATCAAAAATGAAAACATTTTTGAAAATTACAAGTCTCATGGGTTTTAGTGGTGAAAAAATAATTTAAAAAATCGTTCGGGAAATGAGTTTACTCCCTGGGTACTTTCTTTGTATACTTTTGACTATACGGGCCGAGTACGGGATTTACGGGAAATCGTGGATTTTCGTTTTCCGGCGATTAAACTTCTTTTATTTAGCGTCCCATCAAATATGAAAACATTTTTGAAAACTACAAGTGTCATGCGTTTAGTAGTAAAAAAATAATATAAAAAATCGTTCGGGAAATGAGTTTACTACCTGGGTCCTTTCTTTGTATACTTTTGACTATACGGGCCTAGTCCGGGGTTTACGGGAAATGGCGGGTTTTCGTTTGCCGGCGATTAAACTTCTTATATTCAGCGTCTTATCAAAAATGAAAACATTTTTGAAAACTACAAGTCTCATGCGTTTTAGTAGTGAAAAGATAATTTAAGAAATCGTTTTGGAAATGAGTTTACTCACAGGGTACTTTCTTTGTATACATTCGACTATACGGGCCAAGCCCGGGATTTACGGGAAATCGCGGGTTTTCGTTTGCCGGCGATTAAACCACTTTCATTAAGCGTCTCATCAAAAATGAAAACATTTCTGAAAACTACAAGTCTCATGCATTTTAGTGGTGAAAAAAAAAAATAAAAAATCTTTCGGGAAATGAGTTTACTCCCTGGGTACTTTCTTTGTATACATTCGACTATACGGGCCAAGCCCGGGATTTACGGGAAATCGCGGGTTTTCGTTTGCCGGCGATTAAACTTCTTTTATTCAGCGTCTTATCAAAAATGAAAACATTTTTGAAAACTACAAGTCTCATGCGTTTTAGTGGTGAAAAGATAATTTAAAAAATCGTTTTGGAAATGAGTTTACTCACAGGGTACTTTCTTTGTATACATTCAACTATACGGGCCAAGCCCGGGATTTACGGGAAATCGCGGGTTTTCGTTTGCCGGCGATTAAACCACTTTCATCAAGCGTCTCATCAAAAATGAAAACATTTCTGAAAACTACAAGTCTCATGCATTTTAGTGGTGAAAAAAAAAATTAAAAAATCTTTCGGGAAATGAGTTTACTCCCTGGGTACTTTCTTTGTATACATTCGACTATACGGGCCAAGCCCGGGATTTACGGAAAATCGCGGGTTTTCGTTTGCCGGCGATTAAACTTCTTTTATTCAGCGTCTTATCAAAAATGAAAACATTTTTGAAAACTACAAGTCTCATGCGTTTTAGTGGTTAAAAGATAATTTAAAAAATCGTTTTGGAAATGAGTTTACTCACAGGGTACTTTCTTTGTATACATTCAACTATACGGGCCAAGCCCGGGAATTACGGGAAATAGCGGGTTTTAGTTTGCCGGCGATTAAACCACTTTCATTAAGCGTCTCATCAAAAATGAAAACATTTCTGAAAACTACAAGTCTCATGCATTTTAGTGGTAAAAAAATAATTTAAAATATCGTTCGGGAATTGAGTTTACTCACAGGGTACTTTCTTTGTATGAATTCGACTATACGGGCCAAGCCCAGGATTTACGGGAAATAGCGGGTTTTTGTTTGCCGGCGATTAAACTTCTTTCATTAAGCGTCTCATCAAAAATGAAAACATTTTTATAAACTACAAGTCTCATGCGTTTTAGTGGTGAAAAAAAAAATTAAAAAATCTTTCGGGAAATGAGTTTACTCCCTGGGTACTTTCTTTGTATACATTCGACTATACGGGCCAAACCCGGGATTTACGGGAAATCGCGGGTTTTCGTTTGCCGGCGATTAAACTTCTTTTATTCAGCGTCTTATCAAAAATGAAAACATTTTTAAAAACTACAAGTCTCATGCGTTTTAGTGGTGAAAAGATAATTTAAAAAATCGTTTTGGAAATGAGTTTACTCACAGGGTACTTTCTTTGTATACATACAACTATACGGGCCAAGCCCGGGATTTACGGGAAATCGCGGGTTTTCATTTGCCGGCGATTAAACTTCTTTCATTAAGCGTCTCATCAAAAATGAAAACATTTTTATAAACTACAAGTCTCATGCGTTTTAGTGGTGAAAAAAAAATTAAAAAATCTTTCGGGAAATGAGTTTACTCCCTGGGTACTTTCTTTGTATACATTCGACTATACGGGCCAAGCCCGGTATTTACGGGAAATCGCGGGATTTCGTTTGCCGGCGATTAAACTTCTTTTATTCAGCGTTTCATCAAAAATGAAAACATTTTTGAAAACTACAAGTCTCATCAGTATTAGTGGTGAAAAAATATTTTAAAAAATCGTTCGGGAAAGGAGTTTACTCCCTGGGTACTTTCTTTGTATACTTTTGACTATACGGGCCGAGTCCGGGGTTTACGGGAAATGGCGGGTTTTCGTTTGCCGGCGATTAAACTTCTTTTATTCAGCGTCTCATCAAAAATGAAAACATTTTTAAAAACTATAAGTCTCATGGGTTTTAGTGGTGAAATAATAATTTAAAAAATCGTTCGGGAAATGAGTTTACACCCCGGGTACTTTCTTTGTATACCTTTGACTATACGGGCCGAGTCCGGGATTTTCGGGAAATCGCAGGTTTTCGTTTGCCGGCGATTAAACTTCTTTTATTCAGCGTTTCATCAAAAATGAAAACATTTTTGAAAACTACAAGTCTCATCAGTATTAGTGGTGAAAAAATATTTTAAAAAATCGTTCGGGAAAGGAGTTTACTCCCTGGGTACTTTCTTTGTATACTTTTGACTATACGGGCCGAGTCCGGGGTTTACGGGAAATGGCGGGTTTTCGTTTGCCGGCGATTAAACTTCTTTTATTTAGCGTCCCATCAAATATGAAAACATTTTTGAAAACTACATGTCTCATGCGTTTTAGTGGTGAAAAGATAATTTAAAAAATCGTTTTGGAAATGAGTTTACTCACAGGGTACTTTCTTTGTATACATTCGACTATACGGGCCAAGCCCGGGATTTACGGGAAATCGCGGGTTTTCGTTTGCCGGCGATTAAACTTCTTTCATTAAGCGTCTCATCAAAAATGAAAACATTTTTATAAACTACAAGTCTCATGCGTTTTAGTGGTGAAGAAAAAAATTATAAAATCTTTCGGGGAATGAGTTTACTCCCAGGGTACTTTCTATGTATACATTCGACTATACGGGCCAAGCCCAGGGTTTACGGGAAATCACGCGATTTCGTTTGCCGGCGATTAAACTTCTTTCATTAAGCGTCTCATCAAAAATGAAAACATTTTTATAAACTACAAGTCTCATGCGTTTTAGTGGTGAAGAAAAAAATTAGAAAATCTTTCGGGGAATGAGTTTACTCCCAGGGTACTTTCTATGTATACATTCGACTATACGGGCCAAGCCCAGGATTTACGGGAAATCGCGGCATTTTGTTTGCCGGCGATTAAACCTCTTTCATTAAGCGTCTCATCAAAAATGAAAAATTTTTTGAAAACTACAAGTCTCATGCGTTTTAGTGGTGGAAAAATAATTTAAAAAATCGTTCGGGAAATGAGTTTACTCCCTGGGTACTTTCTTTGTATACTTTGGACTATACGGGCCGAGTCCAGGATTTACGGGAAATCGCGGATTTTCGTTTGAGGGCGATTAAACTTCTTTTATTCAGCGTCTCATCAAAAATGAAAACGTTTTTGAAAACTACAAGTCTCATGCGTTGAAGTGGTGAAAAAATAATTTAAAAAATCGTTCGGAAAATGAGTTTACTCCCTGGGTACTTTCTTTGTATACTTTTGACTATACGGGCCGAGTCCGGGGCTTACGGGAAATGGCGGGTTTTCGTTTGCCGGCGATTAAACTTCTTTTATTCAGCGTCTCATCAAAAATGAAAACATTTTTAGTCTCATGCGTTGTAGTGGTGAAAAAATAATTTAAATAATCGTTCGGAAAATGAGTTTACTCCCTGGGTACTTTCTTTGTATACTTTTGACTATACGGGCCGAGTCCGGGGTTTACGGGAAATGGCGGGTTTTCGTTTGCCGGCGATTAAACTTCTTTTATTCAGCGTCTCATTAAAAATGAAAACGTTTTTGAAAACTATAAGTCTCATGGGCTTTAGTGGTGAAATAATAATTTAAAAAATCGTTCGGTAAATGATTTCACACCCCGGGTACTTTCTTTGTATACCTTTGACTATACGGGCCGAGTCCGGGATTTACGGGAAATCGCAGGTTTTCGTTTGCCGGCGATTAAACTTCTTTTATTCAGCGTTTCATCAAAAATGAAAACATTTTTGAAAACTACAAGTCTCATGAGTTTTAGTGGTGAAAAAATATTTTAAAAAATCGTTCGGGAAATGAGTTTACTCCCTGGGTACTTTCTTTGTATACTTTTGACTATACGGGCCGAGTCCGGGGTTTACGGAAAATGGCGGTTTTTCGTTTGCCGGCGATTAAACTTCTTTTATTCAGCGTCTCATCGAAAATGAAAACATTTTTGAAAACTACAAGTCTCATGCGTTTTAGTGGTGAAAAGATAATTTAAAAAATCGTTTTGGAAATGAGTTTACTCACAGGGTACTTTCTTTGTATACATTCAACTATACGGGCCAAGCCCGGGATTTACGGGAAATCGCGGGTTTTCGTTTTCCGGCGATTAAACTTCTTTCATTAAGCGTCTCATCAAAAATGAAAACATTTTTATAAACTACAAGTCTCATGCGTTTTAGTGGTGAAGAAAAAAATTATAAAATCTTTCGGGGAATGAGTTTACTCCCAGGGTACTTTCTATGTATACATTCGACTATACGGGCCAAGTCCAGGGTTTACGGGAAATCGCGCGATTTCGTTTGCCGGCGATTAAACTTCTTTCATTAAGCGTCTCATGAAAAATGAAAACATTTTTATAAACTACAAGTCTCATGCGTTTTAGTGGTGAAGAAAAAAATTAGAAAATCTTTCGGGGAATGAGTTTACTCCCAGGGTACTTTCTATGTATACATTCGACTATACGGGCCAAGCCCAGGATTTACGGGAAATCGCGGCATTTCGTTTGCCGGCGATTAAACCTCTTTCATTAAGCGTCTCATCAAAAATGAAAAATTTTTTGAAAACTACAAGTCTCATGCGTTTTAGTGGTGGAAAAATAATTTAAAAAATCGTTCGGGAAATGAGTTTACTCCCTGGGTACTTTCTTTGTATACTTTGGACTATACGGGCCGAGTCCAGGATTTACGGGAAATCGTGGATTTTCGTTTGAGGGCGATTAAACTTCTTTTATTCAGCGTCTCATCAAAAATGAAAACGTTTTTGAAAACTACAAGTCTCATGCGTTGAAGTGGTGAAAAAATAATTTAAAAAATCGTTCGGAAAATGAGTTTACTCCCTGGGTACTTTCTTTGTATACTTTTGACTATACGGGCCGAGTCCGGGGCTTACGGGAAATGGCGGGTTTTCGTTTGCCGGCGATTAAACTTCTTTTATTCAGCGTCTCATCAAAAATGAAAACATTTTTAAAAACTACAAGTCTCATGCGTTGTAGTGGTGAAAAAATAATTTAAATAATCGTTCGGAAAATGAGTTTACTCCCTGGGTACTTTCTTTGTATACTTTTGACTATACGGGCCGAGTCCGGGGTTTACGGGAAATGGCGGGTTTTCGTTTGCCGGCGATTAAACTTCTTTTATTCAGCGTCTCATTAAAAATGAAAACATTTTTAAAAACTATAAGTCTCATGGGCTTTAGTGGTGGAATAATAATTTAAAAAATCGTTCGGGAAATGAGTTCACACCCCGGGTACTTTCTTTGTATACCTTTGACTATACGGGCCGAGTCCGGGATTTACGGGAAATCGCAGGTTTTCGTTTGCCGGCGATTAAACTTCTTTTATTCAGCGTTTCATCAAAAATGAAAACATTTTTGAAAACTACAAGTCTCATGAGTTTTAGTGGTGAAAAAATATTTTAAAAAATCGTTCGGGAAATGAGTTTACTCCCTGGGTACTTTCTTTGTATACTTTTGACTATACGGGCCGAGTCCGGGGTTTACGGAAAATGGCGGGTTTTCGTTTGCCGGCGATTAAACTTCTTTTATTCAGCGTCTCATCAAAAATGAAAACATTTTTGAAAACTACAAGTCTCATGCGTTTTAGTGGTGAAAAGATAATTTAAAAAATCGTTTTGGAAATGAGTTTACTCACAGGGTTCTTTCTTTGTATACATTCAACTATACGGGCCAAGCCCGGGATTTACGGGAAATCGCGGGTTTTCGTTTGCCGGCGATTAAACCACTTTCATTAAGCGTCTCATCAAAAATGAAAACATTTCTGAAAACTACAAGTCTCATGCATTTTAGTGGTGAAAAAATATTTTAAAATATCGTTCGGGAATTGAGTTTACTCACAGGGTACTTTCTTTGTATACTTTTGACTATACGGGCCGAGTCCGGGGTTTACGGGAAATGGCGGGTTTTCGTTTACCGTCGATTAAACTTCTTTTATTCAGCGTCTCATCAAAAATGAAAACATTTTTAAAAACTATAAGTCTCATGGGCTTTAGTGGTGAAATAATAATTTAAAAAATCGTTCGGTAAATGAGTTTACACCCCGGGTACTTTCTTTGAATACCTTTTACTATACGGGCCGAGTCCGGGATTTACGGGAAATCGCAGGTTTTCGTTTGCCGGCGATTAAACTTCTTTTATTCAGCGTTTCATCAAAAATGAAAACAGTTTTGAAAACTACAAGTCTCATGAGTTTTAGTGGTGAAAAGATAATTTAAAAAATCGTTTTGGAAATGAGTTTACTCACAGGGTACTTTCTTTGTATACATTCGACTATACGGGCCAAGCCCGGGATTTACGGAAAATCGCGGGTTTTCGTTTGCCGGCGATTAAACCACTTTCATTAAGCGTCTCATCAAAAATGAAAACATTTCTGAAAACTACAAGTCTCATGCATTTTAGTGGTGAAAAAATAATTTAAAATATCGTTCGGGAATTGAGTTTACTCACAGGGTACTTTCTTTGTATACCTTTGACTATACGGGCCGAGTCCGGGTTTTACGGGAAATCGCAGGTTTTCGTTTGCCGGCGATTAAACTTCTTTTATTCAGCGTTTCATCAAAAATGAAAACATTTTTGAAAACTACAAGTCTCATCAGTTTTAGTGGTGAAAAAATATTTTAAAAAATCGTTCGGAAAATGAGTTTACTCCCTGGGTACTTTCTTTGTATACTTTTGACTATACGGGCTGAGTCCGGGGTTTACGGGAAATGGCGGGTTTTCGTTTGCCGGCGATTAAACTTCTTTTATTCAGCGTCTCATCAAAAATGAAAACGTTTTTGAAAACTACAAGTCTCATGCGTTTTAGTGGTGAAAAGATAATTTAAAAAATCGTTTTGGAAATGAGTTTACTCACAGGGTACTTTCTTTGTATACATTCGACTATACGGGCCAAGCCCGGGATTTACGGGAAATCGCGGGTTTTCGTTTGCCGGCGATTAAACCACTTTTATTCAGCGTCTCATCAAAAATGAAAACGTTTTTGAAAACAACAAGTCTCATGCGTTAAAGTGGTGAAAAAATAATTTAAAAAATCGTTCGGAAAATGAGTTTACTCCCTGGGTACTTTCTTTGTATACTTTCGACTATACGGGCCGAGTCCGGGGTTTACGGGAAATGGCGGATTTTCGTTTGCCGGCGATTAAACTTCTTTTATTCAGCGTCTCATCAAAAATGAAAACATTTTTAAAAACTACAAGTCTCATGCGTTGTAGTGGTGAAAAAATAATTTAAAAAATCGTTCGGAAAATGAGTTTACTCCCTGGGTACTTTCTTTGTATACTTTTGACTATACGGGCCGAGTCCGGGGTTTACGGGAAATGGCGGGTTTTCGTTTGCCGGCGATTAAACCTCTTTCATTAAGCGTCTCCTCAAAAATAAAAACATTTTTGAAAATTACAAGTCTCATGCGTTTTAGTGGTGAAAAAATAATTTAAAAAAAATCGTTCGGAAAATGAGTTTACTCCCTGGGTACTTTCTTTGTATACTTTCGACTATACGGGCCGAGTCCGGGGATTACGGGAAATGGCGGATTTTCGTTTGCCGGCGATTAAACCTCTTTCATTAAGCGTCTCCTCAAAAATAAAAACATTTTTTAAAATTACAAGTCTCATGCGTTTCAGTGGTGGAAAAATAATTTAAAAAATCGTTCGGGAAATGAGTTTACTCCCTGGGTACTTTCTTTGTATATTTTCGACTATACGGGCCGAGTCCGGGATTTACGAGAAATCGCGGATTTTCGTTTCAGGGCGATTAAACTTCTTTTATCCAGCGTCTCATCAAAAATGAAAACTTTTTTGAAAACTACAAGTCTCATGCGATGAAGTGGTGAAAAAATAATTTAAAAAATCGTTCGGGAAATGAGTTTACTCCCTGGGTACTTTCTTTGTATACTTTTGACTATACGGGCCGAGTCCGGGATTTACGGGAAATCGCGGATTTTCGTTTGCCGGCGATTAAACTTCTTTTATTTAGCGTCCCATCAAATATGAAAACATTTTTGAAAACTACAAGTCTCATGCGTTTAGTGGTAAAAAAATAATATAAAAAATCGTTCGGGAAATGAGTTTACTACCTGGGTCCTTTCTTTGTATACTTTTGACTATACGGGCCTAGTCCGGGGTTCACGGGAAATGGCGGGTTATCGTTTGCCGGCGATTAAACTTCTTTTATTCAGCGTCTTATTAAAAATGAAAACATTTTTGAAAACTACAAGTCTCATGCGTTTTAGTGGTGAAAAGATAATTTAAAAAATCGTTTTGGAAATGAGTTTACTCACAGGTTACTTTCTTTGTATACATTCGACTATACGGGCCAAGCCCGGGATTTACGGGAAATCGCGGGTTTTCGTTTGCCGGCGATTAAACCACTTTCATTAAGCGTCTCATCAAAAATGAAAACATTTCTGAAAACTACAAGTCTCATGCATTTTAGTGGTAAAAAAATAATTTAAATTTCGTTCCGGAATTGAGTTTACTCACAGGGTACTTTCTTTGTATACATTCGACTATACGGGCCAAGCCCGGGATTTACGGGAAATCGCGGGTTTTCGTTTGCCGGCGATTAAACTTCTTTCATTAAGGGTCTCATCAAAAATGAAAACATTTTTATAAACTACAAGTCTCATGCGTTTTAGTGGTGAAAAAATAATTGAAAAAATCGTTCGGAAAATGAGTTTACTCCCTGGGTACTTTCTTTGTATACTTCTGACTATACGGGCGGAGTCCGGGGTTTACGGGAAATGGCGGGTTTTCGTTTGCCGGCGATTAAACCTCTTTCATTAAGCGTCTCATCAAAAATGAAAACATTTTTGAAAATTACAAGTCTCATGCGTTTTAGTGGTGAAAAAATAATTTAAAAAAAATCGTTCGGAAAATGAGTTTACTCCCTGGGTACTTTCTTTGTATACTTTCGACTATACGGGCCGAGTCCGGGGATTACGGGAAATGGCGGATTTTCGTTTGCCGGCGATTAAACTTCTTTTATTCAGCGTCTCATCAAAAATGAAAACATTTTTAAAAACTACAAGTCTCATGCGTTGTAGTGGTGAAAAAATAATTTAAAAAATCGTTCGGAAACTGAGTTTACTCCCTGGGTACTTTCTTTGTATACTTTTGACTATACGGGCCGAGTCCGGGGTTTACGGGAAATGGCGGGTTTTCGTTTGCCGGCGATTAAACCTCTTTCATTAAGCGTCTCCTCAAAAATGAAAACATTTTTTAAAATTACAAGTCTCATGCGTTTCAGTGGTGGAAAAATAATTTAAAAAATCGTTCGGGAAATGAGTTTACTCCCTGGGTACTTTCTTTGTATACTTTCGACTATACGGGCCGAGTCCGGGATTTACGGGAAATCGCGGATTTTCGTTTGAGGGCGATTAAACTTCTTTTATTCAGCGTCTCATCAAAAATGAAAACTTTTTTGAAAACTACAAGTCTCATGCGATGAAGTGGTGAAAAAATAATTTAAAAAATCGTTCGGAAATTGAGTTTACTCCCTGGGTACTTTCTTTGTATACTTTCGACTATACGGGCCGAGTCCGGGGTTTACGGGAAATGGCGGGTTTTCGTTTGCCGGCGATTAAACTTCTTTTATTCAGCGTCTCATCAAAAATGAAAACATTTTTGAAAACTACAAGTCTCATGCGTTTAGTGGTAAAAAAATAATATAAAAAATCGTTCGGGAAATGAGTTTACTACCTGGGTCCTTTCTTTGTATACTTTTGACTATACGGGCCAAGCCCGGGATTTACGGGAAATCGCGGGTTTTCGTTTGCCGGCGATTAAACTTCTTTTATTCAGCGTCTCATCAAAAATGAAAACATTTTTGAAAACTACAAGTCTCATGCGTTTAGTGGTAAAAAAATAATATAAAAAATCGTTCGGGAAATGAGTTTACTACCTGGGTCCTTTCTTTGTATACTTTTGACTATACGGGCCAAGCCCGGGATTTACGGAAAATCGCGGGTTTTCGTTTGCCGGCGATTAAACCACTTTCATTAAGCGTCTCATCAAAAATGAAAACATTTCTGAAAACTACAAGTCTCATGCATTTTAGTGGTGAAAAAATAATTTAAAATATCGTTCGGGAATTGAGTTTACTCACAGGGTACTTTCTTTGTATACCTTTGACTATACGGGCCGAGTCCGGGTTTTACGGGAAATCGCAGGTTTTCGTTTGCCGGCGATTAAACTTCTTTTATTCAGCGTTTCATCAAAAATGAAAACATTTTTGAAAACTACAAGTCTCATCAGTTTTAGTGGTGAAAAAATATTTTAAAAAATCGTTCGGAAAATGAGTTTACTCCCTGGGTACTTTCTTTGTATACTTTTGACTATACGGGCTGAGTCCGGGGTTTACGGGAAATGGCGGGTTTTCGTTTGCCGGCGATTAAACTTCTTTTATTCAGCGTCTCATCAAAAATGAAAACGTTTTTGAAAACTACAAGTCTCATGCGTTTTAGTGGTGAAAAGATAATTTAAAAAATCGTTTTGGAAATGAGTTTACTCACAGGGTACTTTCTTTGTATACATTCGACTATACGGGCCAAGCCCGGGATTTACGGGAAATCGCGGGTTTTCGTTTGCCGGCGATTAAACCACTTTTATTCAGCGTCTCATCAAAAATGAAAACGTTTTTGAAAACAACAAGTCTCATGCGTTGAAGTGGTGAAAAAATAATTTAAAAAATCGTTCGGAAAATGAGTTTACTCCCTGGGTACTTTCTTTGTATACTTTCGACTATACGGGCCGAGTCCGGGGTTTACGGGAAATGGCGGATTTTCGTTTGCCGGCGATTAAACTTCTTTTATTCAGCGTCTCATCAAAAATGAAAACATTTTTAAAAACTACAAGTCTCATGCGTTGTAGTGGTGAAAAAATAATTTAAAAAATCGTTCGGAAAATGAGTTTACTCCCTGGGTACTTTCTTTGTATACTTTTGACTATACGGGCCGAGTCCGGGGTTTACGGGAAATGGCGGGTTTTCGTTTGCCGGCGATTAAACCTCTTTCATTAAGCGTCTCCTCAAAAATAAAAACATTTTTTAAAATTACAAGTCTCATGCGTTTCAGTGGTGGAAAAATAATTTAAAAAATCGTTCGGGAAATGAGTTTACTCCCTGGGTACTTTCTTTGTATACTTTTGACTATACGGGCCGAGTCCGGGATTTACGGGAAATCGCGGATTTTCGTTTGCCGGCGATTAAACTTCTTTTATTTAGCGTCCCATCAAATATGAAAACATTTTTGAAAACTACAAGTCTCATGCGTTTAGTGGTAAAAAAATAATATAAAAAATCGTTCGGGAAATGAGTTTACTACCTGGGTCCTTTCTTTGTATACTTTTGACTATACGGGCCTAGTCCGGGGTTCACGGGAAATGGCGGGTTATCATTTGCCGGCGATTAAACTTCTTTTATTCAGCGTCTTATTAAAAATGAAAACATTTTTGAAAACTACAAGTCTCATGCGTTTTAGTGGTGAAAAGATAATTTAAAAAATCGTTTTGGAAATGAGTTTACTCACAGGTTACTTTCTTTGTATACATTCGACTATACGGGCCAAGCCCGGGATTTACGGGAAATCGCGGGTTTTCGTTTGCCGGCGATTAAACCACTTTCATTAAGCGTCTCATCAAAAATGAAAACATTTCTGAAAACTACAAGTCTCATGCATTTTAGTTGTGAAAAAATAATTTAAATTTCGTTCCGGAATTGAGTTTACTCACAGGGTACTTTCTTTGTATACATTCGACTATACGGGCCAAGCCCGGGATTTACGGGAAATCGCGGGTTTTCGTTTGCCGGCGATTAAACTTCTTTCATTAAGGGTCTCATCAAAAATGAAAACATTTTTATAAACTACAAGTCTCATGCGTTTTAGTGGTGAAAAAATAATTGAAAAAATCGTTCGGAAAATGAGTTTACTCCCTGGGTACTTTCTTTGTATACTTCTGACTATACGGGCGGAGTCCGGGGTTTATGGGAAATGGCGGGTTTTCGTTTGCCGGCGATTAAACCTCTTTCATTAGGAGTCTCATCAAAAATGAAAACATTTTTGAAAATTACAAGTCTCATGCGTTTTAGTGGTGAAAAAATAATTTAAAAAATCGTTCGGAAAATGAGTTTACTCCCTGGGTACTTTCTTTGTATACTTTCGACTATACGGGCCGAGTCCGGGGTTTACGGGAAATGGCGGATTTTCGTTTGCCGGCGATTAAACTTCTTTTATTCAGCGTCTCATCAAAAATGAAAACATTTTTAAAAACTACAAGTCTCATGCGTTGTAGTGGTGAAAAAATAATTTAAAAAATCGTTCGGAAAATGAGTTTACTCCCTGGGTACTTTCTTTGTATACTTTTGACTATACGGGCCGAGTCCGGGGTTTACGGGAAATGGCGGGTTTTCGTTTGCCGGCGATTAAACCTCTTTCAATAAGCGTCTCCTCAAAAATGAAAACATTTTTTAAAATTACAAGTCTCATGCGTTTCAGTGGTGGAAAAATAATTTAAAAAATCGTTCGGGAAATGAGTTTACTTTCTGGGTACTTTCTTTGTATACTTTCGACTATACGGGCCGAGTCCGGGATTTACGGGAAATCGCGGATTTTCGTTTGAGGGCGATTAAACTTCTTTTATTCAGCGTCTCATCAAAAATGAAAACTTTTTTGAAAACTACAAGTCTCATGCGATGAAGTGGTGAAAAAATAATTTAAAAATTCGTTCGGAAAATGAGTTTACTCCCTGGGTACTTTCTTTGTATACTTTCGACTATACGGACCGAGTCCGGGGTTTACGGGAAATGGCGGGTTTTCGTTTGCCGGCGATTAAACTTCTTTTATTCAGCGTCTCATCAAAAATGAAAACATTTTTAAAAACTACAAGTCTCATGCGTTGTAGTGGGGAAAAAATAATTTAAAAAATCGTTCGGAAAATGAGTTTACTCCCTGGGTACTTTCTTTGTATACTTTTGACTATACGGGCCGAGTCCGGGGTTTACGGGAAATGGCGGGTTTTCGTTTGCCGGCGATTAAACCTCTTTCATTAAGCGTCTCATCAAAAATGAAAACATTTTTGAAAATTACAAGTCTCATGCGTTTTAGTGGTGAAAAAATAATTTAAAAAATCGTTCGGGAAATGAGTTTACTCCCTGGGTACTTTCTTTGTATACTTTTGACTATACGGGCCGAGTCCGGGATTTACGGGAAATCGCGGATTTTCGTTTGCCGGCGATTAAACTTCTTTTATTTAGCGTCCCATCAAATATGAAAACATTTTTGAAAACTACAAGTCTCATGCGTTTAGTGGTAAAAAAATAATATAAAAAATCGTTCGGAAAATGAGTTTACTACCTGGGTCCTTTCTTTGTATACTTTTGACTATACGGGCCTAGTCCGGGGTTCACGGGAAATGGCGGGTTTTCGTTTGCCGGCGATTAAACTTCTTTTATTCAGCGTCTTATCAAAAATGAAAACATTTTTGAAAACTACAAGTCTCATGCGTTTTAGTGGTGAAAAGATAATTTAAAAAATCGTTTTGGAAATGAGTTTACTCACAGGTTACTTTCTTTGTATACATTCGACTATACGGGCCAAGCCCGGGATTTACGGGAAATCGCGGGTTTTCGTTTGCCGGCGATTAAACCACTTTCATTAAGCGTCTCATCAAAAATGAAAACATTTCTGAAAACTACAAGTCTCATGCATTTTAGTGGTGCAAAAATAATTTAAATTTCGTTCCGGAATTGAGTTTACTCACAGGGCACTTTCTTTGTATACATTCGACTATACGGGCCAAGCCCGGGATTTACGGGAAATCGCGGGTTTTCGTTTGCCGGCGATTAAACTTCTTTCATTAAGGGTCTCATCAAAAATGAAAACATTTTTATAAACTACAAGTCTCATGCGTTTTAGTGGTGAAAAAAAAAATTAAAAAATCTTTCGGGAAATGAGTTTACTCCCTGGGTACTTTCTTTGTATACATTCGACTATACGGGCCAAGCCCGGGATTTACGGGAAATCGCGGGTTTTCGTTTGCCGGCGATTAAACTTCTTTTATTCAGCGTCTTATCAAAAATGAAAACATTTTTGAAAACTACAAGTTTCATGCGTTTTAGTGGTGAAAAGATAATTTAAAAAATCGTTTTGGAAATGAGTTTACCCACAGGGTACTTTCTTTGTATACATTCGACTATACGGGCCAAGCCCGGGATTTACGGGAAATCGCGGGTTTTCGTTTGCCGGCGATTAAACTTCTTTCATTAAGCGTCTCATCAAAAATGAAAACATTTTTATAAACTACAAGTCTCATGCGTTTTAGTGGTGAAAAAAAAAATTAAAAAATCTTTCGGGAAATGAGTTTACTCCCTGGGTACTTTCTTTGTATACATTCGACTATACGGGCCAAGCCCGGGATTTACGGGAAATCGCGGGATTTCGTTTGCCGGCGATTAAACCACTTTCATTAAGCGTCTCATCAAAAATGAAAAATATTTTGAAAACTGCAAGTCTCATGCGTTTCAGTGGTGGAAAAATAATTTAAAAAATCGTTCGGAAAATGAGTTTACTCCCTGGGTACTTTCTTTGTATACTTTCGACTATACGGCCCGAGTCCGGGGTTTACGGGAAATGGCGGGTTTTCGTTTGGCGGCAATTAAACTTCTTTTATTCAGCGTCTCATCAAAAATGAAAACATTTTTAAAAACTACAAGTCTCATGCGTTTTAGTGGTGAAAAAATAATATAAAAAATCGTTCGGAAAATGAGTTTACTCCCTGGGTACTTTCTTTGTATACTTTTGACTATACGGCCCGAGTCCGGGGTTTACGGGAAATGGCGGGTTTTCGTTTGCCGGCGATTAAACTTCTTTTATTCAGCGTCTCATCAAAAATGAAAACATTTTTAAAAACTACAAGTCTCATGCGTTTTAGTGGTGAAAAAATAATATAAAAAATCGTTCGGAAAATGAGTTTACTCCCTGGGTACTTTCTCTGTATACTTTTGACTATACGGCACGATTCCGGGGTTTACGGGAAATGGCGGGTTTTCGTTTGCCGGTGATTAAACTTCTTTTATTCAGCGTCTCATCAAAAATGAAAACATTTTTAAAAACTACAAGTCTCATGCGTTTTAGTGGTGAAAAAGTAATATAAAAAATCGTTCGGAAAATGAGTTTACTCCCTGGGTACTTTCTTTGTATACTTTTGACTATACGGCACGATTCCGGGGTTTACGGGAAATGGCGGGTTTTCGTTTGCCGGCGATTAAACTTCTTTTATTCAGCGTCTTATCAAAAATGAAAACATTTTTGAAAACTACAAGTCTCATGCGTTTTAGTGGTGAAAAGATAATTTAAAAAATCGTTTTGGAAATGAGTTTACTCACAGGTTACTTTCTTTGTATACATTCGACTATACGGGCCAAGCCCGGGATTTACGGGAAATCGCGGGTTTTCGTTTGCCGGCGATTAAACCACTTTCATTAAGCGTCTCATCAAAAATGAAAACATTTCTGAAAACTACAAGTCTCATGCATTTTAGTGGTGAAAAAATAATTTAAATTTCGTTCCGGAATTGAGTTTACTCACAGGGCACTTTCTTTGTATACATTCGACTATACGGGCCAAGCCCGGGATTTACGGGAAATCGCGGGTTTTCGTTTGCCGGCGATTAAACTTCTTTCATTAAGGGTCTCATCAAAAATGAAAACATTTTTATAAACTACAAGTCTCATGCGTTTTAGTGGTGAAAAAAAAAATTAAAAAATCTTTCGGGAAATGAGTTTACTCCCTGGGTACTTTCTTTGTATACATTCGACTATACGGGCCAAGCCCGGGATTTACGGGAAATCGCGGGTTTTCGTTTGCCGGCGATTAAACTTCTTTTATTCAGCGTCTTATCAAAAATGAAAACATTTTTGAAAACTACAAGTTTCATGCGTTTTAGTGGTGAAAAGATAATTTAAAAAATCGTTTTGGAAATGAGTTTACCCACAGGGTACTTTCTTTGTATACATTCGACTATACGGGCCAAGCCCGGGATTTACGGGAAATCGCGGGTTTTCGTTTGCCGGCGATTAAACTTCTTTCATTAAGCGTCTCATCAAAAATGAAAACATTTTTATAAACTACAAGTCTCATGCGTTTTAGTGGTGAAAAAAAAAATTAAAAAATCTTTCGGGAAATGAGTTTACTCCCTGGGTACTTTCTTTGTATACATTCGACTATACGGGCCAAGCCCGGGATTTACGGGAAATCGCGGGATTTCGTTTGCCGGCGATTAAACCACTTTCATTAAGCGTCTCATCAAAAATGAAAAATATTTTGAAAACTGCAAGTCTCATGCGTTTCAGTGGTGGAAAAATAATTTAAAAAATCGTTCGGAAAATGAGTTTACTCCCTGGGTACTTTCTTTGTATACTTTCGACTATACGGCCCGAGTCCGGGGTTTACGGGAAATGGCGGGTTTTCGTTTGGCGGCAATTAAACTTCTTTTATTCAGCGTCTCATCAAAAATGAAAACATTTTTAAAAACTACAAGTCTCATGCGTTTTAGTGGTGAAAAAATAATATAAAAAATCGTTCGGAAAATGAGTTTACTCCCTGGGTACTTTCTTTGTATACTTTTGACTATACGGCCCGAGTCCGGGGTTTACGGGAAATGGCGGGTTTTCGTTTGCCGGCGATTAAACTTCTTTTATTCAGCGTCTCATCAAAAATGAAAACATTTTTAAAAACTACAAGTCTCATGCGTTTTAGTGGTGAAAAAATAATATAAAAAATCGTTCGGAAAATGAGTTTACTCCCTGGGTACTTTCTTTGTATACTTTTGACTATACGGCACGATTCCGGGGTTTACGGGAAATGGCGGGTTTTCGTTTGCCGGTGATTAAACTTCTTTTATTCAGCGTCTCATCAAAAATGAAAACATTTTTAAAAACTACAAGTCTCATGCGTTTTAGTGGTGAAAAAATAATATAAAAAATCGTTCGGAAAATGAGTTTACTCCCTGGGTACTTTCTTTGTATACTTTTGACTATACGGCACGATTCCGGGGTTTACGGGAAATGGCGGGTTTTCGTTTGCCGGCGATTAAACTTCTTTTATTCAGCGTCTCATCAAAAATGAAAACATTTTTAAAAACTACAAGTCTCATGCGTTTTAGTGGTGAAAAAATAATTTAAAAAATCGTTCGGGAAATGAGTTTACTCCCTGGGTGCTTTCTTTGTATACTTTTGACTATACCGGCCGAGTCCGGCATTTACGGGAAATCGCGGGTTTTCGTTTGCCGGCGATTAAACTTCTTTTATTCAGCGTCTTATCAAAAATGAAAACATTTTTGAAAACTACAAGTCTCATGCGTTTTAGTGGTGAAAAGATAATTTAAAAATCGTTTTGGAAATGAGTTTACTCACAGGGTACTTTCTTTGTATACATTCGACTATACGGGCCAAGCCCGGGATTTACGGGAAATCGCGGGTTTTCGTTTGCCGGCGATTAAACTTCTTTCATTAAGCGTCTCATCAAAAATGAAAACATTTTTATAAACTACAAGTCTCATGCGTTTTAGTGGTGAAAAAATAATTTAAAATATCGTTCGGGAATTGAGTTTACTCACAGGGTACTTTCTTTGTATACATTCGACTATACGGGCCAAGTCCCGGGATTTACGGGAAATCGCAGGTTTTCGTTTGCCGGCGATTCAACTTCTTTCATTAAGCGTCTCATCAAAAATGAAAACATTTTTATAAACTACAAGTCTCATGCGTTTTAGTGGTAAAAAAAAAAATTAAAAAATCTTTCGAGAAATGAGTTTACTCCCTGGGTACTTTCTTTGTATACATTCGACTATACGGGCCAAGCCCGGGATTTACGGGAAATCGCGGGTTTTCGTTTGCCGGCGATTAAACTTCTTTTATTCAGCGTCTTATCAAAAATGAAAACATTTTTGAAAACTACAAGTCTCATGCGTTTTAGTGGTGAAAAGATAATTTAAAAAATCGTTTTGGAAATGAGTTTACTCACAGGGTACTTTCTTTGTATACATTCGACTATACGGGCCAAGCCCGGGATTTACGGGAAATCGCGGGATTTCGTTTGCCGGCGATTAAACCTCTTTCATCAAGCGTCTCATCAAAAATGAAACTTTTTTTGAAAACTACAAGTCTCATGCGTTTCAGTGGTGGAAAAATAATTTAAAAAATCGTTCGGGAAATGAGTTTACTCCCTGGGTACTTTCTTTGTATACTTTCGACTATACGGGCCGAGTCCGGGATTTACGGGAAATCGCGCATTTTCGTTTGAGGGCGATTAAACTTCTTTTATTCAGCGTCTCATCAAAAATGAAAACGTTTTTGAAAACTACAAGTCTCATGCGTTGAAGTGGTGAAAAAATAATTTAAAAAATCCTTCGGAAAATGAGTTCACTCCCTGGGTACTTTCTTTGTATACTTTTGACTATACGGGCCGAGTCCGGGGTTTACGGGAAATGACGGGTTTTCGTTTGCCGGCGATTAAACTTCTTTTATTCAGCGTCTCATCAAAAATGAAAACATTTTTAAAAACTACAAGTCTCATGCGTTGTAGTGGTGAAAAAATAATTTAAAAAATCGTTCGGAAAATGAGTTTACTCCCTGGGTACTTTTTTTGTATACTTTTGACTATACGGGCCGAGTCCGGGGTTTACGGGAAATGGCGGGTTTTCGTTTGCCGGCGATTAAACTTCTTTTATTCAGCGTCTCATCAAAAATGAAAACATTTTTAAAAACTATAAGTCTCATGGGTTTTAGTGGTGAAATAATAATTTAAAAAATCGTTCGGGAAATGAGTTTACACCCCGGTTACTTTCTTTGTATACCTTTGACTATACGGGCCGAGTCCGGGATTTACAGGAAATCGCAGGTTTTCGTTTGCCGGCGATTAAACTTCTTTTATTCAGCGTTTCATCAAAAATGAAAACATTTTTGAAAACTACAAGTCTCATCAGTTTTAGTGGTGAAAAAATATTTTAAAAAATCGTTCGGGAAATGAGTTTACTCCCTGGGTACTTTCTTTGTATACTTTTGACTATACGGGCCGAGTCCGGGGTTTACAAGAAATGGCGGGTTTTCGTTTGCCGGCGATTAAACTTCTTTTATTCAGCGTCTCATCAAAAATGAAAACATTTTTGCAAACTACAAGTCTCATGCGTTTTAGTGGTGAAAAGATAATTTAAAAAATCGTTTTGGAAATGAGTTTACTCACAGGGTACTTTCTTTGTATACATTCGACTATACGGGCCAAGCCCGGGATTTACGGGAAATCGCGGGTTTTCGTTTGCCGGCGATTAAACCACTTTCATTAAGCGTCTCATCAAAAATGAAAACATTTCTGAAAACTACAAGTCTCATGCATTTTAGTGGTGAAAAAATAATTTAAAATATCGTTCGGGAATTGAGTTGACTCACAGGGTACTTTCTTTGTATATATTCGACTATACGGGCCAAGCCCTGGATTTACGGGAAATCGCGGGTTTTCGTTTGCCGGCGATTAAACTTCTTTCATTAAGCGTCTCATTAAAAATGAAATTTTTTTTGAAAACTACAAGTCTCATGCGTTTCAGTGGTGGAAAAATAATTTAAAAAATCGTTCGGGAAATGAGTTTACTCCCTGGGTACTTTCTTTGTATACTTTCGACTATACGGGCCGAGTCCGGGATTTACGGGAAATCGCGCATTTTCGTTTGAGGGCGATTAAACTTCTTTTATTCAGCGTCTCATCAAAAATGAAAACGTTTTTGAAAACTACAAGTCTCATGCGTTGAAGTGGTAAAAAAAAAAATTAAAAAATCTTTCGAGAAATGAGTTTACTCCCTGGGTACTTTCTTTGTATACATTCGACTATACGGGCCAAGCCCGGGATTTACGGGAAATCGCGGGTTTTCGTTTGCCGGCGATTAAACTTCTTTTATTCAGCGTCTTATCAAAAATGAAAACATTTTTGAAAACTACAAGTCTCATGCGTTTTAGTGGTGAAAAGATAATTTAAAAAATCGTTTTGGAAATGAGTTTACTCACAGGGTACTTTCTTTGTATACATTCGACTATACGGGCCAAGCCCGGGATTTACGGGAAATCGCGGGATTTCGTTTGCCGGCGATTAAACCTCTTTCATCAAGCGTCTCATCAAAAATGAAACTTTTTTTGAAAACTACAAGTCTCATGCGTTTCAGTGGTGGAAAAATAATTTAAAAAATCGTTCGGGAAATGAGTTTACTCCCTGGGTACTTTCTTTGTATACTTTCGACTATACGGGCCGAGTCCGGGATTTACGGGAAATCGCGCATTTTCGTTTGAGGGCGATTAAACTTCTTTTATTCAGCGTCTCATCAAAAATGAAAACGTTTTTGAAAACTACAAGTCTCATGCGTTGAAGTGGTGAAAAAATAATTTAAAAAATCCTTCGGAAAATGAGTTCACTCCCTGGGTACTTTCTTTGTATACTTTTGACTATACGGGCCGAGTCCGGGGTTTACGGGAAATGACGGGTTTTCGTTTGCCGGCGATTAAACTTCTTTTATTCAGCGTCTCATCAAAAATGAAAACATTTTTAAAAACTACAAGTCTCATGCGTTGTAGTGGTGAAAAAATAATTTAAAAAATCGTTCGGAAAATGAGTTTACTCCCTGGGTACTTTCTTTGTATACTTTTGACTATACGGGCCGAGTCCGGGGTTTACGGGAAATGGCGGGTTTTCGTTTGCCGGCGATTAAACTTCTTTTATGCAGCGTCTCATCAAAAATGAAAACATTTTTGAAAACTACAAATCTCATGCGTTTTAGTGGTGAAAAGATAATTTAAAAAATCGTTTTGGAAATGAGTTTACTCACAGGGTACTTTCTTTGTATACATTCGACTATACGGGCCAAGCCCGGGATTTACGGGAAATCGCGGGTTTTCGTTTGCCGGCGATTAAACCACTTTCATTAATCGTCTCATCAAAAATGAAAACATTTTTGAAAACTACAAGTCTCATCAGTTTTAGTGGTGAAAAAATAATTTTAAAAAATCGTTCGGGAAATGAGTTGACTCACAGGGTACTTTCTTTGTATACATTCGACTATACGGGCCGAGTCCGGGGTTTACAAGAAATGGCGGGTTTTCGTTTGCCGGCGATTAAACTTCTTTTATTCAGCGTCTCATCAAAAATGAAAACATTTTTGCAAACTACAAGTCTCATGCGTTTTAGTGGTGAAAAGATAATTTAAAAAATCGTTTTGGAAATGAGTTTACTCACAGGGTACTTTCTTTGTATACATTCGACTATACGGGCCAAGCCCGGGATTTACGGGAAATCGCGGGTTTTCGTTTGCCGGCGATTAAACCACTTTCATTAAGCGTCTCATCAAAAATGAAAACATTTCTGAAAACTACAAGTCTCATGCATTTTAGTGGTGAAAAAATAATTTAAAATATCGTTCGGGAATTGAGTTGACTCACAGGGTACTTTCTTTGTATATATTCGACTATACGGGCCAAGCCCTGGATTTACGGGAAATCGCGGGTTTTCGTTTGCCGGCGATTAAACTTCTTTCATTAAGCGTCTCATTAAAAATGAAATTTTTTTTGAAAACTACAAGTCTCATGCGTTTCAGTGGTGGAAAAATAATTTAAAAAATCGTTCGGGAAATGAGTTTACTCCCTGGGTACTTTCTTTGTATACTTTCGACTATACGGGCCGAGTCCGGGATTTACGGGAAATCGCGCATTTTCGTTTGAGGGCGATTAAACTTCTTTTATTCAGCGTCTCATCAAAAATGAAAACGTTTTTGAAAACTACAAGTCTCATGCGTTGAAGTGGTGAAAAAATAATTTAAAAAATCCTTCGGAAAATGAGTTCACTCCCTGGGTACTTTCTTTGTATACTTTTGACTATACGGGCCGAGTCCGGGGTTTACGGGAAATGACGGGTTTTCGTTTGCCGGCGATTAAACTTCTTTTATTCAGCGTCTCATCAAAAATTAAAACATTTTTAAAAACTACAAGTCTCATGCGTTGTAGTGGTGAAAAAATAATTTAAAAAATCCTTCGGAAAATGAGTTCACTCCCTGGGTACTTTCTTTGTATACTTTTGACTATACGGGCCGAGTCCGGGGTTTACGGGAAATGACGGGTTTTCGTTTGCCGGCGATTAAACTTCTTTTATTCAGTGTCTCATCAAAAATGAAAACATTTTTAAAAACTACAAGTCTCATGCGTTGTAGTGGTGAAAAAATAATTTAAAAAATCGTTCGGAAAATGAGTTTACTCCCTGGGTACTTTCTTTGTATACTTTTGACTATACGGGCCGAGTCCGGGGTTTACGGGAAATGGCGGGTTTTCGTTTGCCGGCGATTAAACTTCTTTTATTCAGCGTGTCATCAAAAATGAAAACATTTTTAAAAACTATAAGTCTCATGGGTTTTAGTGGTGAAATAATAATTTAAAAAATCGTTCGGGAAATGAGTTTACACCCCGGGTACTTTCTTTGTATACCTTTGACTATACGGGCCGAGTCCGGGATTTACGGGAAATCGCAGGTTTTCGTTTGCCGGCGATTAAACTTCTTTTATTCAGCGTTTCATCAAAAATGAAAACATTTTTGAAAACTACAAGTCTCATCAGTTTTAGTGGTGAAAAAATATTTTAAAAAATCGTTCGGGAAATGAGTTTACTCCCTGGGTACTTTCTTTGTATACTTTTGACTATACGGGCCGAGTCCGGGGTTTACGGGAAATGGCGGGTTTTCGTTTGCCGGCGATTAAACTTCTTTTATGCAGCGTCTCATCAAAAATGAAAACATTTTTGAAAACTACAAATCTCATGCGTTTTAGTGGTGAAAAGATAATTTAAAAAATCGTTTTGGAAATGAGTTTACTCACAGGGTACTTTCTTTGTATACATTCGACTATACGGGCCAAGCCCGGGATTTACGGGAAATCGCGGGTTTTCGTTTGCCGGCGATTAAACCACTTTCATTAATCGTCTCATCAAAAATGAAAACATTTCTGAAAACTACAAGTCTCATGCATTTTAGTGGTGAAAAAATAATTTCAAATATCGTTCGGGAATTGAGTTGACTCACAGGGTACTTTCTTTGTATACATTCGACTATACGGGCCAAGCCCGGGATTTACGGGAAATCGCGGGTTTTTGTTTGCCGGCGATTAAACTTCTTTCATTAAGCGTCTCATCAAGAATGAAAATTTTTTTGAAAACTACAAGTCTCATGCGTTTCAGTGGTGGAAAAATAATTTTAAAAATCGTTCGGGAAATGAGTTTACTCCCTGGGTACTTTCTTTGTATACTTTCGACTATACGGGCCGAGTCGGGGATTTACGGGAAATCGTGCATTTTCGTTTGAGGGCGATTAAACTTCTTTTATTCAGCGTCTCATCAAAAATGAAAACGTTTTTGAAAACTACAAGTCTCATGCGTTGAAGTGGTGAAAAAATAATTTAAAAAATCCTTCGGAAAATGAGTTCACTCCCTGGGTACTTTCTTTGTATACTTTTGACTATACGGCCCGAGTCCGGGGTTTACGGGAAATGGCGGGATTTCGTTTGCCGGCGATTAAACTTCTTTTATTCAGCGTCTCATCAAAAATGAAAACATTTTTAAAAACTATAAGTCTCATGGGTTTTAGTGGTGAAATAATAATTTAAAAAATCGTTCGGGAAATGAGTTTACACCCCGGGTACTTTCTTTGTATACCTTTGACTATACGGGCCGAGTCCGGGATTTACGGGAAATCGCATGTTTTCGTTTGCCGGCGATTAAACTTCTTTTATTCAGCGTTTCATCAAAAATGAAAACATTTTTGAAAACTACAAGTCTCATGCGTTGTAGTGGTGAAAAAATAATTTAAAAAATCGTTCGGAAAATGAGTTTACTCCCTGGGTACTTTCTTTGTATACTTTTGACTATACGGGCCGAGTCCGGGGTTTACGGGAAATGGCGGGTTTTCGTTTGCCGGCGATTAAACTTCTTTTATTCAGCGTCTCATCAAAAATGAAAACATTTTTAAAAACTATAAGTCTCATGGGTTTTAGTGGTGAAATAATAATTTAAAAAATCGTTCGGGAAATGAGTTTACACCGCGGGTACTTTCTTTGTATACCTTTGACTATACGGGCCGAGTCCGGGATTTACGGGAAATTGCAGGTTTTCGTTTGCCGGCGATTAAACTTCTTTTATTCAGCGTTTCATCAAAAATGAAAACATTTTTGAAAACTACAAGTCTCATCAGTTTTAGTGGTGAAAAAATATTTTAAAAAATCGTTCGGGAAATGAGTTTACTCCCTGGGTACTTTCTTTGTATACTTTTGACTATACGGGCCGAGTCCGGGGTTTACGGGAAATGGCGGGTTTTCGTTTGCCGGCGATTAAACTTCTTTTATGCAGCGTCTCATCAAAAATGAAAACATTTTTGAAAACTACAAGTCTCATGCGTTTTAGTGGTGAAAAGATAATTTAAAAAATTGTTTTGGAAATGAGTTTACTCACAGGGTACTTTCTTTGTATACATTCGACTATACGGGCCAAGCCCGGGATTTACGGGAAATCGCGGGTTTTCGTTTGCCGGCGATTAAACCACTTTCATTAAGCGTCTCATCAAAAATGAAAACATTTCTGAAAACTACAAGTCTCATGCATTTTAGTGGTGAAAAAATAATTTAAAATATCGTTCGGGAATTGAGTTGATTCACAGGGTACTTTCTTTGTATACATTCGACTATACGGGCCAAGCCCGGGATTTACGGGAAATCGCGGGTTTTCGTTTGCCGGCGATTAAACTTCTTTCATTAAGCGTCTCATCAAGAATGAAAATTTTTTTGAAAACTACAAGTCTCATGCGTTTCAGTGGTGGAAAAATAATTTTAAAAATCGTTCGGGAAATGAGTTTACTCCCTGGGTACTTTCTTTGTATACTTTCGACTATGCGGGCCGAGTCCGGGATTTACGGGAAATCGCGCATTTTCGTTTGAGGGCGATTAAACTTCTTTTATTCAGCGTCTCATCAAAAATGAAAACGTTTTTGAAAACTACAAGTCTCATGCGTTGAAGTGGTGAAAAAATAATTTAAAAAATCCTTCGGAAAATGAGTTCACTCCCTGGGTACTTTCTTTGTATACTTTTGACTATACGGGCCGAGTCCGGGGTTTACGGGAAATGACGGGTTTTCGTTTGCCGGCGATTAAACTTCTTTTATTCAGCGTCTCATCAAAAATGAAAACATTTTTAAAAACTACAAGTCTCATGCGTTGTAGTGGTGAAAAAATAATTTAAAAAATCGTTCGGAAAATGAGTTTACTCCCTGGGTACTTTCTTTGTATACTTTTGACTATACGGGCCGAGTCCGGGGTTTACGGGAAATGGCGGGATTTCGTTTGCCGGCGATTAAACTTCTTTTATTCAGCGTCTCATCAAAAATGAAAACATTTTTAAAAACTATAAGTCTCATGGGTTTTAGTGGTGAAATAATAATTTAAAAAATCGTTCGGGAAATGAGTTTACACCCCGGGTACTTTCTTTGTATACCTTTGACTATACGGGCCGAGTCCGGGATTTACGGGAAATCGCAGGTTTTCGTTTGCCGGCGATTAAACTTCTTTTATTCAGCGTTTCATCAAAAATGAAAACATTTTTGAAAACTACAAGTCTCATCAGTTTTAGTGGTGAAAAAATATTTTAAAAAATCGTTCGGGAAATGAGTTTACTCCCTGGGTACTTTCTTTGTATACTTTTGACTATACGGGCCGAGTCCGGGGTTTACGGGAAATGGCGGGTTTTCGTTTGCCGGCGATTAAACTTCTTTTATGCAGCGTCTCATCAAAAATGAAAACATTTTTGAAAACTACAAGTCTCATGCGTTTTAGTGGTGAAAAGATAATTTAAAAAATCGTTTTGGAAATGAGTTTACTCACAGGGTACTTTCTTTGTATACATTCGACTATACGGGCCAAGCCCGGGATTTACGGGAAATCGCGGGTTTTCGTTTGCCGGCGATTAAACCACTCTCATTAAGCGTCTCATCAAAAATGAAAACATTTCTGAAAACTACAAGTCTCATGCATTTTAGTGGTGAAAAAATAATTTAAAATGTCGTTCGGGAATTGAGTTGACTCACAGGGTACTTTCTTTGTATACATTCGACTATACGGGCCAAGCCCGGGATTTACGGGAAATCGCGGGTTTTCGTTTGCCGGCGATTAAACTTCTTTCATTAAGCGTCTCATCAAAAATGAAAACATTTTTATAAACTGCAAGTCTCATGCGTTTTAGTAGTGAAGAAAAAAATTAAAAAATCTTTCGGGGAATGAGTTTACTCCCAGGGTACTTTCTTTGTATACATTCGACTATACGGGCCAAGCCCAGGATTTACGGGAAATCGCGGGATTTCGTTTGCCGGCGATTAAACCTCTTTCATTAAGCGTCTCATCAAAAATGAAAAATTTTTTGAAAACTACAAGTCTCATGCGTTTCAGTGGTGGAAAAATAATTTAAAAATCGTTCGGGAAATGAGTTTACTCACTGGGTACTTTCTTTGTATACTTTGGACTATACGGGCCGAGTCCAGGATTTACGGGAAATCGCAGATTTTCGTTTGAGGGCGATAAAACTTCTTTTATTCAGCGTCTCATCAAAAATGAAAACGTTTTTGAAAACTACAAGTCTCATGCGTTAAAGTGGTGAAAAAATAATTTAAAAAATCGTTCGGAAAATGAGTTTACTCCCTGGGTACTTTCTTTGTATACTTTTGACTATACGGGCCGAGTCCTGGGTTTACGGGAAATGGCGGGTTTTTGTTTGCCGGCGATTAAACTTCTTTTATTCAGCGTCTCATCAAAAATTAAAACATTTTTGAAAACTACAAGTCTCATGCGTTTTAGTGGTGAAAAGATATTTTAAAAAATCGTTTTGGAAATGAGTTTACTCACAGGGTACTTTCATTGTATACTTTGGACTATACGGGCCGAGTCCAGGATTTACAGGAAATCGCGGATTTTCGTTTGAGGGCGATAAAACTTCTTTTATTCAGCGTCTCATCAAAAATGAAAACGTTTTTGAAAACTACAAGTCTCATGCGTTGAAGTGGTGAAAAAATAATTTAAAAAATCGTTCGGAAAATGTGTTTACTCCCTGGGTACTTTCTTTGTATACTTTTGACTATACGGGCCGAGTCCGGGGTTTACGGGAAATGGCGGGTTTTCGTTTGCCGGCGATTAAACTTCTTTTATTCAGCGTCTCATCAAAAATGAAAACATTTTTGAAAACTACAAGTCTCATGGGTTTTAGTGGTGAAATAATAATTTAAAAAATCGTTCGGGAAATGAGTTTACACCCCGGGTACTTTCTTTGTATACCTTTGACTATACGGGCCGAGTCCGGAATTTACGGGAAATCGCAGGTTTTCGTTTGCCGGCGATTAAACTTCTTTTATTCAGCGTTTCATCAAAAATGAAAACAGTTTTGAAAACTACATGTCTCATCAGTTTTAGTGGTGAAAAAATATTTTAAAAAATCGTTCGGGAAATGAGTTTATTCCCTGGGTACTTTCTTTGTATACTTTTGACTATACGGGCCGAGTCCGGGGTTTACGGGAAATGGCGGGTTTTCGTTTGCCGGCGATTAAACTTCTTTTATTCAGCGTCTCATCAAAAATGAAAACATTTTTGAAAACTACAAGTCTCATGGGTTTTAGTGGTGAAATAATAATTTAAAAAATCGTTCGGGAAATGAGTTTACACCCCGGGTACTTTCTTTGTATACCTTTGACTATACGGGCCGAGTCCGGAATTTACGGGAAATCGCGGGTTTTCGTTTGCCGGCGATTAAACCACTTTCATTAAGCGTCTCATCAAAAATGAAAACATTTCTGAAAACTACAAGTCTCATGCATTTTAGTGGTGAAAAAATAATTAAAAATATCGTTCGGGAATTGAGTTGACTCACAGGGTACTTTCTTTGTATACATTCGACTATACGGGCCAAGCCAGGGATTTACGGGAAATCGCGGGTTTTCGTTTGCCGGCGATTAAACTTCTTTCATTAAGCGTCTCATCAAGAATGAAAATTTTTTTGAAAACTACAAGTCTCATGCGTTTCAGTGGTGGAAAAATAATTTTAAAAATCGTTCGGGAAATGAGTTTACTCCCTGGGTACTTTCTTTGTATACTTTCGACTATACGGGCCGAGTCCGGGATTTACGGGAAATCGCGCATTTTCGTTTGAGGGCGATTAAACTTCTTTTATTCAGCGTCTCATCAAAAATGAAAACGTTTTTGAAAACTACAAGTCTCATGCGTTGAAGTGGTGAAAAAATAATTTAAGAAATCCTTCGGAAAATGAGTTCACTCCCTGGGTACTTTCTTTGTATACTTTTGACTATACGGGCCGAGTCCGGGGTTTACGGGAAATGACGGGTTTTCGTTTGCCGGCGATTAAACTTCTTTTATTCAGCGTCTCATCAAAAATGAAAACATTTTTAAAAACTACAAGTCTCATGCGTTGTAGTGGTGAAAAAATAATTTAAAAAATCGTTCGGAAAATGAGTTTACTCCCTGGGTACTTTCTTTGTATACTTTTGACTATACGGGCCGAGTCCGGGGTTTACGGGAAATGGCGGGTTTTCGTTTGCCGGCGATTAAACTTCTTTTATTCAGCGTCTCATCAAAAATGAAAACATTTTTAAAAACTATAAGTCTCATGGGTTTTAGTGGTGAAATAATAATTTAAAAAATCGTTCGGGAAATGAGTTTACACCCCGGGTACTTTCTTTGTATACCTTTGACTATACGGGCCGAGTACGAGATTTACGGGAAATCGCAGGTTTTCGTTTGCCGGCGATTAAACTTCTTTTATTCAGCGTTTCATTAAAAATGAAAACATTTTTGAAAACTACAAGTCTCATCAGTTTTAGTGGTGAAAAAATATTTTAAAAAATCGTTCGGGAAATGAGTTTACTCCCTGGGTACTTTCTTTGTATACTTTTGACTATACGGGCCGAGTCCGGGGTTTACGGGAAATGGCGGGTTTTCGTTTGCCGGAGATTAAAGTTCTTTTATGCAGCGTCTCATCAAAAATGAAAACATTTTTGAAAACTACAAGTCTCATGCGTTTTAGTGGTGAAAAGATAATTTAAAAAATCGTTTTGGAAATGAGTTTACTCACAGGGTACTTTCTTTGTATACATTCGACTATACGGGCCAAGCCCGGGATTTACGGGAAATCGCGGGTTTTCGTTTGCCGGCGATTAAACCACTTTCATTAAGCGTCTCATCGAAAATGAAAACATTTCTAAAAACTACAAGTCTCATGCATTTTAGTGGTGAAAAAATAATTTAAAATATCGTTCGGGAATTGAGTTGACTCACAGGGTACTTTCTTTGTATACATTCGACTATACGGGCCAAGCCCGGGATTTACGGGAAATCGCGGGTTTTCGTTTGCCGGCGATTAAACTTCTTTCATTAAGCGTCTCATCAAAAATGAAAACATTTTTATAAACTGCAAGTCTCATGCGTTTTAGTGGTGAAGAAAAAAATTAAAAAATCTTTCGGGGAATGAGATTACTCCCAGGGTACTTTCTTTGTATACATTCGACTATACGGGCCAAGCCCAGGATTTACGGGAAATCGCGGGATTTCGTTTGCCGGCAATTAAACCTCTTTCATTAAGCGTCTCATCAAAAATGAAAAATTTTTTGAAAACTACAAGTCTCATGCGTTTCAGTGGTGGAAAAATAATTTAAAAAATCGTTCGGGAAATGAGTTTACTCCCTGGGTACTTTCTTTGTATACTTTGGACTATACGGCCCGAGTCCAGGATTTACGGGAAATCGCCGATTTTCGTTTGAGGGCGATAAAACTTCTTTTATTCAGCGTCTCATCAAAAATGAAAACGTTTTTGAAAACTACAATTCTCATGCGTTGAAGTGGTGAAAAAATAATTTAAAAAATCGTTCGGAAAATGAGTTTACTCCCTGGGTACTTTCTTTGTATACTTTTGACTATACGGGCCGAGTCCGGGGTTTACGGGAAATGGCGGGTTTTTGTTTGCCGGCGATTAAACTTCTTTTATTCAGCGTCTTATCAAAAATGAAAACATTTTTGAAAACTACAAGTCTCATGCGTTTTAGTGGTGAAAAGATATTTTAAAAAATCGTTTTGGAAATGAGTTTACTCACAGGGTACTTTCTTTGTATACTTTGGACTATACGGGCCGAGTCCAGGATTTACGGGAAATCGCGGATTTTCGTTTGAGGGCGATAAAACTTCTTTTATTCAGCGTCTCATCAAAAATGAAAACGTTTTTGAAAACTACAAGTCTCATGCGTTGAAGTGGTGAAAAAATAATTTAAAAAATCGTTCGGAAAATGAGTTTACTCCCTGGGTACTTTCTTTGTATACTTTTGACTATACGGGCCGAGTCCGGGGCTTACGGGAAATGGCGGGTTTTCGTTTGCCGGCGATTAAACTTCTTTTATTCAGCGTCTCATCAAATATGAAAACATTTTTAAAAACTACAAGTCTCATGCGTTGTAGTGGTAAAAAAATAATTTAAATAATCGTTCGGAAAATGAGTGTACTCCCTGGGTACTTTCTTTGTATACTTTTGACTATACGGGCCGAGTCCGGGGTTTACGGGCAATGGCGGGTTTTCGTTTGCCGGCGATTAAACTTCTTTTATTCAGCGTCTCATTAAAAATGAAAACATTTTTAAAAACTATAAGTCTCATGGGCTTTAGTGGTGAAATAATAATTTAAAAAATCGTTCGGGAAATGAGTTTACACCCCGGGTACTTTCTTTGTATACCTTTGACTATACGGGCCAAGCCCGGGATTTACGGGAAATCGCGGGTTTTCGTTTGCCGGCGATTAAACTTCTTTTATTCAGCGTTTCATCAAAAATGAAAACATTTTTAAAAACTACAAGTCTCATGCGTTTTAGTGGTGAAAAGATAATTTAATAAATCGTTTTGGAAATGAGTTTACTCACAGGGTACTTTCTTTGTATACATTCGACTATACGGGCCAAGCCCGGGATTTACGGGAAATCGCGGGTTTTCGTTTGCCAGCGATTAAACCACTTTCATTAAGCGTCTCATCAAAAATGAAAACATTTCTGAAAACTACAAGTCTCATGCGTTGTAGTGGTGAAAAAATAATTTAAATAATCGTTCGGAAAATGAGTGTACTCCCTGGGTACTTTCTTTGTATACTTTTGACTATACGGGCCGACTCCGGGGTTTACGGGAAATGGCGGGTTTTCGTTTGCCGGCGATTAAACTTCTTTTATTCAGCGTCTCTTCAAAAATGAAAACGTTTTTGAAAACTACAAGTCTCATGCGTTAAAGTGGTGAAAAAATAATTTAAAAAATCGTTCGGAAAATGAGTTTACTCCCTGGGTACTTTCTTTGTATACTTTTGACTATACGGGCCGAGTCCGGGGCTTACGGGAAATGGCGGGTTTTCGTTTGTCGGCGATTAAACTTCTTTTATTCAGCGTCTCATCAAAAATGAAAACATTTTTAAAAACTACAAGTCTCATGCGTTGTAGTGGTGAAAAAATAATTTAAATAATCGTTCGGAAAATGAGTGTACTCCCTGGGTGCTTTCTTTGTATACTTTTGAGTATACGGGCCGAGTCCGGGGTTTACGGGAAATGGCGGGTTTTCGTTTGCCGGCGATTAAACTTCTTTTATTCAGCGTCTCATTAAAAATGAAAACATTTTTAAAAACTATAAGTCTCATGGGCTTTAGTGGTGAAATAATAATTTAAAAAATCGTTCGGAAAATGAGTTTACACCCCGGGTACTTTCTTTGTATACCTTTGACTATACGGGTCGAGTCCGGGGTTTACGGGAAATGGCGGGTTTTCGTTTGCCGGCGATTAAACTTCTTTTTTCAGCGTCTCATTAAAAATGAAAACATTTTTAAAAACTATAAGTCTCATGGGCTTTAGTGGTGAAATAATAATTTAAAAAATCGTTCGGGAAATGAGTTTACACCCCGGGTACTTTCTTTGTATACCTTTGACTATACGGGCCGAGTCCGGGATTTACGGGAAATCGCAGGTTTTTGTTTGCCGGCGATTAAACTTCTTTTATTCAGCGTTTCATCAAAAATGAAAACATTTTTGAAAACTACAAGTCTCATGAGTTTTAGTGGTGAAAAAATATTTTAAAAAATCGTTCGGGAAATGAGTTTACTCCCTGGGTACTTTCTTTGTATACATTCGACTATACGGGCCAAGCCCGGGATTTACGGGAAATCGCGGGTTTTCGTTTGCCGGCGATTAAACCACTTTCATTAAGCGTCTCATCAAAAATGAAAACATTTCTGAAAACTACAAGTCTCATGCATTTTAGTGGTGAAAAAATAATTTAAAATATCGTTCGGCAATTGAGTTGACTCACAGGGTACTTTCTTTGTATACATTCGACTATACGGGCCAAGCCCGGGATTTACGGGAAATCGCGGGTTTTCGTTTGCCGGCGATTAAACTTCTTTCACTAAGCGTCTCATCAAAAATGAAAACATTTTTATAAACTGCAAGTCTCATGCGTTTTAGTGGTGAAGAAAAAAATTAAAAAATCTTTCGGGGAATGAGTTTACTCCCAGGGTACTTTCTTTGTATACATTCGACTATACGGGCCAAGCCCAGGATTTACGGGAAATCGCGGGATTTCGTTTGCCGGCGATTAAACCTCTTTCATTAGGCGTCTCATCAAAAATGAAAAATTTTTTGAAAACTACAAGTCTCATGCGTTTCAGTGGTGGAAAAATAATTTAAAAAATCGTTCGGGAAATGAGTTTACACCCTGGGTACTTTCTTTGTATACTTTGGACTATACGGCCGAGTCTAGGATTTACGGGAAATCGCGGATTTTCGTTTGAGGGCGATAAAACTTCTTTTATTCAGCGTCTCATCAAAAATGAAAACGTTTTTGAAAACTACAAGTCTCATGCGTTGAAGTGGTGAAAAAATAATTTAAAAAAACGTTCGGAAAATGAGGTTACTCCCTGGGTACTTTCTTTGTATACTTTGGACTATACGGGCCGAGTCTAGGATTTACGGGAAATCGCGGATTTTCGTTTGAGGGCGATAAAACTTCTTTTATTCAGCGTCTCATCAAAAATGAAAACGTTTTTGAAAACTACAAGTCTCATGCGTTGAAGTGGTGAAAAAATAATTTAAAAAAACGTTCGGAAAATGAGGTTACTTCCTGGGTACTTTCCTTGTATACTTTTGACTATACGGGCCGAGTCCGGGGCTTACGGGAAATGGCGGGTTTTCGTTTGCCGGCGATTAAACTTCTTTTATTCAGCGTCTCATCAAAAATGAAAACATTTTTAAAAAACTACAAGTCTCATGCGTTGAAGTGGTGAAAAAATAATTTAAAAAATCGTTCGGAAAATGAGTTTACTCCCTGGGTACTTTCTTTGTATACTTTTGACTATACGGGTCGAGTCCGGGGCTTACGGGAAATGGCGGGTTTTCGTTTGCCGGCGATTAAACTTCTTTTATTCAGCGTCTCATCAAAAATGAAAACATTTTTAAAAACTACAAGTCTCATGCGTTGTAGTGGTGAAAAAATAATTTAAATAATCGTTCGGAAAATGAGTGTACTCCCTGGGTACTTTCTTTGTATACTTTTGACTATACGGGCCGAGTCCGGGGTTTACGGGAAATCGCAGGTTTTTGTTTGCCGGCGATTAAACTTCTTTTATTCAGCGTTTCATCAAAAATGAAAACATTTTTGAAAACTACAAGTCTCATGAGTTTTAGTGGTAAAAAAATATTTTAAAAAATCGTTCGGGAAATGAGTTTACTCCCTGGGTACTTTCTTTGTATACATTCGACTATACGGGCCAAGCCCGGGATTTACGGGAAATCGCGGGTTTTCGTTTGCCGGCGATTAAACCACTTTCATTAAGCGTCTCATCAAAAATGAAAACATTTCTGAAAACTACAAGTCTCATGCATTTTAGTGGTGAAAAAATAATTTAAAATATCGTTCGGCAATTGAGTTGACTCACAGGGTACTTTCTTTGTATACATTCGACTATACGGGCCAAGCCCGGGATTTACGGGAAATCGCGGGTTTTCGTTTGCCGGCGATTAAACTTCTTTCACTAAGCGTCTCATCAAAAATGAAAACATTTTTATAAACTGCAAGTCTCATGCGTTTTAGTGGTGAAGAAAAAAATTAAAAAATCTTTCGGGGAATGAGTTTACTCCCAGGGTACTTTCTTTGTATACATTCGACTATACGGGCCAAGCCCAGGATTTACGGGAAATCGCGGGATTTCGTTTGCCGGCGATTAAACCTCTTTCATTAGGCGTCTCATCAAAAATGAAAAATTTTTTGAAAACTACAAGTCTCATGCGTTTCAGTGGTGGAAAAATAATTTAAAAAATCGTTCGGGAAATGAGTTTACTCCCTGGGTACTTTCTTTGTATACTTTGGACTATACGGGCCGAGTCTAGGATTTACGGGAAATCGCGAATTTTCGTTTGAGGGCGATAAAACTTCTTTTATTTAGCGTCTCATCAAAAATGAAAACGTTTTTGAAAACTACAAGTCTCATGCGTTGAAGTGGTGAAAAAATAATTTAAAAAAACGTTCGGAAAATGAGGTTACTCCCTGGGTACTTTCTTTGTATACTTTGGACTATACGGGCCGAGTCTAGGATTTACGGGAAATCGCGGATTTATGTTTGAGGGCGATAAAACTTCTTTTATTCAGCGTCTCATCAAAAATGAAAACGTTTTTGAAAACTACAAGTCTCATGCGTTGAAGTGGTGAAAAAATAATTTAAAAAAACGTTCGGAAAATGAGGTTACTCCCTGGGTACTTTCCTTGTATACTTTTGACTATACGGGCCGAGTCCGGGGCTTACGGGAAATGGCGGGTTTTCGTTTGCCGGCGATTAAACTTCTTTTATTCAGCGTCTCATCAAAAATGAAAACATTTTTAAAAAACTACAAGTCTCATGCGTTGAAGTGGTGAAAAAATAATTTAAAAAATCGTTCGGAAAATGAGTTTACTCCCTGGGTACTTTCTTTGTATACTTTTGACTATACGGGTCGAGTCCGGGGCTTACGGGAAATGGCGGGTTTTCGTTTGCCGGCGATTAAACTTCTTTTATTCAGCGTCTCATCAAAAATGAAAACATTTTTAAAAACTACAAGTCTCATGCGTTGTAGTGGTGAAAAAATAATTTAAATAATCGTTCGGAAAATGAGTGTACACCCTGGGTACTTTCTTTGTATACTTTTGACTATACGGGCCGAGTCCGGGGTTTACGGGAAATGGCGGGTTTTTGTTTGCCGGCGATTAAACTTCTTTTATTCAGCGTCTCATTAAAAATGAAAACATTTTTAAAAACTATAAGTCTCATGGGCTTTAGTGGTGAAATAATAATTTAAAAAATCGTTCGGGAAATGAGTTTACACCCCGGGTACTTTCTTTGTATACCTTTGACTATACGGGTCGAGTCCGGGATTTACGGGAAATCGCAGGTTTTTGTTTGCCGGCGATTAAACTTCTTTTATTCAGCGTCTCATCAAAAATGAAAACGTTTTTGAAAACTACAAGTCTCATGCGTTGTAGTGGTTAAAAAATAATTTAAAAAATCGTTCGGGAAATGAGTTTACTCCCTGGGTACTTTCTTTGTATACATTCAACTATACGGGCCAAGCCTGGGATTTACGGGAAATCGCGGGTTTTCGTTTGCCGGCGATTAAACCACTTTCATTAAACGTCTCATCAAAAATGAAAACATTTCTGAAAACTACAAGTCTCATGGGCTTTAGTGGTGAAATAATAATTTAAAAAATCGTTCGGGAAATGAGTTTATACCCCGGGTACTTTCTTTGTATACCTTTGACTATACGGGCCGAGTCCGGGATTTACGGGAAATCGCAGGTTTTCGTTTGCCGGCGATTAAACTTCTTTTATTCAGCGTTTCATCAAAAATGAAAACAGTTTTGAAAACTACAAGTCTCATGCGTTTTAGTGGTGAAAAGATAATTTAAAAAATCGTTTTGGAAATGAGTTTACTCACAGGGTACTTTCTTTGTATACATTTGACTATACGGGCCAAGCCCGGGATTTACGGGAAATCGCGGGTTTTCGCTTGCCGGCGATTAAACCACTTTCATTAAGCGTCTCATCAAAAATGAAAACATTTCTGAAAACTACAAGTCTCATGCATTTTAGTGGTGAAAAAATAATTTAAAATATCGTTCGGGAATTGAGTTTACTCACAGGGTACTTTCTTTGTATACATTCGACTATACGGGCCAAGCCTAGGATTTACGGGAAATCGCGGGATTTCATTTGCCGGCGATTAAACCTCTTTTATTCAGCGTCTCATCAGAAATGAAAACATTTTTAAAAACTACAAGTCTCATGCGTTGTAGTGGTGAAAAAATATTTTAAAAAATCGTTCGGAAAATGAGTTTACTCCCTGGGTACTTTCTTTGTATACTTTTGACTATACGGGCCGAGTCCGGGGTTTACGGGAAATGGCGGGTTTTCGTTTGGCGGCGATTAAACTTCTTTTATTCAGCGTCTCATCAAAAATGAAAACATTTTTATAAACTGCAAGTCTCATGCGTTTTAGTGGTGAAGAAAAAAATTAAAAAATCTTTCGGGGAATGAGTTTACTCCCAGGGTACTTTCTTTGTATACATTCGACTATACGGGCCAAGCCCAGGATTTACGGGAAATCGCGGGATTTCGTTTGCCGGCGATTAAACCTCTTTCATTAGGCGTCTCATCAAAAATGAAAAATTTTTTGAAAACTACAAGTCTCATGCGTTTCAGTGGTGGAAAAATAATTTAAAAAATCGTTCGGGAAATGAGTTTACTCCCTGGGTACTTTCTTTGTATACTTTGGACTATACGGGCCGAGTCTAGGATTTACGGGAAATCGCGGATTTTCGTTTGAGGGCGATAAAACTTCTTTTATTCAGCGTCTCATCAAAAATGAAAACGTTTTTGAAAACTACAAGTCTCATGCGTTGAAGTGGTGAAAAAATAATTTAAAAAAACGTTCGGAAAATGAGGTTACTCCCTGGGTACTTTCTTTGTATACTTTGGACTATACGGGCCGAGTCTAGGATTTACGGGAAATCGCGGATTTTCGTTTGAGGGCGATAAAACTTCTTTTATTCAGCGTCTCATCAAAAATGAAAACGTTTTTGAAAACTACAAGTCTCATGCGTTGAAGTGGTGAAAAAATAATTTAAAAAATCGTTCGGAAAATGAGTTTACTCCCTGGGTACTTTCTTTGTATACTTTTGACTATACGGGTCGAGTCCGGGGCTTACGGGAAATGGCGGGTTTTCGTTTGCCGGCGATTAAACTTCTTTTATTCAGCGTCTCATCAAAAATGAAAACATTTTTAAAAACTACAAGTCTCATGCGTTGTAGTGGTGAAAAAATAATTTAAATAATCGTTCGGAAAATGAGTGTACACCCTGGGTACTTTCTTTGTATACTTTTGACTATACGGGCCGAGTCCGGGGTTTACGGGAAATGGCGGGTTTTTGTTTGCCGGCGATTAAACTTCTTTTATTCAGCGTCTCATTAAAAATGAAAACATTTTTAAAAACTATAAGTCTCATGGGCTTTAGTGGTGAAATAATAATTTAAAAAATCGTTCGGGAAATGAGTTTACACCCCGGGTACTTTCTTTGTATACCTTTGACTATACGGGCCGAGTCCGGGATTTACGGGAAATCGCAGGTTTTTGTTTGCCGGCGATTAAACTTCTTTTATTCAGCGTCTCATCAAAAATGAAAACGTTTTTGAAAACTACAAGTCTCATGCGTTGAAGTGGTGAAAAAATAATTTAAAAAATCGTTCGGAAAATGAGTTTACTCCCTGGGTACTTTCTTTGTATACTTTTGACTATACGGGTCGAGTCCGGGGCTTACGGGAAATGGCGGGTTTTAATTTGCCGGCGATTAAACTTCTTTTATTCAGCGTCTCATCAAAAATGAAAACATTTTTAAAAACTACAAGTCTCATGCGTTGTAGTGGTTAAAAAATAATTTAAAAAATCGTTCGGGAAATGAGTTTACTCCCTGGGTACTTTCTTTGTATACATTCAACTATACGGGCCAAGCCCGGGATTTACGGGAAATCGCGGGTTTTCGTTTGCCGGCGATTAAACCACTTTCATTAAACGTCTCATCAAAAATGAAAACATTTCTGAAAAATACAAGTCTCATGGGCTTTAGTGGTGAAATAATAATTTAAAAAATCGTTCGGGAAATGAGTTTATACCCCGGGTACTTTCTTTGTATACCTTTGACTATACGGGCCGAGTCCGGGATTTACGGGAAATCGCAGGTTTTCGTTTGCCGGCGATTAAACTTCTTTTATTCAGCGTTTCATCAAAAATGAAAACAGTTTTGAAAACTACAAGTCTCATGCGTTTTAGTGGTGAAAAGATAATTTAAAAAATCGTTTTGGAAATGAGTTTACTCACAGGGTACTTTCTTTGTATACATTTGACTATACGGGCCAAGCCCGGGATTCACGGGAAATCGCGGTTTTCGCTTGCCGGCGATTAAACCACTTTCATTAAGCGTCTCATCAAAAATGAAAACATTTCTGAAAACTACAAGTCTCATGCATTTTAGTGGTGAAAAAATAATTTAAAATATCGTTCGGGAATTGAGTTTACTCACAGGGTACTTTCTTTGTATACATTCGACTATACGGGCCAAGCCTAGGATTTACGGGAAATCGCGGGATTTCATTTGCCGGCGATTAAACCTCTTTTATTCAGCGTCTCATCAGAAATGAAAACATTTTTAAAAACTACAAGTCTCATGCGTTGTAGTGGTGAAAAAATATTTTAAAAAATCGTTCGGAAAATGAGTTTACTCCCTGGGTACTTTCTTTGTATACTTTTGACTATACGGGCCGAGTCCGGGGTTTACGGGAAATGGCGGGTTTTCGTTTGGCGGCGATTAAACTTCTTTTATTCAGCGTCTCATCAAAAATGAAAACATTTTTAAAAACTATAAGTCTCATGCGCTTTAGTGGTGAAATAATAATTTAAAAAATCGTTCGGGAAATGAGTTTACTCACTGGGTACTTTTCTTGTATACTTTTGATTATACGGGCCGAGTCCGGGATTTACGGGAAATCGCGGGTTTTCGTTTGCCGGCGATTAAACTTCTTTTATTCAGCGTCTCATCAAAAATGAAAACATTTCTGAAAACTACAAGTCTCATGCGTTTTAGTGGTGAAAAAATAATTTAAAAATTCGTTCGGGAAATGAGTTTACTCACTGGGTACTTTCCTTGTATACTTTTGACTATACGGCCCGAGTCCGGGATTTACGGGAAATCGCGGGTTTTCGTTTGCCGGCGATTAAACTTCTTTTATTCAGCGTCTCATCAAAAATGAAAACATTTTTAAAAACTACAAGTGTCATAGGCTTTAGTGGTGAAAAGATTATTTAAAAAATCGTTTTGGAAATGAGTTTACTCACAGGGTACTTTCCTTGTATACTTTTGACTATACGGGCCGAGTCCGGGATTTACGGGAAATCGCAGGTTTTCGTTTGCCGGGGATTAAACCACTTTCATTACACGTCTCATCAAAAATGAAAACATTTCCGAAATCTACAAGTCTCATGCATTTTAGTGGTGAAAAAATAATTTAAAATATCGTTCGGGAATTGAGTTTACTCCCTGGGTACTTTCGTTGTATACCTTTCACTATACGGGCCGAGTCCGGGGTTTACGGGAAATGGCGGGTTTTCGTTTGCCGGCGATTAAACTTCTTTTTTCAGCGTTTCATCAAAAATGAAAACATTTTTAAAAACTACAAGTCTCATGCGTTGTAGTGGTGAAAAAATAATTTAAAAAATCGTTCGGAAAATGAGTTTACTCCCTGGGTACTTTTTTGTATACTTTTGACTATACGGGCCTAGTCCGGGATTTGCGGGAAATCGCAGGTTTTCGTTTGCCGGCGATTAAACTTCTTTTATTCAGCGTTTCATCAAAAATGAAAACATTTTTGAAAACTACAAGTCTCATGAGTTTTAGTGGTGAAAAAATATTTTAAAAAATCGTTCGGAAAATGAGTTTACTCCCTGGGTACTTTCTTTATATACTTTTGACTATGCGGGCCGAGTCCGGAATTTACGGGAAGTCGCGGGTTTTCGTTTGCCGGCGTTTAAACTTCTTTTATTCAGCGTCTCATCAAAAATGAAAACATTTTTAAAAACTACAAGTCTCATGGGCTTTAGTGGTGAAATAATAATTTAAAAAATCGTTCGGGAAATGAGTATACACCCTGGGTACTTTCTTTGTATACTTTTGACTATACGGGCCGTGTCCGGTATTTACGGGAAATCGCAGGTTTTCGTTTGCCGGCGATTAAACCACTTTCATTAAGCGTCTCATCAAAAATGAAAACATTTCTGAAAACTACAAGTCGCATGCGTTTTAGTGGTGAAAAAATAATTTAAAATATCATTCGGGAATTGAGTTTACTCACAGGGTACTTTCTTTGTATACATTCGACTATACGGGCCAAGCCTAGGATTTACGGGAAATCGCGGGATTTCATTTGCCGGCGATTAAACCTCTTTTACTCAGCGTCTCATCAGAAATGAAAACATTTTTAAAAACTACAAGTCTCATGCGTTGTAGTGGTGAAAAAATATTTTAAAAAATCGTTCGGAAAATGAGTTTACTCCCTGGGTACTTTCTTTGTATACTTTTGACTATACGGGCCGAGTCCGGGGTTTACGGGAAATGGCGGGTTTTCGTTTGGCGGCGATTAAACTTCTTTTATTCAGCGTCTCATCAAAAATGAAAACATTTCTGAAAACTACAAGTCTCATGCATTTTAGTGGTGGAAAAATAATTTAAAAAATCGTTCGGGAAATGAGTTTACTGCCTGGGTACTTTCTTTGTATACTTTTGACTATATGGGCCGAGTCCGGGGTTTACGGGAAATGGCGGGTTTTTGTTTGCCGGCGATTAAACTTCTTTTATTCAGCGTCTCATCAGAAATGAAAACATTTTTAAAAACTACAAGTCTCATGCGTTGTAGTGGTGAAAAAATATTTTAAAAAATCGTTCGGAAAATGAGTTTACTCCCTGGGTACTTTCTTTGTATACTTTTGACTATACGGGCCGAGTCCGGGGTTTACGGGAAATGGCGGGTTTTCGTTTGGCGGCGATTAAACTTCTTTTATTCAGCGTCTCATCAAAAATGAAAAAATTTTTAAAAACTATAAGTCTCATGCGCTTTAGTGGTGAAATAATAATTTAAAAAATCGTTCGGGAAATGAGTTTACTCACTGGGTACTTTCCTTGTATACTTTTGATTATACGGGCCGAGTCCGGGATTTACGGGAAATCGCGGGTTTTCGTTTGCCGGCGATTAAACTTCTTTTATTCAGCGTCTCATCAAAAATGAAAACATTTCTGAAAACTACAAGTCTCATGCGTTTTAGTGGTGAAAAAATAATTTAAAAATTCGTTCGGGAAATGAGTTTACTCACTGGGTACTTTCCTTGTATACTTTTGACTATACGGCCCGAGTCCGGGATTTACGGGAAATCGCGGGTTTTCGTTTGCCGGCGATTAAACTTCTTTTATTCAGCGTCTCATCAAAAATGAAAACATTTTTAAAAACTACAAGTGTCATAGGCTTTAGTGGTGAAAAGATTATTTAAAAAATCGTTTTGGAAATGAGTTTACTCACAGGGTACTTTCCTTGTATACTTTTGACTATACGGGCCGAGTCCGGGATTTACGGGAAATCGCAGGTTTTCGTTTGCCGGCGATTAAACCACTTTCATTACACGTCTCATCAAAAATGAAAACATTTCCGAAATCTACAAGTCTCATGCATTTTAGTGGTGAAAAAATAATTTAAAATATCGTTCGGGAATTGAGTTTACTCCCTGGGTACTTTCGTTGTATACCTTTCACTATACGGGCCGAGTCCGGGGTTTACGGGAAATGGCGGGTTTTCGTTTGCCGGCGATTAAACTTCTTTTATTCAGCGTTTCATCAAAAATGAAAACATTTTTAAAAACTACAAGTCTCATGCGTTGTAGTGGTGAAAAAATAATTTAAAAAATCGTTCGGAAAATGAGTTTACTCCCTGGGTACTTTTTTGTATACTTTTGACTATACGGGCCGAGTCCGGGGTTTACGGGAAATGGCGGGTTTTCGTTTGCCGGCGATTAAACTTCTTTTATTCAGCGTCTCATGAAAAATGAAAACATTTTTAAAAACTATAAGTCTCATGGGCTTTAGTGGTGAAATAATAATTTAAAAAATCGTTCGGGAAATGAGTTTACACCCCGGGTACTTTCTTTGTATACTTTTGACTATACGGGCCTAGTCCGGGATTTGCGGGAAATCGCAGGTTTTCGTTTGCCGGCGATTAAACTTCTTTTATTCAGCGTTTCATCAAAAATGAAAACATTTTTGAAAACTACAAGTCTCATGAGTTTTAGTGGTGAAAAAATATTTTAAAAAATCGTTCGGAAAATGAGTTTACTCCCTGGGTACTTTCTTTATATACTTTTGACTATGCGGGCCGAGTCCGGAATTTACGGGAAGTCGCGGGTTTTCGTTTGCCGGCGTTTAAACTTCTTTTATTCAGCGTCTCATCAAAAATGAAAACATTTTTAAAAACTACAAGTCTCATGGGCTTTAGTGGTGAAATAATAATTTAAAAAATCGTTCGGTAAATGAGTATACACCCTGGGTACTTTCTTTGTATACTTTTGACTATACGGGCCGTGTCCGGTATTTACGGGAAATCGCAGGTTTTCGTTTGCCGGCGATTAAACCACTTTCATTAAGCGTCTCATCAAAAATGAAAACATTTCTGAAAACTACAAGTCGCATGCGTTTTAGTGGTGAAAAAATAATTTAAAAATTCGTTCGGGAAATGAGTTTACTCACTGGGTACTTTCCTTGTATACTTTTGACTATACGGGCCGAGTCCGGGATTTACGGGAAATCGCGGGTTTTCGTTTGCCGGCTATTAAACTTCTTTTATTCAGCGTCTCATCAAAAATGAAAACATTTTTAAAAACTACAAGTCTCATGGGCTTTAGTGGTGAAATAATAATTTAAAAAATCGTTTGGGAAATGAGTTTACTCCCTGGGTACTTTCTTTGTATACTTTTGACTATACGGCCTGAGTCCGGGATTTACGGGAAATCGCAGGTTTTCGTTTGCCGGCGATTAAACTTCTTTTATTCAGCGTCTCATCAAAAATGAAAACATTTTTGAAAACTACAAGTCTCATGCCTTTGAGTGGTGAAAAAATAATTTAAAAAATCGTTCGGGAATTGAGTTTGCACCCTGGGTACTTTCTTTGTATACTTTTGACTATACGGGCCGAGTCCAGGATTTAAGGGAAATCGCAGGTTTTCGTTTGCCGGCGATTAAACTTCTTTTATCCAGCGTCTTATCAAAAATGAAAACATTTTTGAAAACTACATGTCTCATGCGTTTTAGTGGTGAAAAAAAAATTTAAAATATCGTTCGGGAATTGAGTTTACTCACAGAGTACTTTCTTTGTATACATTCGACTATACGGGCCAAGCCCGGGATTTACAGGAAATCGAGGGTTTTCGTTTGCCGGCGATTAAACTTCTTTCATTAAGCGTCTCATCAAAAATGAAAACGTTTTGGAAAACTACAAGTCTCATGCGTTTTAGTGGTGAAAAAATATTTTAAAAAATCGTTCGGAAAATGAGTTTACTCCCTGGGTACTTTCTTTGTATACTTTTGATTATACGGGCCGAGTCCGGGATTTACGGGAAATCGCGGGTTTTCGTTTGCCGGCTATTAAACTTCTTTTATTCAGCGTCTCATCAATAATGAAAACATTTTTAAAAACTACAAGTCTCATGCATTTTAGTGGTGAAAAAATAATTTAAAATATCGTTCGGGAATTGAGTTTACTCCCTGGGTACTTTCGTTGTATACTTTTTACTATACGGGCCGAGTCCGGCGTTTACGGGAAATGGCGGGTTTTCGTTTGCCGGCGATTAAACTTCTTTTATTCAGTGTTTCATCAAAAATGAAAACATTTTTAAAAACTACAAGTCTCATGCGTTGTAGTGGTGAAAAAATAATTTAAAAAATCGTTCGGAAAATGAGTTTACTCCCTGGGTACTTTCTTTGTATACTTTTGACTATACGGGCCGAGTCTGGGGTTTACGGGAAATGGCGGGTTTTCGTTTGCCGGCGATTAAACTTCTTTTATTCAGCGTCTCATCAAAAATGAAAACATTTTTAAAAACTATAAGTCTCAAGGGCTTTAGTGGTAAAATAATAATTTAAAAAATCGTTCGGGAAATGAGTTTACACCCCGGGTACTTTCTTTGTATACTTTTGACTATACGGGCCGAGTCCGGGATTTGCGGAAAATCGCTGGTTTTCGTTTGCCGGCGATTAAACTTCTTTTATTCAGCGTTTCATCAAAAATGAAAACATTTTTGAAAACTACAAGTCTCATGAGTTTTAGTGGTGAAAAAATATTTTAAAAAATCGTTCGGGAAATGAGTTTACTCCCTGGGTACTTTCTTTGTATACTTTTGACTATGCGGGCCGAGTCCGGAATTTACGGGAAGTCGCGGGATTTCGTTTGCCGGCGTTTAAACTTCATTTATTCAGCGTCTCATCAAAAATGAAAACATTTTTAAAAACTACAAGTCTCATGGGCTTTAGTGGTGAAATAATAATTTAAAAAATCGTTCGGGAAATGAGTATACACCCTGGGTACTTTCTTTGTATACTTTTGACTATACGGGCTGAGTCCAGGATTTAAGGGAAATCGCAGGTTTTCGTTTGCCGGCGATTAAACTTCTTTTATTCAGCGTCTCATCAAAAATGAAAACATTTTTGAAAACTACAAGCCTCATGCGTTTTAGTGGTGAAAAAATAATTTAAAAATTCGTTTGGGAAATGAGATTACTCACTGGGTACTTTCTTTGTATACTTTTGACTATACGGCCTGAGTCCGGGATTTACGGGAAATCGCAGGTTTTCGTTTGCCGGCGATTAAACTTCTTTTATTCAGCGTCTCATCAAAAATGAAAACATTTTTGAAAACTACAAGTCTCATGCCTTTGAGTGGTGAAAAAATAATTTAAAAAATCGTTCGGGAATTGAGTTTGCACCCTGGGTACTTTCTTTGTATACTTTTGACTATACGGGCCGAGTCCAGGATTTAAGGGAAATCGCAGGTTTTCGTTTGCCGGCGATTAAACTTCTTTTATCCAGCGTCTTATCAAAAATGAAAACATTTTTGAAAACTACATGTCTCATGCGTTTTAGTGGTGAAAAAAAAATTTAAAATATCGTTCGGGAATTGAGTTTACTCACAGAGTACTTTCTTTGTATACATTCGACTATACGGGCCAAGCCCGGGATTTACAGGAAATCGAGGGTTTTCGTTTGCCGGCGATTAAACTTCTTTCATTAAGCGTCTCATCAAAAATGAAAACGTTTTGGAAAACTACAAGTCTCATGCGTTTTAGTGGTGAAAAAATATTTTAAAAAATCGTTCGGAAAATGAGTTTACTCCCTGGGTACTTTCTTTGTATACTTTTGATTATACGGGCCGAGTCCGGGATTTACGGGAAATCGCGGGTTTTCGTTTGCCGGCTATTAAACTTCTTTTATTCAGCGTCTCATCAATAATGAAAACATTTTTAAAAACTACAAGTCTCATGCATTTTAGTGGTGAAAAAATAATTTAAAAAATCGTTCGGGAAATGAGTTTACACCCCGGGTACTTTCTTTGTATACTTTTGACTATACGGGCCGAGTCCGGGATTTGCGGAAAATCGCTGGTTTTCGTTTGCCGGCGATTAAACTTCTTTTATTCAGCGTTTCATCAAAAATGAAAACATTTTTGAAAACTACAAGTCTCATGAGTTTTAGTGGTGAAAAAATATTTTAAAAAATCGTTCGGGAAATGAGTTTACTCCCTGGGTACTTTCTTTGTATACTTTTGACTATGCGGGCCGAGTCCGGAATTTACGGGAAGTCGCGGGATTTCGTTTGCCGGCGTTTAAACTTCATTTATTCAGCGTCTCATCAAAAATGAAAACATTTTTAAAAACTACAAGTCTCATGGGCTTTAGTGGTGAAATAATAATTTAAAAAATCGTTCGGGAAATGAGTATACACCCTGGGTACTTTCTTTGTATACTTTTGACTATACGGGCTGAGTCCAGGATTTAAGGGAAATCGCAGGTTTTCGTTTGCCGGCGATTAAACTTCTTTTATTCAGCGTCTCATCAAAAATGAAAACATTTTTGAAAACTACAAGCCTCATGCGTTTTAGTGGTGAAAAAATAATTTAAAAATTCGTTTGGGAAATGAGATTACTCACTGGGTACTTTCTTTGTATACTTTTGACTATACGGCCTGAGTCCGGGATTTACGGGAAATCGCAGGTTTTCGTTTGCCGGCGATTAAACTTCTTTTATTCAGCGTCTCATCAAAAATGAAAACATTTTTGAAAACTACAAGTCTCATGCCTTTGAGTGGTGAAAAAATAATTTAAAAAATCGTTCGGGAATTGAGTTTGCACCCTGGGTACTTTCTTTGTATACTTTTGACTATACGGGCCGAGTCCAGGATTTAAGGGAAATCGCAGGTTTTCGTTTGCCGGCGATTAAACTTCTTTTATCCAGCGTCTTATCAAAAATGAAAACATTTTTGAAAACTACATGTCTCATGCGTTTTAGTGGTGAAAAAAAAATTTAAAATATCGTTCGGGAATTGAGTTTACTCACAGAGTACTTTCTTTGTATACATTCGACTATACGGGCCAAGCCCGGGATTTACAGGAAATCGAGGGTTTTCGTTTGCCGGCGATTAAACTTCTTTCATTAAGCGTCTCATCAAAAATGAAAACGTTTTGGAAAACTACAAGTCTCATGCGTTTTAGTGGTGAAAAAATATTTTAAAAAATCGTTCGGAAAATGAGTTTACTCCCTGGGTACTTTCTTTGTATACTTTTGATTATACGGGCCGAGTCCGGGATTTACGGGAAATCGCGGGTTTTCGTTTGCCGGCTATTAAACTTCTTTTATTCAGCGTCTCATCAATAATGAAAACATTTTTAAAAACTACAAGTCTCATGCATTTTAGTGGTGAAAAAATAATTTAAAATATCGTTCGGGAATTGAGTTTACTCCCTGGGTACTTTCGTTGTATACTTTTTACTATACGGGCCGAGTCCGGCGTTTACGGGAAATGGCGGGTTTTCGTTTGCCGGCGATTAAACTTCTTTTATTCAGTGTTTCATCAAAAATGAAAACATTTTTAAAAACTACAAGTCTCATGCGTTGTAGTGGTGAAAAAATAATTTAAAAAATCGTTCGGAAAATGAGTTTACTCCCTGGGTACTTTCTTTGTATACTTTTGACTATACGGGCCGAGTCTGGGGTTTACGGGAAATGGCGGGTTTTCGTTTGCCGGCGATTAAACTTCTTTTATTCAGCGTCTCATCAAAAATGAAAACATTTTTAAAAACTATAAGTCTCAAGGGCTTTAGTGGTAAAATAATAATTTAAAAAATCGTTCGGGAAATGAGTTTACACCCCGGGTACTTTCTTTGTATACTTTTGACTATACGGGCCGAGTCCGGGATTTGCGGAAAATCGCTGGTTTTCGTTTGCCGGCGATTAAACTTCTTTTATTCAGCGTTTCATCAAAAATGAAAACATTTTTGAAAACTACAAGTCTCATGAGTTTTAGTGGTGAAAAAATATTTTAAAAAATCGTTCGGGAAATGAGTTTACTCCCTGGGTACTTTCTTTGTATACTTTTGACTATGCGGGCCGAGTCCGGAATTTACGGGAAGTCGCGGGATTTCGTTTGCCGGCGTTTAAACTTCATTTATTCAGCGTCTCATCAAAAATGAAAACATTTTTAAAAACTACAAGTCTCATGGGCTTTAGTGGTGAAATAATAATTTAAAAAATCGTTCGGGAAATGAGTATACACCCTGGGTACTTTCTTTGTATACTTTTGACTATACGGGCTGAGTCCAGGATTTAAGGGAAATCGCAGGTTTTCGTTTGCCGGCGATTAAACTTCTTTTATTCAGCGTCTCATCAAAAATGAAAACATTTTTGAAAACTACAAGCCTCATGCGTTTTAGTGGTGAAAAAATAATTTAAAAATTCGTTCGGGAAATGAGATTACTCACTGGGTACTTTCCTTGTATACTTTTGATTATACGGGCCGAGTCCGTGATTTACGGGAAATCGCGGGTTTTCGTTTGCCGGCGATTAAACTTCTTTTATTCAGCGTCTCATCAATAATGAAAACATTTATAAAAACTACAAGTCTCATGCATTTTAGTGGTGAGAAAATAATTTAAAATATCGTTCGGGAATTGAGTTTACTCACAGGGTACTTTCTTTGTATACATTCGACTATACGGGCCAAGCCCGGGATTTACAGGAAATCGAGGGTTTTCGTTTGCCGGCGATTAAACTTCTTTTATTCAGCGTCTCATCAAAAATGAAAACATTTTTGAAAACTACAAGTCTCATGGGCTTTAGTGGTGAATTAATAATTTAAAAAATCGTTCGGGAAATGAGTATACACCCTGGGTACTTTCTTTGTATACTTTTGACTATACGGGCCGTGTCCGGTATTTACGGGAAATCGCAGGTTTTCGTTTGCCGGCGATTAAACCACTTTCATTAAGCGTCTCATCAAAAATGAAAACATTTCTGAAAACTACAAGTCGCATGCGTTTTAGTGGTGAAAAAATAATTTAAAAATTCGTTCGGGAAATGAGTTTACTCACTGGGTACTTTCCTTGTATACTTTTGACTATACGGGCCGAGTCCGGGATTTACGGGAAATCGCGGGTTTTCGTTTGCCGGCTATTAAACTTCTTTTATTCAGCGTCTCATCAAAAATGAAAACATTTTTAAAAACTACAAGTCTCATGGGCTTTAGTGGTGAAATAATAATTTAAAAAATCGTTTTGGAAATGAGTTTACTCCCTGGGTACTTTCTTTGTATACTTTTGACTATACGGCCTGAGTCCGGGATTTACGGGAAATCGCAGGTTTTCGTTTGCCGGCGATTAAACTTCTTTTATTCAGCGTCTCATCAAAAATAAAAACATTTTTGAAAATTACAAGTCTCATGCCTTTAAGTGGTGAAAAAATAATTTAAAAAATCTTTCGGGAATTGAGTTTGCACCCTGGGTACTTTCTTTGTATACTTTTGACTATACGGGCTGAGTCCAGGATTTAAGGGAAATCGCAGGTTTTCGTTTGCCGGCGAATAAACTTCTTTTATTCAGCGTCTCATCAAAAATGAAAACATTTTTGAAAACTACAAGTCTCATGCGTTTTAGTGGTGAAAAAATAATTTAAAAATTCGTTCGGGAAATGAGATTACTCACTGGGTACTTTCCTTGTATACTTTTGATTATATGGGCCGAGTCCGTGATTTACGGGAAATCGCGGGTTTTCGTTTGCCGGCGATTAAACTTATTTTATTCAGCCTCTCATCAATAATGAAAACATTTATAAAAACTACAAGTCTCATGCATTTTAGTGGTGAAAAAATAATTTAAAATATCGTTCGGGAATTGAGTTTACTCACAGGGTACTTTCTTTGTATACATTCGACTATACGGGCCAAGCCCGAAATTTACAGGAAATCGAGGGTTTTCGTTTGCCGGCGATTAAACTTCTTTTATTCAGCGTCTCATCAAAAATGAAAACATTTTTAAAAACTACAAGTCTCATGGGCTTTAGTGGTGAAATAATAATTTAAAAAATCGTTTGGGAAATGAGTTTACTCCCTGGGTACTTTCTTTGTATACTTTTGACTATACGGCCTGAGTCCGGGATTTACGGGAAATCGCAGGTTTTCGTTTGCCGGCGATTAAACTTCTTTTATTCAGCGTCTCATCAAAAATGAAAACATTTTTGAAAATTACAAGTCTCATGCCTTTAAGTGGTGAAAAAATAATTTAAAAAATCGTTCGGGAATTGAGTTTGCACCCTGGGTACTTTCTTTGTATACTTTTGACTATACGGGCTGAGTCCAGGATTTAAGGGAAATCGCAGGTTTTCGTTTGCCGGCGATTAAACTTCCTTTATTCAGCGTCTCATCAAAAATGAAAACATTTTTGAAAACTACAAGTCTCATGCGTTTTAGTGGTGAAAAAATAATTTAAAAATTCGTTCGGGAAATGAGATTACTCACTGGGTACTTTCCTTGTATACTTTTGATTATACGGCCGAGTCCGGGATTTACGGGAAATCGCGGGTTTTCGTTTGCCGGCAATTAAACTTCTTTTATTCAGCGTCTCATCAATAATGAAAACATTTTTAAAAACTACAAGTCTCATGCATTTTAGTGGTGAAAAAATAATTTAAAATATCGTTCATGAATTGAGTTTACTCACAGGGTACTTTCTTTGTATACATTCGACTATACGGGGCAAGCCCGGGATTTACAGGAAATCGAGGGTTTTCGTTTGCCGGCGATTAAACTTCTTTCATTAAGCATCTCATCAAAAATGAAAACGTTTTGGAAAACTACAAGTCTCATGCGTTTTAGTGGTGAAAAAAAAAATTAAAAAATCGTTCGGGAAATGAGTTTACCCCCTGGGTACTTTCTTTGTATACATTCGACTATACGGGCCAAGCCCGGGATTTACGGGAAATCGCGGGATTTCGTTTGCCGGCGATTAAACCTCTTTCATTAAGCGTCTCATCAAAAATGAAAACATTTTTGAAAACTACAAGTCCCATGCGTTTTAGTGGTGAAAAAATAATTTAAAAAATCGTTCGGGAAATGAGTTTACTCCCTGGGTACTTTCTTTGTATACTTTTGACTATACGGCCCCAGTCCGGGGTTTACGAGAAATGGCGGGTTTTCGTTTGCCGGCGATTAAACTTCTTTTATTCAGCGTCTCATCAAAAATGAAAACATTTTTAAAAACTACAAGTCTCATGCGTTGTAGTGGTGAAAAAATAATTTAAAAAATCGTTCGGAAAATGAGTTTACTCCCTGGGTACTTTCTTTGTATACTTTTGACTATACGGGCCGAGTCCGGGGTTAACGGAAAATGGCGGGTTTTCGTTTGCCGGCGATTAAACTTCTTTTATTCAGCGTCTCATCAAAAATGAAAACATTTTTGAAAACTACAAGTCTCATGCGTTTTAGTGGTGAATTAATAATTTAAAAAATCGTTCGGGAAATGAGTATACACCCTGGGTACTTTCTTTGTATACTTTTGACTATACGGGCCGTGTCCGGTATTTACGGGAAATCGCAGGTTTTCGTTTGCCGGCGATTAAACCACTTTCATTAAGCGTCTCATCAAAAATGAAAACATTTCTGAAAACTACAAGTCGCATGCGTTTTAGTGGTGAAAAAATAATTTAAAAATTCGTTCGGGAAATGAGTTTACTCACTGGGTACTTTCCTTGTATACTTTTGACTATACGGGCCGAGTCCGGGATTTACGGGAAATCGCGGGTTTTCGTTTGCCGGCTATTAAACTTCTTTTATTCAGCGTCTCATCAAAAATGAAAACATTTTTAAAAACTACAAGTCTCATGGGCTTTAGTGGTGAAATAATAATTTAAAAAATCGTTCGGGAAATGAGTTTACTCCCTGGGTACTTTCTTTGTATACTTTTGACTATACGGGCCGTGTCCGGTATTTACGGGAAATCGCAGGTTTTCGTTTGCCGGCGATTAAACCACTTTCATTAAGCGTCTCATCAAAAATGAAAACATTTCTGAAAACTACAAGTCGCATGCGTTTTAGTGGTGAAAAAATAATTTAAAAATTCGTTCGGGAAATGAGTTTACTCACTGGGTACTTTCCTTGTATACTTTTGACTATACGGGCCGAGTCCGGAATTTACGGGAAATCGCGGGTTTTCGTTTGCCGGCTATTAAACTTCTTTTATTCAGCGTCTCATCAAAAATGAAAACATTTTTAAAAACTACAAGTCTCATGGGCTTTAGTGGTGAAATAATAATTTAAAAAATCGTTTTGGAAATGAGATTACTCACTGGGTACTTTCCTTGTATACTTTTGATTATATGGGCCGAGTCCGTGATTTACGGGAAATCGCGGGTTTTCGTTTGCCGGCGATTAAACTTCTTTTATTCAGCGTCTCATCAATAATGAAAACATTTATAAAAACTACAAGTCTCATGCATTTTAGTGGTGAAAAAATAATTTAAAATATCGTTCGGGAATTGAGTTTACTCACAGGGTACTTTCTTTGTATACATTCGACTATACGGGCCAAGCCCGAAATTTACAGGAAATCGAGGGTTTTCGTTTGCCGGCGATTAAACTTCTTTTATTCAGCGTCTCATCAAAAATGAAAACATTTTTAAAAACTACAAGTCTCATGGGCTTTAGTGGTGAAATAATAATTTAAAAAATCGTTTGGGAAATGAGTTTACTCCCTGGGTACTTTCTTTGTATACTTTTGACTATACGGCCTGAGTCCGGGATTTACGGGAAATCGCAGGTTTTCGTTTGCCGGCGATTAAACTTCTTTTATTCAGCGTCTCATCAAAAATGAAAACATTTTTGAAAATTACAAGTCTCATGCCTTTAAGTGGTGAAAAAATAATTTAAAAAATCGTTCGGGAATTGAGTTTGCACCCTGGGTACTTTCTTTGTATACTTTTGACTATACGGGCTGAGTCCAGGATTTAAGGGAAATCGCAGGTTTTCGTTTGCCGGCGATTAAACTTCCTTTATTCAGCGTCTCATCAAAAATGAAAACATTTTTGAAAACTACAAGTCTCATGCGTTTTAGTGGTGAAAAAATAATTTAAAAATTCGTTCGGGAAATGAGATTACTCACTGGGTACTTTCCTTGTATACTTTTGATTATACGGCCGAGTCCGGGATTTACGGGAAATCGCGGGTTTTCGTTTGCCGGCAATTAAACTTCTTTTATTCAGCGTCTCATCAATAATGAAAACATTTTTAAAAACTACAAGTCTCATGCATTTTAGTGGTGAAAAAATAATTTAAAATATCGTTCATGAATTGAGTTTACTCACAGGGTACTTTCTTTGTATACATTCGACTATACGGGGCAAGCCCGGGATTTACAGGAAATCGAGGGTTTTCGTTTGCCGGCGATTAAACCTCTTTCATTAAGCGTCTCATCAAAAATGAAAACATTTTTGAAAACTACAAGTCTCATGCGTTTTAGTGGTGAAAAAATAATTTAAAAAATCGTTCGGGAAATGAGTTTACTCCCTGGGTACTTTCTTTGTATACTTTTGACTATACGGCCCCAGTCCGGGGTTTACGAGAAATGGCGGGTTTTCGTTTGCCGGCGATTAAACTTCTTTTATTCAGCGTCTCATCAAAAATGAAAACATTTTTAAAAACTACAAGTCTCATGCGTTGTAGTGGTGAAAAAATAATTTAAAAAATCGTTCGGAAAATGAGTTTACTCCCTGGGTACTTTCTTTGTATACTTTTGACTATACGGGCCGAGTCCGGGGTTAACGGAAAATGGCGGGTTTTCGTTTGCCGGCGATTAAACTTCTTTTATTCAGCGTCTCATCAAAAATGAAAACATTTTTGAAAACTACAAGTCTCATGCGTTTTAGTGGTGAAAAAATATTTTAAAAAATCGTTCGGGAAATGAGTTTACTCCCTGGGTACTTTTTTTGAATACTTTTGACTATACGGGCCGAGTCCGGCATTTACGGGAAGTCGCGGGTTTTCGTTTGCCGGCGTTTAAACTTCTTTTATTCAGCGTCTCATCAAAAATGAAAACATTTTTAAAAACTACAAGTCTCATGGGCTTTAGTGGTGAAATAATAATTTAAAAAATCGTTCGGGAAATGAGTATACACCCTGGGTACTTTCTTTGTATACTTTTGACTATACGGGCCGAGTCCGGGATTTACGGGAAATCGCAGGTTTTCGTTTGCCGGCGATTAAACTTCTTTTATTCCGTGTCTCATTAAAAATGAAAACATTTTTGAAAACTACAAGTCTTATGCCTTTTAGTGGTGAAAAAATAATTTAAAAAATCGTTCAGGAATTGAGTTTACACCCTGGGGTACTTTCCTTGTATGCTTTAGACTATACGGGCCGAGTCCGGGATTTACGGGAAATCGCGGGTTTTCGTTTGCCGGCGATTAAACTTCTTTTATTCCGTGTCTCATCAAAAATGAAAACATTTTTGAAAACTACAAGTCTCATGCCTTTTAGTGGTGAAAAAATAATTTAAAAAATCGTTCGGGAATTGAGTTTACACCCTGGGTACTTTCCTTGTATACTTTAGACTATACGGGCCGAGTCCGGGATTTACGGGAAATCGCGGGTTTTCGTTTGCCGGCGATTAAACTTCTTTTATTCAGCGTCTCATCTAAAATGAAAACATTTTTAAAAACTACAAGTCTCATAGGCTTTAGTGGTGAAATAATAATTTAAAAAATCGTTCGGAAAAGGAGCTACTCCCTGGGTACTTTCTTTGTATACTTTTGACTATATGGGCCAAGCCCGGGATTTACGGGAAATCGCGGGTTTTCGTTTGCCGGCGATTAAACTTCTTTTATTCAGCGTCTCATCAAAAATGAAAACATTTTTGAAAACTACAAGTCTCATGCGTTTTAGTGGTGAAAAAATATTTTAAAAAATCGTTCGGGAAATGAGTTTACTCCCTGGGTACTTTTTTGTATACTTTTGACTATACGGGCCGAGTCCGGGATTTACGGGAAGTCGCGGGTTTTCGTTTGCCGGCGTTTAAACTTCTTTTATTCAGCGTCTCATCAAAAATGAAAACATTTTTAAAAACTACAAGTCTCATGGGCTTTAGTGGTGAAATAATAATTTAAAAAATCGTTCGGGAAATGAGTATACACCCTGGGTACTTTCTTTGTATACTTTTGACTATACGGGCCGAGTCCGGGATTTACGGGAAATCGCAGGTTTTCGTTTGCCGGCGATTAAACTTCTTTTATTCCGTGTCTCATTAAAAATGAAAACATTTTTGAAAACTACAAGTCTTATGCCTTTTAGTGGTGAAAAAATAATTTAAAAAATCGTTCGGGAATTGAGTTTACACCCTGGGCTACTTTCCTTGTATGCTTTAGACTATACGGGCCGAGTCCGGGATTTACGGGAAATCGCAGGTTTTCGTTTGCCGGCGATTAAACTTCTTTTATTCAGCGTTTCATCAAAAATGAAAACATTTTTGAAAACTACAAGTCTCAAGCGTTTTAGTGGTGAAAAAATATTTTAAAAAATCGTTCGGGAAATAAGTTTACTCCCTGAGTACTTTCTTTGTATACTTTTGACTATACGGGCCGAGTCTGGCATTTACGGAAAGTCGCGGGTTTTCGTTTGCCGGCGTTTAAACTTCTTTTATTCAGCGTCTCATCAAAAATGAAAACATTTTTTAAAACTACAAGTCTCATGGGCTTTAGTGGTGAAATAATAATTTAAAAAATCGTTCGGGAAATGAGTATACACCCTGGGTACTTTCTTTGTATACTTTTGACTATACGGGCCGAGTCCGGGATTTACGGGAAATCGCAGGTTTTCGTTTGCCGGCGATTAAACTTCTTTTATTCCGTGTCTCATTAAAAATGAAAACATTTTTGAAAACTACAAGTCTTATGCCTTTTAGTGGTGAAAAAATAATTTAAAAAATCGTTCAGGAATTGAGTTTACACCCTGGGGTACTTTCCTTGTATGCTTTAGACTATACGGGCCGAGTCCGGGATTTACGGGAAATCGCGGGTTTTCGTTTGCCGGCGATTAAACTTCTTTTATTCCGTGTCTCATCAAAAATGAAAACATTTTTGAAAACTACAAGTCTCATGCCTTTTAGTGGTGAAAAAATAATTTAAAAAATCGTTCGGGAATTGAGTTTACACCCTGGGTACTTTCCTTGTATACTTTAGACTATACGGGCCGAGTCCGGGATTTACGGGAAATCGCGGGTTTTCGTTTGCCGGCGATTAAACTTCTTTTATTCAGCGTCTCATCTAAAATGAAAACATTTTTAAAAACTACAAGTCTCATAGGCTTTAGTGGTGAAATAATAATTTAAAAAATCGTTCGGAAAAGGAGCTACTCCCTGGGTACTTTCTTTGTATACTTTTGACTATATGGGCCAAGCCCGGGATTTACGGGAAATCGCGGGTTTTCGTTTGCCGGCGATTAAACTTCTTTTATTCAGCGTCTCATCAAAAATGAAAACATTTTTGAAAACTACAAGTCTCATGCGTTTTAGTGGTGAAAAAATATTTTAAAAAATCGTTCGGGAAATGAGTTTACTCCCTGGGTACTTTTTTTGTATACTTTTGACTATACGGGCCGAGTCCGGGATTTACGGGAAGTCGCGGGTTTTCGTTTGCCGGCGTTTAAACTTCTTTTATTCAGCGTCTCATCAAAAATGAAAACATTTTTAAAAACTACAAGTCTCATGGGCTTTAGTGGTGAAATAATAATTTAAAAAATCGTTCGGGAAATGAGTATACACCCTGGGTACTTTCTTTGTATACTTTTGACTATACGGGCCGAGTCCGGGATTTACGGGAAATCGCAGGTTTTCGTTTGCCGGCGATTAAACTTCTTTTATTCCGTGTCTCATTAAAAATGAAAACATTTTTGAAAACTACAAGTCTTATGCCTTTTAGTGGTGAAAAAATAATTTAAAAAATCGTTCGGGAATTGAGTTTACACCCTGGGCTACTTTCCTTGTATGCTTTAGACTATACGGGCCGAGTCCGGGATTTACGGGAAATCGCAGGTTTTCGTTTGCCGGCGATTAAACTTCTTTTATTCAGCGTTTCATCAAAAATGAAAACATTTTTGAAAACTACAAGTCTCAAGCGTTTTAGTGGTGAAAAAATATTTTAAAAAATCGTTCGGGAAATAAGTTTACTCCCTGAGTACTTTCTTTGTATACTTTTGACTATACGGGCCGAGTCTGGCATTTACGGAAAGTCGCGGGTTTTCGTTTGCCGGCGTTTAAACTTCTTTTATTCAGCGTCTCATCAAAAATGAAAACATTTTTTAAAACTACAAGTCTCATGGGCTTTAGTGGTGAAATAATAATTTAAAAAATCGTTCGGGATATGAGTATACACCCTGGGTACTTTCTTTGTATACTTTTGACTATACGGGCCGAGTCCGGGATTTACGGGAAATCGCAGGTTTTCGTTTGCCGGCGAATAAACCACTTTCATTAAGCGTCTCATCAAAAATGAAAACATTTCTGAAAACTACAAGTCTCATGCGTTTTAGTGGTGAAAAAATAATTTAAAAATTCGTTCGGGAAATGAGTTTACTCACTGGGTACTTTCCTTGTATACTTTTGACAATACGGGCCGAGTCCGGGATTTACGGGAAATCGCAGGTTTTCGTTTGCCGGCGATTAAACTTCTTTTATTCCGTGTCTCATCAAAAATGAAAACATTTTTGAAAACTACAAGTCTCATGCCTTTTAGTGGTGAAAAAATAATTTAAAAAATCGTTCGGGAATTGAGTTTACACCTTGGGTACTTTCCTTGTATGCTTTAGACTATATGGGCCGAGTCCGGGATTTACGGGAAATCGCGGGTTTTCGTTTGCCGGCGATTAAACTTCTTTTATTCAGCGTCTCATCAAAAATGAAAACATTTTTAAAAACTACAAGTCTCATAGGCTTTAGTGGTGAAATAATAATTTAAAAAATCGTTCAGAAAATGAGTTTACTCCCTGGGTACTTTCTTTGTATACTTTTGACTATACGGGCCGAGTCCGGGATTTACGGGAAATTGCAGGTTTTCGTTTGCCGGCGATTAAACTTCTTTTATTCCGTGTCTCATCAAAAATGAAAACATTTTTGAAAACTACAAGTCTCATGCCTTTTAGTGGTGAAAAAATAATTTAAAAAATCGTTCGGGAATTGAGTTTACACCCTGGGTACTTTCCTTGTATACTTTAGACTATACGGGCCGAGTCCGGGATTTACGGGAAGTCGCGGGTTTTCGTTTGCCGGCGTTTAAACTTCTTTTATTCAGCGTCTCATCAAAAATGAAAACATTTTTAAAAACTACAAGTCTCATGGGCTTTAGTGGTGAAATAATAATTTAAAAAACCGTTCGGGAAATGAGTATACACCCTGGGTACTTTCTTTGTATACTTTTGACTATACGGGCCGAGTCCGGGATTTACGGGAAATCGCAGGTTTTCGTTTGCCGGCGAATAAACCACTTTCATTAAGCGTCTCATCAAAAATGAAAACATTTCTGAAAACTACATGTCTCATGCGTTTTAGTGGTGAAAAAATAATTTAAAAATTCGTTTGGGAAATGAGTTTACTCAGTGGTTATTTTCCTTGTATACTTTTGACTATACGGGCCGAGTCCGGGATTTACGGGAAATCGCAGGTTTTCGTTTGCCGGCGATTAAACTTCTTTTATTCCGCGTCTCATCAAAAATGAAAACATTTTTAAAAACTACAAGTCTCATGGGCTTTAGTGGTGAAATAATAATTTAAAAAATCGTTCGGAAAATTAGTTTACTCCCTTGGTACTTTCTTTGTATACTTTTGACTATATGGGCCAAGCGCGGGATTTACGGGAAATCACGGGTTTTCGTTTGCCGGCGATTAAACTTCTTTTATTCAGCGTTTCATCAAAAATGCAAACATTTTTAAAAACTACAAGTCTCATGCGTTTTAGTGGTGAAAAAATAATTTAAAAAATCGTTCGGAAAATGAGTTTACTCTCTGGGTACTTTCTTTGTATACTTTTGACTATACGGGCCGAGTCCGGGGTTAACGAGAAATGGCGGGTTTTCGTTTGCCGGCGATTAAACTTCTTTTATTCAGCGTCTCAACAAAAATGAAAACATTTTTAAAAACTATAAGTCTCATGGGCTTTAGTGGTGAAAAAATATTTTAAAAAATCGTTCGGGAAATGAGTTTACTCCTTGGGTACTTTCTTTGTATACTTTTGACTATACGGGCCGAGTCCGGGATTTACGGGAAGTCGCGGGTTTTCGTTTGCCGGCGTTTAAACTTCTTTTATTCAGCGTCTCATCAAAAATGAAAGCATTTTTAAAAACTACAAGTCTCATGCGTTTTAGTGGTGAAAAAATAATTTAAAAAATCGTTCGGAAAATGAGTTTACTCCCTGGGTACTATCTTTGTATACTTTTGACTATACGGGCCGAGTCCGGGGTTAACGGGAAATGGCGGGTTTTCGTTTGCCGGCGATTAAACTTCTTTTATTCAGCGTCTCAACAAAAATGAAAACATTTTTAAAAACTATAAGTCTCATGGGCTTTAGTGGTGAAAAAATATTTTAAAAATTCGTTCGGGAAATGAGTTTACTCACTGGGTACTTTCCTTGTATAATTTTGACTATACGGGCCGAGTCCGGGATTTACGGGAAATCGCGGGTTTTCGTTTGCCGGCGATTAAACTTCGTTTATTCAGCGTTTCATCAAAAATGCAAAAAATTTTTAAAGACTACAAGTCTCATAGGCTTTAGTGGTGAAATAATAATTTAAAAAATCGTTCGGAAAATGAGTTTACTCCCTTGGTACATTCTTTGTATACTTTTGACTATATGGGCCAAGCCCGGGATTTTCAGGAAATCGCGGGTTTTCGTTTGCCGGCGATTAAACTTCCTTTATTCAGCGTTTCATCAAAAATGCAAACATTTTTAAAAACTACAAGTCTCATGCGTTTTAGTGGTGAAAAAATAATTTAAAAAATCGTTCGGAAAATGAGTTTACTCCCTGGGTACTTTCTTTGTATACTTTTGACTATACGGGCCGAGTCCGGGGTTAACGGGAAATGGCGGGTTTTCGTTTGCCGGCGATTAAACTTCTTTTATTCAGCGTCTCAACAAAAATGAAAACATTTTTAAAAACTATAAGTCTCATGGGCTTTAGTGGTGAAAAAATATTTTAAAAAATCGTTCGGAAAATGAGTTTACTCCCTTGGTACTTTTTTTGTATACTTTTGACTATATGGGCCAAGCCCGGTATTTACAAGAAATCGCGGGTTTTCGTTTGCCGGCGATTAAACTTCTTTTATTCAGCGTTTCATCAAAAATAAAAACATTTTTAAAAACTACAAGTCTCATGCGTTTTAGTGGTGAAAAAATAATTTAAAAAATCGTTCGGAAAATGAGTTTACTCCCTGGGTACTTTCTTTGTATACTTTTGACTATACGGGCCTAGTCCGGGATTTACGGGAAATCGCGGATTTTCGTTTGCCGGCGATTAAACTTCGTATATTCAGCGTCCCATCAAATATGAAAATATTTTTGAAAACTACAAGTCTCATGCGTTTAGTGGTAAAAAAATAATATAAAAAATCCTTCGGGAAATGAGTTTACTCCCTGGGTACATTCTTTATATACTTTTGACTATACAGGCCGAGTCCGTGGTTAACGGGAAATGGCGGGTTTTCGTTTGCCGGCGATTAAACTTCTTTTATTCAGCGTCTCAACAAAAATGAAAACATTTTTAAAAACTATAAGTCTCATGGGCTCTAGTGGTGAAAAAATATTTTAAAAAATCGTTCGGGAAATGAGTTTACTCCCTGGGTACTTTCTTTGTATACTTTTGACTATACGGGCCGAGTCCGGGATTTACGGGAAGTCGCGTGTTTTCGTTTGCCGGCGTTTAAACTTCTTTTATTCAGCGTCTCATCAAAAATGAAAACATTTTTAAAAACTACAAGTCTCATGGGCTTCAGTGGTGAAATAATAATTTAAAAAATCGTTCGGGAAATGAGTATACACCCTGGGTACTTTCTTTGTATACTTTTGACTATACGGGCCGAGTCCGGGATTTACGGGAAATCGCAAGTTTTCGTTTGCCGGCGATTAAACTTCTTTTATTCAGCGTCTCATCAAAAATGAAAACATTTTTGAAAACTACATGTCTCATGCGTTGTAGTGGTGAAAAAATAATTTAAAAAATCGTTCGGAAATTGAGTTTACACCCTGGGTACTTTCCTTGTATACTTTAGACTATACGGGCCCAGTCCGGAATTTACGGGAAATCGCGAGTTTTCGTTTGCCGGCGATTAAACCTCTTTCATTAAGCGTCTCATCAAAAATGAAAACATTTTTGAAAACTACAAGTCTCATAGGCTTTAGTGGTGAAATAATAATTTAAAAAATCGTTCGGAAAATGAGTTTACTCCCTGGGTACTTTCTTTGTATACTTTTGACTATATGGGCCAAGCCCGGGATTTACGGGAAATCGCGGGTTTTCATTTGCCGGCGATTAAACCACTTTCATTAAGCGTCTCATCAAAAATGAAAACATTTCTGAAAACTACAAGTCTCATGCGTTTTAGTGGTGAAAAAATAATTTAAAAATTCGTTCGGGAAATGAGTTTACTCACTGGGTACTTTCCTTGTATACTTTTGACTATACCGGCCGAGTCCGGGATTTACGGGAAATCGCAGGTTTTCGTTTGCCGGCGATTAAACTTCTTTTATTCCGTGTCTCATCAAAAATGAAAACATTTTTGAAATCTACAAGTCTCATGCCTTTTAGTGGTGAAAAAATAATTTAAAAAATCGTTCGGAAATTGAGTTTACACCCTGGGTACTTTCCTTGTATACTTTAGACTATACGGGCCGAGTCCGGAATTTACGGGAAATCGCGGGTTTTCGTTTGCCGGCGATTAAACTTCTTTTATTCAGCGTCTCATCAAAAATGAAAACATTTTTAAAAACTACAAGTCTCATAGGCTTTAGTGGTGAAATAATAATTTAAAAAATCGTTCGGAAATTGAGTTTACTCCCTGGGTACTTTCTTTGTATACTTTTGACTATATGGGCCAAGCCCGGGATTTACGGGAAATCGCGGGTTGTCGTTTGCCGGCGATTAAACTTCTTTTATTCAGCGTTTCATCAAAAATGAAAACATTTTTAAAAACTACAAGTCTCATGCGTTTTAGTGGTGAAAAAATAATTTAAAAAATCGTTCGGAAAATGAGTTTACTCCCTGGGTACTATCTTTGTATACTTTTGACTATACGGGCCGAGTCCGGGGTTAACGGGAAATGGCGGGTTTTCGTTTGCCGGCGATTAAACTTCTTTTATTCAGCGTCTCAACAAAAATGAAAACATTTTTAAAAACTATAAGTCTCATGGGCTTTAGTGGTGAAAAAATATTTTAAAAATTCGTTCGGGAAATGAGTTTACTCACTGGGTACTTTCCTTGTATAATTTTGACTATACGGGCCGAGTCCGGGATTTACGGGAAATCGCGGGTTTTCGTTTGCCGGCGATTAAACTTCGTTTATTCAGCGTTTCATCAAAAATGCAAAAAATTTTTAAAGACTACAAGTCTCATAGGCTTTAGTGGTGAAATAATAATTTAAAAAATCGTTCGGAAAATGAGTTTACTCCCTTGGTACATTCTTTGTATACTTTTGACTATATGGGCCAAGCCCGGGATTTTCAGGAAATCGCGGGTTTTCGTTTGCCGGCGATTAAACTTCCTTTATTCAGCGTTTCATCAAAAATGCAAACATTTTTAAAAACTACAAGTCTCATGCGTTTTAGTGGTGAAAAAATAATTTAAAAAATCGTTCGGAAAATGAGTTTACTCCCTGGGTACTTTCTTTGTATACTTTTGACTATACGGGCCGAGTCCGGGGTTAACGGGAAATGGCGGGTTTTCGTTTGCCGGCGATTAAACTTCTTTTATTCAGCGTCTCAACAAAAATGAAAACATTTTTAAAAACTATAAGTCTCATGGGCTTTAGTGGTGAAAAAATATTTTAAAAAATCGTTCGGAAAATGAGTTTACTCCCTTGGTACTTTTTTTGTATACTTTTGACTATATGGGCCAAGCCCGGTATTTACAAGAAATCGCGGGTTTTCGTTTGCCGGCGATTAAACTTCTTTTATTCAGCGTTTCATCAAAAATAAAAACATTTTTAAAAACTACAAGTCTCATGCGTTTTAGTGGTGAAAAAATAATTTAAAAAATCGTTCGGAAAATGAGTTTACTCCCTGGGTACTTTCTTTGTATACTTTTGACTATACGGGCCTAGTCCGGGATTTACGGGAAATCGCGGATTTTCGTTTGCCGGCGATTAAACTTCGTTTATTCAGCGTCCCATCAAATATGAAAATATTTTTGAAAACTACAAGTCTCATGCGTTTAGTGGTAAAAAAATAATATAAAAAATCCTTCGGGAAATGAGTTTACTCCCTGGGTACATTCTTTATATACTTTTGACTATACAGGCCGAGTCCGTGGTTAACGGGAAATGGCGGGTTTTCGTTTGCCGGCGATTAAACTTCTTTTATTCAGCGTCTCAACAAAAATGAAAACATTTTTAAAAACTATAAGTCTCATGGGCTCTAGTGGTGAAAAAATATTTTAAAAAATCGTTCGGGAAATGAGTTTACTCCCTGGGTACTTTCTTTGTATACTTTTGACTATACGGGCCGAGTCCGGGATTTACGGGAAGTCGCGTGTTTTCGTTTGCCGGCGTTTAAACTTCTTTTATTCAGCGTCTCATCAAAAATGAAAACATTTTTAAAAACTACAAGTCTCATGGGCTTCAGTGGTGAAATAATAATTTAAAAAATCGTTCGGGAAATGAGTATACACCCTGGGTACTTTCTTTGTATACTTTTGACTATACGGGCCGAGTCCGGGATTTACGGGAAATCGCAAGTTTTCGTTTGCCGGCGATTAAACTTCTTTTATTCAGCGTCTCATCAAAAATGAAAACATTTTTGAAAACTACATGTCTCATGCGTTGTAGTGGTGAAAAAATAATTTAAAAAATCGTTCGGAAATTGAGTTTACACCCTGGGTACTTTCCTTGTATACTTTAGACTATACGGGCCCAGTCCGGAATTTACGGGAAATCGCGAGTTTTCGTTTGCCGGCGATTAAACCTCTTTCATTAAGCGTCTCATCAAAAATGAAAACATTTTTGAAAACTACAAGTCTCATAGGCTTTAGTGGTGAAATAATAATTTAAAAAATCGTTCGGAAAATGAGTTTACTCCCTGGGTACTTTCTTTGTATACTTTTGACTATATGGGCCAAGCCCGGGATTTACGGGAAATCGCGGGTTTTCATTTGCCGGCGATTAAACCACTTTCATTAAGCGTCTCATCAAAAATGAAAACATTTCTGAAAACTACAAGTCTCATGCGTTTTAGTGGTGAAAAAATAATTTAAAAATTCGTTCGGGAAATGAGTTTACTCACTGGGTACTTTCCTTGTATACTTTTGACTATACCGGCCGAGTCCGGGATTTACGGGAAATCGCAGGTTTTCGTTTGCCGGCGATTAAACTTCTTTTATTCCGTGTCTCATCAAAAATGAAAACATTTTTGAAATCTACAAGTCTCATGCCTTTTAGTGGTGAAAAAATAATTTAAAAAATCGTTCGGAAATTGAGTTTACACCCTGGGTACTTTCCTTGTATACTTTAGACTATACGGGCCGAGTCCGGAATTTACGGGAAATCGCGGGTTTTCGTTTGCCGGCGATTAAACTTCTTTTATTCAGCGTCTCATCAAAAATGAAAACATTTTTAAAAACTACAAGTCTCATAGGCTTTAGTGGTGAAATAATAATTTAAAAAATCGTTCGGAAATTGAGTTTACTCCCTGGGTACTTTCTTTGTATACTTTTGACTATATGGGCCAAGCCCGGGATTTACGGGAAATCGCGGGTTGTCGTTTGCCGGCGATTAAACTTCTTTTATTCAGCGTTTCATCAAAAATGAAAACATTTTTAAAAACTACAAGTCTCATGCGTTTTAGTGGTGAAAAAATAATTTAAAAAATCGTTCGGAAAATGAGTTTACTCCCTGGGTACTTTCTTTGTATACTTTTGACTATACGGGCCGAGTCCGGGGTTAACGGGAAATGGCGGGTTTTCGTTTGCCGGCGATTAAACTTCTTTTATTCAGCGTCTCATCAAAAATAAAAACATTTTTAAAAACTATAAGTCTCATGGGCTTTAGTGGTGAAAAAATAATTTAAAAATTCGTTCGGGAAACGAGTTTACTCACTGGGTACTTTCCTTGTATACTTTTGACTATACGGGCCGAGTCCGGGATTTACGGGAAATCGCAGGTTTTCGTTTGCCGGCGATTAAACTTCTTTTATTCCGTGTCTCATCAAAAATGAAAACATTTTTGAAAACTACAAGTCTCATGCCTTTTAGTGGTGAAAAAATAATTTAAAAAATCGTTCGGAAATTGAGTTTACACCCTGGGTACTTTTTCCTTGTATACTTTAGACTATACGGTCCGAGTCCGGAATTTACGGGAAATCGCGGGTTTTCGTTTGCCGGCGATTAAACTTCTTTTATTCAGCGTCTCATCAAAAATGAAAACATTTTTAAAAACTACAAGTCTCATAGGCTTTAGTGGTGAAATAATAATTTCAAAAATCGTTCGGAAAATGAGTTTACTCCCTGGGTACTTTCTTTGTATACTTTTGACTATATGGGCCAAGCCCGGGATTTACGGGAAATCGCGGGTTTTCGTTTGCCGGCGATTAAACTTCTTTTATTCAGCGTTTCATCAAAAATGAAAACATTTTTAAAAACTACAAGTCTCATGCGTTTTAGTGGTGAAAAAATAATTTAAAAAATCGTTCGGAAAATGAGTTTACTCCCTGGGTACTTTCTTTGTATACTTTTGACTATACGGGCCGAGTCCGGGGTTAACGGGAAATGGCGGGTTTTCGTTTGCCGGCGATTAAACTTCTTTTATTCAGCGTCTCATCAAAAATAAAAACATTTTTAAAAACTATAAGTCTCATGGGCTTTAGTGGTGAACTAATAATTTAAAAAATCGTTCGGGAAATGAGTTTACACCCCGGGTACTTTCTTTGTATACTTTTGACTATACGGGCCGAGTCCGGGATTTACGGGAAATCGCAGGTTTTCGTTTGCCGGCGATTAAACTTCTTTTATTCAGCGTTTCATCAAAAATGAAAACATTTTTAAAAACTATAAGTCTCATGGGCTTTAGTGGTGAACTAATAATTTTAAAAATCGTTCGGGAAATGAGTTTACACCCCGGGTACTTTCTTTGTATACTTTTGACTATACGGGCCGAGTCCGGGATTTACGGGAAATCGCAGGTTTTCGTTTGCCGGCGATTAAACTTCTTTTATTCAGCGTTTCATCAAAAATGAAAACATTTTTAAAAACTACAATTCTCAAGCGTTTTAGTGGTGAAAAAATATTTTAAAAAATCGTTCGGGAAATGAGTTTACTCCCTGCGTACTTTCTTTGTATACTTTTGACTATACGGGCCGAGTCCGGGATTTACGGGAAGTCGCGGGTTTTCGTTTGCCGGCGTTTAAACTTCATTTATTCAGCGTCTCATCAAAAATGAAAACATTTTTAAAAACTACAAGTCTCATGGGCTTTAGTGGTGAAATAATAATTTAAAAAATCGTTCGGGAAATGAGTATACACCCTGGGTACTTTCTTTGTATACTTTTGACTATACGGGCCGAGTCCGGGATTTACGGGAAATCGCAGGTTTTCGTTTGCCGGCGAATAAACCACTTTCATTAAGCGTCTCATCAAAAATGAAAACATTTCTGAAAACTACATGTCTCATGCGTTTTAGTGGTGAAAAAATAATTTAAAAATTCGTTCGGGAAATGAGTTTACTCACTGGTTACTTTCCTTGTATACTTTTGACTATACGGGCCGAGTCCGGGATTTACGGGAAATCGCAGGTTTTCGTTTGCCGGCGATTAAACTTCTTTTATTCCGCGTCTCATCAAAAATGAAAACATTTTTGAAAACTACAAGTCTCATGCGTTTTAGTGGTTAAAAAATATTTTAAAAAATCGTTCGGAAAATGAGTTTACTCCCTGGGTACTTTCTTTGTATACTTTTGACTATACGGGCCGAGTCCGGGATTTACGGGAAGTCGCGGGTTTTCGTTTGCCGGCGTTTAAACTTCTTTTATTCAGCGTCTCATCAAAAATGAAAACATTTTTAAAAACTACAAGTCTCATGGGCTTTAGTGGTGAAATAATAATTTAAAAAATCGTTCGGAAAATGAGTTTACTCCCTTGGTACTTTCTTTGTATACTTTTGACTATATGGGCCAAGCCCGGGATTTACGGGAAATCGCGGGTTTTCGTTTGCCGGCGATTAAACTTCTTTTATTCAGCGTTTCATCAAAAATGCAAACATTTTTAAAAACTACAAGTCTCATGCGTTTTAGTGGTGAAAAAATAATTGAAAAAATCGTTCGGAAAATGAGTTTACTCCCTGGGTACTTTCTTTGTATACTTTTGACTATACGGGCCGAGTCCGGGGTTAACGGGAAATGGCGGGTTTTCGTTTGCCGGCGATTAAACTTCTTTTATTCAGCGTCTCAACAAAAATGAAAACATTTTTAAAAACTATAAGTCTCATGGGCTTTAGTGGTGAAAAAATATTTTAAAAAATCGTTCGGGAAGTGAGTTTACTCCTTGGGTACTTTCTTTGTATACTTTTGACTATACGGGCCGAGTCCGGGATTTACGGGAAGTCGCGGGTTTTCGTTTGCCGGCGATTAAACTTCTTTTATTCAGCGTCTCATCAAAAATGAAAGCATTTTTAAAAACTACAAGTCTCATAGGCTTTAGTGGTGAAATAATAATTTAAAAAATCGTTCGGAAAATGAGTTTACTCCCTTGGTACTTTTTTTGTATACTTTTGACTATATGGGCCAAGCCCGGGATTTACGGGAAATCGCGGGTTTTCGTTTGCCGGCGATTAAACTTCTTTTATTCAGCGTTTCATCAAAAATGAAAACATTTTTAAAAACTACAAGTCTCACGCGTTTTAGTGGTGAAAAAATAATTTAAAAAATCGTTCGGAAAATGAGTTTACTCCCTGGGTACTTTCTTTGTATACTTTTGACTATATGGGCCGAGTCCGGGGTTAACGGGAAATGGCGGGTTTTCGTTTGCCGGCGATTAAACTTCTTTTATTCAGCGTCTGAACAAAAATGAAAACATTTTTAAAAACTATAAGTCTCATGGGCTTTAGTGGTGAAAAAATATTTTAAAAATTCGTTCGGGAAATGAGTTTACTCACTGGGTACTTTCCTTGTATACTTTTGACTATACGGGCCGAGTCCGGGATTTACGGGAAATCGCGGGTTTTCGTTTGCCGGCGATTAAACTTCTTTTATTCAGCGTCTCATCAAAAATGAAAACGTTTTTGAAAACTACAAGTCTCATGCGTTGAAGTGGTGAAAAAATAATTTAAAAAATCGTTCGGAAAATGAGTTTACTCCCTTGGTACTTTCTTTGTATACTTTTGACTATATGGGCCAAGCCCGGGATTTACGGGAAATCGCGGGTTTTCGTTTGCCGGCGATTAAACGTCTTTTATTCAGCGTTTCATCAAAAATGCAAACATTTTTAAAAACTACAAGTCTCATGCGTTTTAGTGGTAAAAAAATAATTTAAAAAATCGTTCGGAAAATGAGTTTACTCCCTGGGTACTTTCTTTGTATACTTTTGACTATACGGGCCGAGTCCGGGGTTAACGGGAAATGGCGGGTTTTCGTTTGCCGGCGATTAAACTTCTTTTATTCAGCGTCTCAACAAAAATGAAAACATTTTTAAAAACTATAAGTCTCATGGGCTTTAGTGGTGAAAAAATATTTTAAAAAATCGTTTGGGAAATGAGTTTACTCCTTGGGTACTTTCTTTGTATACTTTTGACTATACGGGCCGAGTCCGGGATTTACGGGAAGTCGCGGGTTTTCGTTTGCCGGCGATTAAACTTCTTTTATTCAGCGTCTCAACAAAAATGAAAACATTTTTAAAAACTACAAGTCTCATGGGCTTTAGTGGTGAAATAATAATTTAAAAAATCGTTCGGGAAATGAGTATACACCCTGGGTACTTTCTTTGTATACTTTTGACTGTACGGGCCGAGTCCGGGATTTACGGGAAATCGCAGGTTTTCGTTTGCCGGCGAATAAACCACTTTCATTAAGCGTCTCATCAAAAATGAAAACATTTCTGAAAACTACATGTCTCATGCGTTTTAGTGGTGAAAAAATAATTTAAAAATTCGTTCGGGAAATGAGTTTACTCACTGGTTACTTTCCTTGTATACTTTTGACTATACGGGCCGAGTCCGGGATTTACGGGAAATCGCAGGTTTTCGTTTGCCGGCGATTAAACTTCTTTTATTCCGCGTCTCATCAAAAATGAAAACATTTTTGAAAACTACAAGTCTCATGCGTTTTAGTGGTTAAAAAATATTTTAAAAAATCGTTCGGAAAATGAGTTTACTCCCTGGGTACTTTCTTTGTATACTTTTGACTATACGGGCCGAGTCCGGGATTTACGGGAAGTCGCGGGTTTTCGTTTGCCGGCGTTTAAACTTCTTTTATTCAGCGTCTCATCAAAAATGAAAACATTTTTAAAAACTACAAGTCTCATGGGCTTTAGTGGTGAAATAATAATTTAAAAAATCGTTCGGAAAATGAGTTTACTCCCTTGGTACTTTCTTTGTATACTTTTGACTATATGGGCCAAGCCCGGGATTTACGGGAAATCGCGGGTTTTCGTTTGCCGGCGATTAAACTTCTTTTATTCAGCGTTTCATCAAAAATGCAAACATTTTTAAAAACTACAAGTCTCATGCGTTTTAGTGGTGAAAAAATAATTTAAAAAATCGTTCGGAAAATGAGTTTACTCCCTGGGTACTTTCTTTGTATACTTTTGACTATACGGGCCGAGTCCGGGGTTAACGGGAAATGGCGGGTTTTCGTTTGCCGGCGATTAAACTTCTTTTATTCAGCGTCTCAACAAAAATGAAAACATTTTTAAAAACTATAAGTCTCATGGGCTTTAGTGGTGAAAAAATATTTTAAAAAATCGTTCGGGAAGTGAGTTTACTCCTTGGGTACTTTCTTTGTATACTTTTGACTATACGGGCCGAGTCCGGGATTTACGGGAAGTCGCGGGTTTTCGTTTGCCGGCGATTAAACTTCTTTTATTCAGCGTCTCATCAAAAATGAAAGCATTTTTAAAAACTACAAGTCTCATAGGCTTTAGTGGTGAAATAATAATTTAAAAAATCGTTCGGAAAATGAGTTTACTCCCTTGGTACTTTTTTTGTATACTTTTGACTATATGGGCCAAGCCCGGGATTTACGGGAAATCGCGGGTTTTCGTTTGCCGGCGATTAAACTTCTTTTATTCAGCGTTTCATCAAAAATGAAAACATTTTTAAAAACTACAAGTCTCATGCGTTTTAGTGGTGAAAAAATAATTTAAAAAATCGTTCGGAAAATGAGTTTACTCCCTGGGTACTTTCTTCGTATACTTTTGACTATATGGGCCGAGTCCGGGGTTAACGGGAAATGGCGGGTTTTCGTTTGCCGGCGATTAAACTTCTTTTATTCAGCGTCTCAACAAAAATGAAAACATTTTTAAAAACTATAAGTCTCATGGGCTTTAGTGGTGAAAAAATATTTTAAAAATTCGTTCGGGAAATGAGTTTACTCACTGGGTACTTTCCTTGTATACTTTTGACTATACGGGCCGAGTCCGGGATTTACGGGAAATCGCGGGTTTTCGTTTGCCGGCGATTAAACTTCTTTTATTCAGCGTCTCATCAAAAATGAAAACGTTTGTGAAAACTACAAGTCTCATGCGTTGAAGTGGTGAAAAAATAATTTAAAAAATCGTTCGGAAAATGAGTTTACTCCCTTGGTACTTTCTTTGTATACTCTTGACTATATGGGCCAAGCCCGGGATTTACGGGAAATCGCGGGTTTTCGTTTGCCGGCGATTAAACGTCTTTTATTCAGCGTTTCATCAAAAATGCAAACATTTTTAAAAACTACAAGTCTCATGCGTTTTAGTGGTAAAAAAATAATTTAAAAAATCGTTCGGAAAATGAGTTTACTCCCTGGGTACTTTCTTCGTATACTTTTGACTATATGGGCCGAGTCCGGGGTTAACGGGAAATGGCGGGTTTTCGTTTGCCGGCGATTAAACTTCTTTTATTCAGCGTCTCAACAAAAATGAAAACATTTTTAAAAACTACAAGTCTCATGCGTTTTAGTGGTAAAAAAATAATTTAAAAAATCGTTCGGAAAATGAGTTTACTCCCTGGGTACTTTCTTTGTATACTTTTGACTATACGGGCCGAGTCCGGGGTTAACGGGAAATGGCGGGTTTTCGTTTGCCGGCGATTAAACTTCTTTTATTCAGCGTCTCAACAAAAATGAAAACATTTTTAAAAACTATAAGTCTCATGGGCTTTAGTGGTGAAAAAATAATTTAAAAAATCGTTCGGAAAATGAGTTTACTCCCTGGGTACTTTCTTTGTATACTTTTGACTATACGGGCCGAGTCCGGGGTTAACGGGAAATGGCGGGTTTTCGTTTGCCGGCGATTAAACTTCTTTTATTCAGCGTCTCAACAAAAATGAAAACATTTTTAAAAACTATAAGTCTCATGGGCTTTAGTGGTGAAAAAATATTTTAAAAAATCGTTCGGGAAATGAGTTTACTCCTTGGGTACTTTCTTTGTATACTTTTGACTATACGGGCCGAGTCCGGGATTTACGGGAAGTCGCGGGTTTTCGTTTGCCGGCGTTTAAACTTCTTTTATTCAGCGTCTCATCAAAAATGAAAACATTTTTAAAAACTACAAGTCTCATGGGCTTTAGTGGTGAAATAATAATTTAAAAAATCGTTCGGAAAATGAGTTTACTCCCTTGGTACTTTCTTTGTATACTTTTGACTATATGGGCCAAGCCCGGGATTTACGGGAAATCGCGGGTTTTCGTTTGCCGGCGATTAAACTTCTTTTATTCAGCGTTTCATCAAAAATGCAAACATTTTTAAAAACTACAAGTCTCATGCGTTTTAGTGGTGAAAAAATAATTTAAAAAATCGTTCGGAAAATGAGTTTACTCCCTGGGTACTTTCTTTGTATACTTTTGACTATACGGGCCGAGTCCGGGGTTAACGGGAAATGGCGGGTTTTCGTTTGCCGGCGATTAAACTTCTTTTATTCAGCGTCTCAACAAAAATGAAAACATTTTTAAAAACTATAAGTCTCATGGGCTTTAGTGGTGAAAAAATATTTTAAAAAATCGTTCGGGAAGTGAGTTTACTCCTTGGGTACTTTCTTTGTATACTTTTGACTATACGGGCCGAGTCCGGGATTTACGGGAAGTCGCGGGTTTTCGTTTGCCGGCGATTAAACTTCTTTTATTCAGCGTCTCATCAAAAATGAAAGCATTTTTAAAAACTACAAGTCTCATAGGCTTTAGTGGTGAAATAATAATTTAAAAAATCGTTCGGAAAATGAGTTTACTCCCTTGGTACTTCTTTTGTATACTTTTGACTATATGGGCCAAGCCCGGGATTTACGGGAAATCGCGGGTTTTCGTTTGCCGGCGATTAAACTTCTTTTATTCAGCGTTTCATCTAAAATGAAAACATTTTTAAAAACTACAAGTCTCATGCGTTTTAGTGGTGAAAAAATAATTTAAAAAATCGTTCGGAAAATGAGTTTACTCCCTGGGTACTTTCTTTGTATACTTTTGACTATATGGGCCGAGTCCGGGGTCAACGGGAAATGGCGGGTTTTCGTTTGCCGGCGATTAAACTTCTTTTATTCAGCGTCTCAACAAAAATGAAAACATTTTTAAAAACTATAAGTCTCATGGGCTTTAGTGGTGAAAAAATATTTTAAAAATTCGTTCGGGAAATGAGTTTACTCACTGGGTACTTTCCTTGTATACTTTTGACTATACGGGCCGAGTCCGGGATTTACGGGAAATTGCAGGTTTTCGTTTGCCGGCGATTAAACTTCTTTTATTCAGCGTCTCATCAAAAATGAAAACGTTTTTGAAAACTACAAGTCTCATGCGTTGAAGTGGTGAAAAAATAATTTAAAAAATCGTTCGGAAAATGAGTTTACTCCCTTGGTACTTTTTTTGTATACTTTTGACTATATGGGCCAAGCCCGGGATTTACGGGAAATCGCGGGTTTTCGTTTGCCGGCGATTAAACTTCTTTTATTCAGCGTTTCATCAAAAATGAAAACATTTTTAAAAACTACAAGTCTCATGCGTTTTAGTGGTGAAAAAATAATTTAAAAAATCGTTCGGAAAATGAGTTTACTCCCTGGGTACTTTCTTCGTATACTTTTGACTATATGGGCCGAGTCCGGGGTTAACGGGAAATGGCGGGTTTTCGTTTGCCGGCGATTAAACTTCTTTTATTCAGCGTCTCAACAAAAATGAAAACATTTTTAAAAACTATAAGTCTCATGGGCTTTAGTGGTGAAAAAATATTTTAAAAATTCGTTCGGGAAATGAGTTTACTCACTGGGTACTTTCCTTGTATACTTTTGACTATACGGGCCGAGTCCGGGATTTACGGGAAATCGCGGGTTTTCGTTTGCCGGCGATTAAACTTCTTTTATTCAGCGTCTCATCAAAAATGAAAACGTTTGTGAAAACTACAAGTCTCATGCGTTGAAGTGGTGAAAAAATAATTTAAAAAATCGTTCGGAAAATGAGTTTACTCCCTTGGTACTTTCTTTGTATACTCTTGACTATATGGGCCAAGCCCGGGATTTACGGGAAATCGCGGGTTTTCGTTTGCCGGCGATTAAACGTCTTTTATTCAGCGTTTCATCAAAAATGCAAACATTTTTAAAAACTACAAGTCTCATGCGTTTTAGTGGTAAAAAAATAGTTTAAAAAATCGTTCGGAAAATGAGTTTACTCCCTGGGTACTTTCTTCGTATACTTTTGACTATATGGGCCGAGTCCGGGGTTAACGGGAAATGGCGGGTTTTCGTTTGCCGGCGATTAAACTTCTTTTATTCAGCGTCTCAACAAAAATGAAAACATTTTTAAAAACTACAAGTCTCATGCGTTTTAGTGGTAAAAAAATAATTTAAAAAATCGTTCGGAAAATGAGTTTACTCCCTGGGTACTTTCTTTGTATACTTTTGACTATACGGGCCGAGTCCGGGGTTAACGGGAAATGGCGGGTTTTCGTTTGCCGGCGATTAAACTTCTTTTATTCAGCGTCTCAACAAAAATGAAAACATTTTTAAAAACTATAAGTCTCATGGGCTTTAGTGGTGAAAAAATAATTTAAAAAATCGTTCGGAAAATGAGTTTACTCCCTGGGTACTTTCTTTGTATACTTTTGACTATACGGGCCGAGTCCGGGGTTAACGGGAAATGGCGGGTTTTCGTTTGCCGGCGATTAAACTTCTTTTATTCAGCGTCTCAACAAAAATGAAAACATTTTTAAAAACTATAAGTCTCATGGGCTTTAGTGGTGAAAAAATATTTTAAAAAATCGTTCGGGAAATGAGTTTACTCCTTGGGTACTTTCTTTGTATACTTTTGACTATACGGGCCGAGTCCGGGATTTACGGGAAGTCGCGGGTTTTCGTTTGCCGGCGTTTAAACTTCTTTTATTCAGCGTCTCATCAAAAATGAAAACATTTTTAAAAACTACAAGTCTCATGGGCTTTAGTGGTGAAATAATAATTTAAAAAATCGTTCGGAAAATGAGTTTACTCCCTTGGTACTTTCTTTGTATACTTTTGACTATATGGGCCAAGCCCGGGATTTACGGGAAATCGCGGGTTTTCGTTTGCCGGCGATTAAACTTCTTTTATTCAGCGTTTCATCAAAAATGCAAACATTTTTAAAAACTACAAGTCTCATGCGTTTTAGTGGTGAAAAAATAATTTAAAAAATCGTTCGGAAAATGAGTTTACTCCCTGGGTACTTTCTTTGTATACTTTTGACTATACGGGCCGAGTCCGGGGTTAACGGGAAATGGCGGGTTTTCGTTTGCCGGCGATTAAACTTCTTTTATTCAGCGTCTCAACAAAAATGAAAACATTTTTAAAAACTATAAGTCTCATGGGCTTTAGTGGTGAAAAAATATTTTAAAAAATCGTTCGGGAAGTGAGTTTACTCCTTGGGTACTTTCTTTGTATACTTTTGACTATACGGGCCGAGTCCGGGATTTACGGGAAGTCGCGGGTTTTCGTTTGCCGGCGATTAAACTTCTTTTATTCAGCGTCTCATCAAAAATGAAAGCATTTTTAAAAACTACAAGTCTCATAGGCTTTAGTGGTGAAATAATAATTTAAAAAATCGTTCGGAAAATGAGTTTACTCCCTTGGTACTTCTTTTGTATACTTTTGACTATATGGGCCAAGCCCGGGATTTACGGGAAATCGCGGGTTTTCGTTTGCCGGCGATTAAACTTCTTTTATTCAGCGTTTCATCTAAAATGAAAACATTTTTAAAAACTACAAGTCTCATGCGTTTTAGTGGTGAAAAAATAATTTAAAAAATCGTTCGGAAAATGAGTTTACTCCCTGGGTACTTTCTTTGTATACTTTTGACTATATGGGCCGAGTCCGGGGTCAACGGGAAATGGCGGGTTTTCGTTTGCCGGCGATTAAACTTCTTTTATTCAGCGTCTCAACAAAAATGAAAACATTTTTAAAAACTATAAGTCTCATGGGCTTTAGTGGTGAAAAAATATTTTAAAAATTCGTTCGGGAAATGAGTTTACTCACTGGGTACTTTCCTTGTATACTTTTGACTATACGGGCCGAGTCCGGGATTTACGGGAAATTGCAGGTTTTCGTTTGCCGGCGATTAAACTTCTTTTATTCAGCGTCTCATCAAAAATGAAAACGTTTTTGAAAACTACAAGTCTCATGCGTTGAAGTGGTGAAAAAATAATTTAAAAAATCGTTCGGAAAATGAGTTTACTCCCTTGGTACTTTCTTTGTATACTTTTGACTATATGGGCCAAGCCCGGGATTTACGGGAAATCGCGGGTTTTCGTTTGCCGGCGATTAAACGTCTTTTATTCAGCGTTTCATCAAAAATGCAAACATTTTTAAAAACTACAAGTCTCATGCGTTTTAGTGGTGAAAAAATAATTTAAAAAATCGTTCGGAAAATGAGTTTACTCCCTGGGTACTTTCTTCGTATACTTTTGACTATATGGGCCGAGTCCGGGGTTAACGGGAAATGGCGGGTTTTCGTTTGCCGGCGATTAAACTTCTTTTATTCAGCGTCTCAACAAAAATGAAAACATTTTTAAAAACTATAAGTCTCATGGGCTTTAGTGGTGAAAAAATATTTTAAAAATTCGTTCGGGAAATGAGTTTACTCACTGGGTACTTTCCTTGTATACTTTTGACTATACGGGCCGAGTCCGGGATTTACGGGAAATCGCGGGTTTTCGTTTGCCGGCGATTAAACTTCTTTTATTCAGCGTCTCATCAAAAATGAAAACGTTTGTGAAAACTACAAGTCTCATGCGTTGAAGTGGTGAAAAAATAATTTAAAAAATCGTTCGGAAAATGAGTTTACTCCCTTGGTACTTTCTTTGTATACTCTTGACTATATGGGCCAAGCCCGGGATTTACGGGAAATCGCGGGTTTTCGTTTGCCGGCGATTAAACGTCTTTTATTCAGCGTTTCATCAAAAATGCAAACATTTTTAAAAACTACAAGTCTCATGCGTTTTAGTGGTAAAAAAATAATTTAAAAAATCGTTCGGAAAATGAGTTTACTCCCTGGGTACTTTCTTCGTATACTTTTGACTATATGGGCCGAGTCCGGGGTTAACGGGAAATGGCGGGTTTTCGTTTGCCGGCGATTAAACTTCTTTTATTCAGCGTCTCAACAAAAATGAAAACATTTTTAAAAACTACAAGTCTCATGCGTTGAAGTGGTGAAAAAATAATTTAAAAAATCGTTCGGAAAATGAGTTTACTCCCTTGGTACTTTCTTTGTATACTCTTGACTATATGGGCCAAGCCCGGGATTTACGGGAAATCGCGGGTTTTCGTTTGCCGGCGATTAAACGTCTTTTATTCAGCGTTTCATCAAAAATGCAAACATTTTTAAAAACTACAAGTCTCATGCGTTTTAGTGGTAAAAAAATAATTTAAAAAATCGTTCGGAAAATGAGTTTACTCCCTGGGTACTTTCTTTGTATACTTTTGACTATACGGGCCGAGTCCGGGGTTAACGGGAAATGGCGGGTTTTCGTTTGCCGGCGATTAAACTTCTTTTATTCAGCGTCTCAACAAAAATGAAAACATTTTTAAAAACTATAAGTCTCATGGGCTTTAGTGGTGAAAAAATATTTTAAAAAATCGTTCGGGAAATGAGTTTACTCCTTGGGTACTTTCTTTGTATACTTTTGACTATACGGGCCGAGTCCGGGATTTACGGGAAGTCGCGGGTTTTCGTTTGCCGGCGTTTAAACTTCTTTTATTCAGCGTCTCATCAAAAATGAAAACATTTTTAAAAACTACAAGTCTCATGCGTTTTAGTGGTTAAAAAATATTTTAAAAAATCGTTCGGAAAATGAGTTTACTCCCTGGGTACTTTCTTTGTATACTTTTGACTATACGGGCCGAGTCCGGGATTTACGGGAAGTCGCGGGTTTTCGTTTGCCGGCGTTTAAACTTCTTTTATTCAGCGTCTCATCAAAAATGAAAACATTTTTAAAAACTACAAGTCTCATGGGCTTTAGTGGTGAAATAATAATTTAAAAAATCGTTCGGAAAATGAGTTTACTCCCTTGGTACTTTCTTTGTATACTTTTGACTATATGGGCCAAGCCCGGGATTTACGGGAAATCGCGGGTTTTCGTTTGCCGGCGATTAAACTTCTTTTATTCCGCGTTTCATCAAAAATGCAAACATTTTTAAAAACTACAAGTCTCATGCGTTTTAGTGGTGAAAAAATAATTTAAAAAATCGTTCGGAAAATGAGTTTACTCCCTGGGTACTTTCTTTGTATACTTTTGACTATACGGGCCGAGTCCGGGGTTAACGGGAAATGGCGGGTTTTCGTTTGCCGGCGATTAAACTTCTTTTATTCAGCGTCTCAACAAAAATGAAAACATTTTTAAAAACTATAAGTCTCATGGGCTTTAGTGGTGAAAAAATATTTTAAAAAATCGTTCGGGAAGTGAGTTTACTCCTTGGGTACTTTCTTTGTATACTTTTGACTATACGGGCCGAGTCCGGGATTTACGGGAAGTCGCGGGTTTTCGTTTGCCGGCGATTAAACTTCTTTTATTCAGCGTCTCATCAAAAATGAAAGCATTTTTAAAAACTACAAGTCTCATAGGCTTTAGTGGTGAAATAATAATTTAAAAAATCGTTCGGAAAATGAGTTTACTCCCTTGGTACTTTTTTTGTATACTTTTGACTATATGGGCCAAGCCCGGGATTTACGGGAAATCGCGGGTTTTCGTTTGCCGGCGATTAAACTTCTTTTATTCAGCGTTTCATCTAAAATGAAAACATTTTTAAAAACTACAAGTCTCATGCGTTTTAGTGGTGAAAAAATAATTTAAAAAATCGTTCGGAAAATGAGTTTACTCCCTGGGTACTTTCTTTGTATACTTTTGACTATATGGGCCGAGTCCGGGGTCAACGGGAAATGGCGGGTTTTCGTTTGCCGGCGATTAAACTTCTTTTATTCAGCGTCTCAACAAAAATGAAAACATTTTTAAAAACTATAAGTCTCATGGGCTTTAGTGGTGAAAAAATATTTCAAAAATTCGTTCGGGAAATGAGTTTACTCACTGGGTACTTTCCTTGTATACTTTTGACTATACGGGCCGAGTCCGGGATTTACGGGAAATTGCAGGTTTTCGTTTGCCGGCGATTAAACTTCTTTTATTCAGCGTCTCATCAAAAATGAAAACGTTTTTGAAAACTACAAGTCTCATGCGTTGAAGTGGTGAAAAAATAATTTAAAAAATCGTTCGGAAAATGAGTTTACTCCCTTGGTACTTTCTTTGTATACTTTTGACTATATGGGCCAAGCCCGGGATTTACGGGAAATCGCGGGTTTTCGTTTGCCGGCGATTAAACGTCTTTTATTCAGCGTTTCATCAAAAATGCAAACATTTTTAAAAACTACAAGTCTCATGCGTTTTAGTGGTAAAAAAATAATTTAAAAAATCGTTCGGAAAATGAGTTTACTCCCTGGGTACTTTCTTTGTATACTTTTGACTATACGGGCCGAGTCCGGGGTTAACGGGAAATGGCGGGTTTTCGTTTGCCGGCGATTAAACTTCTTTTATTCAGCGTCTCAACAAAAATGAAAACATTTTTAAAAACTATAAGTCTCATGGGCTTTAGTGGTGAAAAAATATTTGAAAAAATCGTTTGGGAAATGAGTTTACTCCTTGGGTACTTTCTTTGTATACTTTTGACTATACGGGCCGAGTCCGGGATTTACGGGAAGTCGCGGGTTTTCGTTTGCCGGCGTTTAAACTTCTTTTATTCAGCGTCTCATCAAAAATGAAAGCATTTTTAAAAACTACAAGTCTCATAGGCTTTAGTGGTGAAATGATAATTTAAAAAATTGTTCGGAAAATGAGTTTACTCCCTTGGTACTTTTTTTGTATACTTTTGACTATATGGGCCAAGCCCGGGATTTACGGGAAATCGCGGGTTTTCGTTTGCCGGCGATTAAACTTCTTTTATTCAGCGTTTCATCAAAAATGAAAACATTTTTAAAAACTACAAGTCTCATGCGTTTTAGTGGTGAAAAAATAATTTAAAAAATCGTTCGGAAAATGAGTTTACTCCCTGGGTACTTTCTTTGTATACTTTTGACTATACGGGCCGAGTCCGGGATTTACGGGAAGTCGCGTGTTTTCGTTTGCCGGCGTTTAAACTTCTTTTATTCAGCGTCTCATCAAAAATGAAAACATTTTTAAAAACTACAAGTCTCATGGGCTTCAGTGGTGAAATAATAAATTAAAAAATCGTTCGGGAAATGAGTATACACCCTGGGTACTTTCTTTGTATACTTTTGACTATACGGGCCGAGTCCGGGATTTACGGGAAATCGCAAGTTTTCGTTTGCCAGCGATTAAACTTCTTTTATTCAGCGTCTCATCAAAAATGAAAACATTTTTGAAAATTACAAGTCTCATGCGTTGTAGTGGTGAAAAAATAATTTAAAAAATCGTTCGGAAAAAGAGTTTACTCACTGGGTACTTTCTTTGTATACTTTTGACTATATGGGCCAAGCCCGGGATTTACGGGAAATCTCGGGTTTTCGTTTGCCGGCGATTAAACTTCTTTTATTCTGCGTTTCATCAAAAATGAAAACATTTTTAAAAACTACAAGTCTTATGCGTTTTAGTGGTGAAAAAATAATTTAAAAAATCGTTCTGGAAATGAGTTTACTCACAGGGTACTTTCTTTGTATACATTCGACTATACGGGCCAAGCCCGGGATTTACGGGAAATCGCGGGTTTTCGTTTGCCGGCGTTTAAACCTCTTTCATTAAGCGTCTCATCAAAAATGAAAACATTTTTTAAAACTACAAGTCTCATGCGTTTTAGTGGTGAAAAAAAAATTTAAAAAATCGTTCGGGAAATGAGTTTACTCCCTGGGTACTTTCTTTGTATACATTCGACTATACGGGCCAAGCCCCGGATTTACGGGAAATCGCGGGATTTGGTTTGCCGGCGATTAAACCTCTTTCATTAAGCGTCTCATCAAAAATGAAAACATTTTTGAAAACTACAAGTCTCATGCGTTTTAGTGGTGAAAAAATAATTTAAAAAATCGTTCGGGAAATGAGTTTACTCCCTGGGTACTTTCTTTGTACACTATTGACTATACGGGCCGAGTCCGGGATTTACGGGAAATCGCGGATTTTCGTTTGCCGGCCATTAAACTTCTTTTATTCAGCGTCCCATCAAATATGAAAATATTTTTGAAATCTACAAGTCTCATGCGTTTAGTGGTAAAAAAATAATATAAAAAATCCTTCGGGAAATGAGTTTACTCCCTGGGTACTTTCTTTGTATACTTTTGACTATACAGGCTGAGTCCAGGGTTTACGGGAAATGGGGGGTTTTCCTTTGCCGGCGATTAAACTTCTTTTATTCAGCGTTTCATCAAAAATAAAAACATTTTTGAAAACTACAAGTCTTATGCGTTTTAGTGTTGAAAAAATAATTTAAAAAATCGTTCTGGAAATGAGTTTACTCACAAGGTACTTTCTTTGTATACATTCGACTATACGGGCCAAGCCCCGGATTTACGGGAAATCGCGGGATTTCGTTTGCCGGCGATTAAACCTCTTTCATTAAGCGTCTCTTCAAAAATGAAAACATTTTTGAAAACTACAAGTCTCATGCGTTTTAGTGGTGAAAAAATAATTTAAAAAATCGTTCGGGAAATGAGTTTACTCCCTGGGTACTTTCTTTGTATACTTTTGACGATACGGGCCGAGTCCGGGGTTTACGGGAAATGGCGGGTTTTCCTTTGCCGGCGATTAAACTTCTTTTATTCAGGGTCTCATCAAAAATGAAAACATTTTTGAAAACTACAAGTCTCATGCGTTTTAGTGGTGAAAAAATAATTTAAAAAATCGTTCGGGAAATGAGTTTACTCCCTGGGTACTTTCTTTGTATACATTCGACTATACGGGCCAAGCCTGGGATTCACGGGAAATCGCGGGTTTTCGTTTGCCGGCGATTAAACTTCTTTCATTAAGCGTCTCATCAAAAATGAAAACATTTTTGACAACTACAAGTCTCATGCGTTTTAGTGGTGAAAAAAAAATTTAAAAAATCGTTCGGGAAATGAGTTTACTGCCTGGGTACTTTCTTTGTATACATTCGAATATACGGGCCAAGCCCGGGATTTACGGGAAATCAGGGGATTTTGTTTGCCGGCGATTAAACCTCTTTCATTAAGCGTCTCATCAAAAATGAAAACATTTTTGAAAACTACAAGTCTCATGCGTTGTAGTGGTGAAAAAATAATTTAAAAAATCGTTCGGAAAATGAGTTTACTCCCTGGGTACTTTCTTTGTATACTTTTGACTATACGGGCCCAGTCCGGCGTTTACGGGAAATGGTGGGTTTTTGTTTGACGGCGATTAAACTTCTTTTATTCAGCGTCTCATCAAATATGATAACATTTCTGAAAACTACAAGTCTCCTGCGTTTTAGTGGTGAAAAGATAATTTAAAAAATCGTTTTGGAAATGAGTTTACTCACAGGGTACTTTCTTTGTATACATTCGACTATACAGGCCAAGCCCGGGATTTTTGCGGGAAATCGCGGGTTTTCGTTTGCCAGCGATTAAACCACTTTCATTAAGCGTCTCATCAAAAATGAAAACATTTTTGAAAACTACAAGTCACATGCGTTTTAGTGGTGAAAAAAAAATTTAAAAAATCGTTCGGGAAATGAGTTTACTCCCTGGGTACTTTCTTTGTATACATTCGACTATACGGGCCAAGCCCCGGATTTACGGGAAATCGCGGGATTTGGTTTGCCGGCGATTAAACCTCTTTCATTAAGCGTCTCATCAAAAATGAAAACATTTTTGAAAACTACAAGTCTCATGCGTTTTAGTGGTGAAAAGATAATTTAAAAAATCGTTCGGGAAATCAGTTTACTCCCTGGGTACTTTCTTTGTACACTATTGACTATACGGGCCGAGTCCGGGATTTACGGGAAATCGCGGATTTTTGTTTGCCGGCGATTAAACTTCTTTTATTCAGCGTCCCATCAAATATGAAAATATTTTTGAAATCTACAAGTCTCATGCGTTTAGTGGTAAAAAAATAATATAAAAAATCCTTCGGGAAATGAGTTTACTCCCTGGGTACTTTTTTGTATACTTTTGACTATACAGGCTGAGTCCGGGGTTTACGGGAAATGGCGGGTTTTCGTTTGCCGGCGATTAAACTTCTTTTATTCAGCGTCTCATCAAAAATGATAAAATTTCTGAAAACTACAAGTCTCCTGCGTTTTAGTGGTGAAAAGATAATTTAAAAAATCGTTTTGGAAATGAGTTTACTCACAGGGTACTTTCTTTGTATACTTTTGACTATACGGGCGGACTCCGGCGTTTACGGGAAATGGCGGGTTTTCGTTTGACGGCGATTAAACTTCTTTTATTCAGCGTCTCATCAAAAATGATAACATTTCTGAAAACTACAAGTCTCCTGCGTTTTAGTGGTGAAAAGATAAGTTAAAAAATCGTTTTGGAAATGAGTTTATTCACAGGGTACTTTCTTTGTATACATTCGACTATACAGGCCAAGCCCGGGATTTTTGCGGAAAATCGCGGGTTTTCGTTTGCCAGCGATTAAACCACTTTCATTAAGCGTCTCATCAAAAATGAAAACATTTTTAAAAACTACAAGTCACATGCGTTTTAGTGGTGAAGAAAAAATTTAAAAAATCGTTCGGGAAATGAGTTTACTCCCTGGTTACTTTCTTTGTATACATTCGACTATACGGGCCAAGCCCCGGATTTACGGGAAATCGCGGGATTTCGTTTGCCGGCGATTAAACCTCTTTCATTAAGCGTCTCATCAAAAATGAAAACATTTTTGAAAACTACAAGTCTCATGCGTTTTAGTGGTGAAAAAATAATTTAAAAAATCGTTCGGGAAATGAGTTTACTCCCTGGGTACTTTCTTTGTATACTTTTGCCTATACGGGCCGAGTCCAGGTTTCACGGGAAATCGCGGATTTTCGTTTGCCGGCGATTAAACTTCTTTTATTCAGCGTCCCATCAAAAATGAAAAAATTTTTGAAAACTACAAGTCTTATGCGTTGTAGTGGTAAAAAAATAATTTAAAAAATCGTTCGGAAAATGAGTTTACTCCCTGGGTACTTTCTTCGTATACTTTTGACTATATGGGCCAAGCCCGGGATTTACGGGAAATGGCGGGTTTTCGTTTGCCGGCGATTAAACTTCTTTTATTCAGCGTCCCATCAAATATGAAAACATTTTTGAAAACTACAAGTCTCATGCGTTTTAGTGGTGAAAAGATAATTTAAAAAATCGTTCGGGAAATCAGTTTACTCCCTGGGTACTTTCTTTGTACACTATTGACTATACGGGCCGAGTCCGGGATTTACGGGAAATCGCGGATTTTTGTTTGCCGGCGATTAAACTTCTTTTATTCAGCGTCCCATCAAATATGAAAATATTTTTGAAATCTACAAGTCTCATGCGTTTAGTGGTAAAAAAATAATATAAAAAATCCTTCGGGAAATGAGTTTACTCCCTGGGTACTTTTTTGTATACTTTTGACTATACAGGCTGAGTCCGGGGTTTACGGGAAATGGCGGGTTTTCGTTTGCCGGCGATTAAACTTCTTTTATTCAGCGTCTCATCAAAAATGATAAAATTTCTGAAAACTACAAGTCTCCTGCGTTTTAGTGGTGAAAAGATAATTTAAAAAATCGTTTTGGAAATGAGTTTACTCACAGGGTACTTTCTTTGTATACTTTTGACTATACGGGCGGACTCCGGCGTTTACGGGAAATGGCGGGTTTTCGTTTGACGGCGATTAAACTTCTTTTATTCAGCGTCTCATCAAAAATGATAACATTTCTGAAAACTACAAGTCTCCTGCGTTTTAGTGGTGAAAAGATAAGTTAAAAAATCGTTTTGGAAATGAGTTTATTCACAGGGTACTTTCTTTGTATACATTCGACTATACAGGCCAAGCCCGGGATTTTTGCGGAAAATCGCGGGTTTTCGTTTGCCAGCGATTAAACCACTTTCATTAAGCGTCTCATCAAAAATGAAAACATTTTTAAAAACTACAAGTCACATGCGTTTTAGTGGTGAAGAAAAAATTTAAAAAATCGTTCGGGAAATGAGTTTACTCCCTGGTTACTTTCTTTGTATACATTCGACTATACGGGCCAAGCCCCGGATTTACGGGAAATCGCGGGATTTCGTTTGCCGGCGATTAAACCTCTTTCATTAAGCGTCTCATCAAAAATGAAAACATTTTTGAAAACTACAAGTCTCATGCGTTTTAGTGGTGAAAAAATAATTTAAAAAATCGTTCGGGAAATGAGTTTACTCCCTGGGTACTTTCTTTGTATACTTTTGCCTATACGGGCCGAGTCCAGGTTTCACGGGAAATCGCGGATTTTCGTTTGCCGGCGATTAAACTTCTTTTATTCAGCGTCCCATCAAAAATGAAAAAATTTTTGAAAACTACAAGTCTTATGCGTTGTAGTGGTAAAAAAATAATTTAAAAAATCGTTCGGAAAATGAGTTTACTCCCTGGGTACTTTCTTCGTATACTTTTGACTATATGGGCCAAGCCCGGGATTTACGGGAAATGGCGGGTTTTCGTTTGCCGGCGATTAAACTTCTTTTATTCAGCGTCCCATCAAATATGAAAATATTTTTGAAAACTACAAGTCTCATGCGTTTTAGTGGTGAAAAAATAATTTAAAAAATCGTTCGGAAAATGAGTTTACTCCCTGGGTACTTTCTTTGTATACTTTTGCCTATACGGGCCGAGTCCAGGATTTACGGGAAATCGCGGATTTTCGTTTGCCGGCGATTAAATTTCTTTTATTCAGCGTCCCATCAAAAATGAAAACATTTTTGAAAACTACAAGTCTTATGCGTTTAGTGGTAAAAAAATAATATAAAAAATCGTTCGGGAAATGAGTTTAATCCCTGAGTACTTTCTTTGTATACTTTTGACTATACGGGCCGAGTCCGGGATTTACGGGAAATCGCAGGTTTTCGTTTGCCGGCGATTAAACTTCTTTTATTCAGCGTCTCATCAAAAATGAAAACATTTTTGAAAACTACAAGTCTCATGCGTTGTAGTGGTAAAAAAATAATTTAAAAAATCGTTCGGAAAATGAGTTTACTCCCTGGGTACTTTCTTTGTATACTTTTGACTATATGGGCCAAGCCCGGGATTTACGGGAAATCGCGGGATTTCGTTTGCCGGCGATTAAACCTCTTTCATCAAGCGTCTCATCACAAATGAAAACATTTTTAAAAACTACAAGTTTCATGCGTTTTAGTGGTGAAGAAAAAATTTAAAAAATCGTTCGGGAAATGAGTTTACTCCCTGGTTACTTTCTTTGTATACATTCGACTATACGGGCCAAGCCCCGGATTTACGGGAAATCGCGGGATTTCGTTTGCCGGCGATTAAACCTCTTTCATTAAGCGTCTCATCAAAAATGAAAACATTTTTGAAAACTACAAGTCTCATGCGATTTAGTGGTGAAAAAATAATTTAAAAAATCGTTCGGAAAATGAGTTTACTCCCTGGGTACTTTCTTTGTATACTTTTGCCTATACGGGCCGAGTCCAGGATTTACGGGAAATCGCGGATTTTCGTTTGCCGGCGATTAAATTTCTTTTATTCAGCGTCCCATCAAAAATGAAAACATTTTGGAAAACTACAAGTCTTATGCGTTTAGTGGTAAAAAAATAATATAAAAAATCGTTCGGGAAATGAGTTTAATCCCTGGGTACTTTCTTTGTATACTTTTGACTATACGGGCCGAGTCCGGGATTTACGGGAAATCGCAGGTTTTCGTTTGCCGGCGATTAAACTTCTTTTATTCAGCGTCTCATCAAAAATGAAAACATTTTTGAAAACTACAAGTCTCATGCGTTTTAGTGTCGAAAAAATAATTTAAAAAATCGTTCTGGAAATGAGTTTACTCCCTGGGTACTTTCTTTGTATACTTTTGACTATATGGGCCAAGCCCGGGATTTACGGGAAATCGCGGGTTTTCGTTTGCCGGCAATTAAACTTCTTTTATTCAGCGTCTCATCAAAAATGAAAACATTTTTGAAAACTACAAGTCTCATGCGTTTTAGTGTTGAAAAAATAATTTAAAAAATCGTTCTGGAAATGAGTTTACTCACAAGGTACTTTCTTTGTATACATTCGACTATACGGGCCAAGCCCCGGATTTACGGGAAATCGCGGGATTTCGTTTGCCGGCGATTAAACCTCTTTCATTAAGCGTCTCATCAAAAATGAAAACATTCTTAAAAACTATAAGTCTCATGGGTTTTAGTGTTGAAAAAATAATTTAAAAAATCGTTCTGGAAATGAGTTTACACACAAGGTACTTTCTTTGTATACATTCGACTATACGGGTCAAGCCCCGGATTTACGGGAAATCGCGGGATTTCGTTTGCCGGCGATTAAACCTCTTTCATCAAGCGTCTCATCACAAATGAAAACATTTTTGAAAACTACAAGTCTCATGCGTTTTAGTGGTGAAGAAAAAATTTAAAAAATCGTTCGGGAAATGAGTTTACTCCCTGGTTACTTTCTTTGTATACATTCGACTATACGGGCCAAGCCCCGGATTTACGGGAAATCGCGGGATTTCGTTTGCCGGCGATTAAACCTCTTTCATTAAGCGTCTCATCAAAAATGAAAACATTTTTGAAAACTACAAGTCTCATGCGTTTTAGTGGTGAAAAAATAATTTAAAAAATCGTTCGGAAAATGAGTTTACTCCCTGGGTACTTTCTTTGTATACTTTTGCCTATACGGGCCGAGTCCAGGATTTACGGGAAATCGCGGATTTTCGTTTGCCGGCGATTTAATTTCTTTTATTCAGCGTCCCATCAAAAATGAAAACATTTTTGAAAACTACAAGTCTCATGCGTTGTAGTGGTAAAAAAATAATTTAAAAAATCGTTCGGAAAATGAGTTTACTCCCTGGGTACTTTCTTTGTATACTTTTGACTATATGGGCCAAGCCCGGGATTTACGGAAAATCGCGGGTTTTCGTTTGCCGGCAATTAAACTTCTTTTATTCAGCGTCCCATCAAATATGAAATTATTTTTGAAAACTACAAGTCTCATGCGTTTAGTGGTAAAAAAATAATATAAAAAATCTTTCGGGAAATGAGTTTACTCCCTGGGTACTTTCTTTGTATACTTTTGACTATACAGGCCGAGCCGGGGTTTACGGGAAATGGCGTGTTTTCGTTTGCCGGCGATTAAACTTCTTTTATTCAGCGTCTCATCAAAAATGAAAACATTTTTGAAAACTACAAGTCTCATGCGTTTTAGTGTTGAAAAAATAATTTAAAAAATCGTTCTGGAAATGAGTTTACTCACAAGGTACTTTCTTTGTATACATTCGACTATACGGGCCAAGCCCCGGATTTACGGGAAATCACGGGATTTCGTTTGCCGGCGATTAAACCTCTTTCATTAAGCGTCTCATCAAAAATGAAAACATTTTTGAAAACTACAAGTCTCATGCGTTTTAGTGGTGAAAAGATAATTTAAAAAATCGTTCGGAAAATGATTTTACTCCCTGGTTACTTTCTTTGTATACATTCGACTATACGGGCCAAGCCCCGGATTTACGGGAAATCGCGGGATTTCGTTTGCCGGCGATTAAACTTCTTTTATTCAGCGTCTCATCAAATATGAAAATATTTTTGAAAACTACAAGTCTCATGCGTTTAGTGGTAAAAAAATAATATAAAAAATCTTTCGGGAAATGAGTTTACTCCCTGGGTACTTTTTTTGTATACTTTTGACTATACAGGCCGAGCCGGGGTTTACGGGAAATGGCGGGTTTTCGTTTGCCGGCGATTAAACTTCTTTTATTCAGCGTCTCATCAAAAATGAAAACATTTTTGAAAACTACAAGTCTCATGCGTTTTAGTGTTGAAAAAATAATTTAAAAAATCGTTCTGAAAATGAGTTTACTCACAAGGTACTTTCTTTGTATACATTCGACTATACGGGCCAAGCCCCGGATTTACGGGAAATCACGGGATTTCGTTTGCCGGCGATTAAACCTCTTTCATTAAGCGTCTCATCAAAAATGAAAACATTTTTGAAAACTACAAGTCTCATGCGTTTTAGTGGTGAAAAGATAATTTAAAAAATCGTTCGGAAAATGATTTTACTCCCTGGTTACTTTCTTTGTATACATTCGACTATACGGGCCAAGCCCCGGATTTACGGGAAATCGCGGGATTTCGTTTGCCGGCGATTAAACCTCTTTCTTTAAGCGTCTCATCAAAAATGAAAACATTTTTGAAAACTACAAGTCTCATGCGTTTTAGTGGTGAAAAAATAATTTAAAAAATCGTTCGGGAAATGAGTTTACTCCTTGGGTACTTTCTTTGTATACTATTGCCTATACGGGCCGAGTCCAGGTTTCACGGGAAATCGCGGATTTTCGTTTGCCGGCGATTAAACTTCTTTTATTCAGCGTCCCATCAAAAATGAAAACATTTTTGAAAACTGCAAGTCTTATGCGTTTAGTGGTAAAAAAATAATATAAAAAATTGTTCGGGAAATGAGTTTACTCCCTGGGTACTTTCTTTGTATACTTTTGACTATACGGGCCGAGTCCGGGATTTACGGGAAATCGCAGGTTTTCGTTTGCCGGCGATTAAACTTCTTTTATTCAGCGTCTCATCAAAAATGAAAACATTTTTGAAAACTACAAGTCTCATGCGTCGTAGTGGTAAAAAAATAATTTAAAAAATCGTTCGGAAAATGAGTTTACTCCCTGGGTACTTTCTTTGTATACTTTTGACTATATGGGCCAATCCCGGGATTTACGGGAAATCGTGGGTTTTGGTTTGCCGGCGATTAAACTTCTTTTATTCAGCGTTTCATCAAAAATAAAAACATTTTTAAAAACTACAAGTCTTATCCGTTTTAGTGGTGAAAAAATAATTTAAGAAATCGTTCTGGAAGTGAATTTACTCACAGGGTACTTTCTTTGTATACATTCGACTATACGGGCCAAGCCCGGGATTTACGGGAAATCAGGGGATTTCGTTTGCCGGCGATTAAACCTCTTTCATTAAGCGTCTCATCAAAAATGAAAACATTTTTGAAAACTACAAGTCTCATGCGTTGTAGTGGTGAAAAAATAGTTTAAAAAATCGTTCGGGAAATGAGTTTACTCCCTGGGTACTTTCTTTGTATACTTTTGACTATACGGGCCGAGTCCGGCGTTTACGGGAAATGGCGGGTTTTCGTTTGACGGCGATTAAACTTCTTTTATTCAGCGTCTCATCAAAAATGATAACATTTCTGAAAACTACAAGTCTCCTGCGTTTTAGTGGTGAAAAGATAATTTAAAAAATCGTTTTGGAAATGAGTTTACTCACAGGGTACTTTCTTTGTATACATTCGACTATACAGGCCAAGCCCGGGATTTTTGCGGGAAATCGCGGGTTTTCGTTTGCCAGCGATTAAACCACTTTCCTTAAGCGTCTCATCAAAAATGAAAACATTTTTGAAAACTACAAGTCACATGCGTTTTAGTGGTGAAGAAAAAATTTAAAAAATCGTTCGGGAAATGAGTTTACTCCCTGGGTACTTTTTTTGTATACTTTTGACTATACAGGCCGAGCCGGGGTTTACGGGAAATGGCGGGTTTTCGTTTGCCGGCGATTAAACTTCTTTTATTCAGCGTCTCATCAAAAATGAAAACATTTTTGAAAACTACAAGTCTCATGCGTTTTAGTGTTGAAAAAATAATTTAAAAAATCGTTCTGAAAATGAGTTTACTCACAAGGTACTTTCTTTGTATACATTCGACTATACGGGCCAAGCCCCGGATTTACGGGAAATCACGGGATTTCGTTTGCCGGCGATTAAACCTCTTTCATTAAGCGTCTCATCAAAAATGAAAACATTTTTGAAAACTACAAGTCTCATGCGTTTTAGTGGTGAAAAGATAATTTAAAAAATCGTTCGGAAAATGATTTTACTCCCTGGTTACTTTCTTTGTATACATTCGACTATACGGGCCAAGCCCCGGATTTACGGGAAATCGCGGGATTTCGTTTGCCGGCGATTAAACCTCTTTCTTTAAGCGTCTCATCAAAAATGAAAACATTTTTGAAAACTACAAGTCTCATGCGTTTTAGTGGTGAAAAAATAATTTAAAAAATCGTTCGGGAAATGAGTTTACTCCTTGGGTACTTTCTTTGTATACTTTTGCCTATACGGGCCGAGTCCAGGTTTCACGGGAAATCGCGGATTTTCGTTTGCCGGCGATTAAACTTCTTTTATTCAGCGTCCCATCAAAAATGAAAACATTTTTGAAAACTGCAAGTCTTATGCGTTTAGTGGTAAAAAAATAATATAAAAAATTGTTCGGGAAATGAGTTTACTCCCTGGGTACTTTCTTTGTATACTTTTGACTATACGGGCCGAGTCCGGGATTTACGGGAAATCGCAGGTTTTCGTTTGCCGGCGATTAAACTTCTTTTATTCAGCGTCTCATCAAAAATGAAAACATTTTTGAAAACTACAAGTCTCATGCGTCGTAGTGGTAAAAAAATAATTTAAAAAATCGTTCGGAAAATGAGTTTACTCCCTGGGTACTTTCTTTGTATACTTTTGACTATATGGGCCAATCCCGGGATTTACGGGAAATCGTGGGTTTTGGTTTGCCGGCGATTAAACTTCTTTTATTAAGCGTTTCATCAAAAATAAAAACATTTTTAAAAACTACAAGTCTTATCCGTTTTAGTGGTGAAAAAATAATTTAAGAAATCGTTCTGGAAGTGAATTTACTCACAGGGTACTTTCTTTGTATACATTCGACTATACGGGCCAAGCCCGGGATTTACGGGAAATCAGGGGATTTCGTTTGCCGGCGATTAAACCTCTTTCATTAAGCGTCTCATCAAAAATGAAAACATTTTTGAAAACTACAAGTCTCATGCGTTGTAGTGGTGAAAAAATAGTTTAAAAAATCGTTCGGGAAATGAGTTTACTCCCTGGGTACTTTCTTTGTATACTTTTGACTATACGGGCCGAGTCCGGCGTTTACGGGAAATGGCGGGTTTTCGTTTGACGGCGATTAAACTTCTTTTATTCAGCGTCTCATCAAAAATGATAACATTTCTGAAAACTACAAGTCTCCTGCGTTTTAGTGGTGAAAAGATAATTTAAAAAATCGTTTTGGAAATGAGTTTACTCACAGGGTACTTTCTTTGTATACATTCGACTATACAGGCCAAGCCCGGGATTTTTGCGGGAAATCGCGGGTTTTCGTTTGCCAGCGATTAAACCACTTTCCTTAAGCGTCTCATCAAAAATGAAAACATTTTTGAAAACTACAAGTCACATGCGTTTTAGTGGTGAAGAAAAAATTTAAAAAATCGTTCGGGAAATGAGTTTACTTCCTGGTTACTTTCTTTGTATACATTCGACTATACGGGTCAAGCCCCGGATTTACGGGAAATCGCGGGATTTCGTTTGCCGGCGATTAAACCTCTTTCATTAAGCGTCTCATCAAAAATGAAAACATTTTTGAAAACTACAAGTCTCATGCGATTTAGTGGTGAAAAAATAATTTAAAAAATCGTTCGGAAAATGAGTTTACTCCCTGGGTATTTTCTTTGTATACTTTTGCCTATACGGGCCGAGTCCAGGATTTACGGGAAATCGCGGATTTTCGTTTGCCGGCGATTAAATTTCTTTTATTCAGCGTCCCATCAAAAATGAAAACATTTTTGAAAACTACAAGTCTTATGCGTATAGTGGTAAAAAAATAATATAAAAAATCGTTCGGGAAATGAGTTTACTCCCTGGGTACTTTCTTTGTATACTTTTGACTATACGGGCCGAGTCCGAGATTTACGGGAAATCGCAGGTTTTCGTTTGCCGGCGATTAAACTTCTTTTATTCAGCGTCCCATCAAATATGAAAATATTTTTGAAAACTACAAGTCTCATGCGTTTAGTGGTAAAAAAATAATATAAAAAATCCTTCGGGAAATGAGTTTACTCCCTGGGTACTTTCTTTGTATACTTTTGACTATACAGGCCGAGTCCGGGGTTTACGGGAATTGGCGGGTTTTCGTTTGCCGGCGATTAAACTTCTTTTATTCAGCGTCTCATCAAAAATGAAAACATTTTTGAAAACTACAAGTCTCATGCGTTTTAGTGTTGAAAAAATAATTTAAAAAATCGTTCTGGAAATGAGTTTACTCACAAGGTACTTTCTTTGTATACATTCGACTATACGGGCCAAGCCCCGGATTTACGGGAAATCGCGGGATTTCGTTTGCCGGCGATTAAACCTCTTTCATTAAGCGTCTCATCAAAAATGAAAACATTTTTGAAAACTACAAGTCTCATGCGTTTTAGTGGTGAAAAAATAATTTAAAAAATCGTTCGGAAAATGAGTTTACTCCCTGGGTACTTTCTTTGTATACTTTTGCCTATACGGGCCGAGTCCAGGATTTACGGGAAATCGCGGATTTTCGTTTGCCGGCGATTAAATTTCTTTTATTCAGCGTCCCATCAAAAATGAAAACATTTTTGAAAACTACAAGTCTTATGCGTTTAGTGGTAAAAAAATAATATAAAAAATCGTTCGGGAAATGAGTTTACTCCCTGGGTACTTTCTTTGTATACTTTTGACTATACGGGCCGAGTCCGTGATTTACGGGAAATCGCAGGTTTTCGTTTGCCGGCGATTAAACTTCTTTTATTCAGCGTCTCATCAAAAATGAAAACATTTTTGAAAACTACAAGTCTCATGCGTTGTAGTGGTAAAAAAATAATTTAAAAAATCGTTCGGAAAATGAGTTTACTCCCTGGGTACTTTCTTTGTATATTTTTGACTATATGGGCCAAGCCCGGGATTTACGGGAAATGGCGGGTTTTTGTTTGCTGGCGATTAAACTTCTTTTATTCAGCGTCCCATCAAATATGAAAATATTTTTGAAAACTACAAGTCTCGTGCGTTTAGTGGTAAAAAAATAATATAAAAAATCCTTCGGGAAATGAGTTTACTCCCTGGGTACTTTCTTTGTAAACTTTTGACTATACAGGCCGAGTCCGGGGTTTACGGGAAATGGCGGGTTTTCGTTTGCCGGCGATTAAACTTCTTTTATTCAGCGTCTCATCAAAAATGAAAACATTTTTGAAAACTACAAGTCTCATGCGTTTTAGTGTTGAAAAAATAATTTAAAAAATCGTTCTGGAAATGAGTTTACTCACAAGGTACTTTCTTTGTATACATTCGACTATACGGGCCAAGGCCCGGATTTACGGGAAATCGCGGGATTTCGTTTGCCGGCGAATAAACCTCTTTCATTAAGCGTCTCATCAAAAATGAAAACATTCTTGAAAACTATAAGTCTCATGGGTTTTAGTGTTGAAAAAATGATTTAAAAAATCGTTCTGGAAATGAATTTACTCACAAGGTACTTTCTTTGTATACATTCGACTATACGGGCCAAGCCCCGGATTTACGGGAAATCGCGGGATTTCGTTTGCCGGCGATTAAACCTCTTTCATTAAGCGTCTCATCAAAAATGAAAACATTCTTGAAAACTATAAGTCTCATGGGTTTTAGTGTTGAAAAAATAATTTAAAAAATCGTTCTGGAAATGAGTTTACTCACAAGGTACTTTCTTTGTATACATTCGACTATACGGGCCAACCCCGGATTTACGGGAAATCGCGGGATTTCGTTTGCCGGCGATTAAACCTCTTTCATCAAGCGTCTCATCACAAATGAAAATATTTTTGAAAACTACAAGTCTTATGCGTTTTAGTGGTGAAAAAAAAATTTAAAAAATCGTTCGGGAAATGAGTTTACTGCCTGGGTACTTTCTTTGCACACATTCAACTATACGGGCCAAGCCCGGAATTTACGGGAAATCAGGGGATTTCGTTTGCCGGCGATTAAATCTCTTTCATTAAGCGTCTCATCAAAAATGAAAACATTTTTAAAAACTACAAGTCTCATGCGTTGTAGTGGTGAAAAAATAATTTAAAAAATCGTTCGGGAAATGAGTTTACTCCCTGGGTACTTTCTTTGTATACTTTTGACTATACAGGCCGAGTCCGGGGTTTACGGGAATTGGCGGGTTTTCGTTTGCCGGCGATTAAACTTCTTTTATTCAGCGTCTCATCAAAAATGAAAACATTTTTGAAAACTACAAGTCTCATGCGTTTTAGTGTTGAAAAAATAATTTAAAAAATCGTTCTGGAAATGAGTTTACTCACAAGGTACTTTCTTTGTATACATTCGACTATACGGGCCAAGCCCCGGATTTACGGGAAATCGCGGGATTTCGTTTGCCGGCGATTAAACCTCTTTCATTAAGCGTCTCATCAAAAATGAAAACATTTTTGAAAACTACAAGTCTCATGCGTTTTAGTGGTGAAAAAATAATTTAAAAAATCGTTCGGAAAATGAGTTTACTCCCTGGGTACTTTCTTTGTATACTTTTGCCTATACGGGCCGAGTCCAGGATTTACGGGAAATCGCGGATTTTCGTTTGCCGGCGATTAAATTTCTTTTATTCAGCGTCCCATCAAAAATGAAAACATTTTTGAAAACTACAAGTCTTATGCGTTTAGTGGTAAAAAAATAATATAAAAAATCGTTCGGGAAATGAGTTTACTCCCTGGGTACTTTCTTTGTATACTTTTGACTATACGGGCCGAGTCCGTGATTTACGGGAAATCGCAGGTTTTCGTTTGCCGGCGATTAAACTTCTTTTATTCAGCGTCTCATCAAAAATGAAAACATTTTTGAAAACTACAAGTCTCATGCGTTGTAGTGGTAAAAAAATAATTTAAAAAATCGTTCGGAAAATGAGTTTACTCCCTGGGTACTTTCTTTGTATATTTTTGACTATATGGGCCAAGCCCGGGATTTACGGGAAATGGCGGGTTTTTGTTTGCTGGCGATTAAACTTCTTTTATTCAGCGTCCCATCAAATATGAAAATATTTTTGAAAACTACAAGTCTCGTGCGTTTAGTGGTAAAAAAATAATATAAAAAATCCTTCGGGAAATGAGTTTACTCCCTGGGTACTTTCTTTGTAAACTTTTGACTATACAGGCCGAGTCCGGGGTTTACGGGAAATGGCGGGTTTTCGTTTGCCGGCGATTAAACTTCTTTTATTCAGCGTCTCATCAAAAATGAAAACATTTTTGAAAACTACAAGTCTCATGCGTTTTAGTGTTGAAAAAATAATTTAAAAAATCGTTCTGGAAATGAGTTTACTCACAAGGTACTTTCTTTGTATACATTCGACTATACGGGCCAAGGCCCGGATTTACGGGAAATCGCGGGATTTCGTTTGCCGGCGAATAAACCTCTTTCATTAAGCGTCTCATCAAAAATGAAAACATTCTTGAAAACTATAAGTCTCATGGGTTTTAGTGTTGAAAAAATGATTTAAAAAATCGTTCTGGAAATGAATTTACTCACAAGGTACTTTCTTTGTATACATTCGACTATACGGGCCAAGCCCCGGATTTACGGGAAATCGCGGGATTTCGTTTGCCGGCGATTAAACCTCTTTCATTAAGCGTCTCATCAAAAATGAAAACATTCTTGAAAACTATAAGTCTCATGGGTTTTAGTGTTGAAAAAATAATTTAAAAAATCGTTCTGGAAATGAGTTTACTCACAAGGTACTTTCTTTGTATACATTCGACTATACGGGCCAACCCCGGATTTACGGGAAATCGCGGGATTTCGTTTGCCGGCGATTAAACCTCTTTCATCAAGCGTCTCATCACAAATGAAAATATTTTTGAAAACTACAAGTCTTATGCGTTTTAGTGGTGAAAAAAAAATTTAAAAAATCGTTCGGGAAATGAGTTTACTGCCTGGGTACTTTCTTTGCACACATTCAACTATACGGGCCAAGCCCGGAATTTACGGGAAATCAGGGGATTTCGTTTGCCGGCGATTAAATCTCTTTCATTAAGCGTCTCATCAAAAATGAAAACATTTTTAAAAACTACAAGTCTCATGCGTTGTAGTGGTGAAAAAATAATTTAAAAAATCGTTCGGGAAATGAGTTTACTCCCTGGGTACTTTCTTTGTATACTTTTGCCTATACGGGCCGAGTCCAGGATTTACGGGAAATCGCGGATTTTCGTTTGCCGGCGATTAAACTTCTTTTATTCAGCGTCCCATCAAAAATGAAAACATTTTTGAAAACTACAAGTCTTATGCGTTTAGTGGTAAAAAAATAATATAAAAAATCGTTCGGGAAATGAGTTTACTCCCTGGGTACTTTCTTTGTATACTTTTGCCTATACGGGCCGAGTCCAGGATTTACGGGAAATCGCGGATTTTCGTTTGCCGGCCATTAAACTTCTTTTATTCAGCGTCCCATCAAAAATGAAAACATTTTTGAAAACTACAAGCCTTATGCGTTTTAGTGGTGAAAAAAAAATTTAAAAAATCGTTCGGGAAATGAGTTTACTGCCTGGGTACTTTCTTTGCACACATTCAACTATACGGGCCAAGCCCGGGATTTACGGGAAATCAGGGGATTTCGTTTGCCGGCGATTAAATCTCTTTCATTAAGCGTCTCATCAAAAATGAAAACATTTTTAAAAACTACAAGTCTCATGCGTTGTAGTGGTGAAAAAATAATTTAAAAAATCATTCGGGAAATGAGTTTACTCCCTGGGTACTTTCTTTGTATACTTTTGCCTATACGGGCCGAGTCCAGGATTTACGGGAAATCGCGGATTTTCGTTTGCCGGCGATTAAACTTCTTTTATTCAGCGTCCCATCAAAAATGAAAACATTTTTGAAAACTACAAGTCTTATGCGTTTAGTGGTAAAAAAATAATATAAAAAATCGTTCGGGAAATGAGTTTACTCCCTGGGTACTTTCTTTGTATACTTTTGCCTATACGGGCCGAGTCCAGGATTTACGGGAAATCGCGGATTTTCGTTTGCCGGCCATTAAACTTCTTTTATTCAGCGTCCCATCAAAAATGAAAACATTTTTGAAAACTACAAGCCTTATGCGTTTTAGTGGTGAAAAAAAAATTTAAAAAATCGTTCGGGAAATGAGTTTACTGCCTGGGTACTTTCTTTGCACACATTCAACTATACGGGCCAAGCCCGGGATTTACGGGAAATCAGGGGATTTCGTTTGCCGGCGATTAAATCTCTTTCATTAAGCGTCTCATCAAAAATGAAAACATTTTTAAAAACTACAACTCTCATGCGTTGTAGTGGTGAAAAAATAATTTAAAAAATCGTTCGGGAAATGAGTTTACTCCCTGGGTACTTTCTTTGTATACTTTTGCCTATACGGGCCGAGTCCAGGATTTACGGGAAATCGCGGATTTTCGTTTGCCGGCGATTAAACTTCTTTTATTCAGCGTCCCATCAAAAATGAAAACATTTTTGAAAACTACAAGTCTTATGCGTTTAGTGGTAAAAAAATAATATAAAAAATCGTTCGGGAAATGAGTTTACTCCCTGGGTACTTTCTTTGTATACTTTTGCCTATACGGGCCGAGTCCAGGATTTACGGGAAATCGCGGATTTTCGTTTGCCGGCCATTAAACTTCTTTTATTCAGCGTCCCATCAAATATGAAAACATTTTTGAAAACTACAAGTCTTATGCGTTTAATGGTAAAAAAATAATATAAAAAATCGTTCGGAAAATGAGTTTACTCCCTGGGTACTTTCTTTGTATACTTTTGACTATATGGGCCAAGCCCGGGATTTACGGGAAATCGCGGGTTTTCGTTTGCCGGCGATTAAACTTCTTTTATTCAGCGTTTCATCAAAAATAAAAACATTTTTAAAAACTACAAGTCTTATGCGTTTTAGTGGTGAAAAAATAATTTAAGAAATCGTTCTGGAAGTGAGTTTACTCACAGGTTACTTTCTTTGTATACATTCGACTATACGGGCCAAGTCCGGGATTTACGGGAAATCAGGGGATTTCGTTTGCCGGCGATTAAACCTCTTTCATTAAGCGTCTCATCAAAAATGAAAACATTTTTGAAAACTACAAGTCTCATGCGTTGTAGTGGTGAAAAAATAATTTAAAAAATCGTTTGGAAAATGAGTTTACTCCCTGGGTACTTTCTTTGTATACTTTTGACTATACGGGCCGAGTCCGGCGTTTACGGGAAATGGCGGGTTTTCGTTTGACGGCGATTAAACTTCTTTTATTAAGCGTCTCATCAAAAATGATAACATTTCTGAAAACTACAAGTCTCCTGCGTTTTAGTGGTGAAAAGATAATTTAAAAAATCGTTTTGGAAATGAGTTTACTCACAGGGTACTTTCTTTGTATACATTCGACTATACAGGCCAAGCCCGGGATTTTTGCGGGAAATCGCGGGTTTTCGTTTGCCAGCGATTAAACCACTTTCCTTAAGCGTCTCATCAAAAATGAAAATATTTTTGAAAACTACAAGTCACATGCGTTTTAGTGGTGAAGAAAAAATTTAAAAAATCGTTCGGGAAATGAATTTACTCCCTGGTTACTTTCTTTGTATACATTCGACTATACGGGCCAAGCCCCGGATTTACGGGAAATCGCGGGATTTCGTTTGCCGGCGATTAAACCTCTTTCATTAAGCGTCTCATCAAAAATGAAAACATTTTTGAAAACTACAAGTCTCATGCGTTTTAGTGGTGAAAAAATAATTTAAAAAATCGTTCGGGAAATGAGTTTACTCCCTGGGTACTTTCTTTGTATACTTTTGCCTATACAGGCCGAGTCCAGGATTTACGGGAAATCGCGGATTTTCGTTTGCCGGCGATTAAACTTCTTTTATTCAGCGTCCCATCAAAAATGAAAACATTTTTGAAAACTACAAGTCTCATGCGTTGTAGTGGTAAAAAAATAATATAAAAAATCCTTCGGAAAATGAGTTTACTCCCTGGGTACTTTCTTTGTATACTTTTGACTATACAGGCCGAGTCCGGGGTTTACGGGAAATGGCGGGTTTTCGTTTTCCGGCGATTAAACTTCTTTTATTCAGCGTCTCATCAAAAATGAAAACATTTTTGAAAACTACAAGTCTCATGCGTTTTAGTGTTGAAAAAATAATTTAAAAAATCGTTCTGGAAATGAGTTTACTCACAAGGTACTTTCTTTGTATACATTCGACTATACGGGCCAAGTCCCGGATTTACGGGAAATCGCGGGATTTCGTTTGCCGGCGATTAAACCTCTTTCATTAAGCGTCTCATCAAAAATGAAAACATTCTTGAAAACTACAAGTCTCATGCGTTGTAGTGGTGAAAAAATAATTTAAAAAATCGTTCGGAAAATGAGTTTACTCCCTGGGTACTTTCTTTGTATACTTTTGACTATACGGGCCGAGTCCGGCGTTTACGGGAAATAGCGGGTTTTCGTTTGACGGCGATTAAACTTCTTTTATTCAGCGTCTCATCAAAAATGATAACATTTCTGAAAACTACAAGTCTCCTGCGTTTTAGTGGTGAAAAGATAATTTAAAAAATCGTTTTGGAAATGAGTTTACTCACAGGGTACTTTCTTTGTATACATTCGACTATACAGGCCAAGCCCGGGATTTTTGCGGGAAATCGCGGGTTTTCGTTTGCCAGCGATTAAACCACTTTCCTTAAGCGTCTCATCAAAAATGAAAACATTTTTAAAAACTACAAGTCACATGCGTTTTAGTGGTGAAGAAAAAATTTAAAAAATCGTTCGGGAAATGAGTTTACTTCCTGGTTACTTTCTTTGTATACATTCGACTATACGGGCCAAGCCCCGGATTTACGGGAAATCGCGGGATTTCGTTTGCCGGCGATTAAACCTCTTTCATTAAGCGTCTCATCAAAAATGAAAACATTTTTGAAAACTACAAGTCTCATGCGTTTTAGTGGTGAAAAAATAATTTAAAAAATCGTTCGGGAAATGAGTTTACTCCCTGGGTACTTTCTTTGTATACTTTTGCCTATACGGGCCGAGTCCAGGATTTACGGGAAATCGCGGATTTTCGTTTGCCGGCGATTAAACTTCTTTTATTCAGCGTCCCATCAAAAATGAAAACATTTTTGAAAACTACAAGTCTTATGCGTTTAGTGGTAAAAAAATAATATAAAAAATCGTTCGGGAAATGAGTTTACTCCCTGGGTACTTTCTTTGTATACTTTTGACTATACGGGCCGAGTCCGGGATTTACGGGAAATCGCAGGTTTTCGTTTGCCGGCGATTAAACTTCTTTTATTCAGCGTCTCATCAAAAATGAAAACATTTTTGAAAACTACAAGTCTCATGCGTTGTAGTGGTAAAAAAATAATTTAAAAAATCGTTCGGAAAATGAGTTTACTCCCTGGGTACTTTCTTTGTATACTTTTGACTATATGGGCCAAGCCCGGGATTTACGGGAAATCGCGGGTTTTCGTTTGCCGGCGATTAAACTTCTTTTATTCAGCGTCCCATCAAATATGAAAATATTTTTGAAAACTACAAGTCTCATGCGTTTAGTGGTAAAAAAATAATATAAAAAATCCTTCGGGAAATGAATTTACTCCCTGGTTACTTTCTTTGTATACATTCGACTATACGGGCCAAGCCCCGGATTTACGGGAAATCGCGGGATTTCGTTTGCCGGCGATTAAACCTCTTTCATTAAGCGTCTCATCAAAAATGAAAACATTTTTGAAAACTACAAGTCTCATGCGTTTTAGTGGTGAAAAAATAATTTAAAAAATCGTTCGGGAAATGAGTTTACTCCCTGGGTACTTTCTTTGTATACTTTTGCCTATACAGGCCGAGTCCAGGATTTACGGGAAATCGCGGATTTTCGTTTGCCGGCGATTAAACTTCTTTTATTCAGCGTCCCATCAAAAATGAAAACATTTTTGAAAACTACAAGTCTCATGCGTTGTAGTGGTAAAAAAATAATATAAAAAATCCTTCGGAAAATGAGTTTACTCCCTGGGTACTTTCTTTGTATACTTTTGACTATACAGGCCGAGTCCGGGGTTTACGGGAAATGGCGGGTTTTCGTTTTCCGGCGATTAAACTTCTTTTATTCAGCGTCTCATCAAAAATGAAAACATTTTTGAAAACTACAAGTCTCATGCGTTTTAGTGTTGAAAAAATAATTTAAAAAATCGTTCTGGAAATGAGTTTACTCACAAGGTACTTTCTTTGTATACATTCGACTATACGGGCCAAGTCCCGGATTTACGGGAAATCGCGGGATTTCGTTTGCCGGCGATTAAACCTCTTTCATTAAGCGTCTCATCAAAAATGAAAACATTCTTGAAAACTACAAGTCTCATGCGTTGTAGTGGTGAAAAAATAATTTAAAAAATCGTTCGGAAAATGAGTTTACTCCCTGGGTACTTTCTTTGTATACTTTTGACTATACGGGCCGAGTCCGGCGTTTACGGGAAATAGCGGGTTTTCGTTTGACGGCGATTAAACTTCTTTTATTCAGCGTCTCATCAAAAATGATAACATTTCTGAAAACTACAAGTCTCCTGCGTTTTAGTGGTGAAAAGATAATTTAAAAAATCGTTTTGGAAATGAGTTTACTCACAGGGTACTTTCTTTGTATACATTCGACTATACAGGCCAAGCCCGGGATTTTTGCGGGAAATCGCGGGTTTTCGTTTGCCAGCGATTAAACCACTTTCCTTAAGCGTCTCATCAAAAATGAAAACATTTTTAAAAACTACAAGTCACATGCGTTTTAGTGGTGAAGAAAAAATTTAAAAAATCGTTCGGGAAATGAGTTTACTTCCTGGTTACTTTCTTTGTATACATTCGACTATACGGGCCAAGCCCCGGATTTACGGGAAATCGCGGGATTTCGTTTGCCGGCGATTAAACCTCTTTCATTAAGCGTCTCATCAAAAATGAAAACATTTTTGAAAACTACAAGTCTCATGCGTTTTAGTGGTGAAAAAATAATTTAAAAAATCGTTCGGGAAATGAGTTTACTCCCTGGGTACTTTCTTTGTATACTTTTGCCTATACGGGCCGAGTCCAGGATTTACGGGAAATCGCGGATTTTCGTTTGCCGGCGATTAAACTTCTTTTATTCAGCGTCCCATCAAAAATGAAAACATTTTTGAAAACTACAAGTCTTATGCGTTTAGTGGTAAAAAAATAATATAAAAAATCGTTCGGGAAATGAGTTTACTCCCTGGGTACTTTCTTTGTATACTTTTGACTATACGGGCCGAGTCCGGGATTTACGGGAAATCGCAGGTTTTCGTTTGCCGGCGATTAAACTTCTTTTATTCAGCGTCTCATCAAAAATGAAAACATTTTTGAAAACTACAAGTCTCATGCGTTGTAGTGGTAAAAAAATAATTTAAAAAATCGTTCGGAAAATGAGTTTACTCCCTGGGTACTTTCTTTGTATACTTTTGACTATATGGGCCAAGCCCGGGATTTACGGGAAATCGCGGGTTTTCGTTTGCCGGCGATTAAACTTCTTTTATTCAGCGTCCCATCAAATATGAAAATATTTTTGAAAACTACAAGTCTCATGCGTTTAGTGGTAAAAAAATAATATAAAAAATCCTTCGGGAAATGAGTTTACTCACAAGGTACTTTCTTTGTATACATTCGACTATACGGGCCAAGCCCCGGATTTACGGGAAATCGCGGGATTTCGTTTTCCGGCGATTAAACCTCTTTCATCAAGCGTCTCATCAAAAATGAAAACATTTTTGAAAAATACAAGTCTCATGCGTTTTAGTGTTGAAAAAATAATTTAAAAAATCGTTCTGGAAATGAGTTTACTTACAAGGTACTTTCTTTGTATACATTCGACTATACGGGCCAAGTCCCGGATTTACGGGAAATCGCGGGATTTCGTTTGCCGGCGATTAAACCTCTTTCATTAAGCGTCTCATCAAAAATGAAAACATTCTTGAAAACTACAAGTCTTATGAGTTTTAGTGGTGAAAAAAAAATTTAAAAAATCGTTCGGGAAATGAGTTTACTGCCTGGGTACTTTCTTTGTATACATTCGACTATACGGGCCAAGCCCGGGATTTACGGGAAATCAGGGGATTTCGTTTGCCGGCGATTAAACCTCTTTCATTAAGCGTCTCATCAAAAATGAAAACATTTTTGAAAACTACAAGTCTCATGCGTTGTAGTGGTGAAAAAATAATTTAAAAAATCGTTCGGGAAATGAGTTTACTCCCTGGGTACTTTCTTTGTATACTTTTGCCTATACGGGCCGAGTCCAGGATTTACGGGAAATCGCGGATTTTTGTTTGCCGGCCATTAAACTTCTTTTATTCAGCGTCCCATCAAATATGAAAACATTTTTGAAAACTACAAGTCTTATGCGTTTAATGGTAAAAAAATAATATAAAAAATCGTTCGGGAAATGAGTTTACTCCCTGGGTACTTTCTTTGTATACTTTTGACTATACGGGCCGAGTCCGGGGTTTACGGGAAATAGCGGGTTTTCCTTTGCCGGCGATTAAACTTCTTTTATTCAGCGTCTCATCAAAAATGAAAACATTTTTGAAAACTATAAGTCTCATGGGTTTTAGTATTGAAAAAATAATTTAAAAAATCGTTCTGGAAATGAGTTTACTCACAAGGTACTTTCTTTGTATACATTCGACTATACGGGCCAAGCCCCGGATTTACGGGAAATCGCGGGATTTCGTTTTCCGGCGATTAAACCTCTTTCATCAAGCGTCTCATCAAAAATGAAAACATTTTTGAAAACTACAAGTCTTATGCGTTTTAGTGGTGAAAAAAAAATTTAAAAAATCGTTCGGGAAATGAGTTTTTATTTATTTATTTATTTATTCCTTCTTTAAATTCGATATACAATATACAATAAAACATGCTAGATACATTAATTAAAAATAAAAAAAAATAGTTAGCCTTGGGCTAATTAAAATCGACTGTCCTAAAATAAAGTTTTTAAAAAAATAGGAGATTTATATTATAATAATAAGAAGCTAATTCGTATATCCTACGTTACAAATATATGTGGCACAGAGACGACAACTGCACTGAATAAACGGAATGGTGTTTAGCCCGTGATGGAATAAAGACAACGAAGGGGCATTTCGGACAGAGTTTGGAAGCTTCTCCCATAATTTAGAAGCAATATAAGATACGCTTAATAGACCATGCTTTGTGGTGCGAGTTCTGCACCTTTCAAGAGAACTTGATGCACGGAAACTATATGCTGTGTTTTTGAATACAAAAACATCATTCATGTAGGATGGATTCTGTTTCATTTTTGTCTTAAAAACCTCCTTTAACAATTTTCGGCAGAACTTTTCATGAATACTGATTCTGCATTCATTTTCAATTCTGTCGCATAAAAGTCTATTTGCTCTACTATGAATGCTATTAACTTTATGTAGTAGATTTCTACTTGAAAATCCCCATATAAGAGGGCAGTAATTAAATATGCTAGAAATAAATGAATTAGCAATAACATTTCGCTTATAATTAGACATATATGGTGATATACGTTTTAGGGCATTGATCTTGGCATTTGCCTTCTTACATAATGGAAGAACATGTTGCCGGAAAGAAAGCTGATTGTCCAGAATTATACCCAACAAATTTACGTATGGAGACTCTTGTAATATATTATTTTTCAAATTTAAAGTAACAAAGTTTTCGTTTTTTGATTTTCCCAGAATGAGCAGTTTGCACTTCTCAGAATTTAACTGAAGCCCATTATTGGAAAACCATGTGCTAACAGTTGAAAAAGCACTTTCTAAACATAACTTTATCTCCTCAAATTGTTTTCCATATGTATAAAGTGTATTGTCATCTGCGTAATTACAAATTTTAACATCAGCTCTATCATTAAAAATAAACATTAAATCATTTATATAAATATTGAATAAAAGTGGACCCAGAATCGAACCTTGTGGGACACCACTAATAATTTCTTTCCACAAGCTGAAATAGCCATCAATTCCGACTCTTTGGAACCGATTGGTGAGATAACTCCTTAAAAGACCTAAAGCACTTTTTGAGAAACCATATGCATGTAGTTTCGCTATTAACAGATTATGATCCACACAATCAAATGCTTTACTCAAATCCATCAATAGCGCCCCTGGGTACTTTCTTTGTATACATTCGACTATACGGGCCAAGCCCGGGATTTACGGGAAATCAGGGGATTTCGTTTGCCAGCGATTAAACCTCTTTCATTAAGCGTCTCATCAAAAATAAAAACATTTTTAAAAGCTACAAGTCTCATGCGTTTTAGTGGTGAAAAAATAATTTAAAAAATCGTTCGGGAAAGGGGTTTACTCCCTGGGTACTTTTTTGTATAATTTTGCCTATATGGGCCGAGTCCAGGACTTACGGGAAATCGCGGATTTTCGTTTGCCGGCCATTAAACTTCTTTTATTCAGCGTCCCATCAAATATGAAAACATTTTTGAAAACTACAAGTCTTATGCGTTTAATGGTAAAAAAATAATATAAAAAATCGTTCGGGAAATGAGTTTACTCCCTGGGTACTTTCTTTGTATACTTTTGACTATACGGGCCGAGTCCGGGGTTTACGGGAAATGGCGGGTTTTTCTTTGCCGGCGATTAAACTTCTTTTATTCAGCGTCTCATCAAAAATGAAAACATTTTTGAAAACTACAAGTCTCATGCGTTTTAGTGGTCGGGAAATGAGTTTACTGCCTGGGTACTTTCTTTGTATACATTCGACTATACGGGCGAAGCCCGGGATTTACGGGAAATCAGGGGATTTCGTTTGCCGGCGATTAAACCTCTTTCATTAAGCGTCTCATCAAAAATGAAAACATTTTTGAAAACTACAAGTCTCATGCGTTGTAGTGGTGAAAAAATAATTTAAAAAATCGTTCGGAAAATGAGTTTACTCCCTGGGTGTTTTCTTTGTATACTTTTGACTATTTGGGCCGAGTCCGGCGTTTACGGGTAATGGCGGGTTTTCGTTTGACGGCGATTAAACTTCTTTTATTCAACGTCTGATCAAAAATGATAACATTTCTGAAAACTACAAGTCTCCTGCGTTTTAGTGGTGAAAAGATAATTTAAAAAATCGTTCGGGAAATGAGTTTACTGCCTGGGTACTTTCTTTGTATACATTCGACTATACGGGCCAAGCCCGGGATTTACGGGAAATCAGGGGATTTAGTTTGCCGGCTATTAAACCTCTTTCATTAAGCGTCTCATCAAAAATGAAAACATTTTAGAAAACTACAAGTCTCATGCGTTGTAGTGGTGAAAAAATAATTTAAAAAATCGTTCGGAAAATGAGTTAACTCCCTGGTTACTTTCTTTGTATACATTCGACTATACGGGCCAAGCCCCGGATTTACGGGAAATCGCGGGATTTCGTTTGCTGGCGATTAAACCTCCTTCAATAAGCGTCTCATCAAAAGTAAAAACATTTTTAAAAGCTACAAGTCTCATGCGTTTTAGTGGTGAAAAAATAATATAAAAAATCGTTCGGGAAATGAGTTTACTCCCTGGGTACTTTTTTGTATACTTTTGCCTATACGGGCCGAGTCCAGGATTTACGGGAAATCGCGGATTTTCGTTTGCCGGCCATTAAACTTCTTTTATTCAGCGTCCCATCAAATATGAAAACATTTTTGAAAACTACAAGTCTTATGCGTTTTAGTGGTGAAAAAAAAAGTTTAAAAAATCGTTCGGGAAATGAGTTTACTGCCTGGGTACTTTCTTTGTATACATTCGACTATACGGGCCAAGCCTGGGATTTACGGGAAATCAGGGGATTTCGTTTGCCGGCGATTAAACCTCTTTCATTAAGCGTCTCATCAAAAATGAAAACATTTTTAAAAACTACAAGTCTCATGCGTTGTAGTGGTGAAAAAATAATTTAAAAAATCGTTCGGAAAATGAGTTTACTCCCTGGTTACTTTCTTTGTATACAATCGACTATACGGGCCAAGCCCCGGATTTACGGGAAATCGCGGGATTTCGTTTGCCGGCGATTAAACCTCCTTCATTAAGCGTCTCATCAAAAATAAAAACATTTTTAAAAGCTACAAGTCTCATGCGTTTTAGTGGTGAAAAAATAATTTAAAAAATCGTTCGGGAAAGGGGTTTACTCCCTGGGTACTTTTTTGTATACTTTTGCCTATACGGGCCGGGTCCAGGATTTACGGGAAATCGCGGATTTTCGTTTGCCGGCCATTAAACTTCTTTTATTCAGCGTCCCATCAAATATGAAAACATTTTTGAAAACTACAAGTCTTATGCGTTTAATGGTAAAAAAATAATATAAAAAATCGTTCGGGAAATGAGTTTACTCCCTGGGTACTTTCTTTGTATACTTTTGACTATACGGGCCGAGTCCGGGGTTTACGGGAAATGGCGGGTTTTCCTTTGCCGGCGATTAAACTTCTTTTATTCAGCGTCTCATCAAAAATGAAAACATTTTTGAAAACTACAAGTCTCATGCGTTTTAGTGGTCGGGAAATGAGTTTACTGCCTGGGTACTTTCTTTGTATACATTCGACTATACGGGCCAAGCCCGGGATTTACGGGAAATCAGGGGATTTCGTTTGCCGGCGATTAAACCTCTTTCATTAAGTGTCTCATCAAAAATGAAAACATTTTAGAAAACTACAAGTCTCATGCGTTGTAGTGGTGAAAAAATAATTTAAAAAATCGTTCGGGAAAGGGGTTTACTCCCTGGGTACTTTTTTGTATACTTTTGCCTATACGGGCCGGGTCCAGGATTTACGGGAAATCGCGGATTTTCGTTTGCCGGCCATTAAACTTCTCTTATTCAGCGTCCCATCAAATATGAAAACATTTTTGAAAACTACAAGTCTTATGCGTTTAATGGTAAAAAAATAATATAAAAAATCGTTCGGGAAATGAGTTTACTCCCTGGATACTTTCTTTGTATACTTTTGACTATACGGGCCGAGTCCGGGGTTTACGGGAAATGGCGGGTTTTCCTTTGCCGGCGATTAAACTTCTTTTATTCAGCGTCTCATCAAAAATGAAAACATTTTTGAAAACTACAAGTCTCATGCGTTTTAGTGGTCGGGAAATGAGTTTACTGCCTGGGTACTTTCTTTGTATACATTCGACTATACGGGCCAAGCCCGGGATTTACGGGAAATCAGGGGATTTCGTTTGCCGGCGATTAAACCTCTTTCATTAAGCGTCTCATCAAAAATGAAAACATTTTAGAAAACTACAAGTCTCATGCGTTGTAGTGGTGAAAAAATAATTTAAAAAATCGTTCGGAAAATGAGTTTACTCCCTGGTTACTTTCTTTGTGTACATTCGACTACACGGGCCAAGCCCCGGATTTACGGGAAATCGCGGGATTTCGTTTGCTGGCGATTAAACCTCCTTCATTAAGCGTCTCATCAAAAATAAAAACATTTTTAAAAGCTACAAGTCTCATGCGTTTTAGTGGTGAAAAAATAATTTAAAAAATCGTTCGGGAAATGAGTTTACTCCCTGGGTACTTTTTTGTATACTTTTGCCTATACGGGCCGAGTCCAGGATTTACGGGAAATCGCGGATTTTCGTTTGCCGGCCATTAAACTTCTTTTATTCAGCGTCCAATCATATATGAAAACATTTTTGAAAACTACAAGTCTTATGCGTTTAATGGTAAAAAAATAATATAAAAAATCGTTCGGGAAATGAGTTTACCCCCTGGGTACTTTCTTTGTATACTTTTGACTATACGGGCCGAGTCCGGGGTTTACGGGAAATGGCGGGTTTTCCTTTGCCGGCGATTAAACTTCTTTTATTCAGCGTCTCATCAAAAATGAAAACATTTTTGAAAACTACAAGTCTCATGCGTTGTAGTGGTCGGGAAATGAGTTTACTGCCTGGGTAATTTCTTTGTACACATTCGACTATACGGGCCAAGCCCGGGATTTACGGGAAATCAGGGGATTTCGTTTGTTGGCGATTAAACCTCTTTCATTAAGCGTCTCATCAAAAATGAAAACATTTTTGAAAACTACAAGTCTCATGCGTTGTAGTGGTGAAAAAATAATTTAAAAAATCGTTCGGAAAATGAGTTTACTCCCTGGGTGTTTTATTTGTATACTTTTGACTATTTGGGCCGAGTCCGGCGTTTACGGGTAATGGCGGGTTTTCGTTTGACGGCGATTAAACCACTTTCATTAAGCGTCCCATCAAATATGAAAATATTTTTAAAAACTACAAGTCTCATGCGTTTAGTGGTAAAAAAATAATATAAAAAATCCTTCGGGAAATGAGTTTACTCCCTGGGTACTTTCTTTGTATACTTTTGCCTATACGGGCCGAGTCCAGGATTTACGGGAAATATCGGATTTTCGTTTGCCGGCGATTAAACTTCTTTTATTCAGCTTCCCATCAAATATGAAAACATTTTTGAAAACTACAAGTCTTATGCGCTTAGTGATAAAAAAATAATATAAAAAATCGTTCGGGAAATGAGTTTACTCCCTGGGTACTTTATTTGTATACTTTTGACTATACGGGCCGAATCCGGGGTTTACGGGAAATCGCGGGTTTTCCTTTGCCGGCGATTAAACTTCTTTTATTCAGCGTCTCATCAAAAATGAAAACATTTCTGAAAACTACAAGTCTCCTGCGTTTTAGTGGTGAAAAAATAATTTAAAAATTCGTTCGGGAAATGAGTTTACTCACTGGGTACTTTCCTTGTATACTTTTGACTATACGGGCCGAGTCCGGGATTTACGGGAAATCGCAGGTTTTTGTTTGCCGGCGATTAAACCACTTTCATTACACGTCTCATCAAAAATGAAAACATTTCTGAAAACTACAAGTCTCATGCATTTTAGTGGTGAAAAAATAATTTAAAATATCGCTCGGGAATTGAATTTACTCACAGGGTACTTTCTTTGTATACATTCGACTATACAGGTCAAGCCCGGGTTTTTGCGGGAAATCGCGGCTTTTCGTTTGCCAGCGATTAAACCACTTTCATTAAGCGTCTCATCAAAAATGAAAACATTTCTGAAAACTACATGTCTGATGCGTTTTAGTGGTGAAAAAATAGTTTAAAAAATCGTTCGGAAAATGAGTTTACTCCCTGGGTACTTTCTTTGTATACTTTTGACTATATGGGCCAAGCCCGGGATTTACGGGAAATCGCGGGTTTTCGTTTGCCGGCGATTAAACTTCTTTTATTCAGCGTCTCATCAAAAATGAAAACATTTTTCAAAACTACAAGTCTCATTCGTTTTAGTGGTGAAAAAAAAATTTAAAAAATCGTTCGGGAAATGAGTTTACTCCCTGGGTACTTTCTTTGTATACATTCGACTATACGGACCAAGCCCCGGATTTACGGGAAATCGCGGGATTTCGTTTGCCGGCGATTAAACTTCTTTCATTACGCGTCTCATCAAAAATGAAAACATTTCTGAAAACTACAAATCTCATGCGTTTTAGTGGTGAAAAAATAATTTAAAAAATCGTTCGGGAAATGAGTTTACTCCCTGGGTACTTTCTTTGTACACTTTTGACTATACGGGCCGAGTCCGGGATTTACGGGAAATCGCGGATTTTCGTTTGCCGGCGATTAAACTTCTTTTATTCAGCGTCCCATCAAATATGAAAATATTTTTGAAAACTACAAGTCTCGTGCGTTTAGTGGTAAAAAAATAATATAAAAAATCCTTCGGGAAATGAGTTTACTCCCTGGGTACTTTTTTTGTATACTTTTGCCTATACAGGCCAAGCCCGGGTTTTGCGGGAAATCGCGGCTTTTCGTTTGCCAGCGATTAAACCACGTTCATTAAGCGTCTCATCAAAAATGAAAACATTTCTGAAAACTACAAGTCTGATGCGTTTTAGTGGTGAAAAAATAGTTTAAAAAATCGTTCGGAAAATGAGTTTACTCCCTGGGTACTTTCTTTGTATACTTTTGACTATATGGGCCAAGCCCGGGATTAACGGGAAATCGCGGGTTTTCGTTTGCCGGCGATTAAATTTCTTTTATTCAGCGTCTCATCAAAAATGAAAACATTTTTAAAAACTACAAGTCTCATGCGTTTTAGTGGTGAAAAAATAATTTAAAAAATCGTTCTGGAAATGAGTTTACTCACAGGGTACTCTCTTTGTATACATTCGACTATACGGGCCAAGCCCGGGATTTACGGGAAATCGCGGGTTTTCGTTTGCCGGCGATTAAACCTCTTTCATTAAGCGTCTCCTCAAAAATGAAAACATTTTTTAAAACTACAAGTCTCATTCGTTTTAGTGGTGAAAAAAAAATTTAAAAAATCGTTTGGGAAATGAGTTTACTCCCTGGGTACTTTCTTTGTATACATTCGACTATACGGACCAAGCCCCGGATTTACGGGAAATCGCGGGATTTCGTTTGCCGGCGATTAAACCTCTTTCATTACGCGTCTCATCAAAAATGAAAACATTTCTGAAAACTACAAATCTCATGCGTTTTAGTGGTGAAAAAATAATTTTAAAAACCGTTCGGGAAATGAGTTTACTCCCTGGGTACTTTCTTTGTACACTTTTGACTATACGGGCCGAGTCCGGGATTTACGGGAAATCGCGGATTTTCGTTTGCCGGCGATTAAACTTCTTTTATTCAGCGTCCTATCAAATATGAAAATATTTTTGAAAACTACAAGTCTCATGCGTTTAGTGGTAAAAAAATAATATAAAAAATCCTTCGGGAAATGAGTTTACTCCCTGGCTACTTTTTTTGTATACTTTTGCCTATACGGGCCGAGTCCAGGATTTACGGGAAATCGCGGATTTTCGTTTGCCGCCGATTAAACTTCTTTTATTCAGAGTCCCATCAAATATGAAAACATTTTTGAAAACTACAAGTCTCCTGCGTTTTAGTGGTGAAAAGATAATTTAAAAAATCGTTTTAGAAATGAGTTTACTGCCTGGGTACTTTCTTTGTATACATTCGACTATACGGGCCGAGTCCGGGATTTACGGGAAATCGCAGGTTTTCGTTTGCCGGCGATTAAACCACTTTCATTACACTTCTCATCAAAAATGAAAACATTTCTGAAATCTACAAGTCTCATGCATTTTAGTGGTGAAAAAATAATTTAAAATATCGTTCGGGAATTGAGTTTACTCCCTGGGTACTTTCGTTGTATACCTTTCACTATACGGGCCGAGTCCGGGGTTTACGGGAAATGGCGGGTTTTCGTTTGCCGGCGATTAAACTTCTTTTATTCAGCGTTTCATCAAAAATGAAAACATTTTTAAAACTACAAGTCTCATGCGTTGTAGTGGTGAAAAAATAATTTAAAAAATCGTTCGGAAAATGAGTTTACTCCCTGGGTACTTTCTTTGTATACTTTTGACTATACGGGCCGAGTCCGGGGTTTACGGGAAATGGCGGGTTTTCGTTTGCCGGCGATTAAACTTCTTTTATTCAGCGTCTCATCAAAAATGAAAACATTTTTAAAAACTATAAGTCTCATGGGCTTTAGTGGTGAAATAATAATTTAAAAAATCGTTCGGGAAATGAGTTTACACCCCGGGTACTTTCTTTGTATACTTTTGACTATACGGTCCTAGTCCGGGATTTGCGGGAAATCGCAGGTTTTCGTTTGCCGGCGATTAAACTTCTTTTATTCAGCGTTTCATCAAAAATGAAAACATTTTTGAAAACTACAAGTCTCATGAGTTTTAGTGGTGAAAAAATATTTTAAAAAATCGTTCGGAAAATGAGTTTACTCCCTGGGTACTTTCTTTGTATACTTTTGACTATACGGGCTGAGTCCGGAATTTACGGGAAGTCTCGGGTTTTCGTTTGCCGGCGTTTAAACTTCTTTTATTCAGCGTCTCATCAAAAATGAAAACATTTTTAAAAACTACAAGTCTCATGGGCTTTAGTGGTGAAATAATAATTTAAAAAAACGTTCGGGAAATGAGTATACACCCTGGGTACTTTCTTTGTATACTTTTGACTATACGGGCCGTGTCCGGTATTTACGGGAAATCGCAGGTTTTCGTTTGCCGGCGATTAAACCACTTTCATTAAGCGTCTCATCAAAAATGAAAACATTTCTGAAAACTACAAGTCGCATGCGTTTTAGTGGTGAAAAAATAATTTAAAAATTCGTTCGGGAAATGAGTTTACTCACTGGGTACTTTCCTTGTATACTTTTGACTATACTGGCCGAGTCCGGGATTTACGGGAAATCGCGGGTTTTCGTTTGCCGGCTATTAAACTTCTTTTATTCAGCGTCTCATCAAAAATGAAAACATTTTAGAAAACTACAAGTCTCATGCGTTGTAGTGGTGAAAAAATAATTTAAAAAATCGTTCGGAAAATGAGTTTACTCCCTGGTTACTTTCTTTGTATACATTCGACTACACGGGCCAAGCCCCGGATTTTCGGGAAATCGCGGGATTTCGTTTGCTGGCGATTAAACCTCCTTCATTAAGGGTCTCATCAAAAATAAAAACATTTTTAAAAGCTACAAGTCTCATGCGTTTTAGTGGTGAAAAAATAATTTAAAAAATCGTTCGGGAAATGAGTTTACTCCCTGGGTACTTTTTTGTATACTTTTGCCTATACGGGCCGAGTCCAGGATTTACGGGAAATCGCGGATTTTCGTTTGCCGGCCATTAAACTTCTTTTATTTAGCGTCCCATCAAATATGAAAACATTTTTAAAAACTACAAGTCTTATGCGTTTAATGGTAAAAAAATAATATAAAAAATCGTTCGGGAAATGAGTTTACTCCCTGGGTACTTTCTTTGTATACTTTTGACTATACGGGCCGAGTCCGGGGTTTACGGGAAATGGCGGGTTTTCCTTTGCCGGCGATTAAACTTCTTTTATTCAGCGTCTCATCAAAAATGAAAACATTTTTGAAAACTACAAGTCTCATGCGTTGTAGTGGTCGGGAAATGAGTTTACTGCCTGGGTACTTTCTTTGTACACATTCGACTATACGGGCCAAGCCCGGGATTTACGGGAAATCAGGGGATTTCGTTTGCCGGCGATTAAACCTCTTTCATTAAGCGTCTCATCAAAAATGAAAACATTTTTGAAAACTACAAGTCTCATGCGTTGTAGTGGTGAAAAAATAATTTAAAAAATCGTTCGGAAAATGAGTTTACTCCCTGGGTGTTTTCTTTGTATACTTTTGACTATTTGGGCCGAGTCCGGCCTTTACGGGTAATGGCGGGTTTTCGTTTGACGGCGATTAAACCACTTTCATTAAGCGTCCCATCAAATATGAAAATATTTTTGAAAACTACAAGTCTCATGCGTTTAGTGGTGAAAAGATAATTTAAAAAATCGTTTTGGAAATGAGTTTACTCACAGGGTACTTTCTTTGTATACATTCGACTATACGGGCCAAGCCTGGGATTTACGGGAAATCGCGGATTTTCGTTTGCCGGCGATTAAACCACTTTCATTAAGCGTCTCATCAAAAATGAAAACATTTTCTAAAACTACAAGTCTCATTCGTTTTAGTGGTGAAAAAAAAATTTAAAAAATCGTTCGGAAAATGAGTTTACTCCCTGGGTACTTTCTTTGTATACATTCGACTATACGGACCAAGCCCCGGATTTACGGGAAATCGCGGGATTTCATTTGCCTGCGATTAAACCTCTTTCATTACGCGTCTCATCAAAAATGAAAACATTTCTGAAAACTACAAATCTCATGCGTTTTAGTGGTGAAAAAATAATTTAAAAAATTGTTCGGGAAATGAGTTTACTCCCTGGGTACTTTCTTTGTACACTTTTGACTATACGGGCGGAGTCCGGGATTTACGGGAAATCGCGGATTTTCGTTTGCCGGCGATTAAACTTCTTTTATTCAGCGTCCCATCAAATATGAAAATATTTTTGAAAACTACAAGTCTTATGCGTTTTAGTGGTGAAAAAATAATTTAAAAAATCGTTCTGGAAATGAGTTTACTCACAGGATACTTTCTTTGTATACATTCGACTATACGGGCCAAGCCCGGGATTTACGGGAAATCGCGAGTTTTCGTTTGCCGGCGATTAAACCTCTTTCATTAAGCGTCTCCTCAAAAATGAAAACATTTTTTAAAACTACAAGTCTCATTCGTTTTAGTGGTGAAAAAAAAAATTAAAAAATCGTTTGGGAAATGAGTTTACTCCCTGGGTACTTTCTTTGTATACATTCGACTATACGGACCAAGCCCGGGATTTACGGGAAATCGCGGGATTTCGTTTGCCGGCAATTAAACCTCTTTCATTACGCGTCTAATCAAAAATGAAAACATTTCTGAAAACTACAAATCTCATGCGTTTTAGTGGTGAAAAAATAATTTAAAAAACCGTTCGGGAAATGAGTTTACTCCCTAGGTACTTTCTTTGTACACTTTTGACTATACGGGCCGAGTCCGGGATTTACGGGAAATCGCGGATTTTCGTTTGCCGGCGATTAAACTTCTTTTATTCAGCGTCCCATCAAATATGAAAATATTTTTGAAAACTACAAGTCTCATGCGTTTAGTGGTAAAAAAATAATATAAAAAATCGTTCGGGAAATGAGTTTACTCCCTGGGTACTTTCTTTGTATACTTTTGACTATACGGGCCGAGTCCGGGGTTTACGGGAAATGGCGGGTTTTCCTTTGCCGGCGATTAAACTTCTTTTATTCAGCGTCTCATCAAAAATGAAAACATTTTTGAAAACTACAAGTCTCATGCGTTTTAGTGGTGAAAAGATAATTTAAAAAATCGTTTTGGAAATGCGTTTACTCACAGGGTACTTTCTTTGTATACATTCGACTATACGGGCCAAGCCTGGGATTTACGGGAAATCGCGGGTTTTAGTTTGCCGGCGATTAAACTACTTTCATTAAGCGTCTCATCAAAATGGAAAACATTTCTGAAAACTACAAGTCTCCTGCGTTTTAGTGGTGAAAAAATAATTTAAAAATTCGTTCGGGAAATGAGTTTACTCACTGGGTACTTTCCTTGTATACTTTTGACTATACGGGCCGAGTCTGGGATTTACGGGAAATCGCAGGTTTTTGTTTGCCGGCGATTAAACTTTTTTTATTCAGCGTCTCTTCAAAAATGAAAACATTTTTAAAAACTACAAGTCTCATAGGCTTTAGTGGTGAAAAGATTATTTAAAAAATCGTTTTGGAAATGAGTTTACTCACAGGGTACTTTCTTTGTATACTTTTGACTATACGGGCCGAGTCCGGGATTTACGGGAAATCGCAGGTTTTTGTTTGCCGGCGATTAAACCACTTTCATTACACGTCTCATCAAAAATGAAAACATTTCTGAAAACTACAAGTCTCATGCATTTTAGTGGTGAAAAAATAATTTAAAATATCGTTCGGGAATTGAGTTTACTCACAGGGTACTTTCTTTGTATACATTCGACTATACGGGCCAAGCCCGGGATTTACGGGAAATCGCGGGTTTTCGTTTGCCGGCGATTAAACCTCTTTCATTAAGCGTCTCATCAAAAATGAAAACGTTTTTGAAAACTACAAGTCTCATGCGTTTTAGTGGTGAAAAAAAAAATTAAAAAATCGTTCGGGAAATGAGTTTACTCCCTGGGTACTTTCTTTGTATACTTTTGACTATACGGGCCGAGTCCGGGGTTTACGGGAAATGGCGGGTTTTCCTTTGCCGGCGATTAAACTTCTTTTATTCAGCGTCTCATCAAAAATGAAAACATTTTTGAAAACTACAAGTCTCATGCGTTTTAGTGGTGAAAAGATAATTTAAAAAATCGTTTTGGAAATGGGTTTACTCACAGGGTACTTTCTTTGTATACATTCGACTATACGGGCCAAGCCTGGGATTTACGGGAAATCGCGGGTTTTCGTTTGCCGACGATTAAACCACTTTCATTAAGCGTCTCATCAAAATGGAAAACATTTCTGAAAACTACAAGTCTCCTGCGTTTTAGTGGTGAAAAAATAATTTAAAAATTCGTTCGGAAATGAGTTTACTCACTGGGTACTTTCCTTGTATACTTTTGACTATACGGGCCGAGTCTGGGTTTTACGGGAAATCGCAGGTTTTCGTTTGCCGGCGATTAAACTTTTTTTATTCAGCGTCTCTTCAAAAATGAAAACATTTTTAAAAACTACAAGTCTCATAGGCTTTAGTGGTGAAAAGATTATTTAAAAAATCGTTTTGGAAATAAGTTTACTCACAGGGTACTTTCTTTGTATACTTTTGACTATACGGGCCGAGTCCGGGATTTACGGGAAATCGCAGGTTTTTGTTTGCCGGCGATTAAACCACTTTCTTTACACGTCTCATCAAAAATGAAAACATTTCTAAAAACTACAAGTCTCATGCATTTTAGTGGTGAAAAAATAATTTAAAATATCGTTCGGGAATTGAGTTTACTCACAGGGTACTTTCTTTGTATACATTCGACTATACGGGCGAAGCCCGGGATTTACGGGAAATCGCGGGTTTTCGTTTGCCGGCGATTAAACCTCTTTCATTAAGCGTCTCATCAAAAATGAAAACGTTTTTGAAAACTACAAGTCTCATGCGTTTTAGTGGTGAAAAAAAAAAATTAAAAAATCGTTCGGGAAATGAGTTTACTCCCTGGGTACTTTCTTTTTATACATTCGACTATACGGGCAAAGCCCGGGATTTACGGGAAATCGCGGGATTTCGTTTGCCGGCGATTAAACCTCTTTCATTAAGCGTCTAATCAAAAATGAAAACATTTTTAAAAACTACAAGTCTCATGCGTTTTAGTGGTGAAAAAAAAATTTAAAAAATCGTTCGGGAAATGAGTTTACTCCCTGGTTACTTTCTTTGTATACATTCGACTATACGGACCAAGCCCCGGATTTACGGGAAATCGCGGGATTTCGTTTGCCGGCGATTAAACCTCTTTCATTACGCGTCTCATCAAAAATGAAAACATTTTTGAAAACTACAAGTCTCATGCGTTTTAGTGGTGAAAAAATAATTTAAAAAATCGTTCGGGAAATGAGTTTACTCCCTGGGTACTTTCTTTGTACACTTTTGACTATACGGGTTGAGTCCGGGATTTACTGGAAATCGCGGATTTTCGTTTGCTGGCGATTAAACTTCTTTTATTCAGCGTACCATCAAAAATGAAAATATTTTTGAAAACTACAAGTCTCATGCGTTTAGTGGTAAAAAAATAATATAAAAAATCCTTCGGGAAATGAGTTTACTCCCTGGGTACTTTCTTTGTATACTTTTGCCAATACGGGCCGAGTCCAGGATTTACGGGAAATCGCGGATTTTCGTTTGCCGGCGATTAAACTTCTTTTATTCTGCGTCTCATCAAATATGAAAACATTTTTGAAAAGTACAAGTCTTATGCGTTTTAGTGGTGAAAAGATAATTTAAAAAATCGTTTTGGAAATGAGTTTACTCACAGGGTACTTTCTTTGTATACATTCGACTATACGGGCCAAGCCTGGGATTTACGGGAAATCGCGGGTTTTCGTTTGCCGGCGATTAAACCACTTTCATTAAGCGTCACATCAAAATGGAAAACATTTCTGAAAACTACAAGTCTCCTGCGTTTTAGTGGTGAAAAAATAATTTAAAAAATCGTTCGGGAAATGAGTTTACTCACTGGGTACTTTCCTTGTATACTTTTGACTATACGGGCCGAGTCTGTGATTTACGGGAAATCGCGGGTTTTCGTTTGCCGGCGATTAAACTTTTTTAATTCAGCGTCTCATCAAAAATGAAAACATTTTTAAAACCTACAAGTCTCATAGGCTTTTGTGGTGAAAAGATTATTAAAAATCGTTTTGGAAATGAGTTTACTCACAGGGTACTTTCTTTGTATACTTTTGACTATACGGGCCGAGCCCGGGATTTACGGGAAATCGCAGGTTTTCGTTTGCCGGCGATTAAACCACTTTTATTACACGTCTCATCAAAAATGAAAACATTTCTGAAAACTACAAGTCTCATGCATTTTAGTGGTGAAAAAATAATTTAAAATATCGTTTGGGAAATGAGTTTACTCACAGGGTACTTTCTTTGTATACTTTTGACTATACGGGCCGAGTCCGGGATTTACGGGAAATCGCAGGTTTTTGTTTGCCGGCGATTAAACCACCTTCATTACACGTCTCATCAAAAATGAAAACATTTCTGAAAACTACAAGTCTCATGCATTTTAGTGGTGAAAAAATAATTTAAAATATCGTTCGGGAATTGAGTTTACTAACAGGGTACTTTCTTTGTATACATTCGACTATACGGGCCAAGGCCAGGATTTACGGGAAATCGCGGGTTTTCGTTTGCCGGCGATTAAACCTCTTTCATTAAGCGTCTCATCAAAAATGAAAACGTTTTTGAAAACTACAAGTCTCATGCGTTTTAGTGGTGAAAAAATATTTTAAAAATCGTTCGGGAAATGAGTTTACTCCCTGGGTACATTCTTTGTTTACTTTTGACTATACGGGCCGAGTCCGGCATTTACGGGAAATCGCAGGTTTTCGTTTGCCGGCGATTAAACTTTTTTTATTCAGCGTCTCTTCAAAAATGAAAACATTTTTAAAAACTACAAGTCTCATAGGCTTTAGTGGTGAAAAGATTATTTAAAAAATCGTTTTGGAAATGAGTTTACTCACAGGGTACTTTCTTTGTATACTTTTGACTATACGGGCCGAGTCCGGGATTTACGAGAAATCGCAGGTTTTTGTTTGCCGGCGATTAAACCACCTTCATTACACGTCTCATCAAAAATGAAAACATTTCTGAAAACTACAAGTCTCATGCATTTTAGTGGTGAAAAAATAATTTAAAATATCGTTCGGGAATTGAGTTTACTCACAGGGTACTTTCTTTGTATACATTCGACTATACGGGCCAAGCCCGGGATTTACGGGAAATCGCGGGTTTTCGTTTGCCGGCGATTAAACCTCTTTCATTAAGCGTCTCATCAAAAATGAAAACGTTTTTGAAAACTACAAGTCTCATGCGTTTTAGTGGTGAAAAAAAAAATTAAAAAATCGTTCGTGAAATGAGTTTACTCCCTGGGTACTTTCTTTGTATACTTTTGACTATACGGGCCGAGTCCGGGGTTTACGGGAAATCGCAGGTTTTTGTTTGCCGGCGATTAAACCACTTTCATTACACGTCTCATCAAAAATGAAAACATTTCTAAAAACTACAAGTCTCATGCATTTTAGTGGTGAAAAAATAATTTAAAATATCGTTCGGGAATTGAGTTTACTCACAGGGTACTTTCTTTGTATACATTCGACTATACGGGCCAAGCCCGGGATTTACGGGAAATCGCGGGTTTTCGTTTGCCGGCGATTAAACTTTTTTTATTCAGCGTCTCTTCAAAAATGAAAACATTTTTAAAAACTACAAGTCTCATAGGCTTTAGTGGTGAAAAGATTATTTAAAAAATCGTTTTGGAAATGAGTTTACCCACAGGGTACTTTCTTTGTATACTTTTGACTATACGGGCCGAGTCCGGGATTTACGGGAAATCGCAGGTTTTTGTTTGCCGGCGATTAAACCACTTTCATTACACGTCTCATCAAAAATGAAAACATTTCTAAAAACTACAAGTCTCATGCATTTTAGTGGTGAAAAAATAATTTAAAATATCGTTCGGGAATTGAGTTTACTCACAGGGTACTTTCTTTGTATACATTCGACTATACGGGCCAAGCCCGGGATTTACGGGAAATCGCGGGTTTTCGTTTGCCGGCGATTAAACCTCTTTCATTAAGCGTCTCATCAAAAATGAAAACGTTTTTGAAAACTACAAGTCTCATGCGTTTTAGTGGTGAAAAAAAATATTAAAAAATCGTTCGGGAAATGAGTTTACTCCCTGGGTACTTTCTTTGTATACATTCGACTATACGGGCAAAGCCGGGATTTACGGGAAATCGCGGGATTTGGTTTGCCGGCGATTAAACCTCTTTCATTAAGCGTCTCATCAAAAATGAAAACATTTTTAAAAACTACAAGCCTCATGCGTTTTAGTGGTGAAAAAAAAATTTAAAAAATCGTTCGGGAAATGAGTTTACTCCCTGGTTACTTTTTTTGTATACATTCGACTATACGGACCAAGCCCCGGATTTACGGGAAATCGCGGGATTTCGTTTGCCGGCGATTAAACCTCTTTCATTACGCGTCTCATCAAAAATGAAAACATTTTTGAAAACTACAAGTCTCATGCGTTTTAGTGGTGAAAAAATAATTTAAAAAATCGTTCGGGAAATGAGTTTATTCCCTGGGTACTTTCTTTGTACACTTTTGACTATACGGGCCGAGTCCGGGATTTACTGGAAATCGCGGATTTTCGTTTGCCGGCGATTAAACTTCTTTTATTCAGCGTACCATCAAAAATGAAAATATTTTTAAAAACTACAAGTCTCATGCGTTTAGTAGTAAAAAAATAATATAAAAAATCCTTCGGGAAATGAGTTTACTCCCTGGGTACTTTCTTTGTATACTTTTGCCAATACGGGCCAAGTCCAGGATTTACGGGAAATCGCGGATTTTCGTTTGCCGGCGATTAAACTTCTTTTATTCTGCGTCTCATCAAATATGAAAACATTTTTGAAAACAACAAGTCTTATGCGTTTAGTGGTAAAAAAAATATATAAAAAATCGTTCGGGAAATGAGTTTACTCCCTGGGTACTTTCTTTGTATACTTTTGACTATACGGGTCGAGTCCGGGGTTTACGAGAAATGGCGGGTTTTCCTTTGCCGGCGATTAAACTTCTTTTATTCAGCGTCTCATCAAAAATGAAAACATCTTTGAAAACTACAAGTCTCATGCGTTTTAGTGGTGAAAAGATAATTTAAAAAATAGTTTTGGAAATGAGTTTACTCACAGGGTACTTTCTTTGTATACATTCGACTATACGGGCCAAGCCTGGGATTTACGGGAAATCGCGGGTTTTCGTTTGCCGGCGATTAAACCACTTTCCTTAAGCGTCACATCAAAATGGAAAACATTTCTGAAAACTACAAGTCTCCTGCGTTTTAGTGGTGAAAAAATAATTTAAAAAATCGTTCGGGAAATGAGTTTACTCACTGGGTACTTTCCTTGTATACTTTTGACTATACGGGCCGAGTCTGTGATTTACGGGAAATCGCGGGTTTTCGTTTGCCGGCGATTAAACTTTTTTAATTCAGCGTCTCATCAAAAATGAAAACATTTTTAAAACCTACAAGTCTCATAGGCTTTTGTGGTGAAAAGATTATTAAAAATCGTTTTGGAAATGAGTTTACTCACAGGGTACTTTCTTTGTATACTTTTGACTATACGGGCCGAGTCCGGGATTTACGGGAAATCGCAGGTTTTCGTTTGCCGGCGATTAAACCACTTTTATTACACGTCTCATCAAAAATGAAAACATTTCTGAAAACTACAAGTCTCATGCATTTTAGTGGTGAAAAAATAATTTAAAATATCGTTTGGGAAATGAGTTTACTCACAGGGTACTTTCTTTGTATACATTCGACTATACGGGCCAAGCCCGGGATTTACGGGCAACCGCGGGTTTTCGTTTGCCGGCGATTAAACCTCTTTCATTAAGCGTCTCATCAAAAATGAAAACGTTTTTGAAAACTACAAGTCTCATGCATTTTAGTGGTGAAAAAATAATTTAAAATATCGTTCGGGAATTGAGTTTACTCACAGGGTACTTTCTTTGTATACATCGACTATACGGGCCAAGCCCAGGATTTACGGGAAATCGCGGGTTTTCGTTTGCCGGCGATTAAACCTCTTTCATTAAGCGTCTCATCAAAAATGAAAACGTTTTTGAAACTACAAGTCTCATGCGTTTTAGTGGTGAAAAAATATTTTTAAAATCGTTCGGGAAATGAGTTTACTCCCTGGGTACATTCTTTGTATACTTTTGACTATACGGGCCGAGTCCGGGATTTACGGGAAGTCGCGGGTTTTCGTTTGCCGGCGTTTAAACTTCTTTTATTCAGCGTCTCATCAAAAATGAAAACATTTTTGAAAACTACAAGTCTCATGGGCTTTAGTGGTGAAATAATAATTTAAAAAATCGTTCGGGAAATGAGTATACACCCTGGGTACTTTCTTTGTATACTTTTGACTATACGGGCCGAGTCCAGGATTTACGGGAAATCGCAGGTTTTCGTTTGCCGGCAAATAAACCACTTTCATTAAGCGTCTCATCAAAAATGAAAACATTTCTGAAAACTACAAGTCTCATGCGTTTTAGTGGTGAAAAGATAATTTAAAAAATCGTTCGGGAAATGAGTTTACTCCCTGGGTACTTTCTTTGTATACTTTTGACTATACGGGCCGAGTCCGGGATTTACGGGAAATCGCAGGTTTTCCTTTGCCGGCGATTAAACTTCTTTTATTCAGCGTCTCATCAAAAATGAAAACATTTTTGAAAACTACAAGTCTCATGCGTTGTAGTGGTGAAAAAAATAATTTAAAAAATCGTTCGGAAAATGAGTTTACTCCCTGGGTACTTTCTTTGTATACTTTTGACTATATGGGCCAAGCCCGGGATTTACTGGAAATCGCGGGTTTTCGTTTGCAGGCGATTAAACCTCTTTCATTAAGCGTCTCATCAAAAATGAAAACATTTTTGAAAACTACAAGTCTCATGCGTTTTAGTGGTGAAAATATAATTTAAAAAATCGTTCGGGAAATGAGTTTACTCCCTGGGTACTTTCTTTGTACACTTTTGACTATACGGGCCGAGTCCGGGATTTACGGGAAATCGCGGATTTTCCTTTGCCGGCGATTAAACTTCTTTTATTCAGCGTCCCATCAAATATGAAAATATTTTTGAAAACTACAAGTCTCATGCGTTTAGTGGTAAAAAAATAATATAAAAAATCCTTCGGGAAATGAGTTTACTCCCGGGGTACTTTCTTTGTATACTTTTGACTATACAGGCCGAGTCCGGGGTTTACGGGAAATGGCGGGTTTTCGTTTGGCGGCGATTAAACTTCCTTTATTCAGCGTCTCATCAAAAATGGAAACATTTTTGAAAACTACAAGTCTCATGGGTTTTAGTGTTGAAAAAATAATTTAAAAAATCGTTCTGGAAATGAGTTTACTCACAGGGTACTTTCTTTGTATACTTTTGACTATACGGGCCGAGTCCGGGATTTACGGGAAATCGCAGGTTTTCGTTTGCCGGCGATTAAACCACTTTTATTACACGTCTCATCAAAAATGAAAACATTTTTGAAAACTACCAGTCTCATGCGTTGTAGTGGTGAAAAAATAATTTAAAAAATCGTTCGGAAAATGAGTTTACTCCCTGGGTACTTTCTTTGTATACTTTTGACTATATGGGCCAAGCCCGGGATTTACTGGAAATCGCGGGTTTTCGTTTGCAGGCGATTAAACCTCTTTCATTAAGCGTCTCATCAAAAATGAAAACATTTTTGAAAACTACAAGTCTCATGCGTTTTAGTGGTGAAAATATAATTTAAAAAATCGTTCGGGAAATGAGTTTACTCCCTGGGTACTTTCTTTGTACACTTTTGACTATACGGGCCGAGTCCGGGATTTACGGGAAATCGCGGATTTTCGTTTGCCGGCGATTAAACTTCTTTTATTCAGCGTCCCATCAAATATGAAAATATTTTTGAAAACTACAAGTCTCATGCGTTTAGTGGTAAAAAAATAATATAAAAAATCCTTCGGGAAATGAGTTTACTCCCGGGGTACTTTCTTTGTATACTTTTGACTATACAGGCCGAGTCCGGGGTTTACGGGAAATGGCGGGTTTTCGTTTGCCGGCGATTAAACTTCTTTTATTCAGCGTCTCATCAAAAATGAAAACATTTTTGAAAACTACAAGTCTCATGGGTTTTGGTGTTGAAAAAATAATTTAAAAAATCGTTCTGGAAATGAGTTTACTCACAGGGTACTTTCTTTGTATACTTTTGACTATACGGGCCGAGTCCGGGATTTACGGGAAATCGCAGGTTTTCGTTTGCCGGCGATTAAACCACTTTTATTACACGTCTCATCAAAAATGAAAACATTTTTAAAAACTACAAGTCTCATGCGTTGTAGTGGTGAAAAAATAATTTAAAAAATCGTTCGGAAAATGAGTTTACTCCCTGGGTACTTTCTTTGTATACTTTTGACTATATGGGCCAAGCCCGGGATTTACTGGAAATCGCGGGTTTTCGTTTGCAGGCGATTAAACCTCTTTCATTAAGCGTCTCATCAAAAATGAAAACATTTTTGAAAACTACAAGTCTCATGCGTTTTAGTGGTGAAAATATAATTTAAAAAATCGTTCGGGAAATGAGTTTACTCCCTGGGTACTTTCTTTGTACACTTTTGACTATACGGGCCGAGTCCGGGATTTACGGGAAATCGCGGATTTTCGTTTGCCGGCGATTAAACTTCTTTTATTCAGCGTCCCATCAAATATGAAAATATTTTTGAAAACTACAAGTCTCATGCGTTTTGTGGTAAAAAAATAATATAAAAAATCCTTCGGGAAATGAGTTTACTCCCGGGGTACTTTCTTTGTATACTTTTGACTATACAGGCCGAGTCCGGGGTTTACGGGAAATGGCGGGTTTTCGTTTGCCGGCGATTAAACTTCTTTTATTCAGCGTCTCATCAATAATGAAAACGTTTTTGAAAACTACAAGTCTCATGCGTTTTAGTGGTGAAAAAATATTTTAAAAATCGTTCGGGAAATGAGTTTACTCCCTGGGTACATTCTTTGTATACTTTTGACTATACGGGCCGAGTCCGGGATTTACGGGAAGTCGCGGGTTTTCGTTTGCCGGCGTTTAAACTTCTTTTATTCAGCGTCTCATCAAAAATGAAAACATTTTTGAAAACTACAAGTCTCATGGGCTTTAGTGGTGAAATAATAATTTAAAAAATCGTTCGAGAAATGAGTATACACCCTGGGTACTTTCTTTGTATACTTTTGACTATACGGGCCGAGTCCAGGATTTACGAGAAATCGCAGGTTTTCGTTTGCCGGCGAATAAACCACTTTCATTAAGCGTCTCATCAAAAATGAAAACATTTCTGAAAACTACAAGTCTCATGCGTTTTAGTGGTGAAAAGATAATTTAAAAAATCGTTCGGGAAATGAGTTTACTCCCTGGGTACTTTCTTTGTATACTTTTGACTATACGGGCCGAGTCCGGGATTTACGGGAAATCGCAGGTTTTCCTTTGCCGGCGATTAAACTTCCTTTATTCAGCGTCTCATCAAAAATGAAAACATTTTTGAAAACTACAAGTCTCATGCGTTGTAGTGGTGAAAAAATAATTTAAAAAATCGTTCGGAAAACGAGTTTACTCCCTGGGTACTTTCTTTGTATACTTTTGACTATATGGGCCAAGCCCGGGATTTACTGGAAATCGCGGGTTTTCGTTTGCCGGCGATTAAACCTCTTTCATTAAGCGTCTCATCAAAAATGAAAACATTTTTGAAAACTACAAGTCTCATGCGTTTTAGTGGTGAAAATATAATTTAAAAAATCGTTCGGGAAATGAGTTTACTCCCTGGGTACTTTCTTTGTACACTTTTGACTATACGGGCCGAGTCCGGGATTTACGGGAAATCGCAGGTTTTCCTTTGCCGGCGATTAAACTTCTTTTATTCAGCGTCTCATCAAAAATGAAAACATTTTTGAAAACTACAAGTCTCATGCGTTGTAGTGGTGAAAAAATAATTTAAAAAATCGTTCGGAAAATGAGTTTACTCCCTGGGTACTTTCTTTGTATACTTTTGGCTATATGAGCCAAGCCCGGGATTTACTGGAAATCGCGGGTTTTCGTTTGCCGGCGATTAAACTTCTTTTATTCAGCGTCCCATCAAATATGAAAACATTTTTGAAAACTACAAGTCTCATGCGTTTAGTGGTAAAAAAATAATATAAAAAATCCTTCGGGAAATGAGTTTACTCCCGGGGTACTTTCTTTGTATACTTTTGACTATACAGGCCGAGTCCGGGGTTTACGGGAAATGGCGGGTTTTCGTTTGCCGGCGATTAAACTTCTTTTATTCAGCGTCTCATCAAAAATGAAAACATTTTTGAAAACTACAAGTCTCATGGGTTTTAGTGTTGAAAAAATAATTTAAAAAATCGTTCTGGAAATGAGTTTACTCACAGGGTACTTTCTTTGTATACTTTTGACTATACGGGCCGAGGCGGGATTTACGGGAAATCGCAGGTTTTCGTTTGCCGGCAATTAAACCTCTTTTATTACACGTCTCATCAAAAATGAAAACATTTTTGAAAACTACAAGTCTCATGCGTTGTAGTGGTGAAAAAATAATTTAAAAAATCGTTCGGAAAATGAGTTTACTCCCTGGGTACTTTCTTTGTATACTTTTGACTATATGGGCCAAGCCCGGGATTTACTGGAAATCGCGGGTTTTCGTTTGCAGGCGATTAAACCTCTTTCATTAAGCGTCTCATCAAAAATGAAAACATTTTTGAAAACTACAAGTCTCATGCGTTTTAGTGGTGAAAATATAATTTAAAAAATCGTTCGGGAAATGAGTTTACTCCCTGGGTACTTTCTTTGTACACTTTTGACTATACGGGCCGAGTCCGGGATTTACGGGAAATCGCGGATTTTCGTTTGCCGGCGATTAAACTTCTTTTATTCAGCGTCCCATCAAATATGAAAATATTTTTGAAAACTACAAGTCTCATGCGTTTAGTGGTAAAAAAATAATATAAAAAATCCTTCGGGAAATGAGTTTACTCCCGGGGTACTTTCTTTGTATACTTTTGACTATACAGGCCGAGTCCGGGGTTTACGGGAAATGGCGGGTTTTCGTTTGCCGGCGTTTAAACTTCTTTTATCCAGCGTCTCATCAAAAATGAAAACATTTTTGAAAACTACAAGTCTCATGGGTTTTAGTGTTGAAAAAATAATTTAAAAAATCGTTCTGGAAATGAGTTTACTCACAGGGTACTTTCTTTGTATACTTTTGACTATACGGTCCGAGTCCGGGATTTACGGGAAATCGCAGGTTTTCGTTTGCCGGCGATTAAACCACTTTTATTACACGTCTCATCAAAAATGAAAACATTTCTGAAAACTACAAGTCTCATGCATTTTAGTTGTGAAAAAATAATTTAAAATATCGTTTGGGAAATGAGTTTACTCACAGGGTACTTTCTTTGTATACATTCGACTATACGGGCTAAGCCCGGGATTTACGGGAAATCGCGGGTTTTCGTTTGCCGGCGATTAAACCTCTTTCATTAAGCGTCTCATCAAAAATGAAAACGTTTTTGAAAACTACAAGTCTCATGCATTTTAGTGGTGAAAAAATAATTTAAAATATCGTTCGGGAATTGAATTTACTCACAGGGTACTTTCTTTGTATACATTCGACTTTACGGGCCAAGCCCAGGATTTACGGGAAATCGCGGGTTTTCGTTTGCCTGCGATTAAACCTCTTTCATTAAGCGTCTCATCAATAATGAAAACGTTTTTGAAAACTACAAGTCTCATGCATTTTAGTGGTGAAAAAATATTTTAAAAATCGTTCGGGAAATGAGTTTACTCCCTGGGTACATTCTTTGTATACTTTTGACTATACGGGCCGAGTCCGGGATTTACGGGAAGTCGCGGGTTTTCGTTTGCCGGCGTTTAAACTTCTTTTATTCAGCGTCTCATCAAAAATGAAAACATTTTTGAAAACTACAAGTCTCATGGGCTTTAGTGGTGAAATAATAATTTAAAAAATCGTTTGGGAAATGAGTATACACCCTGGGTACTTTCTTTGTATACTTTTGACTATACGGGCCGAGTCCAGGATTTACGGGAAATCGCAGGTTTTCGTTTGCCGGCGAATAAACCACTTTCATTAAGCGTCTCATCAAAAATGAAAACATTTCTGAAAACTACAAGTCTCATGCGTTTTAGTGGTGAAAAGATAATTTAAAAAATCGTTCGGGAAATGAGTTTACTCCCTGGGTACTTTCTTTGTATACTTTTGACTATACCGGCCGAGTCCGGGATTTACGGGAAATCGCAGGTTTTCCTTTGCCGGCGAATAAACTTCCTTTATTCAGCGTCTCATCAAAAATGAAAACATTTTTGAAAACTACAAGTCTCATGCGTTGTAGTGGTGAAAAAATAATTTAAAAAATCGTTCGGAAAATGAGTTTACTCCCTGGGTACTTTCTTTGTATACTTTTGACTATATGGGCCAAGCCCGGGATTTACTGGAAATCGCGGGTTTTCGTTTGCCGGCGATTAAACCTCTTTCATTAAGCGTCTCATCAAAAATGAAAACATTTTTGAAAACTACAAGTCTCATGCGTTTTAGTGGTGAAAATATAATTTAAAAAATCGTTCGGGAAATGAGTTTACTCCCTGGGTACTTTCTTTGTACACTTTTGACTATACGGGCCGAGTCCGGGATTTACGGGAAATCGCAGGTTTTCCTTTGCCGGCGATTAAACTTCTTTTATTCAGCGTCTCATCAAAAATGAAAACATTTTTGAAAACTACAAGTCTCATGCGTTGTAGTGGTGAAAAAATAATTTAAAAAATCGTTCGGAAAATGAGTTTACTCCCTGGGTACTTTCTTTGTATACTTTTGACTATATGGGCCAAGCCCGGGATTTACTGGAAATCGCGGGTTTTCGTTTGCCGGCGATTAAACCTCTTTCATTAAGCGTCTCATCAAAAATGAAAACATTTTTGAAAACTACAAGTCTCATGCGTTTTAGTGGTGAAAATATAATTTAAAAAATCTTTCCGGAAATGAGTTTACTCCCTGGCTACTTTCTTTGTACACTTTTGACTATACGGGCCGAGTCCGGGATTTACGGGAAATCGCGGATTTTCGTTTGCCGGCGATTAAACTTCTTTTATTCAGCGTCCCATCAAATATGAAAACATTTTTGAAAACTACAAGTCTCATGCGTTTAGTGGTAAAAAAATAATATAAAAAATCCTTCGGGAAATGAGTTTACTCCCGGGGTACTTTCTTTGTATACTTTTGACTATACAGGCCGAGTCCGGGGTTTACGGGAAATGGCGGGTTTTCGTTTGCCGGCGATTAAACTTCTTTTATTCAGCGTCTCATCAAAAATGAAAACATTTTTGAAAACTACAAGTCTCATGGGTTTTAGTGTTGAAAAAATAATTTAAAAAATCGTTCTGGAAATGAGTTTACTCACAGGGTACTTTCTTTGTATACATTCGACTATACGGGCCAAGCCCGGGATTTACGGGAAATCGCGGGTTTTCGTTTGCCGGCGATTAAACCTCTTTCATTAAGCGTCTCATCAAAAATGAAAACGTTTTTGAAAACTACAAGTCTCATGCATTTTAGTGGTGAAAAAATAATTTAAAATATCGTTCGGGAATTGAGTTTACTCACAGGGTACTTTCTTTGTATACATTCGACTATACGGGCCAAGCCCAGGATTTACGGGAAGTCGCGGGTTTTCGTTTGCCGGCGTTTAAACTTCTTTTATTCAGCGTCTCATCAAAAATGAAAACATTTTTGAGAACTACAAGTCTCATGGGCTTTAATGGTGAAATAATAATTTAAAAAATCGTTCGGGAAATGAGTATACACCCTGGGTACTTTCTTTGTATACTTTTGACTATACGGGCCGAGTCCAGGATTTACGGGAAATCGCAGGTTTTCGTTTGCCGGCGAATAAACATCTTTCATTAAGCGTCTCATCAAAAATGAAAACATTTCTGAAAACTACAAGTCTCATGCGTTTTAGTGGTGAAAAGATAATTTAAAAAATCGTTCGGGAAATGAGTTTACTCCCTGGGTACTTTCTTTGTATACTTTTGACTATACGGGCCGAGTCCGGGATTTACGGGAAATCGCAGGTTTTCCTTTGCCGGCGATTAAACTTCCTTTATTCAGCGTCTCATCAAAAATGAAAACATTTTTGAAAACTACAAGTCTCATGCGTTGTAGTGGTGAAAAAATAATTTAAAAAATCGTTCGGAAAATGAGTTTACTCCCTGGGTACTTTCTTTGTATACTTTTGACTATATGGGCCAAGCCCGGGATTTACTGGAAATCGCGGGTTTTCGTTTGCCGGCGATTAAACCTCTTTCATTAAGCGTCTCATCAAAAATGAAAACATTTTTGAAAACTACAAATCTCATGCGTTTTAGTGGTGAAAATATAATTTAAAAAATCGTTCGGGAAATGAGTTTACTCCCTGGGTACTTTCTTTGTACACTTTTGACTATACGGGCCGAGTCCGGGATTTACGGGAAATCGCAGGTTTTCCTTTGCCGGCGATTAAACTTCTTTTATTCAGCGTCTCATCAAAAATGAAAACATTTTTGAGAACTACAAGTCTCATGGGCTTTAATGGTGAAATAATAATTTAAAAAATCGTTCGGGAAATGAGTATACACCCTGGGTACTTTCTTTGTATACTTTTGACTATACGGGCCGAGTCCAGGATTTACGGGAAATCGCAGGTTTTCGTTTGCCGGCGAATAAACATCTTTCATTAAGCGTCTCATCAAAAATGAAAACATTTCTGAAAACTACAAGTCTCATGCGTTTTAGTGGTGAAAAGATAATTTAAAAAATCGTTCGGGAAATGAGTTTACTCCCTGGGTACTTTCTTTGTATACTTTTGACTATACGGGCCGAGTCCGGGATTTACGGGAAATCGCAGGTTTTCCTTTGCCGGCGATTAAACTTCCTTTATTCAGCGTCTCATCAAAAATGAAAACATTTTTGAAAACTACAAGTCTCATGCGTTGTAGTGGTGAAAAAATAATTTAAAAAATCGTTCGGAAAATGAGTTTACTCCCTGGGTACTTTCTTTGTATACTTTTGACTATATGGGCCAAGCCCGGGATTTACTGGAAATCGCGGGTTTTCGTTTGCCGGCGATTAAACCTCTTTCATTAAGCGTCTCATCAAAAATGAAAACATTTTTGAAAACTACAAGTCTCATGCGTTTTAGTGGTGAAAATATAATTTAAAAAATCGTTCGGGAAATGAGTTTACTCCCTGGGTACTTTCTTTGTACACTTTTGACTATACGGGCCGAGTCCGGGATTTACGGGAAATCGCAGGTTTTCCTTTGCCGGCGATTAAACTTCTTTTATTCAGCGTCTCATCAAAAATGAAAACATTTTTGAAAACTACAAGTCTCATGCGTTGTAGTGGTGAAAAAATAATTTAAAAAATCGTTCGGAAAATGAGTTTACTCCCTGGGTACTTTCTTTGTATACTTTTGACTATATGGGCCAAGCCCGGGATTTACTGGAAATCGCGGGTTTTCGTTTGCCGGCGATTAAACCTCTTTCATTAAGCGTCTCATCAAAAATGAAAACATTTTTGAAAACTACAAGTGTCATGCGTTTTAGTGGTGAAAATATAATTTAAAAAATCTTTCCGGAAATGAGTTTACCTCCTGGCTACTTTCTTTGTACACTTTTGACTATACGGGCCGAGTCCGGGATTTACGGGAAATCGCGGATTTTCGTTTGCCGGCGATTAAACTTCTTTTATTCAGCGTCCCATCAAATATGAAAATATTTTTGAAAACTACAAGTCTCATGCGTTTAGTGGTAAAAAAATAATATAAAAAATCCTTCGGGAAATGAGTTTACTCCCGGGGTACTTTCTTTGTATACTTTTGACTATACAGGCCGAGTCCGGGGTTTACGGGAAATGGCGGGTTTTCGTTTGCCGGCGATTAAACTTCTTTTATTCAGCGTCTCATCAAAAATGAAAACATTTTTGAAAACTACAAGTCTCATGGGTTTTAGTGTTGAAAAAATAATTTAAAAAATCGTTCTGGAAATGAGTTTACTCACAGGGTACTTTCTTTGTATACATTCGACTATACGGGCCAAGCCCGGGATTTACGGGAAATCGCGGGTTTTCGTTTGCCGGCGATTAAACCTCTTTCATTAAGCGTCTCATCAAAAATGAAAACGTTTTTGAAAACTACAAGTCTCATGCATTTTAGTGGTGAAAAAATAATTTAAAATATCGTTCGGGAATTGAGTTTACTCACAGGGTACTTTCTTTGTATACATTCGACAATACGGGCCAAGCCCAGGATTTACGGGAAATCGCGGGTTTTCGTTTGCCGGCGATTAAACCTCTTTCATTAAGCGTCTCATCAAAAATGAAAACGTTTTTGAAAACTACAAGTCTCATGGGCTTTAGTGGTGAAATAATAATTTAAAAAATCGTTCGGGAAATGAGTATACACCCTGGGTACTTTCTTTGTATACTTTTGACTATACGGGCCGAGTCCAGGATTTACGGGAAATCGCAGGTTTTCGTTTGCCGGCGATTAAACCACTTTCATTAAGCGTCGCATCAAAAATGAAAACATTTCTGAAAACTACAAGTCTCATGCGTTTTAGTGGTGAAAAGATAATTTAAAAAATCGTTCGGGAAATGAGTTTACTTCCTGGGTACTTTCTTTGTATACTTTTGACTATACGGGCCGAGTCCGGGATTTACGGGAAATCGCGGGTTTTCGTTTGCCGGCGATTAAACCTCTTTCATTAAGCGTCTCATCAAAAATGAAAACGTTTTTGAAAACTACAAGTCTCATGGGCTTTAGTGGTGAAATAATAATTTAAAAAATCGTTCGGGAAATGAGTATACACCCTGGGTACTTTCTTTGTATACTTTTGACTATACGGGCCGAGTCCAGGATTTACGGGAAATCGCAGGTTTTCGTTTGCCGGCGATTAAACCACTTTCATTAAGCGTCTCATCAAAAATGAAAACATTTCTGAAAACTACAAGTCTCATGCGTTTTATTGGTGAAAAGATAATTTAAAAAATCGTTCGGGAAATGAGTTTACTCCCTGGGTATTTTCTTTGTATACTTTTGACTATACGGGCCGAGTCCGGGATTTACGGGAAATCGCAGGTTTTCCTTTGCCGGCGATTAAACTTCTTTTATTCAGCGTCTCATCAAAAATGAAAACATTTTTGAAAACTACAAGTCTCATGCGTTGTAGTGGTGAAAAAATAATTTAAAAAATCGTTCGGAAAATGAGTTTACTCCCTGGGTACTTTCTTTGTATACTTTTGACTATATGGGCCAAGCCCGGTATTTACTGGAAATCGCGGGTTTTCGTTTGCCGGCGATTAAACCTCTTTCATTAAGCGTCTCATCAAAAATGAAAACATTTTTGAAAACTACAAGTCTCATGCGTTTTAGTGGTGAAAATATAATTTAAAAATTCGTTCGGGAAATGAGTTTACTCCCTGGGTACTTTTTTTGTACACTTTTGACTATACGGGCCGAGTCCGGGATTTACGGGAAATCGCGGATTTTCGTTTGCCGGCGATTAAACTTCTTTTATTCAGCGTCCCATCAAATATAAAAATATTTTTGAAAACTACAAGTCTCATGCGTTTAGTGGTAAAAAAATAATATAAAAAATCCTTCGGGAAATGAGTTTACTCCCGGGGTACTTTCTTTGTATACTTTTGACTATACAGGCCGAGTCCGGGGTTTACGGGAAATGGCGGGTTTTCGTTTGCCGGCGATTAAACTTCTTTTATTCAGCGTCTCATCAAAAATGAAAACATTTTTGAAAACTACAAGTCTCATGCGTTGTAGTGGTGAAAAAATAATTTAAAAAATCGTTCGGAAAATGAGTTTACTCCCTGGGTACTTTCTTTGTATACTTTTGACTATATGGGCCAAGCCCGGGATTTACTGGAAATCGCGGGTTTTCGTTTGCCGGCGATTAAACCTCTTTCATTAAGCGTCTCATCAAAAATGAAAACATTTTTGAAAACTACAAGTCTCATGCGTTTTAGTGGTGAAAATATAATTTAAAAAATCGTTCGGGAAATGAGTTTACTCCCTGGGTACTTTCTTTGTACACTTTTGACTATACGGGCCGAGTCCAGGATTTACGGGAAATCGCAGGTTTTCGTTTGCCGGCGAATAAACCACTTTCATTAAGCGTCTCATCAAAAATGAAAACATTTCTGAAAACTACAAGTCTCATGCGTTTTAGTGGTGAAAAGATAATTTAAAAAATCGTTCGGGAAATGAGTTTACTCCCTGGGTACTTTCTTTGTATACTTTTGACTATACGGGCCGAGTCCGGGATTTACGGGAAATCGCAGGTTTTCCTTTGCCGGCGATTAAACTTCTTTTATTCAGCGTCTCATCAAAAATGAAAACATTTTTGAAAACTACAAGTCTCATGCGTTGTTGTGGTGAAAAAATAATTTAAAAAATCGTTCGGAAAATGAGTTTACTCCCTGGGTACTTTCTTTGTATACTTTTGACTATATGGGCCAAGCCCGGGATTTACTGGAAATCGCGGGTTTTCGTTTGCCGGCGATTAAACCTCTTTCATTAAGCGTCTCATCAAAAATGAAAAGATTTTTGAAAACTACAAGTCTCATGCGTTTTAGTGGTGAAAATATAATTTAAAAAATCGTTCGGGAAATGAATTTACTCCCTGGGTACTTTCTTTGTACACTTTTGACTATACGGGCCGAGTCCGGGATTTACGGGAAATCGCGGATTTTCGTTTGCCGGCGATTAAACTTCTTTTATTCAGCGTCCCATCGAATATGAAAATATTTTTGAAAACTACAAGTCTCATGCGTTTATTGGTAAAAAAAATAATATAAAAAATCCTTCGGGAAATGAGTTTACTCCCGGGGTACTTTCTTTGTATACTTTTGACTATACAGGCCGAGTCCGGGGTTTACGGGAAATGGCGGGTTTTCGTTTGCCGGCGATTAAACTTCTTTTATTCAGCGTCTCATCAAAAATGAAAACATTTTTGAAAACTACAAGTCTCATGGGTTTTAGTGTTGAAAAAATAATTTAAAAAATCGTTCTGGAAATGAGTTTACTCACAGGGTACTTTCTTTGTATACATTCGACTATACGGGCCAAGCCCGGGATTTACGGGAAATCGCGGGTTTTCGTTTGCCGGCGATTAAACCTCTTTCATTTAGCGTCTCATCAAAAATGAAAACGTTTTTGAAAACTACAAGTCTCATGCATTTTAGTGGTGAAAAAATAATTTAAAATATCGTTCGGGAATTGAGTTTACTCACAGGGTACTTTCTTTGTATACATTCGACAATACGGGCCAAGCCCAGGATTTACGGGAAATCGCGGGTTTTCGTTTGCCGGCGATTAAACCTCTTTCATTAAGCGTCTCATCAAAAATGAAAACGTTTTTGAAAACTACAAGTCTCATGGGCTTTAGTGGTGAAATAATAATTTAAAAAATCGTTCGGGAAATGAGTATACACCCTGGGTACTTTCTTTGTATACTTTTGACTATACGGGCCGAGTCCAGGATTTACGGGAAATCGCAGGTTTTCGTTTGCCGGCGATTAAACCACTTTCATTAAGCGTCTCATCAAAAATGAAAACATTTCTGAAAACTACAAGTCTCATGCGTTTTAGTGGTAAAAAGATAATTTAAAAAATCGTTCGGGAAATGAGTTTACTCCCTGGGTACTTTCTTTGTATACTTTTGACTATACGGGCCGAGTCCGGGATTTACGGGAAATCGCAGGTTTTCCTTTGCCGGCGATTAAACTTCTTTTATTCAGCGTCTCATCAAAAATGAAAACATTTTTAAAAACTACAAGTCTCATGCGTTGTAGTGGTGAAAAAATAATTTAAAAAATCGTTCGGAAAATGAGTTTACTCCCTGGGTACTTTCTTTGTATACTTTTGACTATATGGGCCAAGCCCGGTATTTACTGGAAATCGCGGGTTTTCGTTTGCCGGCGAATAAACCTCTTTCATTAAGCGTCTCATCAAAAATGAAAACATTTTTGAAAACTACAAGTCTCATGCGTTTTAGTGGTGAAAATATAATTTAAAAATTCGTTCATGAAATGAGTTTACTCCCTGGGTACTTTCTTTGTACACTTTTGACTATACGGGCCGAGTCCGGGATTTACGGGAAATCGCGGATTTTCGTTTGCCGGCGATTAAACTTCTTTTATTCAGCGTCCCATCAAATATAAAAATATTTTTGAAAACTACAAGTCTCATGCGTTTAGTGGTAAAAAAATAATATAAAAAATCCTTCGGGAAATGAGTTTACTCCCGGGGTACTTTCTTTGTATACTTTTGACTATACAGGCCGAGTCCGGGGTTTACGGGAAATGGCGGGTTTTCGTTTGCCGGCGATTAAACTTCTTTTATTCAGCGTCTCATCAAAAATGAAAACATTTTTGAAAACTACAAGTCTCATGGGTTTTAGTGTTGAAAAAATAATTTAAAAAATCGTTCTTGAAATGAGTTTACTCACAGGGTACTTCCTTTGTATACTTTTGACTATACGGGCCGAGTCCGGGATTTACGGGAAATCGCAGGTTTTCGTTTGCCGGCGATTAAACCACTTTTATTACACGTCTCATCAAAAATGAAAACATTTCTGAAAACTACAAGTCTCATGCATTTTAGTGGTGAAAAAATAATTTAAAATATCGTTTGGGAAATGAGTTTACTCACAGGGTACTTTCTTTGTATACATTCGACTATACGGGCCAAGCCCGGGATTTACGGGAAATCGCGGGTTTTCGTTTGCCGGCGATTAAACCTCTTTCATTAAGCGTCTCATCAAAAATGAAAACGTTTTTGAAAACTACAAGTCTCATGCATTTTAGTGGTGAAAAAATAATTTAAAATATCGTTCGGAATTGAGTTTACTCACAGGGTACTTTCTTTGTATACATTCGACTATACGGGCCAAGCCCAGGATTTACGGGAAATCGCAGGTTTTCGTTTGCCGGCGATTAAACCTCTTTCATTAAGCGTCTCATCAAAAATGAAAACGTTTTTGAAAGCTACAAGTCTCATGCGTTTTAGTGGTGAAATAATAATTTAAAAAATCGTTCGGGAAATGAGTATACACCCTGGGTACTTTCTTTGTATACTTTTGACTATACGGGCCGAGTCCGGGATTTACGGGAAGTCGCGGGTTTTCGTTTGCCGGCGTTTAAACTTCTTTTATTCAGCGTCTCATCAAAAATGAAAACATTTTTGAAAACTACAAGTCTCATGGGCTTTAGTGGTGAAATAATAATTTAAAAAATCGTTCGGGAAATGAGTATACACCCTGGGTACTTTCTTTGTATACTTTTGACTATACGGGCCGAGTCCAGGATTTACGGGAAATCGCAGGTTTTCGTTTGCCGGCGAATAAACCACTTTCATTAAGCGTCTCATCAAAAATGAAAACATTTCTGAAAACTACAAGTCTCATGCGTTTTAGTGGTGAAAAGATAATTTAAAAAATCGTTCGGGAAATGAGTTTACTCCCTGGGTACTTTCTTTGTATACTTTTGACTATACGGGCCGAGTCCGGGATTTACGGGAAATCGCAGGTTTTCCTTTGCCGGCGATTAAACTTCTTTTATTCAGCGTCTCATCAAAAATGAAAACATTTTTGAAAACTACAAGTCTCATGCGTTGTAGTGGTGAAAAAAATAATTTAAAAAATCGTTCGGAAAATGAGTTTACTCCCTGGGTACTTTCTTTGTATACTTTTGACTATATGGGCCAAGCCCGGGATTTACTGGAAATCGCGGGTTTCGTTTGCAGGCGATTAAACCTCTTTCATTAAGCGTCTCATCAAAAATGAAAACATTTTTGAAAACTACAAGTCTCATGCGTTTTAGTGGTGAAAATATAATTTAAAAAATCGTTCGGGAAATGAGTTTACTCCCTAGGTACTTTCTTTGTACACTTTTGACTATACGGGCCGAGTCCGGGATTTACGGGAAATCGCGGATTTTCGTTTGCCGGCGATTAAACTTCTTTTATTCAGCGTCCCATCAAATATGAAAATATTTTTGAAAACTACAAGTCTCATGCGTTTAGTGGTAAAAAAATAATATAAAAAATCCTTCGGGAAATGAGTTTACTCCCGGGGTACTTTCTTTGTATACTTTTGACTATACAGGCCGAGTCCGGGGTTTACGGGAAATGGCGGGTTTTCGTTTGCCGGCGATTAAACTTCTTTTATTCAGCGTCTCATCAAAAATGAAAACATTTTTGAAAACTACAAGTCTCATGGGTTTTAGTGTTGAAAAAATAATTTAAAAAATCGTTCTGGAAATGAGTTTACTCACAGGGTACTTTCTTTGTATACTTTTGACTATACGGGCCGAGTCCGGGATTTACGGGAAATCGCAGGTTTTCGTTTGCCGGCGGTTAAACCACTTTTATTACACGTCTCATCAAAAATGAAAACATTTTTGAAAACTACAAGTCTCATGCGTTGTAGTGGTGAAAAAATAATTTAAAAAATCGTTCGGAAAATGAGTTTACTCCCTGGGTACTTTCTTTGTATACTTTTGACTATATGGGCCAAGCCCGGGATTTACTGGAAATCGCGGGTTTTCGTTTGCAGGCGATTAAACCTCTTTCATTAAGCGTCTCATCAAAAATGAAAACATTTTTGAAAACTACAAGTCTCATGCGTTTTAGTGGTGAAAATATAATTTAAAAAATCGTTCGGGAAATGAGTTTACTCCCTGGGTACTTTCTTTGTACACTTTTGACTATACGGGCCGAGTCCTGGATTTACGGGAAATCGCGGATTTTCGTTTGCCGGCGATTAAACTTCTTTTATTCAGCGTCCCATCAAATATGAAAATATTTTTGAAAACTACAAGTCTCATGCATTTTAGTGGTGAAAAAATAATTTAAAATATCGTTTGGGAAATGAGTTTACTCACAGGGTACTTTCTTTGTATACATTCGACTATACGGGCCAAGCCCGGGATTTACGGGAAATCGCGGGTTTTCGTTTGCCGGCGATTAAACCTCTTTCATTAAGCGTCTCATCAAAAATGAAAACGTTTTTGAAAACTACAAGTCTCATGCATTTTAGTGGTGAAAAAATAATTTAAAATATCGTTCGGAATTGAGTTTACTCACAGGGTACTTTCTTTGTATACATTCGACTATACGGGCCAAGCCCAGGATTTACGGGAAATCGCAGGTTTTCGTTTGCCGGCGATTAAACCTCTTTCATTAAGCGTCTCATCAAAAATGAAAACGTTTTTGAAAGCTACAAGTCTCATGCGTTTTAGTGGTGAAATAATAATTTAAAAAATCGTTCGGGAAATGAGTATACACCCTGGGTACTTTCTTTGTATACTTTTGACTATACGGGCCGAGTCCGGGATTTACGGGAAGTCGCGGGTTTTCGTTTGCCGGCGTTTAAACTTCTTTTATTCAGCGTCTCATCAAAAATGAAAACATTTTTGAAAACTACAAGTCTCATGGGCTTTAGTGGTGAAATAATAATTTAAAAAATCGTTCGGGAAATGAGTATACACCCTGGGTACTTTCTTTGTATACTTTTGACTATACGGGCCGAGTCCAGGATTTACGGGAAATCGCAGGTTTTCGTTTGCCGGCGAATAAACCACTTTCATTAAGCGTCTCATCAAAAATGAAAACATTTCTGAAAACTACAAGTCTCATGCGTTTTAGTGGTGAAAAGATAATTTAAAAAATCGTTCGGGAAATGAGTTTACTCCCTGGGTACTTTCTTTGTATACTTTTGACTATACGGGCCGAGTCCGGGATTTACGGGAAATCGCAGGTTTTCCTTTGCCGGCGATTAAACTTCTTTTATTCAGCGTCTCATCAAAAATGAAAACATTTTTGAAAACTACAAGTCTCATGCGTTGTAGTGGTGAAAAAAATAATTTAAAAAATCGTTCGGAAAATGAGTTTACTCCCTGGGTACTTTCTTTGTATACTTTTGACTATATGGGCCAAGCCCGGGATTTACTGGAAATCGCGGGTTTCGTTTGCATGCGATTAAACCTCTTTCATTAAGCGTCTCATCAAAAATGAAAACATTTTTGAAAACTACAAGTCTCATGCGTTTTAGTGGTGAAAATATAATTTAAAAAATCGTTCGGGAAATGAGTTTACTCCCTAGGTACTTTCTTTGTACACTTTTGACTATACGGGCCGAGTCCGGGATTTACGGGAAATCGCGGATTTTCGTTTGCCGGCGATTAAACTTCTTTTATTCAGCGTCCCATCAAATATGAAAATATTTTTGAAAACTACAAGTCTCATGCGTTTAGTGGTAAAAAAATAATATAAAAAATCCTTCGGGAAATGAGTTTACTCCCGGGGTACTTTCTTTGTATACTTTTGACTATACAGGCCGAGTCCGGGGTTTACGGGAAATGGCGGGTTTTCGTTTGCCGGCGATTAAACTCCTTTTATTCAGCGTCTCATCAAAAATGAAAACATTTTTGAAAACTACAAGTCTCATGGGTTTTAGTGTTGAAAAAATAATTTAAAAAATCGTTCTGGAAATGAGTTTACTCACAGGGTACTTTCTTTGTATACTTTTGACTATACGGGCCGAGTCCGGGATTTACGGGAAATCGCAGGTTTTCGTTTGCCGGCGATTAAACCACTTTTATTACACGTCTCATCAAAAATGAAAACATTTTTGAAAACTACAAGTCTCATGCGTTGTAGTGGTGAAAAAATAATTTAAAAAATCGTTCGGAAAATGAGTTTACTCCCTGGGTACTTTCTTTGTATACTTTTGACTATATGGGCCAAGCCCGGGATTTACTGGAAATCGCGGGTTTTCGTTTGCAGGCGATTAAACCTCTTTCATTAAGCGTCTCATCAAAAATGAAAACATTTTTGAAAACTACAAGTCTCATGCGTTTTAGTGGTGAAAATATAATTTAAAAAATCGTTCGGGAAATGAGTTTACTCCCTGGGTACTTTCTTTGTACACTTTTGACTATACGGGCCGAGTCCGGGATTTACGGGAAATCGCGGATTTTTGTTTGCCGGCGATTAAACTTCTTTTATTCAGCGTCCCATCAAATATGAAAATATTTTTGAAAACTACAAGTCTCATGCGTTTAGTGGTAAAAAAATAATATAAAAAATCCTTCGGGAAATGAGTTTACTCCCGGGGTACTTTCTTTGTATACTTTTGACTATACAGGCCGAGTCCGGGGTTTACGGGAAATGGCGGGTTTTCGTTTGCCGGCGATTAAACTTCTTTTATTCAGCGTCTCATCAAAAATGAAAACATTTTTGAAAACTACAAGTCTCATGGGTTTTACTGTTGAAAAAATAATTTAAAAAATCGTTCTGGAAATGAGTTTACTCACAGGGTACTTTCTTTGTATACTTTTGACTATACGGGCCGAGTCCGGGATTTACGGGAAATCGCAGGTTTTCGTTTGCCGGCGATTAAACCACTTTTATTACACGTCTCATCAAAAATGAAAACATTTTTAAAAACTACAAGTCTCATGCGTTGTAGTGGTGAAAAAATAATTTAAAAAATCGTTCGGAAAATGAGTTTACTCCCTGGGTACTTTCTTTGTATACTTTTGACTATAAGGGCCAAGCCCGGGATTTACTGGAAATCGCGGGTTTTCGTTTGCAGGCGATTAAACCTCTTTCATTAAGCGTCTCATCAAAAATGAAAACATTTTTGAAAACTACAAGTCTCATGCGTTTTAGTGGTGAAAATATAATTTAAAAAATCGTTCGGGAAATGAGTTTACTCCCTGGGTACTTTCTTTGTACACTTTTGACTATACGGGCCGAGTCCGGGATTTACGGGAAATCGCGGATTTTCGTTTGCCGGCGATTAAACTTCTTTTATTCAGCGTCCCATCAAATATGAAAATATTTTTGAAAACTACAAGTCTCGTGCGTTTTGTGGTAAAAAAATAATATAAAAAATCCTTCGGGAAATGAGTTTACTCTCGGGGTACTTTCTTTGTATACTTTTGACTATACAGGCCGAGTCCGGGGTTTACGGGAAATGGCGGGTTTTCGTTTGCCGGCGATTAAACTTCTTTTATTCAGCGTCTCATCAAAAATGAAAACATTTTTGAAAACTACAAGTCTCATGGGTTTTAGTGTTGAAAAAATAATTTAAAAAATCGTTCTGGAAATGAGTTTACTCACAGGGTACTTTCTTTGTATACTTTTGACTATACGGGCCGAGTCCGGGATTTACGGGAAATCGCAGGTTTTCGTTTGCCGGCGATTAAACCACTTTTATTACACGTCTCATCAAAAATGAAAACATTTTTGAAAACTACAAGTCTCATGCGTTGTAGTGGTGAAAAAATAATTTAAAAAATCGTTCGGAAAATGAGTTTACTCCCTGGGTACTTTCTTTGTATACTTTTGACTATATGGGCCAAGCCCGGGATTTACTGGAAATCGCGGGTTTTCGTTTGCAGGCGATTAAACCTCTTTCATTAAGCGTCTCATCAAAAATGAAAACATTTTTGAAAACTACAAGTCTCATGCGTTTTAGTGGTGAAAATATAATTTAAAAAATCGTTCGGGAAATGAGTTTACTCCCTGGGTACTTTCTTTGTACACTTTTGACTATACGGGCCGAGTCCGGGATTTACGGGAAATCGCGGATTTTCGTTTGCCGGCGATTAAACTTCTTTTATTCAGCGTCCCATCAAATATGAAAATATTTTTGAAAACTACAAGTCTCATGCGTTTAGTGGTAAAAAAATAATATAAAAAATCCTTCGGGAAATGAGTTTACTCCCGGGGTACTTTCTTTGTATACTTTTGACTATACAGGCCGAGTCCGGGGTTTACGGGAAATGGCGGGTTTTCGTTTGCCGGCGATTAAACTTCTTTTATTCAGCGTCTCATCAAAAATGAAAACATTTTTGAAAACTACAAGTCTCATGGGTTTTACTGTTGAAAAAATAATTTAAAAAATCGTTCTGGAAATGAGTTTACTCACAGGGTACTTTCTTTGTATACTTTTGACTATACGGGCCGAGTCCGGGATTTACGGGAAATCGCAGGTTTTCGTTTGCCGGCGATTAAACCACTTTTATTACACGTCTCATCAAAAATGAAAACATTTTTAAAAACTACAAGTCTCATGCGTTGTAGTGGTGAAAAAATAATTTAAAAAATCGTTCGGAAAATGAGTTTACTCCCTGGGTACTTTCTTTGTATACTTTTGACTATAAGGGCCAAGCCCGGGATTTACTGGAAATCGCGGGTTTTCGTTTGCAGGCGATTAAACCTCTTTCATTAAGCGTCTCATCAAAAATGAAAACATTTTTGAAAACTACAAGTCTCATGCGTTTTAGTGGTGAAAATATAATTTAAAAAATCGTTCGGGAAATGAGTTTACTCCCTGGGTACTTTCTTTGTACACTTTTGACTATACGGGCCGAGTCCGGGATTTACGGGAAATCGCGGATTTTCGTTTGCCGGCGATTAAACTTCTTTTATTCAGCGTCCCATCAAATATGAAAATATTTTTGAAAACTACAAGTCTCGTGCGTTTTGTGGTAAAAAAATAATATAAAAAATCCTTCGGGAAATGAGTTTACTCCCGGGGTACTTTCTTTGTATACTTTTGACTATACAGGCCGAGTCCGGGGTTTACGGGAAATGGCGGGTTTTCGTTTGCCGGCGATTAAACTTCTTTTATTCAGCGTCTCATCAAAAATGAAAACATTTTTGAAAACTACAAGTCTCATGGGTTTTAGTGTTGAAAAAATAATTTAAAAAATCGTTCTGGAAATGAGTTTACTCACAGGGTACTTTATTTGTATACTTTTGACTATACGGGCCGAGTCCGGGATTTACGGGAAATCGCAGGTTTTCGTTTGCCGGCGATTAAACCACTTTTATTACACGTCTCATCAAAAATGAAAACATTTCTGAAAACTACAAGTCTCATGCATTTTAGTTGTGAAAAAATAATTTAAAATATCGTTCGGGAATTGAGTTTACTCACAGGGTACTTTCTTTGTATACATTCGACTATACGGGCCAAGCCCAGGATTTACGGGAAATCGCGGGTTTTCGTTTGCCGGCGATTAAACCTCTTTCATTAAGCGTCTCATCAATAATGAAAACGTTTTTGAAAACTACAAGTCTCATGCGTTTTAGTGGTGAAAAAATATTTTAAAAATCGTTCGGGAAATGAGTTTACTCCCTAGGTACATTCTTTGTATACTTTTGACTATACGGGCCGAGTCCGGGATTTACGGGAAGTCGCGGGTTTTCGTTTGCCGGCGTTTAAACTTCTTTTATTCAGCGTCTCATCAAAAATGAAAACATTTTTGAAAACTACAAGTCTCATGGGCTTTAGTGGTGAAATAATAATTTAAAAAATCGTTCGGGAAATGAGTATACACCCTGGGTACTTTCTTTGTATACTTTTGACTATACGGGCCGAGTCCAGGATTTACGTGAAATCGCAGGTTTCCGTTTGCCGGCGAATAAACCACTTTCATTAAGCGTCTCATCAAAAATGAAAACATTTCTGAAAACTACAAGTCTCATGTGTATTAGTGGTGAAAAGATAATTTAAAAAATCGTTCGGGAAATGAGTTTACTCCCTGGGTACTTTCTTTGTATACTTTTGACTATACGGGCCGAGTCCGGGATTTACGGGAAATCGCAGGTTTTCCTTTGCCGGCGATTAAACTTCCTTTAGTCAGCGTCTCATCAAAAATGAAAACATTTTTGAAAACTACAAGTCTCATGCGTTGTAGTGGTGAAAAAATAATTTAAAAAATCGTTCGGAAAATGAGTTTACTCCCTGGGTATTTTCTTTGTATACTTTTGACTATATGGGCCAAGCCCGGGATTTACTGGAAATCGCGGGTTTTCGTTTGCCGGCGATTAAACCTCTTTCATTAAGCGTCTCATCAAAAATGAAAACATTTTTGAAAACTACAAGTCTCATGCGTTTTAGTGGTGAAAATATAATTTAAAAAATCGTTTGGGAAATGAGTTTACTCCCTGGGTACTTTCTTTGTACACTTTTGACTATACGGGCCGAGTCCGGGATTTACGGGAAATCGCAGGTTTTCCTTTGCCGGCGATTAAACTTCTTTTATTCAGCGTCTCATCAAAAATGAAAACATTTTTGAAAACTACAAGTCTCATGCGTTGTAGTGGTGAAAAAATAATTTAAAAAATCGTTCGGAAAATGAGTTTACTCCCTGGGTACTTTCTTTGTATACTTTTGGCTATATGGGCCAAGCCCGGGATTTACTGGAAATCGCGGGTTTTCGTTTGCCGGCGATTAAACTTCTTTTATTCAGCGTCCCATCAAATATGAAAACATTTTTGAAAACTACAAGTCTCATGCGTTTAGTGGTAAAAAAATAATATAAAAAATCCTTCGGGAAATGAGTTTACTCCCGGGGTACTTTCTTTGTATACTTTTGACTATACGGGCCGAGTCCGGGATTTACGGGAAATCGCAGGTTTTCGTTTGCCGGCGATTAAACCACTTTTATTACACGTCTCATCAAAAATGAAAACATTTTTGAAAACTACAAGTCTCATGCGTTGCAGTGGTGAAAAAATAATTTAAAAAATCGTTCGGAAAATGAGTTTACTCCCTGGGTACTTTCTTTGTATACTTTTGACTATATGGGCCAAGCCCGGGATTTACTGGAAATCGCGGGTTTTCGTTTGCAGGCGATTAAACCTCTTTCATTAAGCGTCTCATCAAAAATGAAAACATTTTTGAAAACTACAAGTCTCATGCGTTTTAGTGGTGAAAATATAATTTAAAAAATCGTTCGGGAAATGAGTTTACTCCCTGGGTACTTTCTTTGTACACTTTTGACTATACGGGCCGAGTCCGGGATTTACGGGAAATCGCGGATTTTCGTTTGCCGGCGATTAAACTTCTTTTATTCAGCGTCCCATCAAATATGAAAATATTTTTGAAAACTACAAGTCTCATGCGTTTAGTGGTAAAAAAATAATATAAAAAATCCTTCGGGAAATGAGTTTACTCCCGGGGTACTTTCTTTGTATACTTTTGACCATACAGGCCGAGTCCGGGGTTTACGGGAAATGGCGGGTTTTCGTTTGCCGGCGATTAAACTTCTTTTATTCAGCGTCTCATCAAAAATGAAAACATTTTTGAAAACTACAAGTCTCATGGGTTTTAGTGTTGAAAAAATAATTTAAAAAATCGTTCTGGAAATGAGTTTACTCACAGGGTACTTTCTTTGTATACTTTTGACTATACGGTCCGAGTCCGGGATTTACGGGAAATCGCAGGTTTTCGTTTGCCGGCGATTAAACCACTTTTATTACACGTCTCATCAAAAATGAAAACATTTCTGAAAACTACAAGTCTCATGCATTTTAGTTGTGAAAAAATAATTTAAAATATCGTTTGGGAAATGAGTTTACTCACAGGGTACTTTCTTTGTATACATTCGACTATACGGGCTAAGCCCGGGATTTACGGGAAATCGCGGGTTTTCGTGTGCCGGCGATTAAACCTCTTTCATTAAGCGTCTCATCAAAAATGAAAACGTTTTTGAAAACTACAAGTCTCATGCATTTTAGTGGTGAAAAAATAATTTAAAATATCGTTCGGGAATTGAATTTACTCACAGGGTACTTTCTTTGTATACATTCGACTATACGGGCCAAGCCCAGGATTTACGGGAAATCGCGGGTTTTCGTTTGCCGGCGATTAAACCTCTTTCATTAAGCGTCTCATCAATAATGAAAACGTTTTTGAAAACTACAAGTCTCATGCGTTTTAGTGGTGAAAAAATATTTTAAAAATCGTTCGGGAAATGAGTTTACTCCCTGGGTACATTCTTTGTATACTTTTGACTATACGGGCCGAGTCCGGGATTTACGGGAAGTCGCGGGTTTTCGTTTGCCGGCGTTTAAACTTCTTTTATTCAGCGTCTCATCAAAAATGAAAACATTTTTGAAAACTACAAGTCTCATGGGCTTTAGTGGTGAAATAATAATTTAAAAAATCGTTTGGGAAATGAGTATACACCCTGGGTACTTTCTTTGTATACTTTTGACTATACGGGCCGAGTCCAGGATTTACGGGAAATCGCAGGTTTTCGTTTGCCGGCGAATAAACCACTTTCATTAAGCGTCTCATCAAAAATGAAAACATTTCTGAAAACTACAAGTCTCATGCGTTTTAGTGGTGAAAAGATAACTTAAAAAATCGTTCGGGAAATGAGTTTACTCCCTGGGTACTTTCTTTGTATACTTTTGACTATACGGGCCGAGTCCGGGATTTACGGGAAATCGCAGGTTTTCCTTTGCCGGCGATTAAACTTCCTTTATTCAGCGTCTCATCAAAAATGAAAACATTTTTGAAAACTACAAGTCTCATGCGTTTTAGTGGTGAAAATATAATTTAAAAAATCTTTCCGGAAATGAGTTTACTCCCTGGCTACTTTCTTTGTACACTTTTGACTATACGGGCCGAGTCCGGGATTTACGGGAAATCGCGGATTTTCGTTTGCCGGCGATTAAACTTCTTTTATTCAGCGTCCCATCAAATATGAAAATATTTTTGAAAACTACAAGTCTCATGCGTTTAGTGGTAAAAAAATAATATAAAAAATCCTTCGGGAAATGAGTTTACTCCCGGGGTACTTTCTTTGTATACTTTTGACTATACAGGCCGAGTCCGGGGTTTACGGGAAATGGCGGGTTTTCGTTTGCCGGCGATTAAACTTCTTTTATTCAGCGTCTCATCAAAAATGAAAACATTTCTGAAAACTACAAGTCTCATGCATTTTAGTTGTGAAAAAATAATTTAAAATATCGTTTGGGAAATGAGTTTACTCACAGGGTACTTTCTTTGTATACATTCGACTATACGGGCTAAGCCCGGGATTTACGGGAAATCGCGGGTTTTCGTGTGCCGGCGATTAAACCTCTTTCATTAAGCGTCTCATCAAAAATGAAAACGTTTTTGAAAACTACAAGTCTCATGCATTTTAGTGGTGAAAAAATAATTTAAAATATCGTTCGGAAATTGAATTTACTCACAGGGTACTTTCTTTGTATACATTCGACTATACGGGCCAAGCCCAGGATTTACGGGAAATCGCGGGTTTTCGTTTGCCGGCGATTAAACCTCTTTCATTAAGCGTCTCATCAATAATGAAAACGTTTTTGAAAACTACAAGTCTCATGCGTTTTAGTGGTGAAAAAATATTTTAAAAATCGTTCGGGAAATGAGTTTACTCCCTGGGTACATTCTTTGTATACTTTTGACTATACGGGCCGAGTCCGGGATTTACGGGAAGTCGCGGGTTTTCGTTTGCCGGCGTTTAAACTTCTTTTATTCAGCGTCTCATCAAAAATGAAAACATTTTTGAAAACTACAAGTCTCATGGGCTTTAGTGGTGAAATAATAATTTAAAAAATCGTTTGGGAAATGAGTATACACCCTGGGTACTTTCTTTGTATACTTTTGACTATACGGGCCGAGTCCAGGATTTACGGGAAATCGCAGGTTTTCGTTTGCCGGCGAATAAACCACTTTCATTAAGCGTCTCATCAAAAATGAAAACATTTCTGAAAACTACAAGTCTCATGCGTTTTAGTGGTGAAAAGATAACTTAAAAAATCGTTCGGGAAATGAGTTTACTCCCTGGGTACTTTCTTTGTATACTTTTGACTATACGGGCCGAGTCCGGGATTTACGGGAAATCGCAGGTTTTCCTTTGCCGGCGATTAAACTTCCTTTATTCAGCGTCTCATCAAAAATGAAAACATTTTTGAAAACTACAAGTCTCATGCGTTTTAGTGGTGAAAATATAATTTAAAAAATCTTTCCGGAAATGAGTTTACTCCCTGGCTACTTTCTTTGTACACTTTTGACTATACGGGCCGAGTCCGGGATTTACGGGAAATCGCGGATTTTCGTTTGCCGGCGATTAAACTTCTTTTATTCAGCGTCCCATCAAATATGAAAATATTTTTGAAAACTACAAGTCTCATGCGTTTAGTGGTAAAAAAATAATATAAAAAATCCTTCGGGAAATGAGTTTACTCCCGGGGTACTTTCTTTGTATACTTTTGACTATACAGGCCGAGTCCGGGGTTTACGGGAAATGGCGGGTTTTCGTTTGCCGGCGATTAAACTTCTTTTATTCAGCGTCTCATCAAAAATGAAAACATTTTTGAAAACTACAAGTCTCATGGGTTTTAGTGTTGAAAAAATAATTTAAAAAATCGTTCTGGAAATGAGTTTACTCACAGGGTACTTTCTTTGTATACATTCGACTATACGGGCCAAGCCCGGGATTTACGGGAAATCGCGGGTTTTCGTTTGCCGGCGATTAAACCTCTTTCATTAAGCGTCTCATCAAAAATGAAAACGTTTTTGAGAACTACAAGTCTCATGCATTTTAGTGGTGAAAAAATAATTTAAAATATCGTTCGGGAATTGAGTTTACTCACAGGGTACTTTCTTTGTATACTTTTGACTATACGGGCCGAGTCCAGGATTTACGGGAAATCGCAGGTTTTCGTTTGCCGGCGAATAAACCACTTTCATTAAGCGTCTCATCAAAAATGAAAACATTTCTGAAAACTACAAGTCTCATGCGTTTTAGTGGTGAAAAGATAATTTAAAAAATCGTTCGGGAAATGAGTTTACTCCCTGGGTACTTTCTTTGTATACTTTTGACTATACGGGCCGAGTCCGGGATTTACGGGAAATCGCAGGTTTTCCTTTGCCGGCGATTAAACTTCCTTTATTCAGCGTCTCATCAAAAATGAAAACATTTTTGAAAACTACAAGTCTCATGCGCTGTAGTGGTGAAAAAATAATTTAAAAAATCGTTCGGAAAATGAGTTTACTCCCTGGGTACTTTCTTTGTATACTTTTGACTATATGGGCCAAGCCCGGGATTTACTGGAAATCGCGGGTTTTCGTTTGCCGGCGATTAAACCTCTTTCATTAAGCGTCTCATCAAAAATGAAAACATTTTTGAAAACTACAAGTCTCATGCGTTTTAGTGGTGAAAATATAATTTAAAAAATCGTTCGGGAAATGAGTTTACTCCCTGGGTACTTTCTTTGTACACTTTTGACTATACGGGCCGAGTCCGGGATTTACGGGAAATCGCAGGTTTTCCTTTGCCGGCGATTAAATTTCCTTTATTCAGCGTCTCATCAAAAATGAAAACATTTTTGAAAACTACAAGTCTCATGCGCTGTAGTGGTGAAAAAATAATTTAAAAAATCGTTCGGAAAATGAGTTTACTCCCTGGGTACTTTCTTTGTATACTTTTGACTATATGGGCCAAGCCCGGGATTTACTGGAAATCGCGGGTTTTCGTTTGCCGGCGATTAAACCTCTTTCATTAAGCGTCTCATCAAAAATGAAAACATTTTTGAAAACTACAAGTCTCATGCGTTTTAGTGGTGAAAATATAATTTAAAAAATCGTTCGGGAAATGAGTTTACTCCCTGGGTACTTTCTTTGTACACTTTTGACTATACGGGCCGAGTCCGGGATTTACGGGAAATCGCAGGTTTTCCTTTGCCGGCGATTAAACTTCTTTTATTCAGCGTCTCATCAAAAATGAAAACATTTTTGAAAACTACAAGTCTCATGCGTTGTAGTGGTGAAAAAATAATTTAAAAAATCGTTCGGAAAATGAGTTTACTCCCTGGGTACTTTCTTTGTATACTTTTGACTATATGGGCCAAGCCCGGGATTTACTGGAAATCGCGGGTTTTCGTTTGTCGGCGATTAAACCTCTTTCATTAAGCGTCTCATCAAAAATGAAAACATTTTTGAAAACTACAAGTCTCATGCGTTTTAGTGGTGAAAATATAATTTAAAAAATCTTTCCGGAAATGAGTTTACTCCCTGGCTACTTTCTTTGTACACTTTTGACTATACGGGCCGAGTCCGGGATTTACGGGAAATCGCGGATTTTCGTTTGCCGGCGATTAAACTTCTTTTATTCAGCGTCCCATCAAATATGAAAATATTTTTGAAAACTACAAGTCTCATGCGTTTAGTGGTAAAAAAATAATATAAAAAATCCTTCGGGAAATGAGTTTACTCCCGGGGTACTTTCTTTGTATACTTTTGACTATACAGGCCGAGTCCGGGGTTTACGGGAAATGGCGGGTTTTCGTTTGCCGGCGATTAAACTTCTTTTATTCAGCGTCTCATCAAAAATGAAAACATTTTTGAAAACTACAAGTCTCATGGGTTTTAGTGTTGAAAAAATAATTTAAAAAATCGTTCTGGAAATGAGTTTACTCACAGGGTACTTTCTTTGTATACATTCGACTATACGGGCCAAGCCCGGGATTTACGGGAAATCGCGGGTTTTCGTTTGCCGGCGATTAAACCTCTTTCATTAAGCGTCTCATCAAAAATGAAAACGTTTTTGAAAACTACAAGTCTCATGCATTTTAGTGGTGAAAAAATAATTTAAAATATCGTTCGGGAATTGAGTTTACTCACAGGGTACTTTCTTTGTATACATTCGACAATACGGGCCAAGCCCAGGATTTACGGGAAATCGCGGGTTTTCGTTTGCCGGCGATTAAACCTCTTTCATTAAGCGTCTCATCAAAAATGAAAACGTTTTTGAAAACTACAAGTCTCATGGGCTTTAGTGGTGAAATAATAATTTGAAAAATCGTTCGGGAAATGAGTATACACCCTGGGTACTTTCTTTGTATACTTTTGACTATACGGGCCGAGTCCAGGATTTACGGGAAATCGCAGGTTTTCGTTTTCCGGCGATTAAACCACTTTCATTAAGCGTCTCATCAAAAATGAAAACATTTCTGAAAACTACAAGTCTCATGCGTTTTAGTGGTGAAAAGATAATTTAAAAAATCGTTCAAGAAATGAGTTTACTCCCTGGGTACTTTCTTTGTATACTTTTGACTATACGGGCCGAGTCCGGGATTTACGGGAAATCGCGGGCTTTCGTTTGCCGGCGATTAAACCTCTTTCATTAAGCGTCTCATCAAAAATGAAAACGTTTTTGAAAACTACAAGTCTCATGGGCTTTAGTGGTGAAATAATAATTTAAAAAATCGTTCGGGAAATGAGTATACACCCTGGGTACTTTCTTTGTATACTTTTGACTATACGGGCCGAGTCCAGGATTTACGGGAAATCGCAGGTTTTCGTTTGCCGGCGATTAAACCACTTTCATTAAGCGTCTCATCAAAAATGAAAACATTTCTGAAAACTACAAGTCTCATGCGTTTTAGTGGTGAAAAGATAATTTAAAAAATCGTTCGGGAAATGAGTTTACTCCCTGGGTATTTTCTTTGTATACTTTTGACTATACGGGCCGAGTCCAGGATTTACGGGAAATCGCGGATTTTCGTTTGCCGGCGATTAAACTTCTTTTATTCAGCGTCCCATAAAATATAAAAATATTTTTGAAAACTACAAGTCTCATGCGTTTAGTGGTAAAAAAATAATATAAAAAATCCTTCGGGAAATGAGTTTACTCCCGGGGTACTTTCTTTGTATACTTTTCACTATACAGGCCGAGTCCGGGGTTTACGGGAAATGGCGGGTTTTCGTTTGCCGGCGATTAAACTTCTTTTATTCAGCGTCTCATCAAAAATGAAAACATTTTTGAAAACTACAAGTCTCATGCGTTGTAGTGGTGAAAAAATAATTTAAAAAATCGTTCGGAAAATGAGTTTACTCCCTGGGTACTTTCTTTGTATACTTTTGACTATATGGGCCAAGCCCGGGATTTACTGGAAATCGCGGGTTTTCGTTTGCCGGCGATTAAACCTCTTTCATTAAGCGTCTCATCAAAAATGAAAACATTTTTGAAAACTACAAGTCTCATGCGTTTTAGTGGTGAAAATATAATTTAAAAAATCGTTCGGGAAATGAGTTTACTCCCTGGGTACTTTCTTTGTACACTTTTGACTATACGGGCCGAGTCCAGGATTTACGGGAAATCGCAGGTTTTCGTTTGCCGGCGAATAAACCACTTTCATTAAGCGTCTCATCAAAAATGAAAACATTTCTGAAAACTACAAGTCTCATGCGTTTTAGTGGTGAAAAGATATTTTAAAAAATCGTTCGGGAAATGAGTTTACTCCCTGGGTACTTTCTTTGTATACTTTTGACTATACGGGCCGAGTCCGGGATTTACGGGAAATCGCAGGTTTTCCTTTGCCGGCGATTAAACTTCTTTTATTCAGCGTCTCATCAAAAATGAAAACATTTTTGAAAACTACAAGTCTCATGCGTTTATTGGTAAAAAAAATAATATAAAAAATCCTTCGGGAAATGAGTTTACTCCCGGGGTACTTTCTTTGTATACTTTTGACTATACAGGCCGAGTCCGGGGTTTACGGGAAATGGCGGGTTTTCGTTTGCCGGCGATTAAACTTCTTTTATTCAGCGTCTCATCAAAAATGAAAACATTTTTGAAAACTACAAGTCTCATGGGTTTTAGTGTTGAAAAAATAATTTAAAAAATCGTTCTGGAAATGAGTTTACTCACAGGGTACTTTCTTTGTATACATTCGACTATACGGGCCAAGCCCGGGATTTACGGGAAATCGCGGGTTTTCGTTTGCCGGCGATTAAACCTCTTTCATTTAGCGTCTCATCAAAAATGAAAACGTTTTTGAAAACTACAAGTCTCATGCATTTTAGTGGTGAAAAAATAATTTAAAATATCGTTCGGGAATTGAGTTTACTCACAGGGTACTTTCTTTGTATACATTCGACAATACGGGCCAAGCCCAGGATTTACGGGAAACCGCGGGTTTTCGTTTGCCGGCGATTAAACCTCTTTCATTAAGCGTCTCATCAAAAATGAAAACGTTTTTGAAAACTACAAGTCTCATGGGCTTTAGTGGTGAAATAATAATTTAAAAAATCGTTCGGGAAATAAGTATACACCCTGGGTACTTTCTTTGTATACTTTTGACTATACGGGCCGAGTCCAGGATTTACGGGAAATCGCAGGTTTTCGTTTGCCGGCGATTAAACCACTTTCATTAAGCGTCTCATCAAAAATGAAACCATTTCTGAAAACTACAAGTCTCATGCGTTTTAGTGGTGAAAAGATAATTTAAAAAATCGTTCGGGAAATGAGTTTACTCCCTGGGTACTTTCTTTGTATACTTTTGACTATACGGGCCGAGTCCGGGATTTACGGGAAATCGCAGGTTTTCCTTTGCCGGCGATTAAACTTCTTTTATTCAGCGTCTCATCAAAAATGAAAACATTTTTAAAAACTACAAGTCTCATGCGTTGTAGTGGTGAAAAAATAATTTAAAAAATCGTTCGGAAAATGAGTTTACTCCCTGGGTACTTTCTTTGTATACTTTTGACTATATGGGCCAAGCCCGGTATTTACTGGAAATCGCGGGTTTTCGTTTGCCGGCGATTAAACCTCTTTCATTAAGCGTCTCATCAAAAATGAAAACATTTTTGAAAACTACAAGTCTCATGCGTTTTAGTGGTGAAAATATAATTTAAAAATTCGTTCGGGAAATGAGTTTACTCCCTGGGTACTTTCTTTGTACACTTTTGACTATACGGGCCGAGTCCGGGATTTACGGGAAATCGCGGATTTTCGTTTGCCGGCGATTAAACTTCTTTTATTCAGCGTCTCATCAAAAATGAAAACATTTTTGAAAACTACAAGTCTAATGGGTTTTAGTGTTGAAAAAATAATTTAAAAAATCGTTCTTGAAATGAGTTTACTCACAGGGTACTTTCTTTGTATACTTTTGACTATACGGGCCAAGCCCGGGATTTACGGGAAATCGCGGGTTTTCGTTTGCCGGCGATTAAACCTCTTTCATTAAGCGTCTCATCAAAAATGAAAACGTTTTTGAAAACTACAAGTCTCATGCATTTTAGTGGTGAAAAAATAATTTAAAATATCGTTCGGGAATTGAGTTTACTCACAGGGTACTTTCTTTGTATACATTCGACTATACGGGCCAAGCCCAGGATTTACGGGAAATCGCGGGTTTTCGTTTGCCGGCGATTAAACCTCTTTCATTAAGCGTCTCATCAAAAATGAAAACGTTTTTGAAAGCTACAAGTCTCATGCGTTTTAGTGGTGAAATAATAATTTAAAAAATCGTTCGGGAAATGAGTATACACCCTGGGTACTTTCTTTGTATACTTTTGACTATACGGGCCGAGTCCAGGATTTACGGTAAATCGCAGGTTTTCGTTTGCCGGCGAATAAACCACTTTCATTAAGCGTCTCATCAAAAATGAAAACATTTCTGAAAACTACAAGTCTCATGCGTTTTAGTGGTGAAAAGATAATTTAAAAAATCGTTCGGGAAATGAGTTTACTCCCTGGGTACTTTCTTTGTATACTTTTGACTATACGGGCCGAGTCCGGGATTTACGGGAAATCGCAGGTTTTCCTTTGCCGGCGATTAAACTTCTTTTATTCAGCGTCTCATCAAAAATGAAAACATTTTTGAAAACTACAAGTCTCATGCGTTGTAGTGGTGAAAAAATAATTTAAAAAATCGTTCGGAAAATGAGTTTACTCCCTGGGTAATTTCTTTGTACACTTTTGACTATATGGGCCAAGCCCGGGATTTACTGGAAATCGCGGGTTTTCGTTTGCCGGCGATTAAACCTCTTTCATTAATCGTCTCATCAAAAATGAAAACATTTTTGAAAACTACAAGTCTCATGCGTTTTAGTGGTGAAAATATAATTTAAAAAATCGTTCGGGAAATGAGTTTACTCCCTGGGTACTTTCTTCGTACACTTTTGACTATACGGGCCGAGTCCAGGATTTACGGGAAATCACAGGTTTTCGTTTGCCGGCGAATAAACCACTTTCATTAAGCGTCTCATCAAAAATGAAAACATTTCTGAAAACTACAAGTCTCATGCGTTTTAGTGGTGAAAAGATAATTTAAAAAATCGTTCGGGAAATGAGTTTACTCCCTGGGTACTTTCTTTGTATACTTTTGACTATACGGGCCGAGTCCGGGATTTACGGGAAATCGCAGGTTTTCCTTTGCCGGCGATTAAACTTCTTTTATTCAGCGTCTCATCAAAAATGAAAACATTTTTGAAAACTACAAGTCTCATGCGTTGTAGTGGTGAAAAAATAATTTAAAAAATCGTTCGGAAAATGAGTTTACTCCCTGGGTACTTTCTTTGTATACTTTTGACTATATGGGCCAAGCCCGGGATTTACTGGAAATCGCGGGTTTTCGTTTGCCGGCGATTAAACCTCTTTCATTAAGCGTCTCATCAAAAATGAAAACATTTCTGAAAACTACAAGTCTCATGCATTTTAGTGGTGAAAAAATAATTTAAAATATCGTTTGGGAAATGAGTTTACTCACAGGGTACTTTCTTTGTATACATTCGACTATACGGGCCAAGCCCGGGATTTACGGGAAATCGCGGGTTTTCGTTTGCCGGCGATTAAACCTCTTTCATTAAGCGTCTCATCAAAAATGAAAACGTTTTTGAAAACTACAAGTCTCATGCATTTTAGTGGTGAAAAAATAATTTAAAATATCGTTCGGGAATTGAGTTTATTCACAGGGTACTTTCTTTGTATACATTCGACAATACGGGCCAAGCCCAGGATTTACGGGAAATCGCGGGTTTTCGTTTGCCGGCGATTAAACCTTTTTCATTAAGCGTCTCATCAAAAATGAAAACGTTTTTGAAAACTACAAGTCTCATGCGTTTTAGTGGTGAAAAAATATTTTAAAAATCGTTCGGGAAATGAGTTTACTCCCTGGGTACTTTCTTTGTATACTTTTGACTATACGGGCCGAGTCCAGGATTTACGGGAAATCGCAGGTTTTCGTTTGCCGGCGAATAAACCACTTTCATTAAGCGTCTCATCAAAAATGAAAACATTTCTGAAAACTACAAGTCTCATGCGTTTTAGTGGTGAAAAGATAATTTAAAAAATCGTTCGGGAAATGAGTTTACTCCCTGGGTACTTTCTTTGTATACTTTTGACTATATGGGCCAAGCCCGGGATTTACTGGAAATCGCGGGTTTTCGTTTGCCGGCGATTAAACCTCTTTCATTAAGCGTCTCATCAAAAATGAAAACATTTTTGAAAACTACAAGTCTCATGCGTTTTAGTGGTGAAAATATAATTTAAAAAATCGTTCGGGAAATGAGTTTACTCCCTGGGTACTTTCTTTGTACACTTTTGACTATACGGGCCGAGTCCGGGATTTACGGGAAATCGCGGATTTTCGTTTGCCGGCGATTAAACTTCTTTTATTCAGCGTCCCATCAAATATGAAAAGATTTTTGAAAACTACAAGTCTCATGCGTTTAGTGGTAAAAAAATAATATAAAAAATCCTTCGGGAAATGAGTTTACTCCCGGGGTACTTTCTTTGTATACTTTTGACTATACAGGCCGAGTCCGGGGTTTACGGGAAATGGCGGTTTTTCGTTTGCCGGCGATTAAACTTCTTTTATTCAGCGTCTCATCAAAAATGAAAACATTTTTGAAAACTACAAGTCTCATGGGTTTTAGTGTTGAAAAAATAATTTAAAAAATCGTTCTGGAAATGAGTTTACTCACAGGGTACTTTCTTTGTATACTTTTGACTATACGGGCCGAGTCCGGGATTTACGGGAAATCGCAGGTTTTCGTTTGCCGGCGATTAAACCACTTTTATTACACGTCTCATCAAAAATGAAAACATTTCTGAAAACTACAAGTCTCATGCATTTTAGTGGTAAAAAAGTAATTTAAAATATCGTTTGGGAAATGAGTTTACTCACAGGGTACTTTCTTTGTATACATTCGACTATACGGGCCAAGCCCGGGATTTACGGGAAATCGCGGGTTTTCGTTTGCCGGCGATTAAACCTCTTTCATTAAGCGTCTCATCAAAAATGAAAACGTTTTTGAAAACTACAAGTCTCATGCATTTTAGTGGTGAAAAAATAATTTAAAATATCGTTCGGGAATTGAGTTTATTCACAGGGTACTTTCTTTGTATACATTCGACAATACGGGCCAAGCCCAGGATTTACGGGAAATCGCGGGTTTTCGTTTGCCGGCGATTAAACCTTTTTCATTAAGCGTCTCATCAAAAATGAAAACGTTTTTGAAAACTACAAGTCTCATGCGTTTTAGTGGTGAAAAAATATTTTAAAAATCGTTCGGGAAATGAGTTTACTCCCTGGGTACTTTCTTTGTATACTTTTGACTATACGGGCCGAGTCCAGGATTTACGGGAAATCGCAGGTTTTCGTTTGCCGGCGAATAAACCACTTTCATTAAGCGTCTCATCAAAAATGAAAACATTTCTGAAAACTACAAGTCTCATGCGTTTTAGTGGTGAAAAGATAATTTAAAAAATCGTTCGGGAAATGAGTTTACTCCCTGGGTACTTTCTTTGTATACTTTTGACTATACGGGCCGAGTCCGGGATTTACGGGAAATCGCAGGTTTTCCTTTGCCGGCGATTAAACTTCTTTTATTCAGCGTCTCATCAAAATTGAAAACATTTTTGAAAACTACAAGTCTCATGCGTTGTAGTGGTGAAAAAATAATTTAAAAAATCGTTCGGAAAATGAGTTTACTCCCTGGGTACTTTCTTTGTATACTTTTGACTATATGGGCCAAGCCCGGGATTTACTGGAAATCGCGGGTTTTCGTTTGCCGGCGATTAAACCTCTTTCATTAAGCGTCTCATCAAAAATGAAAACATTTTTGAAAACTACAAGTCTCATGCGTTTTAGTGGTGAAAATATAATTTAAAAAATCGTTCGGGAAATGAGTTTACTCCCTGGGTACTTTCTTTGTACACTTTTGACTATACGGGCCGAGTCCGGGATTTACGGGAAATCGCGGATTTTCGTTTGCCGGCGATTAAACTTCTTTTATTCAGCGTCCCATCAAATATGAAAAGATTTTTGAAAACTACAAGTCTCATGCGTTTAGTGGTAAAAAAATAATATAAAAAATCCTTCGGGAAATGAGTTTACTCCCGGGGTACTTTCTTTGTATACTTTTGACTATACAGGCCGAGTCCGGGGTTTACGGGAAATGGCGGTTTTTCGTTTGCCGGCGATTAAACTTCTTTTATTCAGCGTCTCATCAAAAATGAAAACATTTTTGAAAACTACAAGTCTCATGGGTTTTAGTGTTGAAAAAATAATTTAAAAAATCGTTCTGGAAATGCGTTTACTCACAAGGTACTTTCTTTGTATACATTCGTCTATACAAGCCAAGCCCGGGATTTACGGGAAATCGCTGGTTTTCATTTGCCGGCGATTAAACCTCTTTCATTAAGCGTCTCATCAAAAGTGAAAACATTTTTGAAAACTACAAGTCACATGCGTTTTAGTGGTGAAAAAAAAATTTAAAAAATCGTTCGGAAAATGAGTTTACTCCCTGGGTACTTTCTTTGTAAACATTCGACTATACGGGCCAAGCCCCGGATTTACGGGAAATCGCGGGATTTCGTTTGCCGGCGATTAAACTTCTTTTATTCAGCGTCTCATCAAAAATGAAAACATTTTTGAAAACTACAAGTCTCATGCGTTGTAGTGGTGAAAAAATAATTGAAAAAATCGTTCGGAAAATGTGTTTACTCTCTGGGTACTTTCTTTGCATACTTTTGACTATATGGGCCAAGCCCGGGATTTACGGGAAATCGCGGGTTTTCGTTAGCCGGCGATTAAACTTCTTTTATTCAGCGTTTCATCAAAAATGAAAACATTTTTAAAAACTACAAGTCTTATGCGTTTTAGTGGTGAAAAATTAATTTAAAAAATCGTTCTGGAAATGTGTTTACTCACAGGGTACTTTCTTTGTATACATTCGACTATACGGGCCAAGCCCGGGATTTACGGGAAATCGCGGGTTTTCGTTTGCCGGCGATTAAACCTCTTTCATTAAGCGTCTCAACAAAAAATGAAAACATTTTTTAAAACTACAAGTCTCATGCGTTTTAGTGGTGAAAAAAAAATTTAAAAAATCGTTCGGGAAATGAGTTTACTCCCTGGGTACTTTCTTTGTATACATTCGACTATACGGGCCGAGTCCGGGATTTACGGGAAATTGCGGATTTTCGTTTGCCGGCGATTAAACTTCTTTTATTCAGCGTCCCATCAAATATGAAAATATTTTTGAAAACTACAAGTCTCATGCGTTTAGTGGTAAAAAAATAATGTAAAAAATCCTTCGGCAAATGAGTTTACTCTCTGCGTACTTTCTTTGTATACTTTTGACTATACAGGCCGAATCCGGGGTTTACGGGAAATGGCGGGTTTTCGGTTGCCGGCGATTAAACTTCTTTTATTCAGCGTCTCATCAAAAATGAAAACATTTTTGAAAACTACAAGTCACATGCGTTTTAGTGGTGAAGAAAAAATTTAAAAAGTCGTTTGTAAAATGAGTTTACTCCCTGGGTACTTTCTTTGTTTACATTCGACTATACGGGCCAAGCCCCGGATTTACGGGAAATCGCGGGATTTCGTTTGCCGGCGATTAAACCTCTTTCATTAAGCGTCTAATCAAAAATGAAAACATTTTTGAAAACTAAAAGTCTCATGCGTTTTAGTGGTGAAAAAATAATTTAAAAAATCGTTCGGGAAATGAGTTTACTCCCTGGGTACTTTCTTTGTACACTTTTGACTATACGGGCCGAGTCCGGGATTTACGGGAAATCGCGGATTTTCGTTTGCCGGCGATTAAACTTCTTTTATTCAGCGTCCCATCAAATATGAAAATATTTTTGAAAACTACAAGTCTCATGCGTTTAGATGTAAAAAATAATGTAAAAAATCCTTCGGGAAATGAGTTTACTCCCTGGGTACTTTCTTTGTATACTTTTGACTATACAGGCCGAGTCCGGGGTTTACGGGAAATGGCGGTTTTTCGTTTGCAGCGATTAAACTTCTTTTATACAGCGTCTCATCAAAAATGAAAACATTTTTAAAAACTACAAGTCTCATAGGCTTTAGTGGTGAAAAGATTATTTAAAAAATCGTTTTGGAAATGAGTTTACTCACAGGGTACTTTCTTTGTATACTTTTGACTATACGGGCCGAGTCCGGGATTTACGGGAAATCGCAGGTTTTCGTTTGCCGGCGATTAAACCACTTTCATTACACGTCTCATCAAAAATGAAAACATTTCTGAAAACTACAAGTCTCATGCATTTTAGTGGTGAAAAAATAATTTAAAAAATCCTTCTGGAAATGAGTTTACTCACCGGGTACTTTCTTTGTATACATTCGACTATACGGGCCAAGCCCGGGATTTACGGGAAATCGCTGATTTTCGTTTGCCGGCGATTGAACCACTTTCATTAAGCGTCTCATCAAAATGGAAAACATTTCTGAAAACTACAAGTCTCCTGCGTTTTAGTTGTGAAAAAATAATTTAAAAATTCGTTCGGGAAATGAGTTTACTCACTGGGTACTTTCCTTGTATTCTTTTTACTATACGGGCCGAGTCCGGGATTTACGGGAAATCGCGGGTTTTCGTTTGCCTGCGATTAAACTTTTTTTATTCAGCGTCTCATCAAAAATGAAAACATTTTTAAAAACTACAAGTCTCATAGGCTTTAGTGGTGAAAAGATTATTTAAAAAATCGTTTTGGAAATGAGTTTACTCACAGGGTACTTTCTTTGTATACTTTTGACTATACGGGCCGAGTCCGGGATTTACGGGAAATCGCAGGTTTTCGTTTGCCGGCGATTAAACCACTTTCATTACACGTCTCATCAAAAATGAAAACATTTCTGAAAACTACAAGTCTCATGCATTTTAGTGGTGAAAAAATAATTTAAAAAATCCTTCTGGAAATGAGTTTACTCACCGGGTACTTTCTTTGTATACATTCGACTATACGGGCCAAGCCCGGGATTTACGGGAAATCGCTGATTTTCGTTTGCCGGCGATTGAACCACTTTCATTAAGCGTCTCATCAAAATGGAAAACATTTCTGAAAACTACAAGTCTCCTGCGTTTTAGTTGTGAAAAAATAATTTAAAAATTCGTTCGGGAAATGAGTTTACTCACTGGGTACTTTCCTTGTATTCTTTTTACTATACGGGCCGAGTCCGGGATTTACGGGAAATCGCGGGTTTTCGTTTGCCTGCGATTAAACTTTTTTTATTCAGCGTCTCATCAAAAATGAAAACATTTTTAAAAACTACAAGTCTCATAGGCTTTAGTGGTGAAAAGATTATTTAAAAAATCGTTTTGGAAATGAGTTTACTCACAGGGTACTTTCTTTGTATACTTTTGACTATACGGGCCGAGTCCGGGATTTACGGGAAATCGCAGGTTTTCGTTTGCCGGCGATTAAACCACTTTCATTACACGTCTCATCAAAAATGAAAACATTTCTGAAAACTACAAGTCTCATGCATTTTAGTGGTGAAAAAATAATTTAAAATATCGTTCGGGAATTGAGTTTACTCACCGGGTACTTTCTTTGTATACATTCGACTATACGGGCCAAGCCCGGGATTTACGGGAAATCGCGGGATTTCGTTTGCCGGCGATTAGACCTCTTTCATTAAGCGTCTCATCAAAAATGAAAACATTTTTGAAAACTACAAGTCTCATGCGTTTTAGTGGTGAAAAAATAATTTAAAAAATCGTTCGGGAAATGAGTTTACTCACTGGGTACTCTCCTTGTAAACTTTTGACTATACGGGCCGAGTCCGGGATTTACGGGAAATCGCAGGTTTTCGTTTGCCGGCGATTAAACTTCTTTTATTCCACGTCTCATCAAAAATGAAAACATTTTTGAAAACTACAAGTCTCATGCCTTTTAGTGGAGAAAAAATAATTTAAAAAATCGTTCAGGAATTGAGTTTACACCCTGGGTACTTTGTTTGTATACTTTTGACTCTACGGGCCGAGTCCAGGATTTAAGGGAAATCGCAGGTTTTCGTTTGCCGGCGATTAAACTTCTTTTATTCAGCGTCTCATCAAAAATGAAATCATTTTTGAAAACTACAAGTCTCATGCGTTTTAGTGGTGAAAAAATAATTTAAAAATTCGTTCGGGAAAGGAGTTTACTCACCGGGTACTTTCCTTGTATACTTTTGACTATACGGGCCGAGTCCGGGATTTACGGGAAATCGCGGGTTTTCGTTTGCCGGCGATTAAACTTCTTTTATTCAGCATCTCATCAAAAATGAAAACATTTTTAAAAACTACAAGTCTCATGCGTTGTAGTGGTGAAAAAATAATTTAAAAAATCGTTCGGAAAATGAGTTTACTCCCTGGGTACTTTCTTTGTATACTTTTGACTATACGAGCCGACTCCGGGATTTACGGGAAATCGCAGGTTTTCGTTTGCCGGCGATTAAACTTCTTTTATTCAGCGTTTCATCAAAAATGAAAACATTTTTGAAAACTACAAGTCTCATGCGTTTTAGTGGTGAAAAAATATTTTAAAAAATCGTTCGGGAAATGAGTATACACCCTGGGTACTTTCTTTGTATACTTTTGACTATACAGGCCGAGTCCGTGATTTACGGGAAATCGCAGGTTTTCGTTTGCCGGCGAATAAACCACTTTCATTAAGCGTCTCATCAAAAATGAAAACATTTCTGAAAACTACAAGTCTCATGCCTTTTAGTGGAGAAAAAATAATTTAAAAAATCGTTCGGGAATTGAGTTTACACCCTGGGTACTTTGTTTGTATACTTTTGACTATACGGGCCGAGTCCAGGATTTAAGGGAAATCGCAGGTTTTCGTTTTGCCGTATATTAAACTTCTTTTATTCAGCGTCTCATCAAAAAAGAAAACATTTTTAAAAACTACAACTCTCATAGGCTTTAGTGGTGAAATAATAATTTAAAAAATCGTTTGGGATATGAGTTTACTCCCTGGGTACTTTCTTTGTATACTTTTGACTATACGGGCCGAGACCGGGATTTACGGGAAATCGCAGGTTTTCGTTTGCCGGCGATTAAACTTCTTTTATTCAGCGTCTCATCAAAAATGAAAAAATTTTTGAAAACTACAAGTCCCATGCGTTGTAGTGGTGAAAAAATAATTTAAAAAATCGTTCGGAAAATGAGTTTACTCCCTGGGTACTTTCTTTGTATACTTTTGACTATATGGGCCAAGCCCGGGATTTACTGGAAATCGCGGGTTTTCGTTTGCCGGCGATTAAACTTCTTTTATTCAGCGTTTCATCAAAAATGAAAACATTTTCAAAAACTACAAGTCTTATGCGTTTTAGTGGTGAAAAAATAATTTAAAAAATCGTTCTGGAAATGAGTTTACTCACAGGGTACTTCCTTTGTATACTTTCGACTATACGGGCCAAGCCCCGGATTTACGGGAAATCGCGGGATTTCGTTTGCCGGCGATTAAACCTCTTTCATTAAGCGTCTCATCAAAAATGAAAACGTTTTTGAAAACTACAAGTCTCATGCGTTGTAGTGGTGAAAAAATAATATAAAAAAACGTTCGGAAAATGAGTTTACTCCCTGGGTACTTTCTTTGTATACTTTTGACTATACGGGCCGAGTCGGGGGTTTACGGGAAATGGCGGGTTTTCGTTTGCCAGCGATTAAACTTCTTTTATTCAGCGTCTCATCAAAAATGAAAACATTTTTAAAAACTACAAGTCTCATGCGTTGTAGTGGTGAAAAAATATTTTAAAAAATCGTTCGGGAAATGAGTATACACCCTGGGTACTTTCTTTGTATACTTTTGACTATACAGGCCGAGTCCGGGATTTACGGGAAATCGCAGGTTTTCGTTTGCCGGCGAATAAACCACTTTCATTAAGCGTCTCATCAAAAATGAAAACATTTCTGAAAACTACAAGTCTCATGCCTTTTAGTGGAGAAAAAATAATTTAAAAAATCGTTCGGGAATTGAGTTTACACCCTGGGTACTTTGTTTGTATACTTTTGACTATACGGCCGAGTCCAGGATTTAAGGGAAATCGCAGGTTTTCTTTTGCCGGCGATTAAACTTCTTTTATTCAGCGTCTCATCAAAAATGAAATCATTTTTGAAAACTACATGTCTCATGCGTTTTAGTGGTGAAAAAATAATTTAAAAATTCGTTCGGGAAAGGATTTACTCACCGGGTACTTTCCTTGTATACTTTTGACTATACGGGCCGAGTCCGGGATTTACGGGAAATCGCGGGTTTTCGTTTTGCCGGCTATTAAACTTCTTTTATTCAGCGTCTCATCAAAATTGAAAACATTTTTAAAAACTACAAGTCTCATAGGCTTTAGTGGTGAAATAATAATTTAAAAAATCGTTTGGGATATGAGTTTACTCCCTGGGTACTTTCTTTGTATACTTTTGACTATACGGGCCGAGACTGGGATTTACGGGAAATTGCAGGTTTTCGTTTGCCGGCGATTAAACTTCTTTTATTCAGCGTCTCATCAAAAATGAAAAAATTTTTGAAAACTACAAGTCCCATGCCTTTTAGTGGAGAAAAAATAATTTAAAAAATCGTTCGGGAATTGAGTTTACACCCTGGGTACTTTGTTTGTATACTTTTGACTATACGGGCCGAGTCCAGGATTTAAGGGAAATCGCAGGTTTTCGTTTTGCCGGCTATTAAACTTCTTTTATTCAGCGTCTCATCAAAAAAGAAAACATTTTTAAAAACTAAAAGTCTCATAGGCTTTAGTGGTGAAATAATAATTTAAAAAATCGTTTGGGATATGAGTTTACTCCCTGCGTACTTTCTTTGTATACTTTTGACTATACGGGCCGAGACCGGGATTTACGGGAAATCGCAGGTTTTCGTTTGCCGGCGATTAAACTTCTTTTATTCAGCGTCTCATCAAAAATGAAAAAATTTTTGAAAACTACAAGTCCCATGCGTTGTAGTGGTGAAAAAATAATTTAAAAAATCGTTCGGAAAATGAGTTTACTCCCTAGGTACTTTCTTTGTATACTTTTGACTATATGGGCCAAGCCCGGGATTTACTGGAAATCGCGGGTTTTCGTTTGCCGGCGATTAAACTTCTTTTATTCAGCGTTTCATCAAAAATGAAAACATTTTTAAAAACTACAAGTCTTATGCGTTTTAGTGGTGAAAAAATAATTTAAAAAATCGTTCTGGAAATGAGTTTACTCACAGGGTACTTCCTTTGTATACTTTCGACTATACGGGCCAAGCCCCGGATTTACGGGAAATCGCGGGATTTCGTTTGCCGGCGATTAAACCTCTTTCATTAAGCGTCTCATCAAAAATGAAAACGTTTTTGAAAACTACAAGTCTCATGCGTTGTAGTGGTGAAAAAATAATTTAAAAAATCGTTCGGAAAATGAGTTTACTCCCTGGGTACTTTCTTTGTATACTTTTGACTATACGGGCCGAGTCGGGGGTTTACGGGAAATGGCGGGTTTTCGTTTGCCGGCGATTAAACTTCTTTTATTCAGCGTCTCATCAAAAATGAAAACATTTTTAAAAACTACAAGTCTCATGCGTTGTAGTGGTGAAAAAATAATTTAAAAAATCGTTCGGAAAATGAGTTTACTCCCTGGGTACTTTCTTTGTATACTTTTGACTATACGGGCCAACTCCGGGATTTACGGGAAATCGCAGGTTTTCGTTTGCCGGCGATTAAACTTCTTTTATTCAGCGTTTCATCAAAAATGAAAACATTTTTGAAAACTACAAGTCTCATGCGTTTTAGTGGTGAAAAAATATTTTAAAAAATCGTTCGGGAATTGAGTTTACACCCTGGGTACTTTGTTTGTATACTTTTGACTATACAGGCCGAGTCCGGGATTTACGGGAAATCGCAGGTTTTCGTTTGCCGGCGAATAAACCACTTTCATTAAGCGTCTCATCAAAAATGAAAACATTTCTTAAAACTACAAGTCTCATGCCTTTTAGTGGAGAAAAAATAATTTAAAAAATCGTTCGGGAATTGAGTTTACACCCTGGGTACTTTGTTTGTATACTTTTGACTATACGGCCGAGTCCAGGATTTAAGGGAAATCGCAGGTTTTCGTTTGCCGGCGATTAAACTTCTTTTATTCAGCGTCTCATCAAAAATGAAATCATTTTTGAAAACTACAAGTCTCATGCGTTTTAGTGGTGAAAAAATATTTTAAAAAATCGTTCGGGAATTGAGTTTACACCCTGGGTACTTTGTTTGTATACTTTTGACTATACAGGCCGAGTCCGGGATTTACGGGAAATCGCAGGTTTTCGTTTGCCGGCGAATAAACCACTTTCATTAAGCGTCTCATCAAAAATGAAAACATTTCTTAAAACTACAAGTCTCATGCCTTTTAGTGGAGAAAAAATAATTTAAAAAATCGTTCGGGAATTGAGTTTACACCCTGGGTACTTTGTTTGTATACTTTTGACTATACGGCCGAGTCCAGGATTTAAGGGAAATCGCAGGTTTTCGTTTGCCGGCGATTAAACTTCTTTTATTCAGCGTCTCATCAAAAATGAAATCATTTTTGAAAACTACAAGTCTCATGCGTTTTAGTGGTGAAAAAATAATTTAAAAATTCGTTTGGAAAAGGAGTTTACTCACCAGGTACTTTCCTTGTATACTTTTGACTATACGGGCCGAGTCCGGGATTTACGGGAAATCGCGGGTTTTCGTTTTGCCGGCTATTAAACTTCTTTTATTCATCGTCTCATCAAAAATAAAAACATTTTTAAAAACTACAAGTCTCATAGGCTTTAGTGGTGAAATAATAATTTAAAAAATCGTTTGGGATATGAGTTTACTCCCTGGGTACTTTCTTTGTATACTTTTGACTATACGGGCCGAGACCGGGATTTACGGGAAATCGCAGGTTTTCGTTTGCCGGCGATTAAACTTCTTTTATTCAGCGTCTCATCAAAAATGAAAAAATTTTTGAAAACTACAAGTCCCATGCGTTGTAGTGGTGAAAAAATAATTTAAAAAATCGTTCGGAAAATGAGTTTACTCCCTGGGTACTTTCTTTGTATACTTTTGACTATATGGGCCAAGCCCGGGATTTACTGGAAATCGCGGGTTTTCGTTTGCCGGCGATTAAACTTCTTTTATTCAGCGTTTCATCAAAAATGAAAACATTTTTAAAAACTACAAGTCTTATGCGTTTTAGTGGTGAAAAAATAATTTAAAAAATCGTTCTGGAAATGAGTTTACTCACAGGGTACTTTCTTTGTATACTTTCGACTATACGGGCCAAGCCCCGGATTTACGGGAAATCGCGGGATTTCGTTTGCCGGCGATTAAACCTCTTTCATTAAGCGTCTCATCAAAAATGAAAACGTTTTTGAAAACTATAAGTCTCATGCGTTGTAGTGGTGAAAAAATAATTTAAAAAATCGTTCGGAAAATGAGTTTACTCCCTGGGTACTTTCTTTGTATACTTTTGACTATACGGCCGAGTCCAGGATTTAAGGGAAATCGCAGGTTTTCGTTTGCCGGCGATTAAACTTCTTTTATTCAGCGTCTCATCAAAAATGAAATCATTTTTGAAAACTACAAGTCTCATGCGTTTTAGTGGTGAAAAAATAATTTAAAAATTCGTTTGGAAAAGGAGTTTACTCACCAGGTACTTTCCTTGTATACTTTTGACTATACGGGCCGAGTCCGGGATTTACGGGAAATCGCGGGTTTTCGTTTTGCCGGCTATTAAACTTCTTTTATTCATCGTCTCATCAAAATGAAAAAAGATTTTTAAAAACTACAAGTCTCATAGGCTTTAGTGGTGAAATAATAATTTAAAAAATCGTTTGGGATATGAGTTTACTCCCTGGGTACTTTCTTTGTATACTTTTGACTATACGGGCCGAGACCGGGATTTACGGGAAATCGCAGGTTTTCGTTTGCCGGCGATTAAACTTCTTTTATTCAGCGTCTCATCAAAAATGAAAAAATTTTTGAAAACTACAAGTCCCATGCGTTGTAGTGGTGAAAAAATAATTTAAAAAATCGTTCGGAAAATGAGTTTACTCCCTGGGTACTTTCTTTGTATACTTTTGACTATATGGGCCAAGCCCGGGATTTACTGGAAATCGCGGGTTTTCGTTTGCCGGCGATTAAACTTCTTTTATTCAGCGTTTCATCAAAAATGAAAACATTTTTAAAAACTACAAGTCTTATGCGTTTTAGTGGTGAAAAAATAATTTAAAAAATCGTTCTGGAAATGAGTTTACTCACAGGGTACTTTCTTTGTATACTTTCGACTATACGGGCCAAGCCCCGGATTTACGGGAAATCGCGGGATTTCGTTTGCCGGCGATTAAACCTCTTTCATTAAGCGTCTCATCAAAAATGAAAACGTTTTTGAAAACTACAAGTCTCATGCGTTGTAGTGGTGAAAAAATAATTTAAAAAATCGTTCGGAAAATGAGTTTACTCCCTGGGTACTTTCTTTGTATACTTTTGACTATATGGGCCAAGCCCGGGATTTACTGGAAATCGCGGGTTTTCGTTTGCCGGCGATTAAACTTCTTTTATTCAGCGTTTCATCAAAAATGAAAACATTTTTAAAAACTACAAGTCTTATGCGTTTTAGTGGTGAAAAAATAATTTAAAAAATCGTTCTGGAAATGAGTTTACTCACAGGGTACTTTCTTTGTATACTTTCGACTATACGGGCCAAGCCCCGGATTTACGGGAAATCGCGGGATTTCGTTTGCCGGCGATTAAACCTCTTTCATTAAGCGTCTCATCAAAAATGAAAACGTTTTTGAAAACTACAAGTCTCATGCGTTGTAGTGGTGAAAAAATAATTTAAAAAATCGTTCGGAAAATGAGTTTACTCCCTGGGTACTTTCTTTGTATACTTTTGACTATACGGGCCGAGTCCGGGGTTTGCAGGAAATGGCGGGTTTTCGTTTGCCGGCGATTAAACTTCTTTTATTCAGCGTCTCATCAAAAATGAAAACATTTTTAAAAACTACAAGTCTCATGCGTTGTAGTGGTGAAAAAATATTTTAAAAAATCGTTCGGAAAATGAGTTTACTCCCTGGGTACTTTTTTTGTATACTTTTGACTATACGGGCCGACTCCGGGATTTACGGGAAATCGGAGGTTTTCGTTTGCCGGCGATTAAACTTCTTTTATTCAGCGTTTCATCAAAAATAAAAACATTTTTAAAAACTACAAGTCTCATGCGTTTTAGTGGTGAAAAAATATTTTAAAAAATCGTTCGGGAAATGAGTATACACCCTGGGTACTTTCTTTGTATACTTTTGACTATACAGGCCGAGTCCGGGATTTACGGGAAATCGCAGGTTTTCGTTTGCCGGCGAATAAACCACTTTCATTAAGCGTCTCATCAAAAATGAAAACATTTCTGAAAACTACAAGTCTCATGCGTTTTAGTGGTGAAAAAATAATTTAAAAATTCGTTCGGGAAATGAGTTTACTCACTGGGTACTCTCCTTGTATACTTTTGACTATACGGGCCGAGTCCGGGATTTACGGGAAATCGCAGGTTTTCGTTTGCCGGCGATTAAACTTCTTTTATTCCGCGTCTCATCAAAAATGAAAACATTTTTGAAAACTACAAGTCTCATGCCTTTTAGTGGAGAAAAAATAATTTAAAAAATCGTTCGGGAATTGAGTTTACACCCTGGGTACTTTGTTTGTATACTTTTGACTATACGGGCCGAGTCCAGGATTTAAGGGAAATCGCAGGTTTTCGTTTGCCGGCGATTAAACTTCTTTTATTCAGCGTCTCATCAAAAATGAAATCATTTTTGAAAACTACAAGTCTCATGCGTTTGAGTGGTGAAAAAATAATTTAAAAATTCGTTCGGGAAAGGAGTTTACTCACCGGGTACTTTCCTTGTATACTTTTGACTATACGGGCCGAGTCCGGGATTTACGGGAAATCGCGGGTTTTCGTTTTGCCGGCTATTAAACTTCTTTTATTCAGCGTCTCATCAAAAATGAAAACATTTTTAAAAACTACAAGTCTCATAGGCTTTAGTGGTGAAATAATAATTTAAAAAATCGTTTGGGATATGAGTTTACTCCCTGGGTACTTTCTTTGTATACTTTTGACTATACGGGCCGAAACCGGGATTTACGGGAAATCGCAGGTTTTCGTTTGCCGGCGATTAAACTTCTTTTATTCAGCGTCTCATCAAAAATGAAAAATTTTTTGAAAACTACAAGTCCCATGCGTTGTAGTGGTGAAAAATTAATTTAAAAAATCGTTCGGAAAATGAGTTTACTCCCTGGGTACTTTCTTTGTATACTTTTGACTATATGGGCCAAGCCCGGGATTTACGGGAAATCGCGGGTTTTCGTTTGCCGGCGATTAAACTTCTTTTATTCAGCGTTTCATCAAAAATGAAAACATTTTTGAAAACTATAAGTCTTATGCGTTTTAGTGGTGAAAAAAAAATTTAAAAAATCGTTCTGGAAATGAGTTTACTCACAGGGTACTTTCTTTTTATACTTTTGACTATACGGGCCGAGACTGGGATTTACGGGAAATCGCAGGTTTTCGTTTGCCGGCGATTAAACTTCTTTTATTCAGCGTCTCATCAAAAATGAAAAAAATTTTAAAAACTACAAGTCTTATGCGTTTTAGTGGTGAACAAATAATTTAAAAAATCGTTCTGGAAATGAGTTTACTCACAGGGTACTTTCTTTGTATACATTCGACTATACGGGCCAAGCCCGGGATTTACGGGAAATCGCGGGTTTTCGTTTGCCGGCGATTAAACCTCTTTAATTAAGCGTCTCATCAAAAATGAAAACATTTTTTAAAACTACAAGTCTCATGCGTTTTAGTGGTGAAAAAAAAATTTAAAAAATCGTTCGGGAAATGAGTTTACTCCCTGGGTACTTTCTTTGTATACATTCGACTATACGGGCCAAGCCCGGGATTTACGGGAAATCGCGGGATTTCGTTTGCCGGCGATTAAACCTCTTTCATTAAGCGTCTCATCAAAAATGAAAACATTTTTGAAAACTACAAGTCTCATGCGTTTTAGTGGTGAAAAAATAATTTAAAAAATCGTTCGGGAAATGAGTTTACTCCCTGGGTACTTTCTTTGTATACATTCGACTGTACGGGCCAAGCCTGGGGTTTACGGGAAATCGCGGGTTTTCGTTTGCCGCCGATTAAACGTCTTTCATTAGGCGTCTCATCAAAAATGAAAATATTTTGGAAAACTACAAGTCTCATGCCTTTTAGTGGAGAAAAAATAATTTAAAAAATCGTTCGAGAATTGAGTTTACACCCTGGGTACTTTGTTTGTATACTTTTGACTATACGGGCCGAGTCCAGGATTTAAGGGAAATCGCAGGTTTTCGTTTGCCGGCGATTAAACGTCTTTTATTCAGCGTCTCATCAAAAATGAAATCATTTTTGAAAACTACAAGTCTCATGCGTTTGAGTGGTGAAAAAATAATTTAAAAATTCGTTCGGGAAAGGAGTTTACTCACCGGGTACTTTCCTTGTATACTTTTGACTATACGGGCCGAGTCCGGGATTTACGGGAAATCGCGGGTTTTCGTTTTGCCGGCTATTAAACTTCTTTTATTCAGCGTCTCATCAAAAATGAAAACATTTTTAAAAACTACAAGTCTCATAGGCTTTAGTGGTGAAATAATAATTTAAAAAATCGTTTGGGATATGAGTTTACTCCCTGGGTACTTTCTTTGTATACTTTTGACTATACGGGCCGAAACCGGGATTTACGGGAAATCGCAGGTTTTCGTTTGCCGGCGATTAAACTTCTTTTATTCAGCGTCTCATCAAAAATGAAAATTTTTTTGAAAACTACAAGTCCCATGCGTTGTAGTGGTGAAAAATTAATTTAAAAAATCGTTCGGAAAATCAGTTTACTCCCTGGGTACTTTCTTTGTATACTTTTGACTATATGGGCCAAGCCCGGGATTTACGGGAAATCGCGGGTTTTCGTTTGCCGGCGATTAAACTTCTTTTATTCAGCGTTTCATCAAAAATGAAAACATTTTTAAAAACTACAAGTCTTATGCGTTTTAGTGGTGAAAAAAAATTTAAAAAATCGTTCTGGAAATGAGTTTACTCACAGGGTACTTTCTTTTTATACTTTTGACTATACGGGCCGAGACTGGGATTTACGGGAAATCGCAGGTTTTCGTTTGCCGGCGATTAAACTTCTTTTATTCATCGTCTCATCAAAAATGAAAAAATTTTTAAAAACTACAAGTCTTATGCGTTTTAGTGGTGAAAAAATAATTTAAAAAATCGTTCTGGAAATGAGTTTACTCACAGGGTACTTTCTTTGTATACATTCGACTATACGGGCCAAGCCCGGGATTTACGGGAAATCGCGGGTTTTCGTTTGCCGGCGATTAAACCTCTTTAATTAAGCGTCTCATCAAAAATGAAAACATTTTTTAAAACTACAAGTCTCATGCGTTTTAGTGGTGAAAAAAAAATTTAAAAAATCGTTCGGGAAATGAGTTTACTCCCTGGGTACTTTCTTTGTATACATTCGACTATACGGGCCAAGCCCGGGATTTACGGGAAATCGCGGGATTTCGTTTGCCGGCGATTAAACCTCTTTCATTAAGCGTCTCATCAAAAATGAAAACATTTTTGAAAACTACAAGTCTCATGCGTTTTAGTGGTGAAAAAATAATTTTAAAAATCGTTCGGGAAATAAGTTTACTCCCTGGATACTTTCTTTGTATACTTTGGACTATACGGGCCGAGTCCGGGATTTACGGGAAATCGCGGATTTTCGTGTGAGGGCGATTAAACTTCTTTTATTCAGCGTTTCATCAAAAATGAAAACATTTTTGAAAACTACAAGTCTCATGCGTTTTAGTGGTGAAAAAATATTTTAAAAAATCGTTCGGGAAATGAGTATACACCCTGGGTACTTTCTTTGTATACTTTTGACTATACAGGCCGAGTCCGGGATTTACGGGAAATCGCAGGTTTTCGTTTGCCGGCGAATAAACCACTTTCATTAAGCGTCTCATCAAAAATGAAAACATTTCTGAAAACTACAAGTCTCATGCGTTTTAGTGGTGAAAAAATAATTTAAAAATTCGTTCGGGAAATGAGTTTACTCACTGGGTACTCTCCTTGCATACTTTTGACTATACGGGCCGAGTCCGGGATTTACGGGAAATCGCAGGTTTTCGTTTGCCGGCGATTAAACTTCTTTTATTCCGCGTCTCATCAAAAATGAAAACATTTTTGAAAACTACAAGTCTCATGCCTTTTAGTGGAGAAAAAATAATTTAAAAAATCGTTCGGGAATTGAGTTTACACCCTGGGTACTTTGTTTGTATACTTTTGACTATACGGGCCGAGTCCAGGATTTAAGGGAAATCGCAGGTTTTCGTTTGCCGGCGATTAAACTTCTTTTATTCAGCGTCTCATCAAAAATGAAATCATTTTTGAAAACTACAAGTCTCATGCGTTTGAGTGGTGAAAAAATAATTTAAAAATTCGTTCGGGAAAGGAGTTTACTCACCGGGTACTTTCCTTGTATACTTTTGACTATACGGGCCGAGTCCGGGATTTACGGGAAATCGCGGGTTTTCGTTTTGCCGGCTATTAAACTTCTTTTATTCAGCGTCTCATCAAAAATGAAAACATTTTTAAAAACTACAAGTCTCATAGGCTTTAGTGGTGAAATAATAATTTAAAAAATCCTTTGGGATATGAATTTACTCCCTGGGTACTTTCTTTGTATACTTTTGACTATACGGGCCGAAACCGGGATTTACGGGAAATCGCAGGTTTTCGTTTGCCGGCGATTAAACTTCTTTTATTCAGCGTCTCATCAAAAATGAAAAATTTTTTGAAAACTACAAGTCCCATGCGTTGTAGTGGTGAAAAATTAATTTAAAAAATCGTTCGGAAAATGAGTTTACTCCCTGGGTACTTTCTTTGTATACTTTTGACTATATGGGCCAAGCCCGGGATTTACGGGAAATCGCGGGTTTTCGTTTGCCGGCGATTAAACTTCTTTTATTCAGCGTTTCATCAAAAATGAAAACATTTTTGAAAACTATAAGTCTTATGCGTTTTAGTGGTGAAAAAAAATTTTAAAAAATCGTTCTGGAAATGAGTTTACTCACAGGGTACTTTCTTTTTATACTTTTGACTATACGGGCCGAGACTGGGATTTACGGGAAATCGCAGGTTTTCGTTTGCCGGCGATTAAACTTCTTTTATTCAGCGTCTCATCAAAAATGAAAAAATTTTTAAAAACTACAAGTCTCATGCGTTTTAGTGGTGAAAAAATAATTTAAAAAATCGTTCGGGAAATGAGTTTACTCCCTGGGTACTTTCTTTGTATACATTCGACTGTACGGGCCAAGCCTGGGGTTTACGGGAAATCGCGGGTTTTCGTTTGCCGCCGATTAAACGTCTTTCATTAGGCGTCTCATCAAAAATGAAAATATTTTGGAAAACTACAAGTCTCATGCCTTTTAGTGGAGAAAAAATAATTTAAAAAATCGTTCGGGAATTGAGTTTACACCCTGGGTACTTTGTTTGTATACTTTTGACTATACGGGCGGAGTCCAGGATTTAAGGGAAATCGCAGGTTTTCGTTTGCCGGCGATTAAACGTCTTTTATTCAGCGTCTCATCAAAAATGAAATCATTTTTGAAAACTACAAGTCTCATGCGTTTGAGTGGTGAAAAAATAATTTAAAAATTCGTTCGGGAAAGGAGTTTACTCACCGGGTACTTTCCTTGTATACTTTTGACTATACGGGCCGAGTCCGGGATTTACGGGAAATCGCGGGTTTTCGTTTTGCCGGCTATTAAACTTCTTTTATTCAGCGTCTCATCAAAAATGAAAACATTTTTAAAAACTACAAGTCTCATAGGCTTTAGTGGTGAAATAATAATTTAAAAAATCGTTTGGGATATGAGTTTACTCCCTGGGTACTTTCTTTGTATACTTTTGACTATACGGGCCGAAACCGGGATTTACGGGAAATCGCAGGTTTTCGTTTGCCGGCGATTAAACTTCTTTTATTCAGCGTCTCATCAAAAATGAAAAATTTTTTGAAAACTACAAGTCCCATGCGTTGTAGTGGTGAAAAATTAATTTAAAAAATCGTTCGGAAAATGAGTTTACTCCCTGGGTACTTTCTTTGTATACTTTTGACTATATGGGCCAAGCCCGGGATTTACGGGAAATCGCGGGTTTTCGTTTGCCGGCGATTAAACTTCTTTTATTCAGCGTTTCATCAAAAATGAAAACATTTTTAAAAACTACAAGTCTCATAGGCTTTAGTGGTGAAATAATAATTTAAAAAATCGTTTGGGATATGAGTTTACTCCCTGGGTACTTTCTTTGTATACTTTTGACTATACGGGCCGAAACCGGGATTTACGGGAAATCGCAGGTTTTCGTTTGCCGGCGATTAAACTTCTTTTATTCAGCGTCTCATCAAAAATGAAAATTTTTTTGAAAACTACAAGTCCCATGCGTTGTAGTGGTGAAAAATTAATTTAAAAAATCGTTCGGAAAATGAGTTTACTCCCTGGGTACTTTCTTTGTATACTTTTGACTATATGGGCCAAGCCCGGGATTTACGGGAAATCGCGGGTTTTCGTTTGCCGGCGATTAAACTTCTTTTATTCAGCGTTTCATCAAAAATGAAAACATTTTTAAAAACTACAAGTCTTATGCGTTTTAGTGGTGAAAAAAAAATTTAAAAAATCGTTCTGGAAATGAGTTTACTCACAGGGTACTTTCTTTTTATACTTTTGACTATACGGGCCGAGACTGGGATTTACGGGAAATCGCAGGTTTTCGTTTGCCGGCGATTAAACTTCTTTTATTCATCGTCTCATCAAAAATGAAAAAATTTTCAAAAACTACAAGTCTTATGCGTTTTAGTGGTGAAAAAATAATTTAAAAAATCGTTCTGGAAATGAGTTTACTCACAGGGTACTTTCTTTGTATACATTCGACTATACGGGCCAAGCCCGGGATTTACGGGAAATCGCGGGTTTTCGTTTGCCGGCGATTAAACCTCTTTAATTAAGCGTCTCATCAAAAATGAAAACATTTTTTAAAACTACAAGTCTCATGCGTTTTAGTGGTGAAAAAAAAATTTAAAAAATCGTTCGGGAAATGAGTTTACTCCCTGGGTACTTTCTTTGTATACATTCGACTATACGGGCCAAGCCCGGGATTTACGGGAAATCGCGGGATTTCGTTTGCCGGCGATTAAACCTCTTTCATTAAGCGTCTCATCAAAAATGAAAACATTTTTGAAAACTACAAGTCTCATGCGTTTTAGTGGTGAAAAAATAATTTTAAAAATCGTTTGGGAAATAAGTTTACTCCCTGGGTACTTTCTTTGTATACTTTGGACTATACGGGCCGAGTCCGGGATTTACGGGAAATCGCGGATTTTCGTGTGAGGGCGATTAAACTTCTTTTATTCAGCGTTTCATCAAAAATGAAAACATTTCTGAAAACTACAAGTCTCATGCGTTTTAGTGGTGAAAAAATAATTTAAAAATTCGTTCGGGAAATGAGTTTACTCACTGGGTACTCTCCTTGCATACTTTTGACTATACGGGCCGAGTCCGGGATTTACGGGAAATCGCAGGTTTTCGTTTGCCGGCGATTAAACTTCTTTTATTCCGCGTCTCATCAAAAATGAAAACATTTTTGAAAACTACAAGTCTCATGCCTTTTAGTGGAGAAAAAATAATTTAAAAAATCGTTCGGGAATTGAGTTTACACCCTGGGTACTTTGTTTGTATACTTTTGACTATACGGGCCGAGTCCAGGATTTACGGGAAATCGCAGGTTTTCGTTTGCCGGCGATTAAACTTCTTTTATTCAGCGTCTCATCAAAAAAGAAATCATTTTTGAAAACTACAAGTCTCATGCGTTTTAGTGGTGAAAAAATAATTTAAAAATTCGTTCGGGAAAGGGGTTTACTCACCGGGTACTTTCCTTGTATACTTTTGACTATACGGGCCGAGTCCGGGATTTACGGGAAATCGCGGGTTTTCGTTTTGCCGGCTATTAAACTTCTTTTATTCAGCGTCTCATCAAAAATGAAAACATTTTTGAAAACTACAAGTCCCATGCGTTGTAGTGGTGAAAAATTAATTTAAAAAATCGTTCGGAAAATGAGTTTACTCCCTGGGTACTTTCTTTGTATACTTTTGACTATATGGGCCAAGCCCGGGATTTACGGGAAATCGCGGGTTTTCGTTTGCCGGCGATTAAACTTCTTTTATTCAGCGTTTCATCAAAAATGAAAACATTTTTAAAAACTACAAGTCTTATGCGTTTTAGTGGTGAAAAAATAATTTAAAAAATCGTTCTGGAAATGAGTTTACTCACAGGGTACTTTCTTTTTATACTTTTGACTATACGGGCCGAGACTGGGATTTACGGGAAATTGCAGGTTTTCGTTTGCCGGCGATTAAACTTCTTTTATTCAGCGTCTCATCAAAAATGAAAAAATTTTTAAAAACTACAAGTCTTATGCGTTTTAGTGGTGAAAAAATAATTTAAAAAATCGTTCTGGAAATGAGTTTACTCACAGGGTACTTTCTTTGTATACATTCGACTATACGGGCCAAGCCCGGGATTTACGGGAAATCGCGGGTTTTCGTTTGCCGGCGATTAAACCTCTTTAATTAAGCGTCTCATCAAAAATGAAAACATTTTTTAAAACTACAAGTCTCATGCGTTTTAGTGGTGAAAAAAAAATTTAAAAAATCGTTTGGGAAATGAGTTTACTCCCTGGGTACTTTCTTTGTATACATTCGACTATACGGGCCAAGCCCGGGATTTACGGGAAATCGCGGGATTTCGTTTGCCGGCGATTAAACCTCTTTCATTAAGCGTCTCATCAAAAATGAAAACATTTTTGAAAACTACAAGTCTCATGCGTTTTAGTGGTGAAAAAATAATTTTAAAAATCGTTCGGGAAATAAGTTTACTCCCTGGGTACTTTCTTTGTATACTTTGGACTATACGGGCCGAGTCCGGGATTTACGGGAAATCGCGGATTTTCGTGTGAGGGCGATTAAACTTCTTTTATTCAGCGTCTCATCAAAAATGAAAACGTTTTTGAAAACTACAAGTCTCATGCGTTGTAGTGGTGAAAAAATAATTTAAAAAATCGTTCGGAAAATGAGTTTACTCCCTGGGTACTTTCTTTGTATACTTTTGACTATACGGGCCGAGTCCGGGGTTTACGGGAAATGGCGGGTTTTCGTTTGCCGGCGATTAAACCTCTTTAATTAAGCGTCTCATCAAAAATGAAAACATTTTTTAAAACTACAAGTCTCATGCGTTTTAGTGGTGAAAAAAAAATTTAAAAAATCGTTCGGGAAATGAGTTTACTCCCTGGGTACTTTCTTTGTATACATTCGACTATACGGGCCAAGCCCGGGATTTACGGGAAATCGCGGGATTTCGTTTGCCGGCGATTAAACCTCTTTCATTAAGCGTCTCATCAAAAATGAAAACATTTTTGAAAACTACAAGTCTCATGCGTTTTAGTGGTGAAAAAATAATTTTAAAATCGTTCGGGAAATAAGTTTACTCCCTGGGTACTTTCTTTGTATACTTTGGACTATACGGGCCGAGTCCGGGATTTTCGGGAAATCGCGGATTTTCGTGTGAGGGCGATTAAACTTCTTTTATTCAGCGTCTCATCAAAAATGAAAAAATTTTTAAAAACTACAAGTCTTATGCGTTTTAGTGGTGAAAAAATAATTTAAAAAATCGTTCTGGAAATGAGTTTACTCACAGGGTACTTTCTTTGTATACATTCGACTATACGGGCCAAGCCCGGGATTTACGGGAAATCGCGGGTTTTCGTTTGCCGGCGATTAAACCTCTTTAATTAAGCGTCTCATCAAAAATGAAAACATTTTTTAAAACTACAAGTCTCATGCGTTTTAGTGGTGAAAAAAAAATTTAAAAAATCGTTCGGGAAATGAGTTTACTCCCTGGGTACTTTCTTTGTATACATTCGACTATACGGGCCAAGCCCGGGATTTACGGGAAATCGCGGGATTTCGTTTGCCGGCGATTAAACCTCTTTCATTAAGCGTCTCATCAAAAATGAAAACATTTTTGAAAACTACAAGTCTCATGCGTTTTAGTGGTGAAAAAATAATTTTAAAAATCGTTCGGGAAATAAGTTTACTCCCTGGGTACTTTCTTTGTATACTTTGGACTATACGGGCCGAGTCCGGGATTTACGGGAAATCGCGGATTTTCGTGTGAGGGCGATTAAACTTCTTTTATTCAGCGTCTCATCAAAAATGAAAACGTTTTTGAAAACTACAAGTCTCATGCGTTGTAGTGGTGAAAAAATAATTTAAAAAATCGTTCGGAAAAGGAGTTTACTCCCTGGGTACTTTCTTTGTATACTTTTGACTATACGGGCCGAGTCCGGGGTTTACGGGAAATGGCGGGTTTTCGTTTGCCGGCGATTAAACTTCTTTTATTCAGCGTCTCATCAAAAATGAAAACATTTTTAAAAACTACAAGTCTCAGGCGTTGTAGTGGTGAAAAAATAATTTTAAAAATCGTTCGGGAAATAAGTTTACTCCCTGGGTACTTTCTTTGTATACTTTGGACTATACGGGCCGAGTCCGGGATTTACGGGAAATCGCGGATTTTCGTGTGAGGGCGATTAAACTTCTTTTATTCAGCGTCTCATCAAAAATGAAAAAATTTTTAAAAACTACAAGTCTTATGCGTTTTAGTGGTGAAAAAATAATTTAAAAAATCGTTCTGGAAATGAGTTTACTCACAGGGTACTTTCTTTGTATACATTCGACTATACGGGCCAAGCCCGGGTTTTACGGGAAATCGCGGGATTTCGTTTGCCGGCGATTAAACCTCTTTCATTAAGCGTCTCATCAAAAATGAAAACATTTTTTAAAACTACAAGTCTCATGCGTTTTAGTGGTGAAAAAATAATTTTAAAAATCGTTCGGGAAATAAGTTTACTCCCTGGGTACTTTCTTTGTATACTTTGGACTATACGGGCCGAGTCCGGGATTTACGGGAAATCGCGGATTTTCGTGTGAGGGCGATTAAACTTCTTTTATTCAGCGTCTCATCAAAAATGAAAACGTTTTTGAAAACTACAAGTCTCATGCGTTGTAGTGGTGAAAAAATAATTTAAAAAATCGTTCGGAAAATGAGTTTACTCCCTGGGTACTTTCTTTGTATACTTTTGACTATACGGGCCGAGTCCGGGGTTTACGGGAAATGGCGGGTTTTCGTTTGCCGGCGATTAAACTTCTTTTATTCAGCGTCTCATCAAAAATGAAAACATTTTTAAAAACTACAAGTCTCAGGCGTTGTAGTGGTGAAAAAATAATTTAAAAAATCGTTCGGAAAATGAGTTTACTCCCTGGGTACTTTCTTTGTATACTTTTGACTATACGGACCGAGTCCGGGGTTAACGGGAACTGGTGGGTTTTCGTTTGCCGGCGATTAAACTTCTTTTATTCAGCGTCTCATCACAAATGAAAACATTTTTAGAAACTATAAGTCTCATGGGCTTTAGTGGTGAACTAATAATTTAAAAAATCGTTCGGGAAATGAGTTAACACCCCGGGTACTTTCTTTGTATACTTTTGACTATACGGGCCGAGTCCGGGATTTACGGGAAATCGCAGGTTTTCGTTTCCCGGCGATTAAACCACTTTCATTAAGCGTCTCATCAAAAATGAAAACATTTCTGAAAACTACAAGTCTCATGCGTTTTAGTGGTGAAAAAATAATTAAAAAAATCGTTGGGAAATGAGTTTACTCACAGGGTACTTTCTTTGTATATATTCGACTATACGGGCCAAGCCCGGGATTTACGGGAAATCGCGGGTTTTCGTTTGCCAGCGACTAAACTTCTTTTATTCAGCGTCTCATCAAAAATGAAAACGTTTTTGAAAACTACAAGTCTCATGCGTTGTAGTGGTGAAAAAATAATTTAAAAAATCGTTCGGAAAATGAGTTTACTCCCTGGGTACTTTCTTTGTATACTTTTGACTATACGGGCCGAGTCCGGGGTTTACGGGAAATGGCGGGTTTTCGTTTGCCGGCGATTAAACCTCTTTAATTAAGCGTCTTATCAAAAATGAAAACATTTTTTAAAACTACAAGTCTCATGCGTTTTAGTGGTGAAAAAAAAATTTAAAAAATCGTTCGGGAAATGAGTTTACTCCCTGGGTACTTTCTTTGTATACATTCGACTATACGGGCCAAGCCCGGGATTTACGGGAAATCGCGGGATTTCGTTTGCCGGCGATTAAACCTCTTTCATTAAGCGTCTCATCAAAAATGAAAACATTTTTGAAAACTACAAGTCTCATGCGTTTTAGTGGTGAAAAAATAATTTTAAAATCGTTCGGGAAATAAGTTTACTCCCTGGGTACTTTCTTTGTATACTTTGGACTATACGGGCCGAGTCCGGGATTTTCGGGAAATCGCGGATTTTCGTGTGAGGGCGATTAAACTTCTTTTATTCAGCGTCTCATCAAAAATGAAAAAATTTTTAAAAACTACAAGTCTTATGCGTTTTAGTGGTGAAAAAATAATTTAAAAAATCGTTCTGGAAATGAGTTTACTCACAGGGTACTTTCTTTGTATACATTCGACTATACGGGCCAAGCCCGGGATTTACGGGAAATCGCGGGTTTTCGTTTGCCGGCGATTAAACCTCTTTAATTAAGCGTCTCATCAAAAATGAAAACATTTTTTAAAACTACAAGTCTCATGCGTTTTAGTGGTGAAAAAAAAATTTAAAAAATCGTTCGGGAAATGAGTTTACTCCCTGGGTACTTTCTTTGTATACATTCGACTATACGGGCCAAGCCCGGGATTTACGGGAAATCGCGGGATTTCGTTTGCCGGCGATTAAACCTCTTTCATTAAGCGTCTCATCAAAAATGAAAACATTTTTGAAAACTACAAGTCTCATGCGTTTTAGTGGTGAAAAAATAATTTTAAAAATCGTTCGGGAAATAAGTTTACTCCCTGGGTACTTTCTTTGTATACTTTGGACTATACGGGCCGAGTCCGGGATTTACGGGAAATCGCGGATTTTCGTGTGAGGGCGATTAAACTTCTTTTATTCAGCGTCTCATCAAAAATGAAAACGTTTTTGAAAACTACAAGTCTCATGCGTTGTAGTGGTGAAAAAATAATTTAAAAAATCGTTCGGAAAAGGAGTTTACTCCCTGGGTACTTTCTTTGTATACTTTTGACTATACGGGCCGAGTCCGGGGTTTACGGGAAATGGCGGGTTTTCGTTTGCCGGCGATTAAACTTCTTTTATTCAGCGTCTCATCAAAAATGAAAACATTTTTAAAAACTACAAGTCTCAGGCGTTGTAGTGGTGAAAAAATAATTTTAAAAATCGTTCGGGAAATAAGTTTACTCCCTGGGTACTTTCTTTGTATACTTTGGACTATACGGGCCGAGTCCGGGATTTACGGGAAATCGCGGATTTTCGTGTGAGGGCGATTAAACTTCTTTTATTCAGCGTCTCATCAAAAATGAAAAAATTTTTAAAAACTACAAGTCTTATGCGTTTTAGTGGTGAAAAAATAATTTAAAAAATCGTTCTGGAAATGAGTTTACTCACAGGGTACTTTCTTTGTATACATTCGACTATACGGGCCAAGCCCGGGATTTACGGGAAATCGCGGGATTTCGTTTGCCGGCGATTAAACCTCTTTCATTAAGCGTCTCATCAAAAATGAAAACATTTTTTAAAACTACAAGTCTCATGCGTTTTAGTGGTGAAAAAATAATTTTAAAAATCGTTCGGGAAATAAGTTTACTCCCTGGGTACTTTCTTTGTATACTTTGGACTATACGGGCCGAGTCCGGGATTTACGGGAAATCGCGGATTTTCGTGTGAGGGCGATTAAACTTCTTTTATTCAGCGTCTCATCAAAAATGAAAACGTTTTTGAAAACTACAAGTCTCATGCGTTGTAGTGGTGAAAAAATAATTTAAAAAATCGTTCGGAAAATGAGTTTACTCCCTGGGTACTTTCTTTGTATACTTTTGACTATACGGGCCGAGTCCGGGGTTTACGGGAAATGGCGGGTTTTCGTTTGCCGGCGATTAAACTTCTTTTATTCAGCGTCTCATCAAAAATGAAAACATTTTTAAAAACTACAAGTCTCAGGCGTTGTAGTGGTGAAAAAATAATTTAAAAAATCGTTCGGAAAATGAGTTTACTCCCTGGGTACTTTCTTTGTATACTTTTGACTATACGGACCGAGTCCGGGGTTAACGGGAACTGGTGGGTTTTCGTTTGCCGGCGATTAAACTTCTTTTATTCAGCGTCTCATCACAAATGAAAACATTTTTAGAAACTATAAGTCTCATGGGCTTTAGTGGTGAACTAATAATTTAAAAAATCGTTCGGGAAATGAGTTAACACCCCGGGTACTTTCTTTGTATACTTTTGACTATACGGGCCGAGTCCGGGATTTACGGGAAATCGCAGGTTTTCGTTTCCCGGCGATTAAACCACTTTCATTAAGCGTCTCATCAAAAATGAAAACATTTCTGAAAACTACAAGTCTCATGCGTTTTAGTGGTGGAAAAATAATTAAAAAAATCGTTGGGAAATGAGTTTACTCACAGGGTACTTTCTTTGTATATATTCGACTATACGGGCCAAGCCCGGGATTTACGGGAAATCGCGGGTTTTCGTTTGCCAGCGACTAAACTTCTTTCATTAAGCGTCTCATCAAAAATGAAAACATTTTTGAAAACTACAAGTCTCATGCGTTTTAGTGGTGAAAAAAAAATTTAAAAAATCGTTCGGGAAATGAGTTTACTGCCTGGGTACTTTCTTTGTATACATTCGACTATACGGGCCAAGCCCGGGATTTACGGGAAATCAGGGGATTTCGTTTGCCGGCGATTAAACCTCTTTCATTAAGCGTCTCATCAAAAATGAAAACATTTTTGAAAACTACAAGTCTCATGCGTTGTAGTGGTGAAAAAATAATTTAAAAAATCGTTCGGAAAATAAGTTTACTCCCTTGGTACTTTCTTTGTATACTTTTGACTATACGGGCCGAGTCCGGCGTTTACGGGAAATGGCGGGTTTTCGTTTGACGGCGAATAAACTTCTTTTATTCAGCGTCTCATCAAAAATGATAACATTTCTGAAAACTACAAGTCTCCTGCGTTTTAGTGGTGAAAAGATAATTTAAAAAATCGTTTTGGAAATGAGTTTACTCACAGGGTACTTTCTTTGTATACATTCGACTATACAGGCCAAGCCCGGGATTTTTGCGGGAAATCGCGGGTTTTCGTTTGCCAGCGATTAAACCACTTTCATTAAGCGTCTCATCAAAAATGAAAACATTTTTGAAAACTACAAGTCACATGCGTTTTAGTGGTGAAGAAAAAATTTAAAAAATCGTTCGGGAAATGAGTTTACTCCCTGGTTACTTTCTTTGTATACATTCGACTATACGGGCCAAGCCCCGGATTTACGGTAAATCGCGGGATTTCGTTTGCCGGCGATTAAACCTCTTTCATTAAGCGTCTCATCAAAAATGAAAACATTTTTGAAAACTACAAGTCCCATGCGTTGTAGTGGTGAAAAATTAATTTAAAAAATCGTTCGGAAAATGAGTTTACTCCCTGGGTACTTTCTTTGTATACTTTTGACTATATGGGCCAAGCCCGGGATTTACGGGAAATCGCGGGTTTTCGTTTGCCGGCGATTAAACTTCTTTTATTCAGCGTCTCATCAAAAATGAAAAAATTTTTAAAAACTACAAGTCTTATGCGTTTTAGTGGTGAAAAAATAATTTAAAAAATCGTTCTGGAAATGAGTTTACTCCCTGGGTACTTTCTTTGTATACATTCGACTATACGGGCCAAGCCCGGGATTTATGGGAAATAGCGGGTTTTCGTTTGCCGGCGATTAAACCTCTTTAATTAAGCGTCTCATCAAAAATGAAAACATTTTTTAAAACTACAAGTCTCATGCGTTTTAGTGGTGAAAAAAAAATTTAAAAAATCGTTCGGGAAATGAGTTTACTCCCTGGGTACTTTCTTTGTATACATTCGACTATACGGGCCAAGCCCGGGATTTACGGGAAATCGCGGGATTTCGTTTGCCGGCGATTAAACCTCTTTCATTAAGCGTCTCATCAAAAATGAAAACATTTTTGAAAACTACAAGTCTCATGCGTTTTAGTGGTGAAAAAATAATTTTAAAAATCGTTCGGGAAATAAGTTTACTCCCTGGGTACTTTCTTTGTATACTTTGGACTATACGGGCCGAGTCCGGGATTTACGGGAAATCGCGGATTTTCGTGTGAGGGCGATTAAACTTCTTTTATTCAGCGTCTCATCAAAAATGAAAACGTTTTTGAAAACTACAAGTCTCATGCGTTGTAGTGGTGAAAAAATAATTTAAAAAATCGTTCGGAAAATGAGTTTACTCCCTGGGTACTTTCTTTTTATACTTTTGACTATACGGGCCGAGTCCGGTGTTTACGGGAAATGGCGGGTTTTCGTTTGCCGGCAATTAAACTTCTTTTATTCAGCGTCTCATCAAAAATGAAAACATTTTTAAAAACTACAAGTCTCAGGCGTTGTAGTGGTGAAAAAATAATTTAAAAAATCGTTCGGAAAATGAGTTTACTCCCTGGGTACTTTCTTTGTATACTTTTGACTATACGGACCGAGTCCGGTGTTAACGGGAACTGGTGGGTTTTCGTTTGCCGGCGATTAAACTTCTTTTATTCAGCGTCTCATCACAAATGAAAACATTTTTAGAAACTATAAGTCTCATGGGCTTTAGTGGTGAACTAATAATTTAAAAAATCGTTCGGGAAATGAGTTAACACCCCGGGTACTTTCTTTGTATACTTTTGACTATACGGGCCGAGTCCGGGATTTACGGGAAATCGCAGGTTTTCGTTTGCCGGCGATTAAACTTCTTTTATTCAGCGTTTCATCAAAAATGAAAACATTTTTGAAAACTACAAGTCTCATGCGTTTTAGTGGTGAAAAGATAATTTAAAAAATCGTTGGGAAATGAGTTTACTCACAGGGTACTTTCTTTGTATACATTCGACTATACGGGCCAAGCCCGGGATTTACGGGAAATCCCGGGTTTTCGTTTGCCAGCGACTAAACTTCTTTCATTAAGCGTCTCATCAAAAATGAAAACATTTTTGAAAACTACAAGTCTCATGCGTTTTAGTGGTGAAAAAAAAATTTAAAAAATCGTTCGGGAAATGAATTTACTGCCTGGGTACTTTCTTTGTATACATTCGACTATACGTGCCAAGCCCGGGATTTACGGGAAATCAGGGGATTTCGTTTGCCGGCGATTAAACCTCTTTCATTAAGCGTCTCATCAAAAATGAAATCATTTTTGAAAACTACAAGTCTCATGCGTTGTAGTGGTGAAAAAATAATTTAAAAAATCGTTTTGGAAATGAGTTTACTCACAGGGTACTTTCTTTGTATACATTCGACTATACAGGCCAAGCCCGGGATTTTTGCGGGAAATCGCGGGTTTTTGTTTGCCAGCGATTAAACCACTTTCATTAAGCGTCTCATCAAAAATGAAAATATTTTTGAAAACTACAAGTCACATGCGTTTAGTGGTGAAGAAAAAATTTAAAAAATTGTTCGGGAAATGAGTTTACTCCCTGGTTACTTTCTTTGTATACATTCGACTATACGGGCCGAAACCGGGATTTACGGGAAATCGCAGGTTTTCGTTTGCCGGCGATTAAACTTCTTTTATTCAGCGTCTCATCAAAAATGAAAAAATTTTTAAAAACTACAAGTCCCATGCGTTGTAGTGGTGAAAAATTAATTTAAAAAATCGTTCGGAAAATGAGTTTACTCCCTGGGTACTTTCTTTGTATACTTTTGACTATATGGGCCAAGCCCGGGATTTACGGGAAATCGCGGGTTTTCGTTTGCCGGCGATTAAACTTCTTTTATTCAGCGTTTCATCAAAAATGAAAACGTTTTTGAAAACTACAAGTCTCATGCGTTGTAGTGGTGAAAAAATAATTTAAAAAATCGTTCGGAAAATGAGTTTACTCCCTGTGTACTTTCTTTGTATACTTTTGACTATACGGACCGAGTCCGGGGTTAACGGGAACTGGTGGGTTTTCGTTTGCCGGCGATTAAACTTCTTTTATTCAGCGTCTCATCACAAATGAAAACATTTTTAGAAACTATAAGTCTCATGGGCTTTAGTGGTGAACTAATAATTTAAAAAATCGTTCGGATATGAGTTTACTCCCTGGGTACTTTCTTTGTATACTTTTGACTATACGGGCCGAGTCCGGGATTTACGGGAAATCGCAGGTTTTCGTTTGCCGGCGATTAAACTTCTTTTATTCAGCGTTTCATCAAAAATGAAAACATTTTTGAAAACTACAAGTCTCATGCGTTTTAGTGGTGAAAAGATAATTTAAAAAATCGTTTTGGAAATGAGTTTACTCACAGGGTACTTTCTTTGTATACATTCGACTATACGGGCCAAGCCTGGGATTTACGGGAAATCGCGGGTTTTCGTTTGCCGGCGATTAAACCACTTTCATTAAGCGTCTCATCAAAAATGAAAACATTTCTGAAAACTACAAGTCTCATGCGTTTTAGTGGTGAAAAAATAATTAAAAAAATCGTTGGGAAATGAGTTTACTCACAGGGTACTTTCTTTGTATACATTCGACTATACGGGCCAAGCCCGGGATTTACGGGAAATCGCGGGTTTTCGTTTGCCAGCGACTAAACTTCTTTCATTAAGCGTCTCATCAAAAATGAAAACATTTTTGAAAACTACAAGTCTCATGCGTTTTAGTGGTGAAAAAAAAATTTAAAAAATCGTTCGGGAAATGAGTTTACTGCCTGGGTACTTTCTTTGTATACATTCGACTATACGTGCCAAGCCCGGGATTTACGGGAAATCAGGGGATTTCGTTTGCCGGCGATTAAACCTCTTTCATTAAGCGTCTCATCAAAAATGAAATCATTTTTGAAAACTACAAGTCTCATGCGTTGTAGTGGTGAAAAAATAATTTAAAAAATCGTTCGGAAAATAAGGTTACTCCCTTGGTACTTTCTTTGTATACTTTTGACTATACGGGCCGAGTCCGGCGTTTACGGGAAATGGCGGGTTTTCGTTTGACGGCGATTAAACTTCTTTTATTCAGCGTCTCATCAAAAATGATAACATTTCTGAAAACTACAAGTCTCCTGCGTTTTAGTGGTGAAAAGATAATTTAAAAAATCGTTTTGGAAATGAGTTTACTCACAGGGTAATTTCTTTGTATACATTCGACTATACAGGCCAAGCCCGGGATTTTTGCGGGAAATCGCGGGTTTTCGTTTACCAGCGATTAAACCACTTTCATTAAGCGTCTCATCAAAAATGAAAACATTTTTGAAAACTACAAGTCACATGCGTTTTAGTGGTGAAGAAAAAATTTAAAAAATCGTTCGGGAAATGAGTTTACTCCCTGGTTACTTTCTTTGTATACATTCGACTATACGGGCCGAAACCGGGATTTACGGGAAATCGCAGGTTTTCGTTTGCCGGCGATTAAACTTCTTTTATTCAGCGTCTCATCAAAAATGAAAAAATTTTTAAAAACTACAAGTCCCATGCGTTGTAGTGGTGAAAAATTAATTTAAAAAATCGTTCGGAAAATGAGTTTACTCCCTGGGTACTTTCTTTGTATACTTTTGACTATATGGGCCAAGCCCGGGATTTACGGGAAATCGCGGGTTTTCGTTTGCCGGCGATTAAACTTCTTTTATTCAGCGTTTCATCAAAAATGAAAACATTTTTGAAAACTACAAGTCTCATGCGTTTTAGTGGTGAAAAGATAATTTAAAAAATCGTTTTGGAAATGAGTTTACTCACAGGGTACTTTCTTTGTATACATTCGACTATACGGGCCAAGCCTGGGATTTACGGGAAATCGCGGGTTTTCGTTTGCCGGCGATTAAACCACTTTCATTAAGCGTCTCATCAAAAATGAAAACATTTCTGAAAACTACAAGTCTCATGCGTTTTAGTGGTGAAAAAATAATTAAAAAAATCGTTGGGAAATGAGTTTACTCACAGGGTACTTTCTTTGTATACATTCGACTATACGGGCCAAGCCCGGGATTTACGGGAAATCGCGGGTTTTCGTTTGCCAGCGACTAAACTTCTTTCATTAAGCGTCTCATCAAAAATGAAAACATTTTTGAAAACTACAAGTCTCATGCGTTTTAGTGGTGAAAAAAAAATTTAAAAAATCGTTCGGGAAATGAGTTTACTGCCTGGGTACTTTCTTTGTATACATTCGACTATACGTGCCAAGCCCGGGATTTACGGGAAATCAGGGGATTTCGTTTGCCGGCGATTAAACCTCTTTCATTAAGCGTCTCATCAAAAATGAAATCATTTTTGAAAACTACAAGTCTCATGCGTTGTAGTGGTGAAAAAATAATTTAAAAAATCGTTCGGAAAATAAGGTTACTCCCTTGGTACTTTCTTTGTATACTTTTGACTATACGGGCCGAGTCCGGCGTTTACGGGAAATGGCGGGTTTTCGTTTGACGGCGATTAAACTTCTTTTATTCAGCGTCTCATCAAAAATGATAACATTTCTGAAAACTACAAGTCTCCTGCGTTTTAGTGGTGAAAAGATAATTTAAAAAATCGTTTTGGAAATGAGTTTACTCACAGGGTAATTTCTTTGTATACATTCGACTATACAGGCCAAGCCCGGGATTTTTGCGGGAAATCGCGGGTTTTCGTTTACCAGCGATTAAACCACTTTCATTAAGCGTCTCATCAAAAATGAAAACATTTTTGAAAACTACAAGTCACATGCGTTTTAGTGGTGAAGAAAAAATTTAAAAAATCGTTCGGGAAATGAGTTTACTCCCTGGTTACTTTCTTTGTATACATTCGACTATACGGGCCGAAACCGGGATTTACGGGAAATCGCAGGTTTTCGTTTGCCGGCGATTAAACTTCTTTTATTCAGCGTCTCATCAAAAATGAAAAAATTTTTAAAAACTACAAGTCCCATGCGTTGTAGTGGTGAAAAATTAATTTAAAAAATCGTTCGGAAAATGAGTTTACTCCCTGGGTACTTTCTTTGTATACTTTTGACTATATGGGCCAAGCCCGGGATTTACGGGAAATCGCGGGTTTTCGTTTGCCGGCGATTAAACTTCTTTTATTCAGCGTTTCATCAAAAATGAAAACATTTTTAAAAACTACAAGTCTTATGCGTTTTAGTGGTGAAAAAATAATTTAAAAAATCGTTCTGGAAATGAGTTTACTCACAGGGTACTTTCTTTTTATACTTTTGACTATACGGGCCGAGACCGGGATTTACGGGAAATCGCAGGTTTTCGTTTGCCGGCGATTAAACTTCTTTTATTCAGCGTCTCATCAAAAATGAAAAAATTTTTAAAAACTACAAGTCCTATGCGTTTTAGTGGTGAAAAAATAATTTAAAAAATCGTTCTGGAAATGAGTTTACTCACAGGGTACTTTCTTTGTATACATTCGACTATACGGGCCAAGCCCGGGATTTACGGGAAATCGCAGGTTTTCGTTTGCCGGCGATTAAACTTCTTTTATTCAGCGTTTCATCAAAAATGAAAACATTTTTGAAAACTACAAGTCTCATGCGTTTTAGTGGTGAAAAGATAATTTAAAAAATTGTTTTGGAAATGAGTTTACTCACAGGGTACTTTCTTTGTATACATTCGACTATACGGGCCAAGCCTGGGATTTACGGGAAATCGCGGGTTTTCGTTTGCCGGCGATTAAACCACTTTCATTAAGCGTCTCATCAAAAATGAAAACATTTCTGAAAACTACAAGTCTCATGCGTTTTAGTGGTGAAAAAATAATTAAAAAAATCGTTGGGAAATGAGTTTACTCACAGGGTACTTTCTTTGTATACATTCGACTATACGGGCCAAGCCCGGGATTTACGGGAAATCGCGGGTTTTCGTTTGCCAGCGACTAAACTTCTTTCATTAAGCGTCTCATCAAAAATGAAAACATTTTTGAAAACTACAAGTCTCATGCGTTTTAGTGGTGAAAAAAAAATTTAAAAAATCGTTCGGGAAATGAATTTACTGCCTGGGTACTTTCTTTGTATACATTCGACTATACGTGCCAAGCCCGGGATTTACGGGAAATCAGGGGATTTCGTTTGCCGGCGATTAAACCTCTTTCATTAAGCGTCTCATCAAAAATGAAATCATTTTTGAAAACTACAAGTCTCATGCGTTGTAGTGGTGAAAAAATAATTTAAAAAATCGTTTTGGAAATGAGTTTACTCACAGGGTACTTTCTTTGTATACATTCGACTATACAGGCCAAGCCCGGGATTTTTGCGGGAAATCGCGGGTTTTCGTTTGCCAGCGATTAAACCACTTTCATTAAGCGTCTCATCAAAAATGAAAATATTTTTGAAAACTACAAGTCACATGCGTTTAGTGGTGAAGAAAAAATTTAAAAAATTGTTCGGGAAATGAGTTTACTCCCTGGTTACTTTCTTTGTATACATTCGACTATACGGGCCGAAACCGGGATTTACGGGAAATCGCAGGTTTTCGTTTGCCGGCGATTAAACTTCTTTTATTCAGCGTCTCATCAAAAATGAAAAAATTTTTAAAAACTACAAGTCCCATGCGTTGTAGTGGTGAAAAATTAATTTAAAAAATCGTTCGGAAAATGAGTTTACTCCCTGGGTACTTTCTTTGTATACTTTTGACTATATGGGCCAAGCCCGGGATTTACGGGAAATCGCGGGTTTTCGTTTGCCGGCGATTAAACTTCTTTTATTCAGCGTTTCATCAAAAATGAAAACGTTTTTGAAAACTACAAGTCTCATGCGTTGTAGTGGTGAAAAAATAATTTAAAAAATCGTTCGGAAAATGAGTTTACTCCCTGTGTACTTTCTTTGTATACTTTTGACTATACGGACCGAGTCCGGGGTTAACGGGAACTGGTGGGTTTTCGTTTGCCGGCGATTAAACTTCTTTTATTCAGCGTCTCATCACAAATGAAAACATTTTTAGAAACTATAAGTCTCATGGGCTTTAGTGGTGAACTAATAATTTAAAAAATCGTTCGGATATGAGTTTACTCCCTGGGTACTTTCTTTGTATACTTTTGACTATACGGGCCGAGTCCGGGATTTACGGGAAATCGCAGGTTTTCGTTTGCCGGCGATTAAACTTCTTTTATTCAGCGTTTCATCAAAAATGAAAACATTTTTGAAAACTACAAGTCTCATGCGTTTTAGTGGTGAAAAGATAATTTAAAAAATCGTTTTGGAAATGAGTTTACTCACAGGGTACTTTCTTTGTATACATTCGACTATACGGGCCAAGCCTGGGATTTACGGGAAATCGCGGGTTTTCGTTTGCCGGCGATTAAACCACTTTCATTAAGCGTCTCATCAAAAATGAAAACATTTCTGAAAACTACAAGTCTCATGCGTTTTAGTGGTGAAAAAATAATTAAAAAAATCGTTGGGAAATGAGTTTACTCACAGGGTACTTTCTTTGTATACATTCGACTATACGGGCCAAGCCCGGGATTTACGGGAAATCGCGGGTTTTCGTTTGCCAGCGACTAAACTTCTTTCATTAAGCGTCTCATCAAAAATGAAAACATTTTTGAAAACTACAAGTCTCATGCGTTTTAGTGGTGAAAAAAAAATTTAAAAAATCGTTCGGGAAATGAGTTTACTGCCTGGGTACTTTCTTTGTATACATTCGACTATACGTGCCAAGCCCGGGATTTACGGGAAATCAGGGGATTTCGTTTGCCGGCGATTAAACCTCTTTCATTAAGCGTCTCATCAAAAATGAAATCATTTTTGAAAACTACAAGTCTCATGCGTTGTAGTGGTGAAAAAATAATTTAAAAAATCGTTCGGAAAATAAGGTTACTCCCTTGGTACTTTCTTTGTATACTTTTGACTATACGGGCCGAGTCCGGCGTTTACGGGAAATGGCGGGTTTTCGTTTGACGGCGATTAAACTTCTTTTATTCAGCGTCTCATCAAAAATGATAACATTTCTGAAAACTACAAGTCTCCTGCGTTTTAGTGGTGAAAAGATAATTTAAAAAATCGTTTTGGAAATGAGTTTACTCACAGGGTAATTTCTTTGTATACATTCGACTATACAGGCCAAGCCCGGGATTTTTGCGGGAAATCGCGGGTTTTCGTTTACCAGCGATTAAACCACTTTCATTAAGCGTCTCATCAAAAATGAAAACATTTTTGAAAACTACAAGTCACATGCGTTTTAGTGGTGAAGAAAAAATTTAAAAAATCGTTCGGGAAATGAGTTTACTCCCTGGTTACTTTCTTTGTATACATTCGACTATACGGGCCGAAACCGGGATTTACGGGAAATCGCAGGTTTTCGTTTGCCGGCGATTAAACTTCTTTTATTCAGCGTCTCATCAAAAATGAAAAAATTTTTAAAAACTACAAGTCCCATGCGTTGTAGTGGTGAAAAATTAATTTAAAAAATCGTTCGGAAAATGAGTTTACTCCCTGGGTACTTTCTTTGTATACTTTTGACTATATGGGCCAAGCCCGGGATTTACGGGAAATCGCGGGTTTTCGTTTGCCGGCGATTAAACTTCTTTTATTCAGCGTTTCATCAAAAATGAAAACATTTTTGAAAACTACAAGTCTCATGCGTTTTAGTGGTGAAAAGATAATTTAAAAAATCGTTTTGGAAATGAGTTTACTCACAGGGTACTTTCTTTGTATACATTCGACTATACGGGCCAAGCCTGGGATTTACGGGAAATCGCGGGTTTTCGTTTGCCGGCGATTAAACCACTTTCATTAAGCGTCTCATCAAAAATGAAAACATTTCTGAAAACTACAAGTCTCATGCGTTTTAGTGGTGAAAAAATAATTAAAAAAATCGTTGGGAAATGAGTTTACTCACAGGGTACTTTCTTTGTATACATTCGACTATACGGGCCAAGCCCGGGATTTACGGGAAATCGCGGGTTTTCGTTTGCCAGCGACTAAACTTCTTTCATTAAGCGTCTCATCAAAAATGAAAACATTTTTGAAAACTACAAGTCTCATGCGTTTTAGTGGTGAAAAAAAAATTTAAAAAATCGTTCGGGAAATGAGTTTACTGCCTGGGTACTTTCTTTGTATACATTCGACTATACGTGCCAAGCCCGGGATTTACGGGAAATCAGGGGATTTCGTTTGCCGGCGATTAAACCTCTTTCATTAAGCGTCTCATCAAAAATGAAATCATTTTTGAAAACTACAAGTCTCATGCGTTGTAGTGGTGAAAAAATAATTTAAAAAATCGTTCGGAAAATAAGGTTACTCCCTTGGTACTTTCTTTGTATACTTTTGACTATACGGGCCGAGTCCGGCGTTTACGGGAAATGGCGGGTTTTCGTTTGACGGCGATTAAACTTCTTTTATTCAGCGTCTCATCAAAAATGATAACATTTCTGAAAACTACAAGTCTCCTGCGTTTTAGTGGTGAAAAGATAATTTAAAAAATCGTTTTGGAAATGAGTTTACTCACAGGGTAATTTCTTTGTATACATTCGACTATACAGGCCAAGCCCGGGATTTTTGCGGGAAATCGCGGGTTTTCGTTTACCAGCGATTAAACCACTTTCATTAAGCGTCTCATCAAAAATGAAAACATTTTTGAAAACTACAAGTCACATGCGTTTTAGTGGTGAAGAAAAAATTTAAAAAATCGTTCGGGAAATGAGTTTACTCCCTGGTTACTTTCTTTGTATACATTCGACTATACGGGCCGAAACCGGGATTTACGGGAAATCGCAGGTTTTCGTTTGCCGGCGATTAAACTTCTTTTATTCAGCGTCTCATCAAAAATGAAAAAATTTTTAAAAACTACAAGTCCCATGCGTTGTAGTGGTGAAAAATTAATTTAAAAAATCGTTCGGAAAATGAGTTTACTCCCTGGGTACTTTCTTTGTATACTTTTGACTATATGGGCCAAGCCCGGGATTTACGGGAAATCGCGGGTTTTCGTTTGCCGGCGATTAAACTTCTTTTATTCAGCGTTTCATCAAAAATGAAAACATTTTTAAAAACTACAAGTCTTATGCGTTTTAGTGGTGAAAAAATAATTTAAAAAATCGTTCTGGAAATGAGTTTACTCACAGGGTACTTTCTTTTTATACTTTTGACTATACGGGCCGAGACCGGGATTTACGGGAAATCGCAGGTTTTCGTTTGCCGGCGATTAAACTTCTTTTATTCAGCGTCTCATCAAAAATGAAAAAATTTTTAAAAACTACAAGTCCTATGCGTTTTAGTGGTGAAAAAATAATTTAAAAAATCGTTCTGGAAATGAGTTTACTCACAGGGTACTTTCTTTGTATACATTCGACTATACGGGCCAAGCCCGGGATTTACGGGAAATCGCGGGTTTTCGTTTACCGACGATTAAACCTCTTTAATTAAGCGTCTCATCAAAAATGAAAACATTTTTTAAAACTACAAGTCTCATGCGTTTTAGTGGTGAAAAAAAAATTTAAAAAATCGTCCGGGAAATGAGTTTACTCCCTGGGTACTTTCTTTGTATACATTCGACTATACGGGCCAAGCCCGGGATTTACGGGAAATCGCGGGATTTCGTTTGCCGGCGATTAAACCTCTTTCAATAAGCGTCTCATCAAAAATGAAAACATTTTTGAAAACTACAAGTCTCATGCGTTTTAGTGGTGAAAAAATAATTTTAAAAATCGTTCGGGAAATGAGTTTACTCCCTGGGTACTTTCTTTGTATACTTTGGACTATACGGGCCGAGTCCGGGATTTACGGGAAATCGGGGATTTTCGTGTGAGGGCGATTAAACTTCTTTTATTCAGCGTCTCATCAAAAATGAAAACGTTTTTGAAAACTACAAGTCTCATGCGTTGTAGTGGTGAAAAAATAATTTAAAAAATCGTTCGGAAAATGAGTTTACTCCCTGGGTACTTTCTTTGTATACTTTTGACTATACGGGCCGAGTCCGGGGTTTACGGGAAATGGCGGGTTTTCGTTAGCCGGCGATTAAACTTCTTTTATTCAGCGTCTCATCAAAAATGAAAACATTTTTAAAAACTACAAGTCTCAGGCGTTGTAGTGGTGAAAAAATAATTTAAAAAATCGTTCGGAAAATGAGTTTACTCCCTGGGTACTTTCTTTGTATACTTTTGACTATACGGACCGAGTCCGGGGTTAACGGGAACTGGTGGGTTTTCGTTTGCCGGCGATTAAACTTCTTTTATTCAGCGTCTCATCAAAAATGAAAACATTTTTAGAAACTATAAGTCTCATGGGCTTTAGTGGTGAACTAATAATTTAAAAAATCGTTCGGGAAATGAGTTAACACTCCGGGTACTTTCTTTGTATACTTTTGACTATACGGGCCGAGTCCGGGATTTACGGGAAATCGCAGGTTTTCGTTTGCCGGCGATTAAACTTCTTTTATTCAGCGTTTCATCAAAAATGAAAACATTTTTGAAAGCTACAAGTCTCATGCGTTTTAGTGGTGAAAAGATAATTTAAAAAATCGTTTTGGAAATGAGTTTACTCACAGGGTACTTTCTTTGTATACATTCGAGTATACGGGCCAAGCCTGGGATTTACGGGAAATCGCGGGTTTTCTTTTGCCGGCGATTAAACCACTTTCATTAAGCGTCTCATCAAAAATGAAAACATTTCTGAAAACTACAAGTCTCATGCGTTTTAGTGGTGAAATAATAATTAAAAAAATCGTTCGGGAAATGAGTTTACTCACAGGGTACTTTCTTTGTATACATTCGACTATACGGGCCAAGCCCGGGATTTACGGGAAATCGCGGGTTTTCGTTTGCCAGCGATTAAACTTCTTTCATTAAGCGTCTCATCAAAAATGAAAACATTTTTGAAAACTACAAGTCTCATGCGGTTTAGTGGTGAAAAAAAAATTTAAAAAATCGTTCGGGAAATGAGTTTACTGCCTGGGTACTTTCTTTGTATACATTCGACTATACGGGCCAAGCCCGGGATTTACGGGAAATCAGGGGATTTCGTTTGCCGGCGATTAAACCTCTTTCATTAAGCGTCTCATCAAAAATGAAAACATTTTTGAAAACTACAAGTCTCATGCGTTGTAGTGGTGAAAAAATAATTTAAAAAATCGTTCGGAAAATAAGTTTACTCCCTTGGTACTTTCTTTGTATACTTTTGACTATACGGGCCGAGTCCGGCGTTTACGGGAAATGGCGGGTTTTCGTTTGACGGCGATTAATCTTCTTTTATTCAGCGTCTCATCAAAAATGATAACATTTCTGAAAACTACAAGTCTCCTGCGTTTTAGTGGTGAAAAGATAATTTAAAAAATCGTTTTGGAAATGAGTTTACTCACAGGGTACTTTCTTTGTATACATTCGACTATACAGGCCAAGCCCGGGATTTTTGCGGGAACTCGCGGGTTTTCGTTTGCCAGCGATTAAACCACTTTCATTAAGCGTCTCATCAAAAATGAAAACATTTTTGAAAACTACAAGTCACATGCGTTTTAGTGGTGAAGAAAAAATTTAAAAAATCGTTCAGGAAATGAGTTTACTCCCTGGTTACTTTCTTTGTATACATTCGACTATACGAGCCAAGCCCCGGATTTACGGTAAATCGCGGGATTTCGTTTGCCGGCGATTAAACCTCTTTCATTAAGCGTCTCATCAAAAATGAAAACATTTTTGAAAACTACAAGTCTCATGCGTTTTAGTGGTGAAAAAATAATTTAAGAAATCGTTCGGAAAATGAGTTTACTCCCTGGGTACTTTTGTTTGTATACTTTTGACTATACGGACCGAGTCCGGGGTTAACGGGAAATGGTGGGTTTTCGTTTGCCGGCGATTAAACTTCTTTTATTCAGCGTCTCATCAAAAATGAAAACATTTTTAGAAACTATAAGTCTGATGGGCTTTAGTGGTGAACTAATAATTTAAAAAATCGTTCGGGAAATGAGTTAACACCCCGGGTACTTTCTTTGTATACTTTTGACTATACGGGCCGAGTCCGGGATTTACGGGAAATCGCAGGTTTTCGTTTGCCGGCGATTAAACTTCTTTTATTCAGCGTTTCATCAAAAATGAAAACATTTTTGAAAACTACAAGTCTCATGCGTTTTAGTGGTGAAAAGATAATTTAAAAAATCGTTTTGGAAATGAGTTTACTCACAGGGTACTTTCTTTGTATACATTCGACTATACGGGCCAAGCCTGGGATTTACGGGAAATCGCGGGTTTTCGTTTGCCGGCGATTAAACCACTTTCATTAAGCGTTTCATCAAAAATGAAAACATTTTTGAAAACTACAAGTCTCATGCGTTTTAGTGGTGAAAAAATAATTTAAAAAATCGTTCGGAAAATGAGTTTACTCCCTGGGTACTTTCTTTGTATACTTTTGACTATACGGGCCGAGTCCGGGGTTTACGGGAAATGGCGGGTTTTCGTTAGCCGGCGATTAAACTTCTTTTATTCAGCGTCTCATCAAAAATGAAAACATTTTTAAAAACTACAAGTCTCAGGCGTTGTAGTGGTGAAAAAATAATTTAAAAAATCGTTCGGAAAATGAGTTTACTCCCTGGGTACTTTCTTTGTATACTTTTGACTATACGGACCGAGTCCGGGGTTAACGGGAACTGGTGGGTTTTCGTTTGCCGGCGATTAAACTTCTTTTATTCAGCGTCTCATCAAAAATGAAAACATTTTTAGAAACTATAAGTCTCATGGGCTTTAGTGGTGAACTAATAATTTAAAAAATCGTTCGGGAAATGAGTTAACACTCCGGGTACTTTCTTTGTATACTTTTGACTATACGGGCCGAGTCCGGGATTTACGGGAAATCGCAGGTTTTCGTTTGCCGGCGATTAAACTTCTTTTATTCAGCGTTTCATCAAAAATGAAAACATTTTTGAAAGCTACAAGTCTCATGCGTTTTAGTGGTGAAAAGATAATTTAAAAAATCGTTTTGGAAATGAGTTTACTCACAGGGTACTTTCTTTGTATACATTCGAGTATACGGGCCAAGCCTGGGATTTACGGGAAATCGCGGGTTTTCTTTTGCCGGCGATTAAACCACTTTCATTAAGCGTCTCATCAAAAATGAAAACATTTCTGAAAACTACAAGTCTCATGCGTTTTAGTGGTGAAAAAATAATTAAAAAAATCGTTCGGGAAATGAGTTTACTCACAGGGTACTTTCTTTGTATACATTCGACTATACGGGCCAAGCCCGGGATTTACGGGAAATCGCGGGTTTTCGTTTGCCAGCGATTAAACTTCTTTCATTAAGCGTCTCATCAAAAATGAAAACATTTTTGAAAACTACAAGTCTCATGCGTTTTAGTGGTGAAAAAAAAATTTAAAAAATCGTTCGGGAAATGAGTTTACTGCCTGGGTACTTTCTTTGTATACATTCGACTATACGGGCCAAGCCCGGGATTTACGGGAAATCAGGGGATTTCGTTTGCCGGCGATTAAACCTCTTTCATTAAGCGTCTCATCAAAAATGAAAACATTTTTGAAAACTACAAGTCTCATGCGTTGTAGTGGTGAAAAAATAATTTAAAAAATCGTTCGGAAAATAAGTTTACTCCCTTGGTACTTTCTTTGTATACTTTTGACTATACGGGCCTAGTCCGGCGTTTACGGGAAATGGCGGGTTTTCGTTTGACGGCGATTAAACTTCTTTTATTCAGCGTCTCATCAAAAATGATAACATTTCTGAAAACTACAAGTCTCCTGCGTTTTAGTGGTGAAAAGATAATTTAAAAAATCGTTTTGGAAATGAGTTTACTCACAGGGTACTTTCTTTGTATACATTCGACTATACAGGCCAAGCCCGGGATTTTTGCGGGAAATCGCGGGTTTTCGTTTGCCAGCGATTAAACCACTTTCATTAAGCGTCTCATCAAAAATGAAAACATTTTTGAAAACTACAAGTCACATGCGTTTTAGTGGTGAAGAAAAAATTTAAAAAATCGTTCGGGAAATGAGTTTACTCCCTGGTTACTTTCTTTGTATACATTCGACTATACGAGCCAAGCCCCGGATTTACGGTAAATCGCGGGATTTCGTTTGCCGGCGATTAAACCTCTTTCATTAAGCGTCTCATCAAAAATGAAAACATTTTTGAAAACTACAAGTCTCATGCGTTTTAGTGGTGAAAAAATAATTTAAGAAATCGTTCGGAAAATGAGTTTACTCCCTGGGTACTTTTGTTTGTATACTTTTGACTATACGGACCGAGTCCGGGGTTAACGGGAAATGGTGGGTTTTCGTTTGCCGGCGATTAAACTTCTTTTATTCAGCGTCTCATCAAAAATGAAAACATTTTTAGAAACTATAAGTCTGATGGGCTTTAGTGGTGAACTAATAATTTAAAAAATCGTTCGGGAAATGAGTTAACACCCCGGGTACTTTCTTTGTATACTTTTGACTATACGGGCCGAGTCCGGGATTTACGGGAAATCGCAGGTTTTCGTTTGCCGGCGATTAAACTTCTTTTATTCAGCGTTTCATCAAAAATGAAAACATTTTTGAAAACTACAAGTCTCATGCGTTTTAGTGGTGAAAAGATAATTTAAAAAATCGTTTTGGAAATGAGTTTACTCACAGGGTACTTTCTTTGTATACATTCGACTATACGGCCAAGCCTGGGATTTACGGGAAATCGCGGGTTTTCGTTTGCCGGCGATTAAACCACTTTCATTAAGCGTTTCATCAAAAATGAAAACATTTTTGAAAACTACAAGTCTCATGCGTTTTAGTTGTGAAAAGATAATTTAAAAAATCGTTTTGGAAATGAGTTTACTCACAGGGTACTTTCTTTGTATACATTCGACTATACGGGCAAAGCCTGGGATTTACGGGAAATCGCGGGTTTTCGTTTGCCGGCGATTAAACCACTTTCATTAAGCGTCTCATCAAAAATGAAAACATTTCTGAAAACTACAAGTCTCATGCGTTTTAGTGGTGAAAAAATAATTAAAAAAATCGTTCGGGAAATGAGTTTACTCACAGGGTACTTTCTTTGTATACATTCGACTATACGGGCCAAGCCCGGGATTTACGGGAAATCGCGGGTTTTCGTTTGCCAGCGATTAAACTTCTTTCATTAAGCGTCTCATCAAAAATGAAAACATTTTTAAAAACTACAAGTCTCAGGCGTTGTAGTGGTGAAAAAATAATTTAAAAAATCGTTCGGAAAATGAGTTTACTCCCTGGGTACTTTCTTTGTATACTTTTGACTATACGGACCGAGTCCGGGGTTAACGGGAAATGGTGGTTTTTCGTTTGCCGGCGATTAAACTTCTTTTATTCAGCGTCTCATCAAAAATGAAAACATTTTTAAAAACTACAAGTCTCAGGCGTTGTAGTGGTGAACTAATAATTTAAAAAATCGTTCGGGAAATGAGTTAACACCCCGGGTACTTTCTTTGTATACTTTTGACTATACGGGCCGAGTCCGGGATTTACGGGAAATCGCAGGTTTTCGTTTGCCGGCGATTAAACTTCTTTTATTCAGCGTTTCATCAAAAATGAAAACATTTTTGAAAACTACAAGTCTCATGCGTTTTAGTGGTGAAAAGATAATTTAAAAAATCGTTTTGGAAATGAGTTTACTCACAGGGTACTTTCTTTGTATACATTCGACTATACGGGCCAAGCCTGGGATTTACGGGAAATCGCGGGTTTTCGTTTGCCGGCCATTAAACCACTTTCATTAAGGGTCTCATCAAAAATGAAAACATTTCTGAAAACTACAAGTCTCATGCGTTTTAGTGGTGAAAAAATAATTAAAAAAATCGTTCGGGAAATGAGTTTACTCACAGGGTACTTTCTTTGTATACATTCGACTATACGGGCCAAGCCCGGGATTTACGGGAAATCGCGGGTTTTCGTTTGCCAGCGATTAAACTTCTTTCATTAAGCGTCTCATCAAAAATGAAAACATTTTTAAAAACTACAAGTCTCATGCGTTTTAGTGGTGAAAAAAAAATTTAAAAAATCGTTCGGGAAAAGAGTTTACTGCCTGGGTACTTTCTTTGTATACATTCGACTATACGGGCCAAGCCCGGGATTTACGGGAAATCAGGGGATTTCGTTTGCCGGCGATTAAACCTCTTTCATTAAGCGTCTCATCAAAAATGAAAACATTTTTGAAAACTACAAGTCTCATGCGTTGTAGTGGTGAAAAAATAATTTAAAAAATCGTTCGGAAAATAAGTTTACTCCCTGGGTACTTTCTTTGTATACTTTTGACTATACGGGCCGAGTCCGGCGTTTACGGGAAATGGCGGGTTTTCGTTTGACGGCGATTAAACTTCTTTTATTCAGCGTCTCATCAAAGATGATAACATTTCTGAAAACTACAAGTCTTCTGCGTTTTAGTGGTGAAAAGATAATTTAAAAAATCGTTTTGGAAATGAGTTTACTCACAGGGTACTTTCTTTGTATACATTCGACTATACAGGCCAAGCCCGGGATTTTTGCGGGAAATCGCGGGTTTTCGTTTGCCAGCGATTAAACCACTTTCATTAAGCGTCTCATCAAAAATAAAAACATTTTTGAAAACTACAAGTCACATGCGTTTTAGTGGTGAAGAAAAAATTTAAAAAATCGTTCGGGAAATGAGTTTACTCCCTGGTTACTTTCTTTGTATACATTCGACTATACGGGCCAAGCCCCGGATTTACGGTAAATCGCGGGATTTCGTTTGCCGGCGATTAAACCTCTTTCATTAAGCGTCTCATCAAAAATGAAAACATTTTTGAAAACTACAAGTCTCATGCGTTTTAGTGGTGAAAAAATAATTTAAGAAATCGTTCGGAAAATGAGTTTACTCCCTGGGTACTTTCTTTGTATACTTTTGACTATACGGGCTGAGTCCGGGGTTTACGGGAAATGGCGGGTTTTCGTTTGCCGGCGATTAAACTTCTTTTATTCAGCGTCTCATCAAAAATGAAAACATTTTTAAAAACTACAAGTCTCAGGCGTTGTAGTGGTGAAAAAATGATTTAAAAAATCGTTCGGAAAATGAGTTTACTCCCTGGGTACTTTCTTTGTATACTTTTGACTACACGGACCGAGTCCGGGGTTAACGGGAAATGGTGGGTTTTCGTTTGCCGGCGATTAAACTTCTTTTATTCAGCGTCTCATCAAAAATGAAAACATTTTTAGAAACTATAAGTCTCATGGGCTTTAGTGGTGAACTAATAATTTAAAAAATCGTTCGGGAAATGAGTTAACACCCTGGGTACTTTCTTTGTATACATTCGACTATACGGGCCAAGCCCGGGATTTACGGGAAATCAGGGGATTTCGTTTGCCGGCGATTAAACCTCTTTCATTAAGCGTCTCATCAAAAATGAAAACATTTTTGAAAACTACAAGTCTCATGCGTTGTAGTGGTGAAAAAATAATTTAAAAAATCGTTCGGAAAATAAGTTTACTCCCTTGGTACTTTCTTTGTATACTTTTGACTATACGGGCCGAGTCCGGCGTTTACGGGAAATGGCGGGTTTTCGTTTGACGGCGATTAAACTTCTTTTATTCAGCGTCTCATCAAAAATGATAACATTTCTGAAAACTACAAGTCTCCTGCGTTTTAGTGGTGAAAAGATAATTTAAAAAATCGTTTTGGAAATGAGTTTACTCACAGGGTACTTTCTTTGTATACATTCGACTATACAGGCCAAGCCCGGGATTTTTGCGGGAAATCGCGGGTTTTCGTTTGCCAGCGATTAAACCACTTTCATTAAGCGTCTCATCAAAAATGAAAACATTTTTGAAAACTACAAGTCACATGCGTTTTAGTGGTGAAGAAAAAATTTAAAAAATCGTTCAGGAAATGAGTTTACTCCCTGGTTACTTTCTTTGTATACATTCGACTATACGAGCCAAGCCCCGGATTTACGGTAAATCGCGGGATTTCGTTTGCCGGCGATTAAACCTCTTTCATTAAGCGTCTCATCAAAAATGAAAACATTTTTGAAAACTACAAGTCTCATGCGTTTTAGTGGTGAAAAAATAATTTAAGAAATCGTTCGGAAAATGAGTTTACTCCCTGGGTACTTTTGTTTGTATACTTTTGACTATACGGACCGAGTCCGGGGTTAACGGGAAATGGTGGGTTTTCGTTTGCCGGCGATTAAACTTCTTTTATTCAGCGTCTCATCAAAAATGAAAACATTTTTAGAAACTATAAGTCTGATGGGCTTTAGTGGTGAACTAATAATTTAAAAAATCGTTCGGGAAATGAGTTAACACCCCGGGTACTTTCTTTGTATACTTTTGACTATACGGGCCGAGTCCGGGATTTACGGGAAATCGCAGGTTTTCGTTTGCCGGCGATTAAACTTCTTTTATTCAGCGTTTCATCAAAAATGAAAACATTTTTGAAAACTACAAGTCTCATGCGTTTTAGTGGTGAAAAGATAATTTAAAAAATCGTTTTGGAAATGAGTTTACTCACAGGGTACTTTCTTTGTATACATTCGACTATACGGGCCAAGCCTGGGATTTACGGGAAATCGCGGGTTTTCGTTTGCCGGCGATTAAACCACTTTCATTAAGCGTTTCATCAAAAATGAAAACATTTTTGAAAACTACAAGTCTCATGCGTTTTAGTGGTGAAAAAATAATTTAAAAAATCGTTCGGAAAATGAGTTTACTCCCTGGGTACTTTCTTTGTATACTTTTGACTATACGGGCCGAGTCCGGGGTTTACGGGAAATGGCGGGTTTTCGTTAGCCGGCGATTAAACTTCTTTTATTCAGCGTCTCATCAAAAATGAAAACATTTTTAAAAACTACAAGTCTCAGGCGTTGTAGTGGTGAAAAAATAATTTAAAAAATCGTTCGGAAAATGAGTTTACTCCCTGGGTACTTTCTTTGTATACTTTTGACTATACGGACCGAGTCCGGGGTTAACGGGAACTGGTGGGTTTTCGTTTGCCGGCGATTAAACTTCTTTTATTCAGCGTCTCATCAAAAATGAAAACATTTTTAGAAACTATAAGTCTCATGGGCTTTAGTGGTGAACTAATAATTTAAAAAATCGTTCGGGAAATGAGTTAACACTCCGGGTACTTTCTTTGTATACTTTTGACTATACGGGCCGAGTCCGGGATTTACGGGAAATCGCAGGTTTTCGTTTGCCGGCAATTAAACTTCTTTTATTCAGCGTTTCATCAAAAATGAAAACATTTTTGAAAGCTACAAGTCTCATGCGTTTTAGTGGTGAAAAGATAATTTAAAAAATCGTTTTGGAAATGAGTTTACTCACAGGGTACTTTCTTTGTATACATTCGAGTATACGGGCCAAGCCTGGGATTTACGGGAAATCGCGGGTTTTCTTTTGCCGGCGATTAAACCACTTTCATTAAGCGTCTCATCAAAAATGAAAACATTTCTGAAAACTACAAGTCTCATGCGTTTTAGTGGTGAAAAAATAATTAAAAAAATCGTTCGGGAAATGAGTTTACTCACAGGGTACTTTCTTTGTATACATTCGACTATACGGGCCAAGCCCGGGATTTACGGGAAATCGCGGGTTTTCGTTTGCCAGCGATTAAACTTCTTTCATTAAGCGTCTCATCAAAAATGAAAACATTTTTGAAAACTACAAGTCTCATGCGTTTTAGTGGTGAAAAAAAATTTTAAAAAATCGTTCGGGAAATGAGTTTACTGCCTGGGTACTTTCTTTGTATACATTCGACTATACGGGCCAAGCCCGGGATTTACGGGAAATCAGGGGATTTCGTTTGCCGGCGATTAAACCTCTTTCATTAAGCGTCTCATCAAAAATGAAAACATTTTTGAAAACTACAAGTCTCATGCGTTGTAGTGGTGAAAAAATAATTTAAAAAATCGTTCGGAAAATAAGTTTACTCCCTTGGTACTTTCTTTGTATACTTTTGACTATACGGGCCTAGTCCGGCGTTTACGGGAAATGGCGGGTTTTCGTTTGACGGCGATTAAACTTCTTTTATTCAGCGTCTCATCAAAAATGATAACATTTCTGAAAACTACAAGTCTCCTGCGTTTTAGTGGTGAAAAGATAATTTAAAAAATCGTTTTGGAAATGAGTTTACTCACAGGGTACTTTCTTTGTATACATTCGACTATACAGGCCAAGCCCGGGATTTTTGCGGGAAATCGCGGGTTTTCGTTTGCCAGCGATTAAACCACTTTCATTAAGCGTCTCATCAAAAATGAAAACATTTTTGAAAACTACAAGTCACATGCGTTTTAGTGGTGAAGAAAAAATTTAAAAAATCGTTCGGGAAATGAGTTTACTCCCTGGTTACTTTCTTTGTATACATTCGACTATACGAGCCAAGCCCCGGATTTACGGTAAATCGCGGGATTTCGTTTGCCGGCGATTAAACCTCTTTCATTAAGCGTCTCATCAAAAATGAAAACATTTTTGAAAACTACAAGTCTCATGCGTTTTAGTGGTGAAAAAATAATTTAAGAAATCGTTCGGAAAATGAGTTTACTCCCTGGGTACTTTTGTTTGTATACTTTTGACTATACGGACCGAGTCCGGGGTTAACGGGAAATGGTGGGTTTTCGTTTGCCGGCGATTAAACTTCTTTTATTCAGCGTCTCATCAAAAATGAAAACATTTTTAGAAACTATAAGTCTGATGGGCTTTAGTGGTGAACTAATAATATAAAAAATCGTTCGGGAAATGAGTTAACACCCCGGGTACTTTCTTTGTATACTTTTGACTATACGGGCCGAGTCCGGGATTTACGGGAAATCGCAGGTTTTCGTTTGCCGGCGATTAAACTTCTTTTATTCAGCGTTTCATCAAAAATGAAAACATTTTTGAAAACTACAAGTCTCATGCGTTTTAGTGGTGAAAAGATAATTTAAAAAATCGTTTTGGAAATGAGTTTACTCACAGGGTACTTTCTTTGTATACATTCGACTATACGGGCCAAGCCTGGGATTTACGGGAAATCGCGGGTTTTCGTTTGCCGGCGATTAAACCACTTTCATTAAGCGTTTCATCAAAAATGAAAACATTTTTGAAAACTACAAGTCTCATGCGTTTTAGTTGTGAAAAGATAATTTAAAAAATCGTTTTGGAAATGAGTTTACTCACAGGGTACTTTCTTTGTATACATTCGACTATACGGGCCAAGCCTGGGATTTACGGGAAATCGCGGGTTTTCGTTTGCCGGCGATTAAACCACTTTCATTAAGCGTCTCATCAAAAATGAAAACATTTCTGAAAACTACAAGTCTCATGCGTTTTAGTGGTGAAAAAATAATTAAAAAAATCGTTCGGGAAATGAGTTTACTCACAGGGTACTTTCTTTGTATACAATCGACTATACGGGCCAAGCCCGGGATTTACGGGAAATCGCGGGTTTTCGTTTGCCAGCGATTAAACTTCTTTCATTAAGCGTCTCATCAAAAATGAAAACATTTTTAAAAACTACAAGTCTCAGGCGTTGTAGTGGTGAAAAAATAATTTAAAAAATCGTTCGGAAAATGTGTTTACTCCCTGGGTACTTTCTTTGTATACTTTTGACTATACGGACCGAGTCCGGGGTTAACGGGAAATGGTGGGTTTTCGTTTGCCGGCGATTAAACTTCTTTTATTCAGCGTCTCATCAAAAATGAAAACATTTTTAAAAACTACAAGTCTCAGGCGTTGTAGTGGTGAACTAATAATTTAAAAAATCGTTCGGGAAATGAGTTAACACCCCGGGTACTTTCTTTGTATACTTTTGACTATACGGGCCGAGTCCGGGATTTACGGGAAATCGCAGGTTTTCGTTTGCCGGCGATTAAACTTCTTTTATTCAGCGTTTCATCAAAAATGAAAACATTTTTGAAAACTACAAGTCTCATGCGTTTTAGTGGTGAAAAGATAATTTAAAAAATCGTTTTGGAAATGAGTTTACTCACAGGGTACTTTCTTTGTATACATTCGACTATACGGGCCAAGCCTGGGATTTACGGGAAATCGCGGGTTTTCGTTTGCCGGCGATTAAACCACTTTCATTAAGCGTCTCATCAAAAATGAAAACATTTCTGAAAACTACAAGTCTCATGCGTTTTAGTGGTGAAAAAATAATTAAAAAAATCGTTCGGGAAATGAGTTTACTCACAGGGTACTTTCTTTGTATACATTCGACTATACGGGCCAAGCCCGGGATTTACGGGAAATCGCGGGTTTTCGTTTGCCAGCGATTAAACTTCTTTCATTAAGCGTCTCATCAAAAATGAAAACATTTTTAAAAACTACAAGTCTCATGCGTTTTAGTGGTGAAAAAAAAATTTAAAAAATCGTTCGGGAAAAGAGTTTACTGCCTGGGTACTTTCTTTGTATACATTCGACTATACGGGCCAAGCCCGGGATTTACGGGAAATCAGGGGATTTCGTTTGCCGGCGATTAAACCTCTTTCATTAAGCGTCTCATCAAAAATGAAAACATTTTTGAAAACTACAAGTCTCATGCGTTGTAGTGGTGAAAAAATAATTTAAAAAATCGTTCGGAAAATAAGTTTACTCCCTGGGTACTTTCTTTGTATACTTTTGACTATACGGGTCGAGTCCGGCGTTTACGGGAAATGGCGGGTTTTCGTTTGACGGCGATTAAACTTCTTTTATTCAGCGTCTCATCAAAGATGATAACATTTCTGAAAACTACAAGTCTCAGGCGTTGTAGTGGTGAACTAATAATTTAAAAAATCGTTCGGGAAATGAGTTAACACCCCGGGTACTTTCTTTGTATACTTTTGACTATACGGGCCGAGTCCGGGATTTACGGGAAATCGCAGGTTTTCGTTTGCCGGCGATTAAACTTCTTTTATTCAGCGTTTCATCAAAAATGAAAACATTTTTGAAAACTACAAGTCTCATGCGTTTTAGTGGTGAAAAGATAATTTAAAAAATCGTTTTGGAAATGAGTTTACTCACAGGGTACTTTCTTTGTATACATTCGACTATACGGGCCAAGCCTGGGATTTACGGGAAATCGCGGGTTTTCGTTTGCCGGCGATTAAACCACTTTCATTAAGCGTCTCATCAAAAATGAAAACATTTCTGAAAACTACAAGTCTCATGCGTTTTAGTGGGGAAAAAATAATTAAAAAAATCGTTCGGGAAATGAGTTTACTCACAGGGTACTTTCTTTGTATACATTCGACTATACGGGCCAAGCCCGGGATTTACGGGAAATCGCGGGTTTTCGTTTGCCAGCGATTAAACTTCTTTCATTAAGCGTCTCATCAAAAATGAAAACATTTTTAAAAACTACAAGTCTCATGCGTTTTAGTGGTGAAAAAAAAATTTAAAAAATCGTTCGGGAAAAGAGTTTACTGCCTGGGTACTTTCTTTGTATACATTCGACTATACGGGCCAAGCCCGGGATTTACGGGAAATCAGGGGATTTCGTTTGCCGGCGATTAAACCTCTTTCATTAAGCGTCTCATCAAAAATGAAAACATTTTTGAAAACTACAAGTCTCATGCGTTGTAGTGGTGAAAAAATAATTTAAAAAATCGTTCGGAAAATAAGTTTACTCCCTGGGTACTTTCTTTGTATACTTTTGACTATACGGGCCGAGTCCGGCGTTTACGGGAAATGGCGGGTTTTCGTTTGACGGCGATTAAACTTCTTTTATTCAGCGTCTCATCAAAGATGATAACATTTCTGAAAACTACAAGTCTCCTGCGTTTTAGTGGTGAAAAGATAATTTAAAAAATCGTTTTGGAAATGAGTTTACTCACAGGGTACTTTCTTTGTATACATTCGACTATACAGGCCAAGCCCGGGATTTTTGCGGGAAATCGCGGGTTTTCGTTTGCCAGCGATTAAACCACTTTCATTAAGCGTCTCATCAAAAATAAAAACATTTTTGAAAACTACAAGTCACATGCGTTTTAGTGGTGAAGAAAAAATTTAAAAAATCGTTCGGGAAATGAGTTTACTCCCTGGTTACTTTCTTTGTATACATTCGACTATACGGGCCAAGCCCCGGATTTACGGTAAATCGCGGGATTTCGTTTGCCGGCGATTAAACCTCTTTCATTAAGCGTCTCATCAAAAATGAAAACATTTTTGAAAACTACAAGTCTCATGCGTTTTAGTGGTGAAAAAATAATTTAAGAAATCGTTCGGAAAATGAGTTTACTCCCTGGGTACTTTCTTTGTATACTTTTGACTATACGGGCTGAGTCCGGGGTTTACGGGAAATGGCGGGTTTTCGTTTGCCGGCGATTAAACTTCTTTTATTCAGCGTCTCATCAAAAATGAAAACATTTTTAAAAACTACAAGTCTCAGGCGTTGTAGTGGTGAAAAAATGATTTAAAAAATCGTTCGGAAAATGAGTTTACTCCCTGGGTACTTTCTTTGTATACTTTTGACTATACGGACCGAGTCCGGGGTTAACGGGAAATGGTGGGTTTTCGTTTGCCGGCGATTAAACTTCTTTTATTCAGCGTCTCATCAAAAATGAAAACATTTTTAGAAACTATAAGTCTCATGGGCTTTAGTGGTGAACTAATAATTTAAAAAATCGTTCGGGAAATGAGTTAACACCCTGGGTACTTTCTTTGTATACTTTTGACTATACGGGCCGAGTCCGGGGTTTACGGGAAATCAGAGGATTTCGTTTGCCGGCGATTAAACCTCTTTCATTAAGCGTCTCATCAAAAATGAAAACATTTTTGAAAACTACAAGTCTCATGCGTTGTAGTGGTGAAAAAATAATTTAAAAAATCGTTCGGAAAATAAGTTTACTCCCTGGGTACTTTCTTTGTATACTTTTGACTATACGGGCCGAGTCCGGCGTTTACGGGAAATGGCGGGTTTTCGTTTGACGGCGATTAAACTTCTTTTATTCAGCGTCTCATCAAAGATGATAACATTTCTGAAAACTACAAGTCTCCTGCGTTTTAGTGGTGAAAAGATAATTTAAAAAATCGTTCGGGAAATGAGTTAACACCCTGGGTACTTTCTTTGTATACTTTTGACTATACGGGCCGAGTCCGGGGTTTACGGGAAATCAGAGGATTTCGTTTGCCGGCGATTAAACCTCTTTCATTAAGCGTCTCATCAAAAATGAAAACATTTTTGAAAACTACAAGTCTCATGCGTTGTAGTGGTGAAAAAATAATTTAAAAAATCGTTCGGAAAATAAGTTTACTCCCTGGGTACTTTCTTTGTATACTTTTGACTATACGGGCCGAGTCCGGCGTTTACGGGAAATGGCGGGTTTTCGTTTGACGGCGATTAAACTTCTTTTATTCAGCGTCTCATCAAAGATGATAACATTTCTGAAAACTACAAGTCTCCTGCGTTTTAGTGGTGAAAAGATAATTTAAAAAATCGTTTTGGAAATGAGTTTACTCACAGGGTACTTTCTTTGTATACATTCGACTATACAGGCCAAGCCCGGGATTTTTGCGGGAAATCGCGGGTTTTCGTTTGCCAGCGATTAAACCACTTTCATTAAGCGTCTCATCAAAAATGAAAACATTTTTGAAAACTACAAGTCACATGCGTTTTAGTGGTGAAGAAAAAATTTAAAAAATCGTTCGGGAAATGAGTTTACTCCCTGGTTACTTTCTTTGTATACATTCGACTATACGGGCCAAGCCCCGGACTTACGGTAAATCGCGGGATTTCGTTTGCCGGCGAATAAACTTCTTTCATTAAGCGTCTCATCAAAAATGAAAACATTTTTGAAAACTACAAGTCTCATGCGTTTTAGTGGTGAAAAAATTATTTAAGAAATCGTTCGGAAAATGAGTTTACTCCCTGGGTACTTTCTTTGTATACTTTTGACTATACGGGCCGAGTCCGGGGTTTACCGGAAATGGCGGGTTTTCGTTTGCCGGCGATTAAACTTCTTTTATTCAGCGTCTCATCAAAAATGAAAACATTTTTAAAAACTACAAGTCTCATGCGTTGTAGTGGTGAAAAAATAATTTAAAAAATCGTTCGGAAAATAAGTTTACTCCCTGGGTACTTTCTTTGTATACTTTTGACTATACGGGCCGAGTCCGGCGTTTACGGGAAATGGCGGGTTTTCGTTTGACGGCGATTAAACTTCTTTTATTCAGCGTCTCATCAAAGATGATAACATTTCTGAAAACTACAAGTCTCCTGCGTTTTAGTGGTGAAAAGATAATTTAAAAAATCGTTTTGGAAATGAGTTTACTTACAGGGTACTTTCTTTGTATACATTCGACTATACAGGCCAAGCCCGGGATTTTTGCGGGAAATCGCGGGTTTTCGTTTGCCAGCGATTAAACCACTTTCATTAAGCGTCTCATCAAAAATGAAAACATTTTTGAAAACTACAAGTCACATGCGTTTTAGTGGTGAAGAAAAAATTTAAAAAATCGTTCGGGAAATGAGTTTACTTTCTTTGTATACATTCGACTATACGGGCCAAGCCCCGGACTTACGGTAAATCGCGGGATTTCGTTTGCCGGCGAATAAACTTCTTTCATTAAGCGTCTCATCAAAAATGAAAACATTTTTGAAAACTACAAGTCTCATGCGTTTTAGTGGTGAAAAAATAATTTAAGAAATCGTTCGGAAAATGAGTTTACTCCCTGGGTACTTTCTTTGTATACTTTTGACTATACGGGCCGAGTCCGGGGTTTACCGGAAATGGCGGGTTTTCGTTTGCCGGCGATTAAACTTCTTTTATTCAGCGTCTCATCAAAAATGAAAACATTTTTAAAAACTACAAGTCTCAGGCGTTGTAGTGGTGAAAAAATAATTTAAAAAATCGTTCGGAAAATGAGTTTACTCCCTGGGTACTTTCTTTGTATACTTTTGACTATACGGACCGAGTCCGGGGTTAACGGGAAATGGTGAGTTTTCGTTTGCCGGCGATTAAACTTCTTTTATTCAGCGTCTCATCAAAAATGAAAACATTTTTAGAAACTATAAGTCTCATGCGTTTTAGTGGTGAAAAGATGATTTAAAAAATCGTTTTGGAAATGAGTTTACTCACAGGGTACTTTCTTTGTATACATTCGACTATACGGGCCAAGCCTGGGATTTACGGGAAATCGCGGGTTTTCGTTTGCTTGCGATTAAACCACTTTCATTAAGCGTCTCATCAAAAATGAAAACATTTCTGAAAACCACAAGTCTTATGCGTTTTAGTGGTGAAAAAATAATTAAAAAAATCGTTCGGGAAATGAGTTTACTCACAGGATACTTTCTTTGTATACATTCGACTATACGGGCCAAGCCCGGGATTTACGGGAAATCGCGGGTTTTCGTTTGCCAGCGATTAAACTTCTTTCATTAAGCGTCTCATCAAAAATGAAAACATTCTTAAAAACTACAAGTCTCAGGCGTTGTAGTGGTGAAAAAATAATTTAAAAAATCGTTCAGAAAATGAGTTTACTCCCTGGGTACTTTCTTTGTATACTTTTGACTATACGGACCGAGTCCGGGGTTAACGGGAAATGGTGGGTTTTCGTTTGCCGGCGATTAAACTTCTTTTATTCAGCGTCTCATCAAAAATGAAAACATTTTTAAAAACTACAAGTCTCAGGCGTTGTAGTGGTGAAAAAATAATTTAAAAAATCGTTCGGAAAATGAGTTTACTCCCTGGGTACTTTCTTTGTATACTTTTGACTATACGGACCGAGTCCGGGGTTAACGGGAAATGGTGGGTTTTCGTTTGCCGGCGATTAAACTTCTTTTATTCAGAGTCTCATCAAAAATGAAAACATTTTTAGAAACTATAAGTCTCATGGGCTTTAGTGGTGAACTAATAATTTAAAAAATCGTTCGGGAAATGAGTTAACACCCCGGGTACTTTCTTTGTATACTTTTGACTATACGGGCCGAGTCCGGGATTTACGGGAAATCGCAGGTTTTCGTTTGCCGGCGATTAAACTTCTTTTATTCAGCGTTTCATCAAAAATGAAAACATTTTTGAAAACTACAAGTCTCATGCGTTTTAGTGGTGAAAAGTTAATTTAAAAAATCGTTTTGGAAATGAGTTTACTCACAGGGTACTTTCTTTGTATACATTCGACTATACGGGCCAAGCCTGGGATTTACGGGAAATCGCGGGTTTTCGTTTGCCGGCGATTAAACCACTTTCATTAAGGGTCTCATCAAAAATGAAAACATTTCTGAAAACTACAAGTCTCATGCGTTTTAGTGGTGAAAAAATAATTAAAAAAATCGTTCGGGAAATAAGTTTACTCACAGGGTACTTTCTTTGTATACATTCGACTATACGGGCCAAGCCCGGGATTTACGGGAAATCGCGGGTTTTCGTTTGCCAGCGATTAAAGTTCTTTCATTAAGCGTCTCATCAAAAATGAAAACATTTTTAAAAACTACAAGTCTCATGCGTTTTAGTGGTGAAAAAAAAATTTAAAAAATCGTTCGGGAAATGAGTTTACTGCCTGGGCACTTTCTTTGTATACATTCGACTATACGGGCCAAGCCCGGGATTTACGGGAAATCAGGGGATTTTGTTTGCCGGCGATTAAACCTCTTTCATTAAGCGTCTCATCAAAAATGAAAACATTTTTGAAAACTACAAGTCTCATGCGTTGTAGTGGTGAAAAAATAATTTAAAAAACGGTTCGGAAAATAAGTTTACTCCCTGGGTACTTTCTTTGTATACTTTTGACTATACGGGCCGAGTCCGGCGTTTACGGGAAATGGCGGGTTTTCGTTTGACGGCGATTAAACGTCTTTTATTCAGCGTCTCATCAAAAATGATAACATTTCTGAAAACTACAAGTCTCCTGCGTTTTAGTGGTGAAAAGATAATTTAAAAAATCGTTTTGGAAATGAGTTTACTCACAGGGTACTTTCTTTGTATACATTCGACTATACAGGCCAAGCCCGGGATTTTTGCGGGAAATCGCGGGTTTTCGTTTGCCAGCGATTAAACCACTTTCATTAAGCGTCTCATCAAAAATGAAAACATTTTTGAAAACTACAAGTCACATGCGTTTTAGTGGTGAAAAAATATTTTAAAAAATCGTTCGGGAAATGAGTTTACTCCCTGGGTACTTTCTTTGTATACTTTTGACTAAACGGGCCGAGTCCGGGATTTACGGGAAGTCGCGGGTTTTCGTTTGCCGGCGTTTAAACTTCTTTTATTCAGCGTCTCATCAAAAATTAAAACATTTTTAAAAACTACAAGTCTCATGGGCTTTAGTGGTGAAATAATAATTTTAAAAATCGTTCGGGAAATGAGTATACACCCTGGGTACTTTCTTTGTATACTTTTGACTATACGGGCCGAGTCCGGGATTTACGGGAAATCGCAGGTTTTCGTTTGCCGGCGAATAAACCACTTTCATTAAGCGTCTCATCAAAAATGAAAACATTTCTGAAATCTACAAGTTTCATGCGTTTTATTGGTGAAATAATAATTTAAAAATTCGTTCGGGAAATGAGTTTACTCACTGGCTACTTTCCTTGTATACTTTTGACTATACGGGCCGAGTGCGGGATTTACGGGAAATCGCAGGTTTTCGTTTGCCGGCGATTAAACTTCTTTTATTCCGCGTCTCATAAAAAATGAAAACATTTTTGAAAACTACAAGTCTCATGCCTTTTAGTGGTGAAAAAATAATTTTAAAAATCGTTCGGGAATTGAGTTTACACCCTGGGTACTTTGTTTGTATACTTTTGACTATACGGGCCGAGTCCAGGATTTAAGGGAAATCGCAGGTTTTCGTTTGCCGGCGATTAAACTTCTTTTATTCAGCGTCTCATCAATAATGAAACATTTTTGAAAACTACTAGTCCCATGCGTTGTAGTGGTGAAAAAATAATTTAAAAAATCGTTCGGAAAATGAGTTTACTCCCTGGGAACTTTCTTTGTATACTTTTGACTATACGGGCCGAGTCCGGCGTTTACGGGAAATGGCGGGTTTTCGTTTGACGGCGATTAAACTTCTTTTATTCAGCGTCTCATCAAAAATGATAACATTTCTGAAAACTACAAGTCTTCTGCGTTTTAGTGGTGAAAAGATAATTTAAAAAATCGTTTTGGAAATGAGTTTACTCACAGGGTACTTTCTTTGTATACATTCGACTATACAGGCCAAGCCCGGGATTTTTGCGGGAAATCGCGGGTTTTCGTTTGCCAGCGATTAAACCACTTTCATTAAGCGTCTCATCAAAAATGAAAACATTTTTGAAAACTACAAGTCACATGCGTTTTAGTGGTGAAGAAAAAATTTAAAAAATCGTTCGGGAAATGAGTTTACTCCCTGGTTACTTTCTTTGTATACATTCGACTATACGGGCCAAGCCCGGGATTTACGGGAAATCAGGGGATTTTGTTTGCCGGCGATTAAACCTCTTTCATTAAGCGTCTCATCAAAAATGAAAACATTTTTGAAAACTACAAGTCTCATGCGTTGTAGTGGTGAAAAAATAATTTAAAAAACGGTTCGGAAAATAAGTTTACTCCCTGGGTACTTTCTTTGTATACTTTTGACTATACGGGCCGAGTCCGGCGTTTACGGGAAATGGCGGGTTTTCGTTTGACGGCGATTAAACGTCTTTTATTCAGCGTCTCATCAAAAATGATAACATTTCTGAAAACTACAAGTCTCCTGCGTTTTAGTGGTGAAAAGATAATTTAAAAAATCGTTTTGGAAATGAGTTTACTCACAGGGTACTTTCTTTGTATACATTCGACTATACAGGGCAAGCCCGGGATTTTTGCGGGAAATCGCGGGTTTTCGTTTGCCAGCGATTAAACCACTTTCATTAAGCGTCTCATCAAAAATGAAAACATTTTTGAAAACTACAAGTCACATGCGTTTTAGTGGTGAAAAAATATTTTAAAAAATCGTTCGGGAAATGAGTTTACTCCCTGGGTACTTTCTTTGTATACTTTTGACTAAACGGGCCGAGTCCGGGATTTACGGGAAGTCGCGGGTTTTCGTTTGCCGGCGTTTAAACTTCTTTTATTCAGCGTCTCATCAAAAATTAAAACATTTTTAAAAACTACAAGTCTCATGGGCTTTAGTGGTGAAATAATAATTTTAAAAATCGTTCGGGAAATGAGTATACACCCTGGGTACTTTCTTTGTATACTTTTGACTATACGGGCCGAGTCCGGGATTTACGGGAAATCGCAGGTTTTCGTTTGCCGGCGAATAAACCACTTTCATTAAGCGTCTCATCAAAAATGAAAACATTTCTGAAATCTACAAGTTTCATGCGTTTTATTGGTGAAATAATAATTTAAAAATTCGTTCGGGAAATGAGTTTACTCACTGGCTACTTTCCTTGTATACTTTTGACTATACGGGCCGAGTGCGGGATTTACGGGAAATCGCAGGTTTTCGTTTGCCGGCGATTAAACTTCTTTTATTCCGCGTCTCATAAAAAATGAAAACATTTTTGAAAACTACAAGTCTCATGCCTTTTAGTGGTGAAAAAATAATTTTAAAAATCGTTCGGGAATTGAGTTTACACCCTGGGTACTTTGTTTGTATACTTTTGACTATACGGGCCGAGTCCAGGATTTAAGGGAAATCGCAGGTTTTCGTTTGCCGGCGATTAAACTTCTTTTATTCAGCGTCTCATCAATAATGAAACATTTTTGAAAACTACTAGTCCCATGCGTTGTAGTGGTGAAAAAATAATTTAAAAAATCGTTCGGAAAATGAGTTTACTCCCTGGGAACTTTCTTTGTATACTTTTGACTATACGGGCCGAGTCCGGCGTTTACGGGAAATGGCGGGTTTTCGTTTGACGGCGATTAAACTTCTTTTATTCAGCGTCTCATCAAAAATGATAACATTTCTGAAAACTACAAGTCTTCTGCGTTTTAGTGATGAAAAGATAATTTAAAAAATCGTTTTGGAAATGAGTTTACTCACAGGGTACTTTCTTTGTATACATTCGACTATACAGGCCAAGCCCGGGATTTTTGCGGGAAATCGCGGGTTTTCGTTTGCCAGCGATTAAACCACTTTCATTAAGCGTCTCATCAAAAATGAAAACATTTTTGAAAACTACAAGTCACATGCGTTTTAGTGGTGAAGAAAAAATTTAAAAAATCGTTCGGGAAATGAGTTTACTCCCTGGTTACTTTCTTTGTATACATTCGACTATACGGGCCAAGCCCCGGACTTACGGTAAATCGCGGGATTTCGTTTGCCGGCGATTAAACTTCTTTCATTAAGCGTCTCATCAAAAATGAAAACATTTTTGAAAACTACAAGTCTCATGCGTTTTAGTGGTGAAAAAATAATTTAAGAAATCGTTCGGAAAATGAGTTTACTCCCTGGGTACTTTCTTTGTATACTTTTGACTATACGGGCCGAGTCCGGGGTTTACGGGAAATGGCGGGTTTTCGTTTGCCGGCGATTAAACTTCTTTTATTCAGCGTCTCATCAAAAATGAAAACATTTTTAAAAACTACAAGTCTCAGGCGTTGTAGTGGTGAAAAAATAATTTAAAAAATCGTTCGGAAAATGAGTTTACTCCCTGGGTACTTTCTTTGTATACTTTTGACTATACGGACCGAGTCCGGGGTTAACGGGAAATGGTGGGTTTTCGTTTGCCGGCGATTAAACTTCTTTTATTCAGCGTCTCATCAAAAATGAAAACATTTTTAGAAACTATAAGTCTCATGGGCTTTAGTGGTGAACTAATAATTTAAAATATCGTTCGGGAAATGAGTTAACACCCCGGGTACTTTCTTTGTATACTTTTGACTATACGGGCCGAGTCCGGGATTTACGGGAAATCGCAGGTTTTCGTTTGCCGGCGATTAAACTTCTTTTATTCAGCGTTTCATCAAAAATGAAAACATTTTTGAAAACTACAAGTCTCATGCGTTTTAGTGGTGAAAAGTTAATTTAAAAAATCGTTTTGGAAATGAGTTTACTCACAGGGTACTTTCTTTGTATACATTCGACTATACAGGCCAAGCCCGGGATTTTTGCGGGAAATCGCGGGTTTTCGTTTGCCAGCGATTAAACCACTTTCATTAAGCGTCTCATCAAAAATGAAAACATTTTTGAAAACTACAAGTCACATGCGTTTTAGTGGTGAAGAAAAAATTTAAAAAATCGTTCGGGAAATGAGTTTACTCCCTGGTTACTTTCTTTGTATACATTCGACTATACGGGCCAAGCCCCGGACTTACGGTAAATCGCGGGATTTCGTTTGCCGGCGATTAAACTTCTTTCATTAAGCGTCTCATCAAAAATGAAAACATTTTTGAAAACTACAAGTCTCATGCGTTTTAGTGGTGAAAAAATAATTTAAGAAATCGTTCGGAAAATGAGTTTACTCCCTGGGTACTTTCTTTGTATACTTTTGACTATACGGGCCGAGTCCGGGGTTTACGGGAAATGGCGGGTTTTCGTTTGCCGGCGATTAAACTTCTTTTATTCAGCGTCTCATCAAAAATGAAAACATTTTTAAAAACTACAAGTCTCAGGCGTTGTAGTGGTGAAAAAATAATTTAAAAAATCGTTCGGAAAATGAGTTTACTCCCTGGGTACTTTCTTTGTATACTTTTGACTATACGGACCGAGTCCGGGGTTAACGGGAAATGGTGGGTTTTCGTTTGCCGGCGATTAAACTTCTTTTATTCAGCGTCTCATCAAAAATGAAAACATTTTTAGAAACTATAAGTCTCATGGGCTTTAGTGGTGAACTAATAATTTAAAAAATCGTTCGGGAAATGAGTTAACACCCCGGGTACTTTCTTTGTATACTTTTGACTATACGGGCCGAGTCCGGGATTTACGGGAAATCGCAGGTTTTCGTTTGCCGGCGATTAAACTTCTTTTATTCAGCGTTTCATCAAAAATGAAAACATTTTTGAAAACTACAAGTCTCATGCGTTTTAGTGGTGAAAAGTTAATTTAAAAAATCGTTTTGGAAATGAGTTTACTCACAGGGTACTTTCTTTGTATACATTCGACTATACGGGCCAAGCCTGGGATTTACGGGAAATCGCGGGTTTTCGTTTGCCGGCGATTAAACCACTTTCATTAAGGGTCTCATCAAAAATGAAAACATTTCTGAAAACTACAAGTCTCATGCGTTTTAGTGGTGAAAAAATAATTAAAAAAATCGTTCGGGAAATAAGTTTACTCACAGGGTACTTTCTTTGTATACATTCGACTATACGGGCCAAGCCCGGGATTTACGGGAAATCGCGGGTTTTCGTTTGCCAGCGATTAAAGTTCTTTCATTAAGCGTCTCATCAAAAATGAAAACATTTTTAAAAACTACAAGTCTCATGCGTTTTAGTGGTGAAAAAAAAATTTAAAAAATCGTTCGGGAAATGAGTTTACTGCCTGGGCACTTTCTTTGTATACATTCGACTATACGGGCCAAGCCCGGGATTTACGGGAAATCAGGGGATTTTGTTTGCCGGCGATTAAACCTCTTTCATTAAGCGTCTCATCAAAAATGAAAACATTTTTGAAAACTACAAGTCTCATGCGTTGTAGTGGTGAAAAAATAATTTAAAAAACGGTTCGGAAAATAAGTTTACTCCCTGGGTACTTTCTTTGTATACTTTTGACTATACGGGCCGAGTCCGGCGTTTACGGGAAATGGCGGGTTTTCGTTTGACGGCGATTAAACGTCTTTTATTCAGCGTCTCATCAAAAATGATAACATTTCTGAAAACTACAAGTCTCCTGCGTTTTAGTGGTGAAAAGATAATTTAAAAAATCGTTTTGGAAATGAGTTTACTCACAGGGTACTTTCTTTGTATACATTCGACTATACAGGCCAAGCCCGGGATTTTTGCGGGAAATCGCGGGTTTTCGTTTGCCAGCGATTAAACCACTTTCATTAAGCGTCTCATCAAAAATGAAAACATTTTTGAAAACTACAAGTCACATGCGTTTTAGTGGTGAAAAAATATTTTAAAAAATCGTTCGGGAAATGAGTTTACTCCCTGGGTACTTTCTTTGTATACTTTTGACTAAACAGGCCGAGTCCGGGATTTACGGGAAGTCGCGGGTTTTCGTTTGCCGGCGTTTAAACTTCTTTTATTCAGCGTCTCATCAAAAATTAAAACATTTTTAAAAACTACAAGTCTCATGGGCTTTAGTGGTGAAATAATAATTTAAAAAATCGTTCGGGAAATGAGTATACACCCTGGGTACTTTCTTTGTATACTTTTGACTAAACGGGCCGAGTCCGGGATTTACGGGAAATCGCAGGTTTTCGTTTGCCGGCGAATAAACCACTTTCATTAAGCGTCTCATCAAAAATGAAAACATTTCTGAAATCTACAAGTTTCATGCGTTTTATTGGTGAAATAATAATTTAAAAATTCGTTCGGGAAATGAGTTTACTCACTGGCTACTTTCCTTGTATACTTTTGACTATACGGGCCGAGTGCGGGATTTACGGGAAATCGCAGGTTTTCGTTTGCCGGCGATTAAACTTCTTTTATTCCGCGTCTCATAAAAAATGAAAACATTTTTGAAAACTACAAGTCTCATGCCTTTTAGTGGTGAAAAAATAATTTTAAAAATCGTTCAGGAATTGAGTTTACACCCTGGGTACTTTGTTTGTATACTTTTGACTATACGGGCCGAGTCCAGCATTTAAGGGAAATCGCAGGTTTTCGTTTGCCGGCGATTAAACTTCTTTTATTCAGCGTCTCATCAATAATGAAACATTTTTGAAAACTACTAGTCCCATGCGTTGTAGTGGTGAAAAAATAATTTAAAAAATCGTTCGGAAAATGAGTTTACTCCCTGGGAACTTTCTTTGTATACTTTTGACTATACGGGCCGAGTCCGGCGTTTACGGGAAATGGCGGGTTTTCGTTTGACGGCGATTAAACTTCTTTTATTCAGCGTCTCATCAAAAATGATAACATTTCTGAAAACTACAAGTCTTCTGCGTTTTAGTGGTGAAAAGATAATTTAAAAAATCGTTTTGGAAATGAGTTTACTCACAGGGTACTTTCTTTGTATACATTCGACTATACAGGCCAAGCCCGGGATTTTTGCGGGAAATCGCGGGTTTTCGTTTGCCAGCGATTAAACCACTTTCATTAAGCGTCTCATCAAAAATGAAAACATTTTTGAAAACTACAAGTCACATGCGTTTTAGTGGTGAAGAAAAAATTTAAAAAATCGTTCGGGAAATGAGTTTACTCCCTGGTTACTTTCTTTGTATACATTCGACTATACGGGCCAAGCCCCGGACTTACGGTAAATCGCGGGATTTCGTTTGCCGGCGATTAAACTTCTTTCATTAAGCGTCTCATCAAAAATGAAAACATTTTTGAAAACTACAAGTCTCATGCGTTTTAGTGGTGAAAAAATAATTTAAGAAATCGTTCGGAAAATGAGTTTACTCCCTGGGTACTTTCTTTGTATACTTTTGACTATACGGGCCGAGTCCGGGGTTTACGGGAAATGGCGGGTTTTCGTTTGCCGGCGATTAAACTTCTTTTATTCAGCGTCTCATCAAAAATAAAAACATTTTTAAAAACTACAAGTCTCAGGCGTTGTAGTGGTGAAAAAATAATTTAAAAAATCGTTCGGAAAATGAGTTTACTCCCTGGGTACTTTCTTTGTATACTTTTGACTATACGGACCGAGTCCGGGGTTAACGGGAAATGGTGAGTTTTCGTTTGCCGGCGATTAAACTTCTTTTATTCAGCGTCTCATCAAAAATGAAAACATTTTTAGAAACTATAAGTCTCATGGGCTTTAGTGGTGAACTAATAATTTAAAAAATCGTTCGGGAAATGAGTTAACACCCCGGGTACTTTCTTTGTATACCTTTGACTATACGGGCCGAGTCCGGGATTTACGGGAAATCGCAGGTTTTCGTTTGCCGGCGATTAAACTTCTTTTATTCTGCGTTTCATCAAAAATGAAAACATTTTTGAAAAGTACAAATCTCATGCGTTTTAGTGGTGAAAAGATAATTTAAAAAATCGTTTTGAAAATGAGTTTACTCACAGGGTACTTTCTTTGTATACATTCGACTATACGGGCCAAGCCTGGGATTTACGGGAAATCGCGGGTTTTCGTTTGCCGGCGATTAAACCACTTTCATTAAGCGTTTCATCAAAAATGAAAACATTTTTGAAAACTACAAGTCTCATGCGTTTTAGTGGTGAAAAGATAATTTAAAAAATCGTTTTGGAAATGAGTTTACTCACAGGGTACTTTCTTTGTATACATTCGACTATACGAGCCAAGCCTGGGATTTACGGGAAATCGCGGGTTTTCGTTTGCCGGCGATTAAACCACTTTCATTAAGCGTCTCATCAAAAATGAAAACATTTCTGAAAACCACAAGTCTCATGCGTTTTAGTGGTGAAAAAATAATTAAAAAAATCGTTCGGGAAATGAGTTTACTCACAGGATACTTTCTTTGTATACATTCGACTATACGTGCCAAGCCCGGGATTTACGGGAAATCGCGGGTTTTCGTTTGCCAGCGATTAAACTTCTTTCATTAAGCGTCTCATCAAAAATGAAAACATTTTTAAAAACTACAAGTCTCAGGCGTTGTAGTGGTGAAAAAATAATTTAAAAAATCGTTCGGAAAATGAGTTTACTCCCTGGGTACTTTCTTTGTATACTTTTGACTATACGGACCGAGTCCGGGGTTAACGGGAAATGGTGGGTTTTCGTTTGCCGGCGATTAAACTTCTTTTATTCAGCGTCTCATCAAAAATGAAAACATTTTTAAAAACTACAAGTCTCAGGCGTTGTAGTGGTGAAAAAATAATTTAAAAAATCGTTCGGAAAATGAGTTTACTCCCTGGGTACTTTCTTTGTATACTTTTGACTATACGGACCGAGTCCGGGGTTAACGGGAAATGGTGGGTTTTCGTTTGCCGGCGATTAAACTTCTTTTATTCAGCGTCTCATCAAAAATGAAAACATTTTTAGAAACTATAAGTCTCATGGGCTTTAGTGGTGAACTAATAATTTAAAAAATCGTTCGGGAAATGAGTTAACACCCCGGGTACTTTCTTTGTATACTTTTGACTATACGGGCCGAGTCCGGGATTTACGGGAAATCGCAGGTTTTCGTTTGCCGGCGATTAAACTTCTTTTATTCAGCGTTTCATCAAAAATGAAAACATTTTTGAAAACTACAAGTCTCATGCGTTTTAGTGGTGAAAAGTTAATTTAAAAAATCGTTTTGGAAATGAGTTTACTCACAGGGTACTTTCTTTGTATACATTCGACTATACGGGCCAAGCCTGGGATTTACGGGAAATCGCGGGTTTTCGTTTGCCGGCGATTAAACCACTTTCATTAAGGGTCTCATCAAAAATGAAAACATTTCTGAAAACTACAAGTCTCATGCGTTTTAGTGGTGAAAAAATAATTAAAAAAATCGTTCGGGAAATAAGTTTACTCACAGGGTACTTTCTTTGTATACATTCGACTATACGGGCCAAGCCCGGGATTTACGGGAAATCGCGGGTTTTCGTTTGCCAGCGATTAAAGTTCTTTCATTAAGCGTCTCATCAAAAATGAAAACATTTTTAAAAACTACAAGTCTCATGCGTTTTAGTGGTGAAAAAAAAATTTAAAAAATCGTTCGGGAAATGAGTTAACACCCCGGGTACTTTCTTTGTATACCTTTGACTATACGGGCCGAGTCCGGGATTTACGGGAAATCGCAGGTTTTCGTTTGCCGGCGATTAAACTTCTTTTATTCTGCGTTTCATCAAAAATGAAAACATTTTTGAAAAGTACAAATCTCATGCGTTTTAGTGGTGAAAAGATAATTTAAAAAATCGTTTTGAAAATGAGTTTACTCACAGGGTACTTTCTTTGTATACATTCGACTATACGGGCCAAGCCTGGGATTTACGGGAAATCGCGGGTTTTCGTTTGCCGGCGATTAAACCACTTTCATTAAGCGTTTCATCAAAAATGAAAACATTTTTGAAAACTACAAGTCTCATGCGTTTTAGTGGTGAAAAGATAATTTAAAAAATCGTTTTGGAAATGAGTTTACTCACAGGGTACTTTCTTTGTATACATTCGACTATACGAGCCAAGCCTGGGATTTACGGGAAATCGCGGGTTTTCGTTTGCCGGCGATTAAACCACTTTCATTAAGCGTCTCATCAAAAATGAAAACATTTCTGAAAACCACAAGTCTCATGCGTTTTAGTGGTGAAAAAATAATTAAAAAAATCGTTCGGGAAATGAGTTTACTCACAGGATACTTTCTTTGTATACATTCGACTATACGTGCCAAGCCCGGGATTTACGGGAAATCGCGGGTTTTCGTTTGCCAGCGATTAAACTTCTTTCATTAAGCGTCTCATCAAAAATGAAAACATTTTTAAAAACTACAAGTCTCAGGCGTTGTAGTGGTGAAAAAATAATTTAAAAAATCGTTCGGAAAATGAGTTTACTCCCTGGGTACTTTCTTTGTATACTTTTGACTATACGGACCGAGTCCGGGGTTAACGGGAAATGGTGGGTTTTCGTTTGCCGGCGATTAAACTTCTTTTATTCAGCGTCTCATCAAAAATGAAAACATTTTTAAAAACTACAAGTCTCAGGCGTTGTAGTGGTGAAAAAATAATTTAAAAAATCGTTCGGAAAATGAGTTTACTCCCTGGGTACTTTCTTTGTATACTTTTGACTATACGGACCGAGTCCGGGGTTAACGGGAAATGGTGGGTTTTCGTTTGCCGGCGATTAAACTTCTTTTATTCAGCGTCTCATCAAAAATGAAAACATTTTTAGAAACTATAAGTCTCATGGGCTTTAGTGGTGAACTAATAATTTAAAAAATCGTTCGGGAAATGAGTTAACACCCCGGGTACTTTCTTTGTATACTTTTGACTATACGGGCCGAGTCCGGGATTTACGGGAAATCGCAGGTTTTCGTTTGCCGGCGATTAAACTTCTTTTATTCAGCGTTTCATCAAAAATGAAAACATTTTTGAAAACTACAAGTCTCATGCGTTTTAGTGGTGAAAAGTTAATTTAAAAAATCGTTTTGGAAATGAGTTTACTCACAGGGTACTTTCTTTGTATACATTCGACTATACGGGCCAAGCCTGGGATTTACGGGAAATCGCGGGTTTTCGTTTGCCGGCGATTAAACCACTTTCATTAAGGGTCTCATCAAAAATGAAAACATTTCTGAAAACTACAAGTCTCATGCGTTTTAGTGGTGAAAAAATAATTAAAAAAATCGTTCGGGAAATAAGTTTACTCACAGGGTACTTTCTTTGTATACATTCGACTATACGGGCCAAGCCCGGGATTTACGGGAAATCGCGGGTTTTCGTTTGCCAGCGATTAAAGTTCTTTCATTAAGCGTCTCATCAAAAATGAAAACATTTTTAAAAACTACAAGTCTCATGCGTTTTAGTGGTGAAAAAAAAATTTAAAAAATCGTTCGGGAAATGAGTTTACTGCCTGGGCACTTTCTTTGTATACATTCGACTATACGGGCCAAGCCCGGGATTTACGGGAAATCAGGGGATTTTGTTTGCCGGCGATTAAACCTCTTTCATTAAGCGTCTCATCAAAAATGAAAACATTTTTGAAAACTACAAGTCTCATGCGTTGTAGTGGTGAAAAAATAATTTAAAAAACGGTTCGGAAAATAAGTTTACTCCCTGGGTACTTTCTTTGTATACTTTTGACTATACGGGCCGAGTCCGGCGTTTACGGGAAATGGCGGGTTTTCGTTTGACGGCGATTAAACGTCTTTTATTCAGCGTCTCATCAAAAATGATAACATTTCTGAAAACTACAAGTCTCCTGCGTTTTAGTGGTGAAAAGATAATTTAAAAAATCGTTTTGGAAATGAGTTTACTCACAGGGTACTTTCTTCGTATACATTCGACTATACAGGCCAAGCCCGGGATTTTTGCGGGAAATCGCGGGTTTTCGTTTGCCAGCGATTAAACCACTTTCATTAAGCGTCTCATCAAAAATGAAAACATTTTTAAAAACTACAAGTCTCATGCGTTTTAGTGGTGAAAAAAAAATTTAAAAAATCGTTCGGGAAATGAGTTTACTGCCTGGGCACTTTCTTTGTATACATTCGACTATACGGGCCAAGCCCGGGATTTACGGGAAATCAGGGGATTTTGTTTGCCGGCGATTAAACCTCTTTCATTAAGCGTCTCATCAAAAATGAAAACATTTTTGAAAACTACAAGTCTCATGCGTTGTAGTGGTGAAAAAATAATTTAAAAAACGGTTCGGAAAATAAGTTTACTCCCTGGGTACTTTCTTTGTATACTTTTGACTATACGGGCCGAGTCCGGCGTTTACGGGAAATGGCGGGTTTTCGTTTGACGGCGATTAAACGTCTTTTATTCAGCGTCTCATCAAAAATGATAACATTTCTGAAAACTACAAGTCTCCTGCGTTTTAGTGGTGAAAAGATAATTTAAAAAATCGTTTTGGAAATGAGTTTACTCACAGGGTACTTTCTTCGTATACATTCGACTATACAGGCCAAGCCCGGGATTTTTGCGGGAAATCGCGGGTTTTCGTTTGCCAGCGATTAAACCACTTTCATTAAGCGTCTCATCAAAAATGAAAACATTTTTAAAAACTACAAGTCTCATGCGTTTTAGTGGTGAAAAAAAAATTTAAAAAATCGTTCGGGAAATGAGTTTACTGCCTGGGCACTTTCTTTGTATACATTCGACTATACGGGCCAAGCCCGGGATTTACGGGAAATCAGGGGATTTTGTTTGCCGGCGATTAAACCTCTTTCATTAAGCGTCTCATCAAAAATGAAAACATTTTTGAAAACTACAAGTCTCATGCGTTGTAGTGGTGAAAAAATAATTTAAAAAACGGTTCGGAAAATAAGTTTACTCCCTGGGTACTTTCTTTGTATACTTTTGACTATACGGGCCGAGTCCGGCGTTTACGGGAAATGGCGGGTTTTCGTTTGACGGCGATTAAACGTCTTTTATTCAGCGTCTCATCAAAAATGATAACATTTCTGAAAACTACAAGTCTCCTGCGTTTTAGTGGTGAAAAGATAATTTAAAAAATCGTTTTGGAAATGAGTTTACTCACAGGGTACTTTCTTCGTATACATTCGACTATACAGGCCAAGCCCGGGATTTTTGCGGGAAATCGCGGGTTTTCGTTTGCCAGCGATTAAACCACTTTCATTAAGCGTCTCATCAAAAATGAAAACATTTTTGAAAACTACAAGTCACATGCGTTTTAGTGGTGAAAAAATATTTTAAAAAATCGTTCGGGAAATGAGTTTACTCCCTGGGTACTTTCTTTGTATACTTTTGACTAAACGGGCCGAGTCCGGGATTTACGGGAAGTCGCGGGTTTTCGTTTGCCGGCGTTTAAACTTCTTTTATTCAGCGTCTCATCAAAAATTAAAACATTTTTAAAAACTACAAGTCTCATGGGCTTTAGTGGTGAAATAATAATTTAAAAAATCGTTCGGGAAATGAGTATACACCCTGGGTACTTTCTTTGTATACTTTTGACTATACGGGCCGAGTCCGGGATTTACGGGAAATCGCAGGTTTTCGTTTGCCGGCGAATAAACCACTTTCATTAAGCGTCTCATCAAAAATGAAAACATTTCTGAAATCTACAAGTTTCATGCGTTTTAGTGGTGAAAAGTTAATTTAAAAAATCGTTTTGGAAATGAGTTTACTCACAGGGTACTTTCTTTGTATACATTCGACTATACGGGCCAAGCCTGGGATTTACGGGAAATCGCGGGTTTTCGTTTGCCGGCGATTAAACCACTTTCATTAAGGGTCTCATCAAAAATGAAAACATTTCTGAAAACTACAAGTCTCATGCGTTTTAGTGGTGAAAAAATAATTAAAAAAATCGTTCGGGAAATAAGTTTACTCACAGGGTACTTTCTTTGTATACATTCGACTATACGGGCCAAGCCCGGGATTTACGGGAAATCGCGGGTTTTCGTTTGCCAGCGATTAAAGTTCTTTCATTAAGCGTCTCATCAAAAATGAAAACATTTTTAAAAACTACAAGTCTCATGCGTTTTAGTGGTGAAAAAAAAATTTAAAAAATCGTTCGGGAAATGAGTTTACTGCCTGGGCACTTTCTTTGTATACATTCGACTATACGGGCCAAGCCCGGGATTTACGGGAAATCAGGGGATTTTGTTTGCCGGCGATTAAACCTCTTTCATTAAGCGTCTCATCAAAAATGAAAACATTTTTGAAAACTACAAGTCTCATGCGTTGTAGTGGTGAAAAAATAATTTAAAAAACGGTTCGGAAAATAAGTTTACTCCCTGGGTACTTTCTTTGTATACTTTTGACTATACGGGCCGAGTCCGGCGTTTACGGGAAATGGCGGGTTTTCGTTTGACGGCGATTAAACGTCTTTTATTCAGCGTCTCATCAAAAATGATAACATTTCTGAAAACTACAAGTCTCCTGCGTTTTAGTGGTGAAAAGATAATTTAAAAAATCGTTTTGGAAATGAGTTTACTCACAGGGTACTTTCTTCGTATACATTCGACTATACAGGCCAAGCCCGGGATTTTTGCGGGAAATCGCGGGTTTTCGTTTGCCAGCGATTAAACCACTTTCATTAAGCGTCTCATCAAAAATGAAAACATTTTTGAAAACTACAAGTCACATGCGTTTTAGTGGTGAAAAAATATTTTAAAAAATCGTTCGGGAAATGAGTTTACTCCCTGGGTACTTTCTTTGTATACTTTTGACTAAACGGGCCGAGTCCGGGATTTACGGGAAGTCGCGGGTTTTCGTTTGCCGGCGTTTAAACTTCTTTTATTCAGCGTCTCATCAAAAATTAAAACATTTTTAAAAACTACAAGTCTCATGGGCTTTAGTGGTGAAATAATAATTTAAAAAATCGTTCGGGAAATGAGTATACACCCTGGGTACTTTCTTTGTATACTTTTGACTATACGGGCCGAGTCCGGGATTTACGGGAAATCGCAGGTTTTCGTTTGCCGGCGAATAAACCACTTTCATTAAGCGTCTCATCAAAAATGAAAACATTTCTGAAATCTACAAGTTTCATGCGTTTTATTGGTGAAATAATAATTTAAAAATTCGTTCGGGAAATGAGTTTACTCACTGGCTACTTTCCTTGTATACTTTTGACTATACGGGCCGAGTGCGGGATTTACGGGAAATCGCAGGTTTTCGTTTGCCGGCGATTAAACTTCTTTTATTCCGCGTCTCATAAAAAATGAAAACATTTTTGAAAACTACCAGTCTCATGCCTTTTAGTGGTGAAAAAATAATTTTAAAAATCGTTCGGGAATTGAGTTTACACCCTGGGTACTTTGTTTGTATACTTTTGACTATACGGGCCGAGTCCATGATTTAAGGGAAATCGCAGGTTTTCGTTTGCCGGCGATTAAACTTCTTTTATTCAGCGTCTCATCAATAATGAAACATTTTTGAAAACTACTAGTCCCATGCGTTGTAGTGGTGAAAAAATAATTTAAAAAATCGTTCGGAAAATGAGTTTACTCCCTGGAAACTTTCTTTGTATACTTTTGACTATACGGGCCGAGTCCGGCGTTTACGGGAAATGGCGGGTTTTCGTTTGACGGCGATTAAACTTCTTTTATTCAGCGTCTCATCAAAAATGATAACATTTCTGAAAACTACAAGTCTTCTGCGTTTTAGTGGTGAAAAGATAATTTAAAAAATCGTTTTGGAAGTGAGTTTACTCACAGGGTACTTTCTTTGTATACATTCGATTATACAGGCCAAGCCCGGGATCTTTGCGGGAAATCGCGGTTTTTCGTTTGCCAGCGATTAAACCACTTTCATTAAGCGTCTCATCAAAAATGAAAACATTTTTGAAAACTACAAGTCACATGCGTTTTAGTGGTGAAGAAAAAAATTAAAAAATCGTTCGGGAAATGCGTTTACTCCCTGGTTACTTTCTTTGTATACATTCGACTATACGGGCCAAGCCCCGGATTTACGGGAAATCGCGGGATTTCGTTTACCAGTGATTAAACTTCTTTTATTCAGCGTCCCATCAAATATGAAAACATTTTTGAAAACTACAAGTCTCATGCGTTGTAGTGGTGAAAAAATAATTTAAAAAATCGTTCGGAAAATGAGTTTACTCCCTGGGTACTTTCTTTGTATACTTTTGACTATACGGGCCGAGTCCGGGATTTACGGGAAGTCGCGGGTTTTCGTTTGCCGGCGTTTAAACTTCTTTTATTCAGCGTCCCATCAAATATGAAAACATTTTTGAAAACTACAAGTCTCATGGGCTTTAGTGGTGAAATAATAAATTAAAAAATCGTTCGGGAAATGAGTTTACTCCCTGGGTACTTTCTTTGTATACATTCGACTATACGGGCCAAGCCCGGGATTTACGGGAAATTGCGGGATTTCGTTTGCCGGCGATTAAACCTCTTTCATTAAGCGTCTCATCAAAAATGAAAACATTTTTGAAAACTACAAGTCTCATGCGTTTTAGTGGTGAAAAAATAATTTAAGAAATCGTTCGGGAAATGAGTTTACTCCCTGGGTACTTTCTTTGTAAACTTTTGCCTATACGGGCCGAGTCCAGGATTTACGGGAAATCGCGGATTTTCGTTTGCCGGCGATTAAACTTCTTTTATTCAGCGTCCCGTCAAATATGAAAACATTTTTGAAAACTACAAGTCTCATGCGTTGTAGTGGTGAAAAAATAATTTAAAAAATCGTTCGGAAAATGAGTTTACTCCCTGGGAACTTTCTTTGTATACTTTTGACTATACGGGCCGAGTCCGGCGTTTACGGGAAATGGCGGGTTTTCGTTTGACGGCGATTAAACTTCTTTTATTCAGCGTCTCATCAAAAATGATAACATTTCTGAAAACTACAAGTCTCCTGCGTTTTAGTGGTGAAAAGGTAATTTAAAAAATCGTTTTGGAAATGAGTTTACTCACAGGGTACTTTCTTTGTATACATTCGACTATACAGGCCAAGCCCGGGATCTTTGCGGGAAATCGCGGTTTTTCGTTTGCCAGCGATTAAACCACTTTCATTAAGCGTCTCATCAAAAATGAAAACATTTTTGAAAACTACAAGTCTCATGCGTTGTAGTGGTGAAAAAATAATTTAAAAAATCGTTCGGAAAATGAGTTTACTCCCTGGGTACTTTCTTTGTATACTTTTGACTATACGGGCCGAGTCCGGGATTTACGGGAAGTCGCGGGTTTTCGTTTGCCGGCGTTTAAACTTCTTTTATTCAGCGTCTCATCAAAAATGAAAACAGTTTTAAAAACTACAAGTCTCATGGGCTTTAGTGGTGAAATAATAAATTAAAAAATCGTTCGGGAAATGAGTTTACTCCCTGGGTACTTTCTTTGTATACATTCGACTATACGGGCCAAGCCCGGGATTTACGGGAAATCGCGGGATTTCGTTCGCCGGCGATTAAACATCTTTCATTAAGCGTCTCATCAAAAATGAAAACATTTTTGAAAACTACAAGTCTCATGCGTTTTAGTGGTGAAAAAATAATTTAGGAAATCGTTCGGGAAATGAGTTTACTCCCTGGGTACTTTCTTTGTAAACTTTTGCCTATACGGGCCGAGTCCAGGATTTACGGGAAATCGCGGATTTTCGTTTGCCGGCGATTAAACTTCTTTTATTCAGCGTCCCATCAAATATGAAAACATTTTTGAAAACTACAAGTCTCATGCGTTGTAGTGGTGAAAAAATAATTTAAAAAATCGTTCGGAAAATGAGTTTACTCCCTGGGTACTTTCTTTGTATACTTTTGACTATACGGGCCGAGTCCGGGATTTACGGGAAATCGCAGGTTTTCGTTTGCCGGCGATTAAACTTCTTTTATTCAGCGTTTCATCAAAAATGAAAACATTTTTGAAAACTACAAGTCTCATGCGTTTTAGTGGTGAAAAAATAATTTAAAAAATCGTTCGGGAAATGAGTTTACACCCTGGATACTTTGTTTGTATACTTTTGACTATACGGGCCGAGTCCAGGATTTAAGGGAAAACGCAGGTTTTCGTTTGCCGGCGATTAAACTTCTTTTATTCAGCGTCTCATCAATAATGAAACATTTTTGAAAACTACTAGTCCCATGCGTTGTAGTGGTGAAAAAATAATTTAAAAAATCGTTCGGAAAATGAGTTTACTCCCTGGGAACTTTCTTTGTATACTTTTGACTATACGGGCCGAGTCCGGCGTTTACGGGAAATGGCGGGTTTTCGTTTGACGGCGATTAAACTTCTTTTATTCAGCGTCTCATCAAAAATGATAACATTTCTGAAAACTACAAGTCTCCTGCGTTTTATTGGTGAAAAGGTAATTTAAAAAATCGTTTTGGAAATGAGTTTACTCACAGGTTACTTTCTTTGTATACATTCGACTATACAGGCCAAGCCCGGGATCTTTGCGGGAAATCGCGGGTTTTCGTTTGCCAGCGATTAAACCACTTTCATTAAGCGTCTCATCAAAAATGAAAACATTTTTGAAAAGTACAAGTCACATGCGTTTTAGTGGTGAAGAAAAAAATTAAAAAATCGTTTGGGAAATGCGTTTACTCCCTGGTTACTTTCTTTGTATACATTCGACTATACGGGCCAAGCCCTGGATTTACGGGAAATCGCGGGATTTCGTTTACAAGCGATTAAACTTCTTTTATTCAGCGTCCCATCAAATATGAAAACATTTTTGAAAACTACAAGTCTCATGCGTTGTAGTGGTGAAAAAATAATTTAAAAAATCGTTCGGAAAATGAGTTTACTCCCTGGGTACTTTCTTTGTATACTTTTGACTATACGGGCCGAGTTCGGGATTTACGGGAAGTCGCGGGTTTTCGTTTGCCGGCGTTTAAACTTCTTTTATTCAGCGTCTCATCAAAAATGAAAACATTTTTAAAAACTACAAGTCTCATGGGCTTTAGTGGTGAAATAATAAATTAAAAAATCGTTCGGGAAATGAGTTTACTCCCTGGGTACTTTCTTTGTATACATTCGACTATACGGGCCAAGCCCGGGATTTACGGGAAATCGCGGGATTTCGTTTGCCGGCGATTAAACCTCTTTCATTAAGCGTCTCATCAAAAATGAAAACATTTTTGAAAACTGCAAGTCTCATGCGTTTTAGTGGTGAAAAAATAATTTAAAAAATCGTTCGGGAAATGAGTTTACTCACTGGGTACTTTCTTTGTATACTTTGGACTATACGGGCCGAGTCCGGGATTTACGGGAAATCGCGGATTTTCGTTTGAGGGCGATTAAACTTCTTTTATTCAGCGTCTCATCAAAAATGAAAACATTTTTGAAAACTACAAGTCACATGCGTTTTAGTGGTGAAGAAAAAAATTAAAAAATCGTTCGGGAAATGCGTTTACTCCCTGGTTACTTTCTTTGTATACATTCGACTATACGGGCCAAGCCCCGGATTTACGGGAAATCGCGGGATTTCGTTTGCCAGCGATTAAACTTCTTTTATTCAGCGTCCCATCAAATATGAAAACATTTTTGAAAACTACAAGTCTCATGCGTTGTAGTGGTGAAAAAATAATTTAAAAAATCGTTCGGAAAATGAGTTTACTCCCTGGGTACTTTCTTTGTATACTTTTGACTATACGGGCCGAGTCCGGGATTTACGGTAAGTCGCGGGTTTTCGTTTGCCGGCGTTTAAACTTCTTTTATTCAGCGTCTCATCAAAAATGAAAACATTTTTAAAAACTACAAGTCTCATGGGCTTTAGTGGTGAAATAATAAATTAAAAAATCGTTCGGGAAATGAGTTTACTCCCTGGGTACTTTCTTTGTATACATTCGACTATACGGGCCAAGCCCGGGATTTACGGGAAATCGCGGGATTTCGTTTGCCGGCGATTAAACCTCTTTCATTAAACGTCTCATCAAAAATGAAAACATTTTTGAAAACTGCAAGTCTCATGCGTTTTAGTGGTGAAAAAATAATTTAAAAAATCGTTCGGGAAATGAGTTTACTCACTGGGTACTTTCTTTGTATACTTTGGACTATACGGGCCGAGTCCGGGATTTACGGGAAATCGCGGATTTTCGTTTGAGGGCGATTAAACTTCTTTTATTCAGCGTCTCATCAAAAATGAAAACATTTTTGAAAACTACAAGTCACATGCGTTTTAGTGGTGAAGAAAAAAATTAAAAAATCGTTCGGGAAATGCGTTTACTCCCTGGTTACTTTCTTTGTATACATTCGACTATACGGGCCAAGCCCCGGATTTACGGGAAATCGCGGGATTTCGTTTGCCAGCGATTAAACTTCTTTTATTCAGCGTCCCATCAAATATGAAAACATTTTTGAAAACTACAAGTCTCATGCGTTGTAGTGGTGAAAAAATAATTTAAAAAATCGTTCGGAAAATGAGTTTACTCCCTGGGTACTTTCTTTGTATACTTTTGACTATACGGGCCGAGTCCGGGATTTACGGTAAGTCGCGGGTTTTCGTTTGCCGGCGTTTAAACTTCTTTTATTCAGCGTCTCATCAAAAATGAAAACATTTTTAAAAACTACAAGTCTCATGCGCTTTAGTGGTGAAATAATAATTTAAAAAATCGTTCGGGAAATGAGTATACACCATGGGTACTTTCTTTGTATACATTTGACTATACGGGCCGAGTCCGGGATTTACGGAAAATCGCAGGTTTTCGTTTGCCGGCGAATAAACCACTTTCATTAAGCGTCTCATCAAAAATGAACACATTTCTGAAAACTACAAATCTCATGCGTTTTAGTGGTGAAAAAATAATTTAAAAAATCGTTCGGGAAATGAGTTTACTCACTGGGTACTTTCCTTGTATACTTTTGACTATACGGGCCGAGTCCGGGATTTACGGGAAATCGCAGGTTTTCGTTTGCCAGCGATTAAACTTCTTCTATTCCGCGTCTCATCAAAAATGAAAACATTTTTGAAAACTACAAGTCTCATGCCTTTTAGTGGTGAAAAAATAATTTAAAAAATCGTTCGGGAATTGAGTTTACACCCTGGGTACTTTGTTTGTATACTTTTGACTATACGGGCCGAGTCCAGGATTTAAGGGAAATCGCAGGTTTTCGTTTGCCGGCGATTAAACTTCTTTTATTCAGCGTCTTATCAAAAATGAAATCATTTTTGAAAACTACAAGTCTCATGCGTTTTAGTGGTGAAAAAATAATTTAAAAATTCGTTTGGGAAATGAGTTTACTCACTGGGTACTTTCCTTGTATACTTTTGACTATACGGGCCGAGTCCGGGATTTACGGAAAATCGCGGGTTTTCGTTTGCCGGCGTTTAAACTTCTTTTATTCAGCGTCTCATCAAAAATGAAAACATTTTTAAAAACTACAAGTCTCATGGGCTTTAGTGGTGAAATAATAATTTAAAAAATCGTTCGGGAAATGAGTATACACCATGGGTACTTTCTTTGTATACATTTGACTATACGGGCCGAGTCCGGGATTTACGGAAAATCGCAGGTTTTCGTTTGACGGCGAATAAACCACTTTCATTAAGCGTCTCATCAAAAATGAAAACATTTTTAAAAACTACACGTCTCATGGGCTTTAGTGGTGAAATAATAATTTAAAAAATCGTTCGGGAAATGAGTATACACCATGGGTACTTTCTTTGTATACTTTTGACTATACGGGCCGAGTCCGGGACTTACGGGAAATCGCAGGTTTTCGTTTGCCGGCAATGAACCACTTTCATTAAGCGTCTCATCAAAAATGAAAACATTTCTGAAAACTACAAGTCTCATGCGTTTTAGTGGTGAAAAAATAATTTAAAAATTCGTTCGGGAAATGAGTTTACTCACTGGGTACTTTCCTTGTATACTTTTGACTATACGGGCCGAGTCCGGGATTTACGGGAAATCGCAGGTTTTCGTTTGCCGGCGATTAAACTTCTTTTATTCCGCGTCTCATCAAAAATGAAAACATTTTTGAAAACTACAAGTCTCATGCCTTTTAGTGGTGAAATAATAATTTAAAAAATCGTTCGGGAATTGAGTTTACACCCTGGGTACTTTGTTTGTATACTTTTGACTATACGGGCCGAGTCCAGGATTTAAGGGAAATCGCAGGTTTTCGTTTGCCGGCGATTAAACTTCTTTTATTCAGCGTCTCATCAAAAATGAAATCATTTTTGAAAACTACAAGTCTCATGCGTTTTAGTGGTGAAAAAATAATTTAAAAATTCGTTCGGGAAATAAGTTTATTCACTGGGTACTTTCCTTGTATACTTTTGACTATACGGGCCGAGTCCGGGATTTACGGAAAATCGCGGGTTTTCGTTTGCCGGCTATTAAACTTCTTTTATTCAGCGTCTCATCAAAAATGAAAACATTTTTAAAAACTACAAGTCTCATAGGATTTAGTGGTGAAATAATAATTCAAAAAATCGTTTGGGAAATGAGTTTACTCCCTGGGTACTTTCTTTGTATACTTTTGACTATAAGCCGAGTCCAGGATTTACGGGAAATCGCAGGTTTTCGTTTGCCGGGGATTAAACTTCTTTTATTCAGCGTCTCATCAAAAAAGAAAACATTTTTGAAAACTACAAGTCTCATGCGTTGTAGTGGTGAAAAAATAATTTAAAAAATCGTTCGAAAAATGAGTTTACTCCCTGGGTACTTTCTTTATATACTTTTGACTATATGGGCCAAGCCCGGGATTTACGGGTAATCGCAGGTTTTCGTTTGCCGGCGAATAAACTTCTTTCATTAAGCGTCTCATCAAAAATGAAAACGTTTTTGAAAACTACAAGTCTCATGCGTTTTAGTGGTGAAAAAAAAAATTAAAAAATCGTTCGGGAAATGAGTTTACTCCCTGGGTACTTTCTTTGTATACATTCGACTATACGGGCCAAGCCCGGGATTTACGGGAAATCGCGGGATTTCGTTTGCCGGCGATTAAACCTCTTTCATTAAGCGTCTCATCAAAAATGAAAACATTTTTGAAAACAAAAAGCCTCATGCGTTTTAGTGGTGAAAAAATAATTTAAAAAATCGTTCGGGAAATGAGTTTACTCCCTGGGTACTTTCTTTGTATACTTTTGACTATACGGGCCAAATTCGGGGTTTACGGGAAATGGCGGGTTTTCGTTTGCCGGAGATTAAACTTCTTTTGTTCAGCGTCTCATCAAAAATGAAAACATTTTTAAAAACTACAAGTCTCGTGCGTTGTAGTGGTGAAAAAATAATTTAAAAAAACGTTCGGAGAATGAGTTTACTCCCTGGGTACTTTCTTTGTATACTTTTGACTATACGGGCCGAGTGCGGGGTTTACGGGAAATGGCGGGTTTTCGTTTGCCGGCGATTAAACTTCTTTTATTCAGCGTCTCATCAAAAATGAAAACATTTTTGAAAACTACAAGTCTCATGCCTTTTAGTGGTGAAAAAATAATTTAAAAAATCTTTCGGGAATTGAGTTTACACCCTGGGTACTTTGTTTGTATACTTTTGACTACACTGGCCGAGTCCAGGATTTAAGGGAAATCGCAGGTTTTCGTTTGCCGGCGATTAAACTTCTTTTATTCAGCGTCTCATCAAAAATGAAATTTTTTTGAAAACTACAAGTCTCATGCGTTTTAGTGGTGAAAAATTAATTTAATAATTCGTTCGGGAAATGAGTTTACTCACTGGGTACTTTCCTTGTATACTTTTGACTATACGGGCTGAGTCCGGGATTTACGGAAAATCGCGGGTTTTCGTTTGCCGGCTAATAAACTTCTTTTATTCAGCGTCTCATCAAAAATGAAAACATTTTTAAAAACTACAAGTCTCATAGGCTTTAGTGGTGAAATAATAATTTAAAACATCGTTTGGGAAATGAGCTTACTCCCTGGGTACTTTCTTTGTATACTTTTGACTATACGGGCCGAGTCCGGGATTTACGGGAAATCGCAGGTTTTCGTTTGCCGGGGATTAAACTTCTTTTATTCAGCGTCTCATCAAAAATGAAAACATTTTTAAAAACTACAAGTCTCATGGGCTTTAGTGGTGAAATAATAATTTAAAAAATCGTTCGGGAAATGAGTATACACCATGGGTACTTTCTTTGTATACATTTGACTATACGGGCCGAGTCCGGGATTTACGGAAAATCGCAGGTTTTCGTTTGCCGGCGAATAAACCACTTTCATTAAGCGTCTCATCAAAAATGAAAACATTTCTGAAAACTACAAATCTCATGCGTTTTAGTGGTGAAAAAATAATTTAAAAAATCGTTCGGGAAATGAGTTTACTCACTGGGTACTTTCCTTGTATACTTTTGACTATACGGGCCGAGTCCGGGATTTACGGGAAATCGCAGGTTTTCGTTTGCCAGCGATTAAACTTCTTTTATTCCGCGTCTCATCAAAAATGAAAACATTTTTGAAAACTACAAGTCTCATGCCTTTTAGTGGTGAAAAAATAATTTAAAAAATCGTTCGGGAATTGAGTTTACACCCTGGGTACTTTGTTTGTATACTTTTGACTATACGGGCCGAGTCCAGGATTTAAGGGAAATCGCAGGTTTTCGTTTGCCGGCGATTAAACTTCTTTTATTCAGCGTCTTATCAAAAATGAAATCATTTTTGAAAACTACAAGTCTCATGCGTTTTAGTGGTGAAAAAATAATTTAAAAATTCGTTCGGGAAATGAGTTTACTCACTGGGTACTTTCCTTGTATACTTTTGACTATACGGGCCGAGTCCGGGATTTACGGAAAATCGCGGGTTTTCGTTTGCCGGCGTTTAAACTTCTTTTATTCAGCGTCTCATCAAAAATGAAAACATTTTTAAAAACTACAAGTCTCATGGGCTTTAGTGGTGAAATAATAATTTAAAAAATCGTTCGGGAAATGAGTATACACCATGGGTACTTTCTTTGTATACATTTGACTATACGGGCCGAGTCCGGGATTTACGGAAAATCGCAGGTTTTCGTTTGCCGGCGAATAAACCACTTTCATTAAGCGTCTCATCAAAAATGAAAACATTTTTAAAAACTACACGTCTCATGGGCTTTAGTGGTGAAATAATAATTTAAAAAATCGTTCGGGAAATGAGTATACACCATGGGTACTTTCTTTGTATACTTTTGACTATACGGGCCGAGTCCGGGACTTACGGGAAATCGCAGGTTTTCGTTTGCCGGCGATGAACCACTTTCATTAAGCGTCTCATCAAAAATGAAAACATTTCTGAAAACTACAAGTCTCATGCGTTTTAGTGGTGAAAAAATAATTTAAAAATTCGTTCGGGAAATGAGTTTACTCACTGGGTACTTTCCTTGTATACTTTTGACTATACGGGCCGAGTCCGGGATTTACGGGAAATCGCAGGTTTTCGTTTGCCGGCGATTAAACTTCTTTTATTCCGCGTCTCATCAAAAATGAAAACATTTTTGAAAACTACAAGTCTCATGCCTTTTAGTGGTGAAATAATAATTTAAAAAATCGTTCGGGAATTGAGTTTACACCCTGGGTACTTTGTTTGTATACTTTTGACTATACGGGCCGAGTCCAGGATTTAAGGGAAATCGCAGGTTTTCGTTTGCCGGCGATTAAACTTCTTTTATTCAGCGTCTCATCAAAAATGAAATCATTTTTGAAAACTACAAGTCTCATGCGTTTTAGTGGTGAAAAAATAATTTAAAAATTCGTTCGGGAAATAAGTTTATTCACTGGGTACTTTCCTTGTATATTTTTGACTATACGGGCCGAGTCCGGGATTTACGGAAAATCGCGGGTTTTCGTTTGCCGGCTATTAAACTTCTTTTATTCAGCGTCTCATCAAAAATGAAAACATTTTTAAAAACTACAAGTCTCATAGGATTTAGTGGTGAAATAATAATTCAAAAAATCGTTTGGGAAATGAGTTTACTCCCTGGGTACTTTCTTTGTATACTTTTGACTATAAGCCGAGTCCAGGATTTACGGGAAATCGCAGATTTTCGTTTGCCGGGGATTAAACTTCTTTTATTCAGCGTCTCATCAAAAATGAAAACATTTTTGAAAACTACAAGTCTCATGCGTTGTAGTGGTGAAAAAATAATTTAAAAAATCGTTCGAAAAATGAGTTTACTCCCTGGGTACTTTCTTTATATACTTTTGACTATATGGGCCAAGCCCGGGATTTACGGGTAATCGCAGGTTTTCGTTTGCCGGCGAATAAACTTCTTTCATTAAGCGTCTCATCAAAAATGAAAACGTTTTTGAAAACTACAAGTCTCATGCGTTTTAGTGGTGAAAAAAAAAATTAAAAAATCGTTCGGGAAATGAGTTTACTCCCTGGGTACTTTCTTTGTATACATTCGACTATACGGGCCAAGCCCGGGATTTACGGGAAATCGCGGGATTTCGTTTGCCGGCGATTAAACCTCTTTCATTAAGCGTCTCATCAAAAATGAAAACATTTTTGAAAACAAAAAGCCTCATGCGTTTTAGTGGTGAAAAAATAATTTAAAAAATCGTTCGGGAAATGAGTTTACTCCCTGGGTACTTTCTTTGTATACTTTTGACTATACGGGCCAAATTCGGGGTTTACGGGAAATGGCGGGTTTTCGTTTGCCGGAGATTAAACTTCTTTTGTTCAGCGTCTCATCAAAAATGAAAACATTTTTAAAAACTACAAGTCTCATGCGTTGTAGTGGTGAAAAAATAATTTAAAAAAACGTTCGGAAAATGAGTTTACTCCCTGGGTACTTTCTTTGTATACTTTTGACTATACGGGCCGAGTGCGGGGTTTACGGGAAATGGCGGGTTTTCGTTTGCCGGCGATTAAACTTCTTTTATTCAGCGTCTCATCAAAAATGAAAACATTTTTGAAAACTACAAGTCTCATGCCTTTTAGTGGTGAAAAAATAATTTAAAAAATCGTTCGGGAATTGAGTTTACACCCTGGGTACTTTGTTTGTATACTTTTGACTACACTGGCCGAGTCCAGGATTTAAGGGAAATCGCAGGTTTTCGTTTGCCGGCGATTAAACTTCTTTTATTCAGCGTCTCATCAAAAATGAAATCTTTTTGAAAACTACAAGTCTCATGCGTTTTAGTGGTGAAAAATTAATTTAATAATTCGTTCGGGAAATGAGTTTACTCACTGGGTACTTTCCTTGTATACTTTTGACTATACGGGCTGAGTCCGGGATTTACGGAAAATCGCGGGTTTTCGTTTGCCGGCTATTAAACTTCTTTTATTCAGCGTCTCATCAAAAATGAAAACATTTTTAAAAACTACAAGTCTCATAGGCTTTAGTGGTGAAATAATAATTTAAAACATTGTTTGGGAAATGAGCTTACTCCCTGGGTACTTTCTTTGTATACTTTTGACTATACGGGCCGAGTCCGGGATTTACGGGAAATCGCAGGTTTTCGTTTGCCGGGGATTAAACTTCTTTTATTCAGCGTCTCATCAAAAATGAAAACATTTTTGAAAACTACAAGTCTCATGCGTTGTAGTGGTGAAAAAATAATTTAAAAAATCGTTCGGAAAATGAGTTTACTCCCTGGGTACTTTCTTTGTATACTTTTGACTATATGGGCCAAGCCCGGGATTTACGGGAAATCGCGGGTTTTCGTTTGCTGGCGATTAAACTTCTTTCAGTAAGCGTCTCATCAAAAATGAAAACGTTTTTGAAAACTACAAGTCTCATGCGTTGTAGTGGTGAAAAAATAATTTAAAAAATCGTTCGGAAAATGAGTTTACTCCCTGGGTACTTTCTTTGTATACTTTTGACTATACGGGCCGAGTGCGGGGTTTACGGGAAATGGCGGGTTTTCGTTTGCCGGCGATTAAACTTCTTTTATTCAGCGTCTCATCAAAAATGAAAACATTTTTAAAAACTACAAGTCTCATGCGTTGTAGTGGTGAAAAAATAATTTAAAAAATCGTTCGGAAAATCAGTTTACTCCCTGGGTACTTTCTTTGTATACTTTTGACTATACGGACCAAGTCCGGGGTTAACGGGAAATGGCGGGTTTTCGTTTGCCGGCGATTAAAATTCTTTTATTCAGCGTCTCATTAAAAATGAAAACATTTTTAAAAACCATAAGTCTCATGGGCTTTAGTAGTGAACTAATAATTTAAAAAATCGTTCGGGAAATGAGTTTACACCCCGGGTACTTTCTTTGTATACTTTTGACTATACGGGCCGAGTCCGGGATTTACGGGAAATCGCAGGTTTTCGTTTGCCGGCGATTAAACTTCTTTTATTCCGCGTTTCATCAAAAATGAAAACATTTTTGAAAACTACAAGTCTCATGCGATTTAGTAGTGAAAAAATATTTTAAAAAATCGTTCGGGAAATGAGTTTACTCCCTGGGTACTTTCTTTGTATACTTTTGACTATACGGGCCGAGTCCGGGATTTAGGGGAAATCGCAGGTTTTCGTTTGCCGGCGAATAAACCACTTTCATTAAGCGTCTCGTCAAAAATGAAAACATTTCTGAAAACTACAAGTCTCATGCGTTTTAGTGGTTAAAAAATAATTTTAAAAATCGTTCGGGAAATGAGTTTACTCACTGGGTACTTTCCTTGTATACTTTGGACTACACGGGCCGAGTCCGGGATTTACGGGAAATCGCGGATTTTTGTTTGAGGGCGATTAAACTTCTTTTTTTCAGCGTCTCATCCAAAATGAAAACGTTTTTGAAAACTAAAAGTCTCATGCGTTGTAGTGGTGAAAAAATAATTTAAAAAATCGTTCGGAAAATGAGTTTACTCTCTGGGTACTTTCTTTGTATACTATTGACTATACGGGCCGAGTCCGGGGTTTACGGGAAATGGCGGGTTTTCGTTTGCCGGCGATTAAACTTCTTTTATTCAGCGTCTCATCAAAAATGAAAACATTTTAAAAACTACAAGACTCATGCGTTGTAGTGGTGAAAAAATAATTTAAAAAATCGTTTGGAAAATGAGTTTACTCCCTGGGTACTTTCTTTGTATACTTTTGACTATACGGACCGAGTCCGGGGTTAACGGGAAATGGCGGGTTTTCGTTTGCCGGCGATTAAACTTCTTTTATTCAGCGTCTCATCAAAAATGAAAACATTTTTAAAAACTATAAGTCTCATGGGCTTTAGTGGTGAACTAATAATTTAAAAAATCGTTCGGGAAATGAGTTTACACCCCGGGTACTTTCTTTGTATACTTTTGACTAAACGGGCCGAGTCCGGGATTTACGGGAAATCGCAGGTTTTCCTTTGCCGGCGATTAAACTTCTTTTATTCAGCGTTTCATCAAAAATGAAAACATTTTTGAAAACTACAAGTCTCATGCGTTTTTGTGGTGAAAAAATATTTTAAGAAATCGTTCGGGAAATGAGTTTACTCCCTGGGTACTTTCTTTGTATACTTTTGACTATACGGGCCGAGTCCGGGATTTACGGGAAGTCGCGGGTTTTCGTTTGCCGGCGTTTAAACTTTTTTTATTCAGCGTCTCATCAAAAATGAAAACATTTTTGAAAACTACAAGTCTCATGCGTTTTAGTGGTGAAAAAATAATTTAAAAAATCGTTCGGGAAATGAGTATACACCCTGGGTACTTTCTTTGTATACTTTTGACTATACGGGCCGAGTCCGGGATTTACGGGAAATCGCAGGTTTTCGTTTGCCAGCGAATAAACCACTTTCATTAGGCGTCTCATCAAAAATGAAAACATTTCTGAAAACTACAAGTCTCATGCGTTTTAGTGGTTAAAAAATAATTTAAAAATTCGTTCGGGAATTGAGTTTACTCACTGGGTACTTTCCTTGTATACTTTTGACTATACGGGCCGAGTCCGGGATTTACTGGAAATCGCAGGTTTTCGTTTGCCGGCGATTAAACTTCTTTTATTCCGCGTCTCATCAAAAATGAAAACATTTTTGAAAACTACAAGTCTCATGCCTTTTAGTGGTGAAAAAATAATTTAAAAAATCGTTCGGGAATTTAGTTTACACCCTGGGTACTTTGTTTGTATACTTTTGACAATACGGGCCGAGTCCAGGATTTAAGGGAAATCGCAGGTTTTTGTTTGCCTGCGATTAAACTTCTTTTATTCAGCGTCTCATCAAAAATGAAATCATTTTTGAAAACAACAAGTCCCAAGCGTTTTAGTGGTGAAAAAATAATTTAAAAATTCGTTCGGGAAATGAGTTTACTCACTGGGTACTTTCCTTGTATACTTTTGACTATACGGGCCGAGTCCGGGATTTACGGGAAATCGCGGGTTTTCGTTTGCCGGCTATTAAACTTCTTTTATTCAGCGTCTCATCAAAAATGAAAAAACATTTTTAAAAACTACAAGTCTCATAGGCTTTAGTGGTGAAATAATAATTTAAAAAATCGTTTGGGAAATGAGTTTACTCCCTGGGTACTTTCTTTGTATACTTTTGACTATACGGGCCGAGTCCGGGATTTACGGGAAATCGCAGGTTTTCGTTTGCCGGCGATTAAACTTCTTTTATTCAGCGTCTCATCAAAAATGAAAACATTTTTGAAAACTACATGTCTCATGCGTTGTAGTGGTGAAAAAATAATTAAAAAACTCGTTCAGAAAATGAGTTTACTCCCTGGGTACTTTCTTTGTATACTTTTGACTAAATGGGCCAAGCCCGGGATTTACGGGAAATCGCGGGTTTTCGTTTGCCGGCGATTAAACTTCTTTTATTCAGCGTTTCATCAAAAATGAAAACATTTTTAAAAACTACAAGTCTTATGCGTTTTAGTGGTGAAAAAATAATTTAAAAAATCGTTCTGGAAATGAGTTGACTCACAGGGTACTTTCTTTGTATACATTCGACTATACGGGCCAAGCCCGGGATTTACGGGAAATCGCGGGTTTTCGTTTGCTGGCGATTAAACCTCTTTCATTAAGCGTCTCATCAAAAATGAAAACATTTTTTAAAACTACAAGTCTCATGCGTTTTATTGGTGAAAATAAAATTAAAAAATCGTTCGGGAAATGAGTTTACTCCCTGGGTACTTTCTTTGTATACATTCGACTATACGGGCCAAGCCCCGGATTTACGGGAAATCGCGGGATTTCGTTTGCCGGCGATTAAACCTCTTTCATTAAGCGTCTCATCAAAAATGAAAACGTTTTTGAAAACTACAAGTCTCATGCGTTTTAGTGGTGAAAAAAAAAATTAAAAAATCGTTCGGGAAATGAGTTTACTCCCTGGGTACTTTTTTTGTATACTTTGGACTATACGGGCCGAGTCCGGGATTTACGGGAAATCGCGGATTTTCGTTTGAGGGCGATTAAACTTCTTTTATTCAGCGTCTCATCAAAAATGAAAACGTTTTTGAAAACTACAAGTCTCATGCGTAGTAGTGGTGAAAAAATAATTTAAAAAATCGTTCGGAAAATGAGTTTACTCCCTGGGTACTTTCTTTGTATACTTTTGACTATACGGGCCGAGTCCGGGGTTTACGGGAAATGGCGGGTTTTCGTTTGCCGGCGATTAAACTTCTTTTATTCAGCGTCTCATCAAAAATGAAAACATTTTTAAAAACTACAAGTCTCATGCGTTGTAGTGGTGAAAAAATAATTTAAAAAATCGTTCGGAAAATGAGTTTACTCCCTGGGTACTTTCTTTGTATACTTTTGACTATACGGACCGAGTCCGGGGTTAACGGGAAATGGCGGGTTTTCGTTTGCCGGCGATTAAACTTCTTTTATTCAGCGTCTCATCAAAAATGAAAACATTTTTAAAAACTATAAGTCTCATGGGCTTTAGTGGTGAACTAATAATTTAAAAAATCGTTCGGGAAATGAGTTTACACCCCGGGTACTTTCTTTGTATACTTTTGACTATACGGGCCGAGTCCGGGATTTACGGGAAATCGCAGGTTTTCGTTTGCCGGCGATTAAACTTCTTTTATTCAGCGTTTCATCAAAAATGAAAACATTTTTGAAAACTACAAGTCTCATGCGTTTTAGTGGTGAAAAAATATTTTAAGAAATCGTTCGGGAAATGAGTTTACTCCCTGGGTACTTTCTTTGTATACTTTTGACTATACGGGCCGAGTCCGGAATTTACAGGAAGTCGCGGGTTTTCGTTTGCCGGCGATTAAACTTCTTTTATTCAGCGTTTCATCAAAAATGAAAACATTTTTGAAAACTACATGTCTCATGCGTTGTAGTGGTGAAAAAATAATTAAAAAACTCGTTCAGAAAATGAGTTTACTCCCTGGGTACTTTCTTTGTATACTTTTGACTAAATGGGCCAAGCCCGGGATTTACGGGAAATCACGGGTTTTCGTTTGCCGGCGATTAAACTTCTTTTATTCAGCGTTTCATCAAAAATGAAAACATTTTTAAAAACTACAAGTCTTATGCGTTTTAGTGGTGAAAAAATAATTTAAAAAATCGTTCTGGAAATGAGTTGACTCACAGGGTACTTTCTTTGTATACATTCGACTATACGGGCCAAGCCCGGGATTTACGGGAAATCGCGGGTTTTCGTTTGCTGGCGATTAAACCTCTTTCATTAAGCGTCTCATCAAAAATGAAAACATTTTTTAAAACTACAAGTCTCATGCGTTTTATTGGTGAAAATAAAATTAAAAAATCGTTCGGGAAATGAGTTTACTCCCTGGGTACTTTCTTTGTATACATTCGACTATACGGGCCAAGCCCCGGATTTACGGGAAATCGCGGGATTTCGTTTGCCGGCGATTAAACCTCTTTCATTAAGCGTCTCATCAAAAATGAAAACGTTTTTGAAAACTACAAGTCTCATGCGTTTTAGTGGTGAAAAAAAAAATTAAAAAATCGTTCGGGAAATGAGTTTACTCCCTGGGTACTTTCTTTGTATACTTTGGACTATACGGGCCGAGTCCGGGATTTACGGGAAATCGCGGATTTTCGTTTGAGGGCGATTAAACTTCTTTTATTCAGCGTCTCATCAAAAATGAAAACGTTTTTGAAAACTACAAGTCTCATGCGTAGTAGTGGTGAAAAAATAATTTAAAAAATCGTTCGGAAAATGAGTTTACTCCCTGGGTACTTTCTTTGTATACTTTTGACTATACGGGCCGAGTCCGGGGTTTACGGGAAATGGCGGGTTTTCGTTTGCCGGCGATTAAACTTCTTTTATTCAGCGTCTCATCAAAAATGAAAACATTTTTAAAAACTACAAGTCTCATGCGTTGTAGTGGTGAAAAAATTATTTTAAAAATTCTTTCTTAAAATGAGTTTACTCCCTGGGTACTTTCTTTGTATACTTTTGACTATACGGACCGAGTCCGGGGTTAACGGGAAATGGCGGGTTTTCGTTTGCCGGCGATTAAACTTCTTTTATTCAGCGTCTCATCAAAAATGAAAACATTTTTAAAAACTATAAGTCTCATGGGCTTTAGTGGTGAACTAATAATTTAAAAAATCGTTCGGGAAATGAGTTTACACCCCGGGTACTTTCTTTGTATACTTTTGACTATACGGGCCGAGTCCGGGATTTACGGGAAATCGCAGGTTTTCGTTTGCCGGCGATTAAACTTCTTTTATTCAGCGTTTCATCAAAAATGAAAACATTTTTGAAAACTACAAGTCTCATGCGTTTTAGTGGTGAAAAAATATTTTAAGAAATCGTTCGGGAAATGAGTTTACTCCCTGGGTACTTTCTTTGTATACTTTTGACTATACGGGCCGAGTCCGGAATTTACAGGAAGTCGCGGGTTTTCGTTTGCCGGCGTTTAAACTTCTTTTATTCAGCGTCTCATCAAAAATGAAAACATTTTTAAAAACTACAAGTCTCATGGGCTTTAGTGGTGAAATAATAATTTAAAAAATCATTCCGGAAATGAGTATACACCCTGGGTACTTTCTTTGTATACTTTTGACTATACGGGCCGAGTGCGGGATTTACGGGAAATCGCTGGTTTTCGTTTGCCGGCGAATAAGCCACGTTCATTAAGCGTCTCATCAAAAATGAAAACATTTCTGAAAACTACAAGTCTCATGCGTTTTAGTGGTGAAAAAATAATTTAAAAATTCGTTCGGGAAATGAGTTTACTCCCTGGGTACTTTAGAGATAGGAAAATGCCGATCCTAGGACAATCATGTCAAATAAGCGGGCATCCACGTTAAATCAACGTAAAAGGTCCATAAAATCCCTTAGCACTTTACCACTCCACGTCAAATCATAGATCATGCCCGTTAAATCAACGATAGAAGAGTCCATAAAATCCGTTAGCACTTTACGTTAAATTATAGAGCATGTTATAATATCCGTCCAAAACCCCCTCCATCCCCCACCCCCTCCCCGTCCCATGGGTCCCTCCCCACCCTCCCCTGTTGTGTCCTATAAATTATAGTGATATGTGTCTATCTTTACCAGAAACAAGTAAAGATGATTGCAATGTTGCAAGGTTTAGCACCACATAATGTCATAACTGAAGAATCGATTTTGATGATTCTTTTGAGATTGTTTGAGACCATTTGATCTGACAAAGGCATCAACCTTCGAACCATAATCCTTCAATTCAACACAAAGTCTTGTGGGCAACCATGTCTTATATTTATTTCCTATTCTATCTTGAATCTCCGCATACATAGATTTTTCAGAAAGAGCACCAGGTCCCGATATTTCCATCTCTTTCACATATTTAACAAGGTAAATCTCGTTTTCAGGTAGATCCCTCCACTTTATGATTGGAGCAACTTGTTCTATGTTTTGTTCAAATTCTTCAACTGTTGGAAAATCCATTGTGTTTATATTCACGATTATATCTCTTTATACCACTTTCAAGATTCTATCGGAAAGCATACCATATACCAAATGCTGCTGTCAAAGATAAAATAAGAGTGATCTTCTCATCTTCATGTGTACTACCACCGGTAGCGCTAGTATCACTAACACCGGTAGTACCCGTAATGTGTTTATCTGTAGTATCCACGTGGTGTACGGTAATGTGTTTATCAGGATGATCAGGATGATCGGGTGTTACCGGCTTCTTTTTAGTTATCTTTTTATGTGATTCGGTTGTTTTTTCGGTAACATTGATCTTTCGATTAATACCGATGGTAAGATCCTCACCAGATATCAAAATCTTGTTGTTGTAACCCACCACACCGGTCTTAATTCTGAGATTCATGTCACTAGGTATCATATAAATACCTTGTCCAACCGAATAATCAACCTTACTTGAAGCGTAGTTTAACGTATCCTGATAACGCTTAATAGCCTCCTGAATATCAACCCTACGGTTAACAATGTCTTCAAGGTTATTCATAAAAACTCTTTGGGCGGTCAGAGCACTTGAATCATTACCAAGGATGGAGGAGCGTGCCGAGGCCTGAGAACTAAGAACTAGATAGGCATAGGCTCTAACACTGCTAGAGATCTTCACAAGGCCCGTTTTTGTAAATCCATCGATTTTTCCACAATCCACCGCGTCATGGAGTCGTTAGTGAAATAACTCAACCCGGGAGTTGGATAGTCTTTACGTCTTTTTTGATATGAACTGAAAAAGTACTGACCTCTGTATTTCATGGGGTTGGAATCAACATCATACTCGCCACAGATTTTTAGAAATTTCTCATTTGAATAGGGATTATCATATTGATTAAAACTATTCTCAAAGGGTAGAGGTGTCTGCAGGCGCTTAATGATTCGTCTAATGTGATAATACACATGAAAACGATATATTGACCTGACCATAGATCTACCATCCTTAAGGTGTTCGGAACTTACCCCACAGGCACTTGAAGCGCACCAAGTGGCGAAATTTAGCTGGGTTTGCCATAGTCTAAAAGGTTGCTCATTCAAAATTCTCATACGTTGCACGTTTTGACTAAGTTTATAATTGGTAAAAATATTAGGAAAGGAAGCGGGGAAAGAACCACTTTCAGACACAATAATAGCCTGTTTGTACAGATCCCTAGCGCTCAATATTTGAAGATCCAGACCTCCATTTGGTTTATATGTCGCATTCGGGTTATATCTGAAAATGTCATCCATTCTTTGATTTAAATATATTCACAATCTCTAATATAATAATGTATATCACAATAAAGGACGTAAATAGCGAGAAGAAAATCTATTTGTATCAACCGATAGACAACTCGCATGGTACAAAGGAGGTTGCGATCGTGGAGACGTTTTCAGACAATGTCACATATGTGGTTGCAGATCCCATAGATATACTCTTGGATGATGGAGTTACCAAGGTTAGGTTACTACAGGGTCAGCACTACACGGGGAGGGAGTTGAATTCAATCGTGAGAGGTGATGTAAAATCATCACAACTAGCTATAAAATCTAAGTTGGGTAAAATATTCAATCTAGGGGGGTATAACGGAACTACATTTTAATCTTAATGAATTGGATAATTCATTAAATCTTAAAGATGGTGAATATAGCAACAACCTGATGACATATCATATATCCGAGTATGGTGATTTCACATTTAATGAACCGAAAAACCCACAATATAAGAAACTAAAGAAAGGTTTACTTCAATCACTTACCATGAGAGTCACGGGTCAGGATGGTAAGGTGCTATGGGGTGGTATGAAGACAACAGTTACCCTACACATAAGAGATACGGTGGACGGATGATACATATAGCTAGCATTAACCGAATTAAAGTAAAATAAAATAAAAGTAATATGGAATAGCATGGAATACGGGAAAAAGTTAAACCCAGAACGTTCACTTAGAATCGCACATGGCGTAAAAGGAACGCATCAAAAAGTAATTGTCACTCACAACCCAAGTGAGATTGATCAGAACCAGTTACTCCTGATTAGGTTCCCTAATTTAGGTAACGATGATGTCATTGTTCCGGGTACTTCGAAACTAAGTTTCGACATTGATCTGGAATCAAAAGCCGACACGAAGAGAACATTGGTCTCTAACATCGGGAGGGCAATTGTTAAAAAGGTAGCTATCAAGTTCGAGGGTACCGAGATTCTGAGCATTGATGACTTTGATCTTTTCGGGTGCTACAGAGATTTATGGCTGACAAAGCATGAGAAGGGGAACTCAATCAGACAGGGTATCATATCCGATGATGGTTGCACGGAAAATTGCATGAAACTGAGAGTTGGAGCCGCGGATAAAGATACATGGGAGGTAGCGGACAAAGCAATCTATGATGCGTATAAAAACAAGTTTACCATACCTCTGGATTTTGAAATGTTGGATAGCACGATCCCATATTATCAGGCTGGATTAGGTAATAGGCTGTGTTATGAAATAACATTCAACAATTATGACAGGGTAGTACTATCAACACCTACCAAACCTTCCGGTTCGGCCTCGGCACCGGCACCGGATGCTAAACACAAAATCTCCAACATATCTCTCGAATATGAGATTGTGACACAACCCACACTTGCCAGATTCATCTCAAATGAATACGAAAACATGGCTGTACTTTATGACAGATTTCTGAGACATAGACAAATTAGGGTGGATAAGTCGGACACAACGTGGAATTGGTCATTCAATACACCTTGCAAGTCTCTGAAGGGTATATTGGTTTTGTTTGAAGACGAACAAGCCTACAAACGAGATACTAGTAAGTTCTACAATCCGAAAATTAAAAAGGTATACGCAATAGTTGAGGGTAAGCCTAACCAACTTTTCGCTCAGGGGATGCAACTGTTTGAGCATTATGGTGAAATATGCAAGTATTTCGCTGAGGGTAAGCAAAGGGATGGTAACGCAGGTGAAATACAAAAACATTTACAATTACACGATGTGAAGGTCGCGGACTACCTAACCACGAAATATGCTCTATGGCTGGATTTCAGAACCATAGATGAAAACTCACTGCACGGGACCGGTCGACGGATTGAAAATGCGAGTGAGGGTATCACACTGCAAGTTGAAAAGACGGCCGAAACAGCGGGATCCTTAAACGCTTACATATATCTAATCATGGATGCTCAATTAAATATTCAAAACGGTGAAATTATGGATGTACTATATTAAGATGGACTACATGAAAGATCCCCACACGGCACTATTCGTCGGTCCAACCGGCTGCGGAAAATCCAAACGCGTAGTAACGCTACTAGAGAGTGAATACTTTGATCACTTCGATTTCATTGTGATTATATGTCCAACATTAAGATGGAATAAGACATATATGTGTCGAAAATGGTTTTGGAACGACAGATATGTGATTCTAGTTGAGCCCAGAGGTATGTTGTATGAATGGATCCAAAAGATGACGGATTTATTCGCGGGATACAAAACATTATTCCTGATCGATGACATTATCGCGGATGAAAAACTGGATAAAAAGAGGCAACCGCTGCTAGAGCTGGCCATCAGCGGTCGTCATCGAAACCACACAATGTGGTTACTTACACAATCATACACCGCGATACCGAAGAACTTACGAAGGCAGGCAAAAATGTTATATGTGTGGTATCCGAAGGACAGACATGATCTCGCAACTATCCACGAAGAGAATGATGTCATTGAATCATCGGAGATCCAGAAGGTTAAGGAAAGGCTAAAAGATGGTAAATATACACATTTAGTCATAAGGATGGAATATCCAAGAACACACGTGATTTGTTAGATTGGAAGTTTTTTGTTACAAGAGTCTTGTAACAAATCTATAGAAAAACTACAGTACTATCCTAATGATAGAATATATAAATTTCATATTACTGGTGATAGCTGTAGTGCTATTGCTGGTATTGGTTAGTTTTTGTCTTTTTTGTATTATAAAATACCTATCACTATTGAAAATGGCTGAAACCGCAATTGACAACCTAATTTTTATCGAGGACCAGGATGATGGGAAGAGACAAAAATTGCTCGAGTGTGTGCTGACCGGAAATAGCAAGTTATATCTTGGAAAGATGTAAACGGAGGAGCAAATTCAAAAGCTCAAGAATGATGAGGTGGATAAACTTTTCACCACATACGAGGCTAAACTGTCCGGTCAAATGGTAAAGTCTCTAGGGGAGTCAATAATTCACATGTACTCCATGGGCGCCTGTACAGCCCTGGGTATAAAAAATCAAAAAGCTCTGAGTGATGATCTGGAGAATGATCCATTCCTAAACTCGGCACTCCAAAGGTTCACATGTGATCTATATTATAAGTTTGGATCACTACTATCACCAATCATTGTAGGTTTAATAACAGGTAGGCATTATATCGCGGGAAAAAATTTAAACAATATAGATACCGATACTAAGGATGTCGGATACTCCAGTTCAGGTGACAACGAAGAACCCTAAAAAGGTTGAGGCCGGTAAGAGGCTGGCCGAATACAATCGTAAAAATAGGGAAGAATATAAAAGATTGCTCATGGCTCAGACGGAGGCACAGTCAGCACCTCAGACACAGTTGGAGGATCCTAAGGATATTGTAATTGAGGATTCCGTGACAGATGGTCCTAAAAACGGTGGGGTGAACTACACAATAATGGGTGGTGGTGGTGTGATAGTTATGGTACTAATTGGTGCTTATTTCGTTTATAAAAATAAGGACAAAAATATTAAGGTGAAGGGTACCCCACCAAGTTACTCAGATAATAAAAAAAACTATGAGAATGGGTAAACTTGAAATGGAATAAATGGATAATATCGCGATATTATAATCTCGAAGTATATAAAACATGGATAAGAAAAGTATAGTCAACGATATTTATAAAGCATCGGTCGTATGCGTTTTCGCTGTAGGCTATTCAATGCTCGGGAAAAAGGTATTAAAAATGACACCACCCTCAATTCAGAAGTTTGACCTGGAAGATACCGGAAAGCTTGTAGCCATAGTCGCCGCAAGTGAAATGTCAAGAGAATATCTGGTTAAGCAAAAAATTATACCTGAAACTATAAATATATAATGTTGCGAATACTGGAATGGTTGGTCTGGGTTTTATGTCAACGTAAGAAAGTTGAGAGGATTTTACCAAAGGTGGAATACAAGGATACCGATGTCATAGACTCCGAAGCTATCGTATTAAAATAACGCCACTAAATTATACCGGATTATATAAAACATGGCTTCAATTGCAATGATGTTGGGAGGTGCCTTCGCGAACGCTTTGGCTTTCACCGGATCAAGCTATCTCTTTTCAAGTTTATCCAAGGATAGGATAGATAAGGAACGGAAGCGACATGATCTTGCCATAAAACAGCTACAAAAGGCTCAGGTTATATGGCAACGTAAAAGACAAGAGAGGGTGGACTTTATCAATAAGCAGCTCAGACTTGAGAAGAAGGCCGAAGGGAAATTCACAGAGCTGGATGATGCGATGCGTGAATATAAAAAAGTGTTTGGAGGATCAACTCTCACGGATATTCCGCGCGAACCCGTATTGAGCGACTTTTATACACCCGCCAATGGCCAGCATGAACGGGAATTGGCATTTATCGCGCTAAGCATGATCGGTGTCGGGGGTGCCGTGTGGTATTTCGAAAAATAGTACGATACCGCAGGTATTATGTTACATGTGTCATGTAACATATATTCCAGATTCCACTAACGCTTTGTAACCACGTAGGTGTATATCAGACCTCCGATTCCAACTATCAAAGCCCACAGGTTTTGACTCAACCAACCGACGGCTTCCTTTGCTCTATTTAGGATCCATGATACGATGGATTCAGTTATACCCGGTAGGGACGCGGCTGCGGCACCGGCTAATCTACCCAGGAGAGATGCCAGCGCGCTCAGCTTGTTCTTTATCCATTCCCTCGCACCGCCCTCGGTTTTTTCATGATTTTTTGTATTACCGGTGGATGACCCCCCACCTCCGGGCGTCAAAGTTTCAACCAAAAGTCCGATAACCATCCCGAATGCCGTTAGTACACTGACAACGGTGATACCCTGCTCACGGAATAGCGTTCGTATCTTTTCACCCAATGTAGTTTCTTTGCTAAGTACCTTGGCGATTGTCTCCTTTATGCTTTTTATCTGGGTGTTAAGTTCACCCTTGAGGATATTGATGGCATCCTGGTTGGCTTCCAACTCATCGTTTAGCTTTTCCAACCTCTCGGCCACCTGCTCCCTCTGTTCATCCGTGTATGAGGGATCTTCCAACTCCTTCAACTTCATTTGTTCCTTATGGATGTTGTTCTCGATATCTACCTTTTTGGCGGTCGAGAGTTGGAGACTTCCCCGAATTTTTTGCACCGAATTATCCAATCCGCGAATATCCCGTGGGTGATATTCAGCTCTAAGTGCACCATCATCGACCAGCGATACCAGGTCCTCCGCACTGTTTACCACATCTCCAGACATAGTTTCTAATTCTATATCAGTCGCATTTTCTATTTTATACGGTGACGGTAGTCTCTCTTCTATTTTGTTTAGCCTAGCGGCCTGTCGGGGGGTTATACTACCTTTCGGTATATCGAACCCCAAACTGCGCAGCCTTTTGTTGCCCAGTAGATCTGCAATGGTACCGGTAGACCTTAGAGATCCACCATGTGTCAGCGGTCTGTCATCACCCTTGTAGTATAATTCACCGCCACGAATCTCAAACAGATCGGTATTTATCACGCTCGGGTTCTCGTTTGGATATTTAGTTAATAGCACCTCATAGAGTGATTTAACCCGCTCACTAGTAACTCTAGCGCGTTGAGAGGAGCCTCCACCGAATGATGTCTCCTTTTCATCAGGTGTGTGTATCTGTACCCGTGTGCGTTCCTTCGGTACCAGGGGCGTGGTTTCATCGGGACCCTCATCGGTTTGACCATGGTCACCAAACGGATCAATATCAATGTCTGTCATGTTTTATTTTATTTAGAGGATAGTTTTTTCTTAAGATAATAGAAATTGCCGATCTTAAGATTTATCCAAAGTTACCTACTGCTCCCGAGTATTCGAGCGAGCAAGACAAGTTTAACACAAATATAGTGAATTCTCAACTTGACGAGTTGATAAAATTAAAAGGGATATTCCAGGACAAGGAGTATAAGTATGACAAAGCACTAGAAAAATTAACGATTTCACTCTACATCTCAGAAACCTTAGCCATTTCCACCGGTATTGGTACGATAGCAACCAGCGCTACCCTTGTTGGAATTCCCATTTCTATAGGACTTTCCAGTGTATCCATAGGTGGAGCTATATCCTGTACCATTATCTCGGCATCGATTAAGAGATATCAAAAGAAACTAAACAAAGTCATGAAATTATGTGATGTTGTAACATCTGCGCTTTCTGTGTTTGAAAACTCTTTCTCACGAGCATTGGATAATGATGACATTAGTCACATTGAATTTCAAACCCTGTGCGGTATATACTACGAAGCTCTGGACAAAATTACGAAAACCGACAGAAAGATGGAGAGGGAAACGCGCAACCAGTTTGAAAAAAGTCTAATGGCCGAGGTCCAAAGCCTCAGAAAGACGGTAAATCAGGAACAAGGTTAGTGATATGCGCATGTACGCTACTCGCATATTTCGTGTGCTATTTGAAAAAATTAATATTTGAAAGTAAGGCGGTTTGTGACATTATGTGGCGCGATCGTCCCCCAAGACTGAGCCATAGCGGCCCTATCTGCCGACCGCCCCGCGCGTCATCTTTACCAGAAACAGGTAAAGATACTTTTTATGTATCGCCCCCTTTTTCACCAACCTTGCACATAATCAGGAGGTAATTCTGTATCTTCAGGTATTAACATCAATTCCTCTTTTACAAAAGCCCGTCTGGGTCCGTCTTGAACATAGTACATTACACGGTTACCAGGTTGCGCTATTACCTCACGCAATCTATATGTGTTTTTCGACCATATTCTATCGGTTGCCCGTCTCCGCCCATCATCATGCTCTTCACCAGGTTGTAGTAGATATCTATACAGGCCATCTTTAGGTAATTCTACTTCAGGTGGATAATTCTCTCGTTTAGCAAGAGGCACCTCTTTCATTATAATAGCATCTTTTGGTTTCATACCAATCATCTGCGTCTTTGTATCGTTTAGCCTATCAATCAGTTTATACAGATGCTTAACCCATGTAGATGATACCTTTTCCGAATCATTCAGTTCTTGAGCATCTTGTATTTTGAATAAATTTTCCGCAAGTATCTTGTTCAACGCCTCAACAAAAGCTGTGTGCGTATGCTTATATTTTGTAGTCGCCCTTTTAATTTCAACCTTATGCTTCTCCAACAGCTTTGTCACATCTGCTTTGAATTCTGAACCGTTATCACATTGGAAAGTTTTCGGATAAGTTAATGGTCCTGCCTTGTAGATGTCCTCAATCATAGCGGCAACCTCTTTGGCTTTCTTACTCCTCAAAGGTCGGGCTACTTTGTATCTGGAAGCAGCATCGATTCCCGACAAAATGTACTTATATTTATTACCATACAGTATGTCATCGGGCATGTACAATAAATCGAATTGATGTAAATCATTAGGGGTGGTAACTTCATAATGTGGTCTTTCAACATGTTTTGGAGCGGGTAAATGTACTTGCCAAAATGCTTGTTTTGATAGCTACTTCTTAATCTCCTTTGGCTTGAAACCGAATCCTCTTAAATTCTGAACAGCCTTTTGTCCTTTCCATAAATTTTGAGGTTGATAGTAAGTCTCTTGAAGTTTAGAGTTTGACATGTTTTATTTATGCACAACTTTATTTATCTCTTTTTGTTATGATGTAGTACGATAAAAGTGCTTAAAGTTTTTTATATTTATAATTATATTAATATTAATATGTCAGACCTGAATACCACACCAGATTACAAATTGATGAAACTGAGAGAGTTGCGAGAGGTTGCTAAATCCCGTGGGGTGAAGTATATTGCTGGAATGAAAAAATCTAAATTGATTGAGGTGATTGAGAAGAATGATCTCGACCCATCCTACACCATCGATCTGGATACTAAGAAGGAATGGTACGGATACTGTTCAAGGTGGAGGTCGGAAAACAGGGAGGCATATCTAAAATCTCAAAAACGTTATAACGACAAGAGATCCAAGTGATTGGAGATTTTTTTTGTTACTCAGGCGGGTAACAAATGTTGGTGGGTGGGTACCCATGGTGTACAGGTCACGAACCTCCAACACGATTTATAAAATTTGGGTTAAAGATTACAAAATCGTATATCATAGCCAAGCATGACATCGACAGTTGATAACAAAATGCACCCGATCTTATTCCGAAACATTGATGTGGATGGAGAGACATCACCGAGATTAACCCTACGTTACTACGATGATGAATGTCGGAGTAGTAGTTCTGTTATCATAGAGCTGTCGAGTTACGAAAATTTTACCGTGTGGGATATACCCGAAGAGTACAGGGTGAATCCCATCGTTGACAGGAAGCTTGTCTTGAAGATTTGTAGTTGTATTCGTTGTTGTAGGAATTATTATGATGAATATCATTATGACAAATATTTCCGATTCTATCCACCTCGGGTATCGGTGTCTTCAAGGAGATATCTGACAAATCGGGTTACCGATTCCATGGCCGCCGGTATTACTTTGTGTTGAAGGATTATGATTGAACAACCCGGATTTGTTACTCGATCGAGTAACAAAAATGGACCCTCGAGGTGCTGGTGGGTGGGTACCCATGGTGTATCGATGTATGTGTGTTTTAGCGTGATGGTTGCATTACAAACAATGACACTCACGGCCCTCCGACACGATTTAAAAAAAAATGGATTAAAGATTAAAATCGTATATCATACACAAGCATGACATCGACATTTATTACTTCGATTTTTAACTTCCACCGAGACACATGTGTCTTAGTAGAAAATCGGGACTTAATATGGCACATTAGCAATGAACTAACGGTTCTCGAACTGATAGCTATCGCTATGTATCTCGGAATACTTGACGATCGATCGAGATCTCGGGCGTAATGAGCTTTTCAAATTGGTGACCGATAGTATTATGTTACTAGCATGCACACCACCATCCGAATCGAAAACTGTAGAGCAACTAAAGAAACTCGTCAGGGAGCATTATCAGTACGGTTACCCATAATGTGATCACATGGATCTTTGTTACTCGATCGAGTAACAAATTAATCTTTTTATAGTTTCATGATTATATAAAACCATCTTAAAGGTTCAAAATCGTATATCATAAACAAGCATGACTTCGAGAAATACGGTTGCTGAATTAAGAAAACTCGCTAAGGAACGCGGCCTACATGGATACTCAAGGCTCAGAAAGGCCGATCTGATCGAATTATTGACACCCACTACCGTGTCAGCACCGGTTAGACCCGTACCAGACCCGGGATACATAACTCTGGAGGCGTTTCTAGGATCCGGTAGATCTATACCCGTACCAGCACCGAGACCGGCACCGAGACCCTTGAGATCCGGAACGGACATGGATATGTTCGAGCAGGAAGAAATGGCTAAAACTAGACCTCAGGTGAAAAGCAAGTTGAATGAATGGAGGGAATGGTTAATAAATCATGTACCTAAGGCTATTAAGGATAAAACAACAAAAGCTTTCAAAACCATGAAGGATAAGATCATGGGTTTGTATAAAAAGGACAGTGGAGAGGAAGAGGTGAAAGAGGAGGAAGAGGTGAAAGAGGAAAATCCTTATACTCCTATTGAAGAAGCGTTTGTAGGTTCCTACAAAAGGTTCAAGATAAACCCTGACGGTGAGAAGAATGTCAAGGTCTTTCTCGAAAAGGTCGAGCATGTCGTCAAGAGGTTGATGAGTGACGTGCTCGGGCAGAAGAAGTCATTGAAGACCCAGGCGACCTTGTGGGTTAAGTGGGTAAGGGAGGACACCAGCTCGGCTGATGCCCCGTGTGTACATGTCGATAAAGCTTTCAATAGCTATATGGAGATACTGCACATCCACGATGACATTTCTGATGTTTTCGATCGGATGTGTAATAAGATAATCGAGCAGATTGAAAACCCTGCTCTACCCGCCAGCGGGTTCACAATCGAAAGGATCCTACATATGCATGTGGACTTTCATAAACTGAAATTAACGAGAGGCAGCTCTTACTTGCCACTACCTAAGAATTTCAGTGGAAAATTCTCTGTGATTAATCCTAAAAATGAAGAAGATGATGAATGTTTCAGATGGGCTGTTTTAGCTGCCTTATATCATGATAAGATAGATAATCATCCTGAACGAATCTCAATCCTTAAGAAGTATGAAGACAAGTGTAATTGGAATGGTCTATCTTTCCCAATGGCACTAAACAAGATAGATTTGTTTGAGAGAAGGAACCCTGATATCGCTGTGCATGTTTTAACAAAAGACGATGTAGAAGGTGTCTACATGTGCCGTAGGTCGAAGCATCTGGATCGTAAGGAGACAGTTGTTTTGTTTTTACTGTGTGATGGGGATAAGAGACATTATATCGCTGTTAAGAACTTGAGCGGTGTCCTGAGCAAGGCCAACTCAAAGCATGAACATAAAGAGCATTATTGCTTGAATTGTCTCTCTGGTTTTCCAAGCGAACAGAAAAGGGATGAGCACTTTGAGTATTGCAAGGATAATGATGCTGCTAAGGTTCAACTCCCTAAAGAGGGTAGCACCTTAACCTTCACTGATGGTAAGTTTCAGCTCAATGTTCCATTCATCATTTATGCCGATTTTGAAGCTTTTACACAAAAATTGCCCGAGGATGAGAGAAAAGGCGGATCATCAACCGAGAAAGTTGGTAAACATGTCCCAACCGGATTCTGTTGTTATAGTAAATATGCTCATGGTGAAGTTCCCAACCCTCTTAATCTTTACCGTGGTGAGGACTGTGTTCCGCGCTTTGTAGATCATGTGGTTTCCGAGGCTGAAAGGTTATATAACATGTTTCCTCAGAAAGAAATGGATCCACTGACGGATGAGGAGCGTGACGGTTTCAATAGATCCGAGGTTTGCCACATTTGTATGAAGGAATTGGATGGTGATGATGACATCAAGGTTAGGGATCACTGTCACTTCACTGGTAAGTTTCGCGGATCCGCCCATCAGGAATGTAATCTGCGTTACAAGGTTCCTAATTATATTCCGGTTGTATTCCACAATCTTAGCGGATATGATGCGCATTATTTCATTAAGGAGCTTGCAAGGAAGTACGGAGAGGATGGTATGGGTGTAATCGCAGAGAATAAGGAGAAATATATCTCTTTCTCGACCGATGTTAAGGTTGGAGAATATATTAACAAAAATGGTGAGACTAAGGACAAAAAGATAAAACTAAGATTCATAGATTCGTTTAGATTTATGTCTAGCGGCTTGAACAATCTTAGTGCAAATCTCGCGGGTGTTAACAACATTAGATGTGATGAGTGTAGCTTAGGCTGCTCGTTTGAATATATTGATGAAAACTATATTGCTCACGGGAAATGTGGTGAATGCGATGTCGGTTGCAATAGAAATTTTGATAAGCAGAGTTTACTTGAAAAGTTCCGTAATATGCACACGGGAAACGATGAGCAGTTCAGGTTGCTGTTGAGAAAAGGTGTATACCCATATGAGTATGTTAACTCATTCGATAGGTTTAATGAAACTGAGCTCCCGTCAAAGGATGACTTTTATAGCGAGCTTAACATGAGTCACATCAGTGATGCTGACTATGAGCATGCTCAGAAGGTTTGGAAAGCCTTTGATATTAAGGATCTAGGTGAATATCATGACATCTATCTCAATACAGATGTTCTATTGCTCGCCGGTGTGTTTGAGACATTCAGAGAGACGTGTTTGAGATACTACAAACTAGATCCCGCGTATTTTTACACAACTCCTGGATTAACTTGGCAAGCATGTCTGAAAAAGACCGGGGTTAGTCTAGATCTATTGTCTGATATTGAGATGGTCACGTTCATTGAAAGCGGTATTAAGGGTGGATTGTGTCAAGCTGTCCACCGCCACGCCAAGGACAACAATCCATATATGGGCGATATTTATAATACTTCGGAAGATACCACCTATCTGCAGTATCTTGATGCTAACAATCTGTATGGATGGGCCATGATACAGAAGATGCCCACCGGAGGGTTTGAGTGGGATGATTCCGGTAAATTTACACCCGAACTCATTTCAGAGTTGGCTGTGGAAAACGGTGAAAAGGGGTACATGCTTGAGGTTGATGTTAGATATCCACCTGATCTTCATGACGCACATAACGATCTTCCTTTCATGCCCGAGAGGAAGGTTATCAATGGGTTCGAGAAGCTGACACCATGTCTTTCGAGCAAGACAAACTACATCATCCATATCCGTGCGCTTGCTCAGGCTTTGCATCACGGTATTGTTCTTGATAAGGTTCATAGAGTCTTGAGATTTAATCAGAGTGCGTGGCTGAAGTCGTATATAGACTTCAATACACAGCTGCGCACGGAGTCGAAGAATGACTTTGAGAAGGATTTTTTCAAGCTGATGAACAATTCGTTCTTTGGTAAGACAATGGAGAATCAGCGTAAACACAAAGACGTACGCTTGGCTACGAAGAAGGAACAGTATGAGAAGCTGGTGATGAAGCCAAACTTCAAGGGTAGCACATGGTTCTCGGAAACACTGATGGGTGTAGAGATGTCCAAGATCAAGATCAAAATGAATAAACCAACCTACCTAGGACTGGCAATTCTGGACATGTCTAAGATGATTATGTACGAGTTTCACTATGACTATATGAGACCGAAATATGGTGATGATGTGAAACTTTGCTATATGGATACTGATTCATTCGTTTATCATATCAAAACGGGCGATTTCTACAAGGATATCGCTGATGATGTGTCTGAGAGATTTGACACATCGGGGTATGATAAGGAAGATGGTAGACCTCTACCATTAGGTTTGAATAAAAAGATCATTGGGCTGATGAAGGACGAGTTAGGTGGTAAGGTGATGACTGAGTTTGTAGCCCTAAGAGCTAAGACCTCTGCATACAAACAACTATGTGGTAAGGAGGATAAGAGGTGTAAGGGGGTAAAGAAATGTGTGGTAAGAGAGACCATAGGTTTCGCTGATTATAAGAGATGCCTGTTTGAGGGTGAGAACATTTACAGAACCCAAATGACATTTCGATCTATTAAGCATGATGTTCACACAATAAAAACAATTCGGGAAATCGCGGGTTTTCGTTTGCCGGCTATTAAACTTCTTTTATTCAGCGTCTCATCAAAAATGAAAACATTTTTAAAAACTACAAGTCTCATAGGCTTTAGTGGTGAAATAATAATTTAAAAAATCGTTTGGGAAATGAGTTTGCTCCCTGGGTACTTTCTTTGTATATTTTGACTATACTGGCCGAGTCCGGGAATTACGGGAAATCGCAGGTTTTCGTTTGCCGGCGATTAAACTTCTTTTATTCAGCGTGTCATCAAAAATGAAAACATTTTTGAAAACTACAAGTCCCATGCGTTGTAGTGGTGAAAAAATAATTTAAAAAATCGTTCGGAAAATGAGTTTACTCCCTGGGTACTTTCTTTGTATACTTTTGACTATACGGGCCGAGTCCGGGGTTTACGGGAAATGGCGGGTTTTCGTTTGCCGGCGATTAAACTTCTTTTATTCAGCGTCTCATCAAAAATGAAAACACTTTTAAAAACTACAAGTCTCATGCGTTGTAGTGGTGAAAAAATAATTTAAAAAATCGTTCGGAAAATGAGTTTACTCCCTGGGTACTTTCTTTGTATGCTTTTGACTATACGGACCGAGTCCGGGATTTACGGGAAATCGCAGGTTTTCGTTTGCCGGCGATTAAACTTCTTTTATTCAGCGTTTCATCAAAAATGAAAACGTTTTTGAACACTACAAGTCTCATGCGTTTTAGTGGTGAAAAGATAATTTAAAAAATCGTTTTGGAAATGAGTTTACTCACAGGGTACTTTCTTTGTATACATTCGACTATACGGGCCAAGCCTGGGATTTACGGGAAATCGCGGGTTTTCGTTTGCCGGCGAATAAACCAATTTCATTAAGCGTCTCATCAAAAATGAAAACATTTCTGAAAACTACAAGTCTCATGCGTTGTAGTGGTGAAAAAATAATTTAAAAAATCGTTCGGAAAATGAGTTTACTCCCTGGGTACTTTCTTTGTATACTTTTGACTATACGGGCCGAGTCCGGGGTTTACGGGAAATGGCGGGTTTTCGTTTGCCGGCGATTAAACTTCTTTTATTCAGCGTCTCATCAAAAATGAAAACACTTTTAAAAACTACAAGTTTCATGCGTTGTAGTGGTGAAAAAATAATTTAAAAAATCGTTCGGAAAATGAGTTTACTCCCTGGGTACTTTCTTTGTATGCTTTTGACTATACGGACCGAGTCCGGGGTTAACGGGAAATGGCGGGTTTTCGTTTGCCGGCGATTAAACTTCTTTTATTCAGCGTCTCATCAAAAATGAAAACATTTTTAAAAACTATAAGTCTCATGGGCTTTAGTGGTGAACTAATAATTTAAAAAATCGTTTGGGAAATGAGTTAACACCCCGGGTACTTTCTTTGTATACTTTTGACTATACGGGCCGAGTCCGGGATTTACGGGAAATCGCAGGTTTTCGTTTGCCGGCGATTAAACTTCTTTTATTCAGCGTTTCATCAAAAATGAAAACGTTTTTGAAAACTACAAGTCTCATGCGTTTTAGTGGTGAAAAGATAATTTAAAAAATCGTTTTGGAAATGAGTTTACTCACAGGGTACTTTCTTTGTATACATTCGACTATACGGGCCAAGCCTGCGATTTACGGGAAATCGCGGGTTTTCGTTTGCCGGCGATTAAACCAATTTCATTAATCGTCTCATCAAAAATGAAAACATTTCTGAAAACTACAAGTCTCATGCGTTTTAGTGGTGAAAAAATAATTAAAAAAATCGTTCGGGAAATGAGTTTAATCACAGGGTACTTTCTTTGTATACATTCGACTATACGGGCCAAGCCCGGAATTTACGGGAAATTACGGGTTTTCGTTTGCCGGCGATTAAACTTCTTTCATTAAGCGTCTCATCAAAAATAAAAACATTTTTGAAAACTAAAAGTCTCATGCGTATTAGTGGTGAAAAAAAAATTTAAAAAATCGTTCGGGAAATGAGTTTACTGCCTGGGTACTTTCTTTGTATACATTCGACTATACGGGCCAAGCCCGGGATTTACGGGAAATCAGGGGATTTCGTTTGCGGGCGATTAAACCTCTTTCATTAAGCGTCTCATCAAAAATGAAAACATTTTTGAAAACTACAAGTCTCATGCGTTGTAGTGGTGAAAAAATAATTTAAAAAATGGTTCGGAAAATGAGTTTACTCCCTGGGTACTTTCTTTGTATACTTTTGACTATACGGGCCAAGTTTTGCGTTTACGGGAAATGGCGGGTTTTCGTTTGACGGCGATTAAACTTCTTTTATTCAGCGTCTCATCAAAAATGATAACATTTCTGAAAACTACAAGTCTCCTGCGTTTTAGTGGTGAAAAGATAATTTAAAAAATCGTTTTGGAAATGAGTTTACTCACAGGGTACTTTCTTTGTATACATTCTACTATACAGGCCAAGCCCGGGATTTATGCGGGAAATCGCGGGTTTTCGTTTGCCAGCGATTAAACCACTTTCATTAAGCGTCTCATCAAAAATGAAAACATTTTTGAAAACTACAAGTCACATGCGTTTTAGTGGTGAAGAAAAAATTTAAAAAATCGTTCGGGAAATGAGTTTACTTCCTGGTTACTTTCTTTGTATACATTCGACTATACGGGCCAAGCCTCGGATTTACGGGAAATCGCGGGATTTCGTTTACCGGCGATTAAACCTCTTTCATTAAGCGTCTCATCAAAAATGAAAACATTTTTGAAAACTACAAGTCTCATGCGTTTAGTGGTGAAAAAATAATTTAAAAAATCGTTTGGGAAATGAGTTTACTTCCTGGGTACTTTCTTTGTATACTTTTGACTATACTGGCCGAGTCCGGGATTTACGGGAAATCGCAGGTTTTCGTTTGCCGGCGATTAAACATCTTTTATTCAGCCTGTCATCAAAAATGAAAACATTTTTGAAAACTACAAGTCCCATGCGTTGTAGTGGTGAAAAAATAATTTAAAAAATCGTTCGGAAAATGAGTTTACTCCCTGGGTACTTTCTTTGTATACTTTTGACTATATGGGCCAAGCCCGGTATTTACGGGAAATCGCGGGTTTTCGTTTGCCGGCGATTAAACTTCTTTTATTCAGCGTTTCATCGAAAATGAAAACATTTTTAAAAACTACAAGTCTCCTGCGTTTTAGTGGTGAAAAGATAATTTAAAAAATCGTTTTTGAAATGAGTTTACTCACAGGGTACTTTCTTTGTATACATTCTACTATACAGGCCAAGCCCGGGATTTTTGCGGGAAATCGCGGGTTTTCGTTTGCCAGCGATTAAACCACTTTCATTAAGCGTCTCATCAAAAATGAAAACATTTTTGAAAACTACATGTCACATGCGTTTTAGTGGTGAAGAAAAAATTTAATAAATCGTTCGGGAAATGAGTTTACTCCCTGGTTACTTTCTTTGTATACATTCGACTATACGGGCCAAGCCCCGGATTTACGGGAAATCGCGGGATTTCGTTTACCGGCGATTAAACCTCTTTCATTAAGCGTCTCATCAAAAATGAAAACATTTTTGAAAACTACAAGTCTCATGCGTTTAGTGGTGAAATAATAATTTAAAAACTCGTTGGGGAAATGAGTTTACTTCCTGGGTACTTTCTTTGTATACTTTTGACTATACTGGCCGAGTCCGGGATTTACGGGAAATCGCAGGTTTTCGTTTGCCGGCGATTAAACTTCTTTTATTCAACCTGTTATCAAAAATGAAAACATTTTTGAAAACTACAAGTCCCATGCGTTGTAGTGGTGAAAAAATAATTTAAAAAATCGTTCGGAAAATGAGTTTACTCCCTGGGTACTTTCTTTGTATACTTTTGACTATATGGGCCAAGCACGGGATTTACGGGAAATCGCGGGTTTTCGTTTGCCGGCGATTAAACTTCTTTTATTCAGCGTTTCATCAAAAATGAAAACATTTTTAAAAACTACAAGTTTTATGCGTTTTAGTGGTGAAAAAATAATTTAAAAAATCGTTCTGGAAATGAGTTTACTCACAGGGTACCTTTTTTGTATACATTCGACTATACGGGCCAAGCCCGGGATTTACGGGAAATCGCGGGTTTTCGTTGGCCGGCAATTAAACCTCTTTCATTAAGCGTCTCATCAAAAATGAAAACATTTTTTAAAACTACACATCTCATGCGTTTTAGTGGTAAAAAAAAAAATTTAAAAATCGTTCGGGAAATGAGTTTAGTCCCTGGGTACTTTCTTTGTATACATTCGACTATACCGGCCAAGCCCCGGATTTACGGGAAATCGCGGGTTTTCGTTTGCCGGCGATTAAACCTCTTTCATTAAGCGTCTCATCAAAAATGAAAACATTTTTTAAAACTACAAGTCTCATGCGTTTTAGTGGTGAAAAAAAAATTTAAAAAATCGTTCGGGAAATGAGTTTACTCCCTGGGTACTTTCTTGTATACTTTTGCCTATACGGGCAGAGTCCAGGATTTACGGGAAATCGCAGGTTTTCGTTTGCCGGCGATTAAACTTATGTTATTCAGCGTTTCATCAAAAATGAAAACATTTTTGAAAACTACAAGTCTCATGCGTTTTAGTGGTGAAAAAATATTTTAAAAAAAGTGTTCGGAAAATGAGTTTACTCCCTGGGTACTTTCTTTGTATACTTTTGACTATACGGGCCGAGTCCGGGATTTACGGGAAGTCGCGGGTTTTCGTTTGCCGGCGATTAAACTTCTTTTATTCAGCGTCTCATCAAAAATGAAAACATTTTTGAAAACTACAAGTCTTATGCGTTGTAGTGGTGAAAAAATAATTTAAAAAATCGTTCGGAAAATGAGTTTACTCCCTGGGTACTTTCTTTGTATACTTTTGACTATACGGGCCGAGTCCGGGATTTACGGGAAGTCGCGGGTTTTCGTTTGCCGGCGTTTAAACTTCTCTTATTCAGCGTCTTATCAAAAATGAAAACATTTTTAAAAACTACAAGTCTCATGGGCTTTAGTGGTGAAATAATAATTTAAAAAATCGTTCGGGAAATGAGTATACACCCTGGGTACTTTCTTTGTATACTTTTGACTATACGGGCCGAGTCCGGGATTTACGGGAAGTCGCGGGTTTTCGTTTGCCGGCGATTAAACCTCTTTCATTAAGCGTCTCATCAAAAATGAAAACATTTTTTAAAACTACAAGTCTCATGCGTTTTAGTGGTGAAAAAAAAATTTAAAAAATCGTTCGGGAAATAAGTATACACCTTGGGTACTTTCTTTGTATACTTTTGACTATACGGGCCGAGTCCGGGATTTACGGGAAATCGCAGGTTTTCCTTTGCCGGCGAATAAACCACTTTCATTAAGCGTCTCATCAAAAATGAAAACATTTCTGAAAACTACAAGTCTCATGCGTTTTAGTGGTGAAAAAATAATTTAAAAAATCGTTCGGAAAATGAGTTTACTTCCTGGGTACTTTCTTTGTATACTTTTGACTATACGGGCCGAGTCCGGGGTTTACGGGAAATGGCGGGTTTTCGTTTGCCGGCGATTAAACCTCTTTCATTAAGCGTCTCATCAAAAATGAAAACATTTTTGAAAACTACAAGTCTCATGCGTTGTAGTGGTGAAAAAATAATTTAAAAAATCGTTCGGAAAATGAGTTTACTCCCTGGGTACTTTCTTTGTATACATTCGACTATACCGGCCAAGCCCCGGATTTACGGGAAATCGCGGGTTTTCGTTTGCCGGCGATTAAACCTCTTTCATTAAGCGTCTCATCAAAAATGAAAACATTTTTTAAAACTACAAGTCTCATGCGTTTTAGTGGTGAAAAAAAAATTTAAAAAATCGTTCGGGAAATGAGTTTACTCCCTGGGTACTTTCTTGTATACTTTTGCCTATACGGGCAGAGTCCAGGATTTACGGGAAATCGCAGGTTTTCGTTTGCCGGCGATTAAACTTATGTTATTCAGCGTTTCATCAAAAATGAAAACATTTTTGAAAACTACAAGTCTCATGCGTTTTAGTGGTGAAAAAATATTTTAAAAAAAGTGTTCGGAAAATGAGTTTACTCCCTGGGTACTTTCTTTGTATACTTTTGACTATACGGGCCGAGTCCGGGATTTACGGGAAGTCGCGGGTTTTCGTTTGCCGGCGATTAAACTTCTTTTATTCAGCGTCTCATCAAAAATGAAAACATTTTTGAAAACTACAAGTCTCATGCGTTGTAGTGGTGAAAAAATAATTTAAAAAATCGTTCGGAAAATGAGTTTACTCCCTGGGTACTTTCTTTGTATACTTTTGACTATACGGGCCGAGTCCGGGATTTACGGGAAGTCGCGGGTTTTCGTTTGCCGGCGTTTAAACTTCTCTTATTCAGCGTCTTATCAAAAATGAAAACATTTTTAAAAACTACAAGTCTCATGGGCTTTAGTGGTGAAATAATAATTTAAAAAATCGTTCGGGAAATGAGTATACACCCTGGGTACTTTCTTTGTATACTTTTGACTATACGGGCCGAGTCCGGGATTTACGGGAAGTCGCGGGTTTTCGTTTGCCGGCGTTTAAACTTCTTTTATTCAGCGTCTCATCAAAAATGAAAACATTTTTAAAAAGTACAAGTCTTATGGGATTTAGTGGTGAAATAATAATTTAAAAAATCGTTCGGGAAATAAGTATACACCTTGGGTACTTTCTTTGTATACTTTTGACTATACGGGCCGAGTCCGGGATTTACGGGAAATCGCAGGTTTTCCTTTGCCGGCGAATAAACCACTTTCATTAAGCGTCTCATCAAAAATGAAAACATTTCTGAAAACTACAAGTCTCATGCGTTTTAGTGGTGAAAAAATAATTTAAAAAATCGTTCGGAAAATGAGTTTACTTCCTGGGTACTTTCTTTGTATACTTTTGACTATACGGGCCGAGTCCGGGGTTTACGGGAAATGGCGGGTTTTCGTTTGCCGGCGATTAAACCTCTTTCATTAAGCGTCTCATCAAAAATGAAAACATTTTTGAAAACTACAAGTCTCATGCGTTGTAGTGGTGAAAAAATAATTTAAAAAATCGTTCGGAAAATGAGTTTACTCCCTGGGTACTTTCTTTGTATACTTTTGACTATACGGGCCGAGTCCGGGATTTACGGGAAGTCGCGGGTTTTCGTTTGCCGGCGTTTAAACTTCTCTTATTCAGCGTCTTATCAAAAATGAAAACATTTTTAAAAACTACAAGTCTCATGGGCTTTAGTGGTGAAATAATAATTTAAAAAATCGTTCGGGAAATGAGTATACACCCTGGGTACTTTCTTTGTATACTTTTGACTATACGGGCCGAGTCCGGGGTTTACGGGAAGTCGCGGGTTTTCGTTTGCCGGCGTTTAAACTTCTCTTATTCAGCGTCTTATCAAAAATGAAAACATTTTTAAAAACTACAAGTCTCATGGGCTTTAGTGGTGAAATAATAATTTAAAAAATCGTTCGGGAAATGAGTATACACCCTGGGTACTTTCTTTGTATACTTTTGACTATACGGGCCGAGTCCGGGATTTACGGGAAGTCGCGGGTTTTCGTTTGCCGGCGTTTAAACTTCTTTTATTCAGCGTCTCACCAAAAATGAAAACATTTTTAAAAAGTACAAGTCTCATGGGATTTAGTGGTGAAATAATAATTTAAAAAATCGTTCGGGAAATAAGTATACACCTTGGGTACTTTCTTTGTATACTTTTGACTATACGGGCCGAGTCCGGGATTTACGGGAAATCGCAGGTTTTCCTTTGCCGGCGAATAAACCACTTTCATTAAGCGTCTCATCAAAAATGAAAACATTTCTGAAAACTACAAGTCTCATGCGTTTTAGTGGTGAAAAAATAATTTAAAAAATCGTTCGGAAAATGAGTTTACTCCCTGGGTACTTTCTTTGTATACTTTTGACTATACGGGCCGAGTCCGGGGTTTACGGGAAATGGCGGGTTTTCGTTTGCCGGCGATTAAACCTCTTTCATTAAGCGTCTCATCAAAAATGAAAACATTTTTGAAAACTACAAGTCTCATGCGTTGTAGTGGTGAAAAAATAATTTAAAAAATCGTTCGAAAAATGAGTTTACTCCCTGGGTACTTTCTTTGTATACTTTTGACTATACGGGCCGAGTCCGGGGTTTACGGGAAATGGCGGGTTTTCGTTTGCCGGCGATTAAACCTCTTTCATTAAGCGTCTCATCAAAAATGAAAACATTTTTGAAAACTACAAGTCTCATGCGTTGTAGTGGTGAAAAAATAATTTAAAAAATCGTTCGAAAAATGAGTTTACTCCCTGGGTACTTTCTTTGTATACTTTTGACTATACGGGCCGAGTCCGGGGTTTACGGGAAATGGCGGGTTTTCGTTTGCCGGCGATTAAACTTCTTTTATTCAGCGTCTCATCAAAAATGAAAACACTTTTAAAAACTACAAGTCTCATGCGTTGTAGTGGTGAAAAAATAATTTAAAAAATCGTTCGGAAAATGAGTTTACTCCCTGGGTACTTTCTTTGTATGCTTTTGACTATACGGACCGAGTCCGGGGTTAACGGGAAATGGCGGGTTTTCGTTTGCCGGCGATTAAACTTCTTTTATTCAGCGTCTCATCAAAAATGAAAACATTTTTAAAAACTATAAGTCTCATGGGCTTTAGTGGTGAACTAATAATTTAAAAAATCGTTCAGGAAATGAGTTAACACCCCGGGTACTTTCTTTGTATACTTTTGACTATACGGGCCGAGTCCGGGATTTACGGGAAATCGCAGGTTTTCGTTTGCCGGCGATTAAACTTCTTTTATTCAGCGTTTCATCAAAAATGAAAACGTTTTTGAACACTACAAGTCTCATGCGTTTTAGTGGTGAAAAGATAATTTAAAAAATCGTTTTGGAAATGAGTTTACTCACAGGGTACTTTCTTTGTATACATTCGACTATACGGGCCAAGCCTGGGATTTACGGGAAATCGCGGGTTTTCGTTTGCCGGCGAATAAACCAATTTCATTAAGCGTCTCATCAAAAATGAAAACATTTCTGAAAACTACAAGTCTCATGCGTTGTAGTGGTGAAAAAATAATTTAAAAAATCGTTCGGAAAATGAGTTTACTCCCTGGGTACTTTCTTTGTATACTTTTGACTATACGGGCCGAGTCCGGGGTTTACGGGAAATGGCGGGTTTTCGTTTGCCGGCGATTAAACTTCTTTTATTCAGCGTCTCATCAAAAATGAAAACACTTTTAAAAACTACAAGTCTCATGCGTTGTAGTGGTGAAAAAATAATTTAAAAAATCGTTCGGAAAATGAGTTTACTCCCTGGGTACTTTCTTTGTATGCTTTTGACTATACGGACCGAGTCCGGGGTTAACGGGAAATGGCGGGTTTTCGTTTGCCGGCGATTAAACTTCTTTTATTCAGCGTCTCATCAAAAATGAAAACATTTTTAAAAACTATAAGTCTCATGGGCTTTAGTGGTGAACTAATAATTTAAAAAATCGTTTGGGAAATGAGTTAACACCCCGGGTACTTTCTTTGTATACTTTTGACTATACGGGCCGAGTCCGGGATTTACGGGAAATCGCAGGTTTTCGTTTGCCGGCGATTAAACTTCTTTTATTCAGCGTTTCATCAAAAATGAAAACGTTTTTGAAAACTACAAGTCTCATGCGTTTTAGTGGTGAAAAGATAATTTAAAAAATCGTTTTGGAAATGAGTTTACTCACAGGGTACTTTCTTTGTATACATTCGACTATACGGGCCAAGCCTGCGATTTACGGGAAATCGCAGGTTTTCGTTTGCCGGCTATTAAACCAATTTCATTAAGCGTCTCATCAAAAATGAAAACATTTCTGAAAACTACAAGTCTCATGCGTTTTAGTGGTGAAAAAATAATTAAAAAAATCGTTCGGGAAATGAGTTTACTCACAGGGTACTTTCTTTGTATACATTCGACTATACGGGCCAAGCCCGGAATTTACGGGAAATTGCGGGTTTTCGTTTGCCGGCTATTAAACCAATTTCATTAAGCGTCTCATCAAAAATGAAAACATTTCTGAAAACTACAAGTCTCATGCGTATTAGTGGTGAAAAAAAAAATTTAAAAAATCGTTCGGGAAATGAGTTTACTGCCTGGGTACTTTCTTTGTATACATTCGACTATACGGGCCAAGCCCGGGATTTACGGGAAATCAGGGGATTTCGTTTGCCGGCGATTAAACCTCTTTCATTAAGCGTCTCATCAAAAATGAAAACATTTCTGAAAACTACAAGTCTCCTGCGTTTTAGTGGTGAAAAGATAATTTAAAAAAACGTTTTGGAAATGAGTTTACTCACAGGGTACTTTCTTTGTATACATTCTACTATACAGGCCAAGCCCGGGATTTATGCGGGAAATCGCGGGTTTTCGTTTGCCAGCGATTAAACCACTTTCATTAGGCGTCTCATCAAAAATGAAAACATTTTTGAAAACTACAAGTCACATGCGTTTTAGTGGTGAAGAAAAAATTTAAAAAATCGTTCGGGAAATGAGTTTACTCCCTGGTTACTTTCTTTGTATACATTCGACTATACGGGCCAAGCCCCGGATTTACGGGAAATCGCGGGATTTCGTTTACCGGCGATTAAACCTCTTTCATTAAGCGTCTCATCAAAAATGAAAACATTTTTGAAAACTACAAGTCTCATGCGTTTAGTGGTGAAATAATAATTTAAAAAATCGTTTGGGAAATGAGTTTACTTCCTGGGTACTTTCTTTGTATACTTTTGACTATACTGGCCGAGTCCGGGATTTACGGGAAATCGCAGGTTTTCGTTTGCCGGCGATTAAACTTCTTTTATTCAGCCTGTTATCAAAAATGAAAACATTTTTGAAAACTACAAGTCCCATGCGTTGTAGTGGTGAAAAAATAATTTAAAAAATCGTTCGGAAAATGAGTTTACTCCCTGGGTACTTTCTTTGTATACTTTTGACTATATGGGCCAAGCCCGGGATTTACGGGAAATCGCGGGTTTTCGTTTGCCGGCGATTAAACTTCTTTTATTCAGCGTTTCATCAAAAATGAAAACATTTTTAAAAACTACAAGTTTTATGCGTTTTAGTGGTGAAAAAATAATTTAAAAAATCGTTCTGGAAATGAGTTTACTCACAGGGTACCTTTTTTGTATACATTCGACTATACGGGCCAAGCCCGGGATTTACGGGAAATCGCGGGTTTTCGTTTGCCGGCAATTAAACCTCTTTCATTAAGCGTCTCATCAAAAATGAAAACATTTTTTAAAACTACACATCTCATGCGTTTTAGTGGTAAAAAAAAAAATTTAAAAATCGTTGGGGAAATGAGTTTAGTCCCTGGGTACTTTCTTTGTATACATTCGACTGTACGGGCCAAGCCCGGGATTTACGGGAAATCGCGGGTTTTCGTTTGCCGGCGATTAAACCTCTTTCATTAAGCGTCTCATCAAAAATGAAAACATTTTTTAAAACTACAAGTCTCATGCGTTTTAGTGGTGAAAAAAAAATTTAAAAAATCGGTCGGGAAATGAGTTTACTCCCTGGGTACTTTCTTTGTATACATTCGACTATACCGGCCAAGCCCCGGATTTACGGGAAATTGCGGGATTTCGTTTGCCGGCGATTAAACCTCTTTCATTAAGCGTCTCATCAAAAATAAAAACATTTTTGAAAACTACAAGTCACATGCGTTTTAGTGGTGAAGAAAAAATTTAAAAAATCGTTCGGGAAATGAGTTTACTCCCTGGTTACTTTCTTTGTATACATTCGACTATACGGGCCAAGCCCCGGATTTACGGGAAATCGCGGGATTTCGTTTACCGGCGATTAAACCTCTTTCATTAAGCGTCTCATCAAAAATGAAAACATTTTTGAAAACTACAAGTCTCATGCGTTTAGTGGTGAAATAATAATTTAAAAAATCGTTTGGGAAATGAGTTTACTTCCTGGGTACTTTCTTTGTATACTTTTGACTATACTGGCCGAGTCCGGGATTTACGGGAAATCGCAGGTTTTCGTTTGCCGGCGATTAAACTTCTTTTATTCAGCCTGTTATCAAAAATGAAAACATTTTTGAAAACTACAAGTCCCATGCGTTGTAGTGGTGAAAAAATAATTTAAAAAATCGTTCGGAAAATGAGTTTACTCCCTGGGTACTTTCTTTGTATACTTTTGACTATATGGGCCAAGCCCGGGATTTACGGGAAATCGCGGGTTTTCGTTTGCCGGCGATTAAACTTCTTTTATTCAGCGTTTCATCAAAAATGAAAACATTTTTAAAAACTACAAGTTTTATGCGTTTTAGTGGTGAAAAAATAATTTAAAAAATCGTTCTGGAAATGAGTTTACTCACAGGGTACCTTTTTTGTATACATTCGACTATACGGGCCAAGCCCGGGATTTACGGGAAATCGCGGGTTTTCGTTTGCCGGCAATTAAACCTCTTTCATTAAGCGTCTCATCAAAAATGAAAACATTTTTTAAAACTACACATCTCATGCGTTTTAGTGGTAAAAAAAAAAATTTAAAAATCGTTGGGGAAATGAGTTTAGTCCCTGGGTACTTTCTTTGTATACATTCGACTATACGGGCCAAGCCCGGGATTTACGGGAAATCGCGGGTTTTCGTTTGCCGGCGATTAAACCTCTTTCATTAAGCGTCTCATCAAAAATGAAAACATTTTTTAAAACTACAAGTCTCATGCGTTTTAGTGGTGAAAAAAAAATTTAAAAAATCGGTCGGGAAATGAGTTTACTTCCTGGGTACTTTCTTTGTATACATTCGACTATACCGGCCAAGCCCCGGATTTACGGGAAATTGCGGGATTTCGTTTGCCGGCGATTAAACCTCTTTCATTAAGCGTCTCATCAAAAATAAAAACATTTTTGGAAACTACAAGTCTCATGCGTTTTAGTGGTAAAAAAATAATTTAAAAAATCGTTCGGGAAATGAGTTTACTCCCTGGGTACTTTCTTGTATACTTTTGCCTATACGGGCCGAGTCCAGGATTTACGGGAAATCGCAGGTTTTCGTTTGCTGGCGATTAAACTTATTTTATTCAGCGTTTCATCAAAAATGAAAACATTTTTGAAAACTACAAGTCTCATGCGTTTTAGTGGTGAAAAAATATTTTAAAAAAAGTGTTCGGAAAATGAGTTTACTCCCTGGGTACTTTCTTTGCATACTTTTGACTATACGGGCCGAGTCCGGGATTTACGGGAAGTCGCGGGTTTTCGTTTGCCGGCGATTAAACTTCTTTTATTCAGCGTCTCATCAAAAATGAAAACATTTTTGAAAACTACAAGTCTCATGCGTTGTAGTGGTGAAAAAATAATTTAAAAAATCGTTCGGAAAATGAGTTTACTCCCTGGGTACTTTCTTTGTATACTTTTGACTATACGGGCCGAGTCCGGGATTTACGGGAAGTCGCGGGTTTTCGTTTGCCGGCGTTTAAACTTCTCTTATTCAGCGTCTTATCAAAAATGAAAACATTTTTAAAAACTACAAGTCTCATGGGCTTTAGTGGTGAAATAATAATTTAAAAAATCGTTCGGGAAATGAGTATACACCCTGGGTACTTTCTTTGTATACTTTTGACTATACGGGCCGAGTCCGGGATTTACGGGAAGTCGCGGGTTTTCGTTTGCCGGCGTTTAAACTTCTTTTATTCAGCGTCTCATCAAAAATGAAAACATTTTTAAAAAGTACAAGTCTCATGGGATTTAGTGGTGAAATAATAATTTAAAAAATCGTTCGGGAAATAAGTATACACCTTGGGTACTTTCTTTGTATACTTTTGACTATACGGGCCGAGTCCGGGATTTACGGGAAATCGCAGGTTTTCCTTTGCCGGCGAATAAACCACTTTCATTAAGCGTCTCATCAAAAATGAAAACATTTCTGAAAACTACAAGTCTCATGCGTTTTAGTGGTGAAAAAATAATTTAAAAAATCGTTCGGAAAATGAGTTTACTCCCTGGGTACTTTCTTTGTATACTTTTGACTATACGGGCCGAGTCCGGGGTTTACGGGAAATGGCGGGTTTTCGTTTGCCGGCGATTAAACCTCTTTCATTAAGCGTCTCATCAAAAATGAAAACATTTTTGAAAACTACAAGTCTCATGCGTTGTAGTGGTGAAAAAATAATTTAAAAAATCGTTCGGAAAATGAGTTTACTCCCTGGGTACTTTCTTTGTATACTTTTGACTATACGGGCCGAGTCCGGGATTTACGGGAAGTCGCGGGTTTTCGTTTGCCGGCGTTTAAACTTCTCTTATTCAGCGTCTTATCAAAAATGAAAACATTTTTAAAAACTACAAGTCTCATGGGCTTTAGTGGTGAAATAATAATTTAAAAAATCGTTCGGGAAATGAGTATACACCCTGGGTACTTTTTTGTATACTTTTGACTATACGGGCCGAGTCCGGGATTTACGGGAAGTCGCGGGTTTTCGTTTGCCGGCGTTTAAACTTCTTTTATTCAGCGTCTCACCAAAAATGAAAACATTTTTAAAAAGTACAAGTCTCATGGGATTTAGTGGTGAAATAATAATTTAAAAAATCGTTCGGGAAATAAGTATACACCTTGGGTACTTTCTTTGTATACTTTTGACTATACGGGCCGAGTCCGGGATTTACGGGAAATCGCAGGTTTTCCTTTGCCGGCGAATAAACCACTTTCATTAAGCGTCTCATCAAAAATGAAAACATTTCTGAAAACTACAAGTCTCATGCGTTTTAGTGGTGAAAAAATAATTTAAAAAATCGTTCGGAAAATGAGTTTACTCCCTGGGTACTTTCTTTGTATACTTTTGACTATACGGGCCGAGTCCGGGGTTTACGGGAAATGGCGGGTTTTCGTTTGCCGGCGATTAAACCTCTTTCATTAAGCGTCTCATCAAAAATGAAAACATTTTTGAAAACTACAAGTCTCATGCGTTGTAGTGGTGAAAAAATAATTTAAAAAATCGTTCGAAAAATGAGTTTACTCCCTGGGTACTTTCTTTGTATACTTTTGACTATACGGGCCGAGTCCGGGGTTTACGGGAAATGGCGGGTTTTCGTTTGCCGGCGATTAAACTTCTTTTATTCAGCGTCTCATCAAAAATGAAAACACTTTTAAAAACTACAAGTCTCATGCGTTGTAGTGGTGAAAAAATAATTTAAAAAATCGTTCGGAAAATGAGTTTACTCCCTGGGTACTTTCTTTGTATGCTTTTGACTATACGGACCGAGTCCGGGGTTAACGGGAAATGGCGGGTTTTCGTTTGCCGGCGATTAAACTTCTTTTATTCAGCGTCTCATCAAAAATGAAAACATTTTTAAAAACTATAAGTCTCATGGGCTTTAGTGGTGAACTAATAATTTAAAAAATCGTTCAGGAAATGAGTTAACACCCCGGGTACTTTCTTTGTATACTTTTGACTATACGGGCCGAGTCCGGGATTTACGGGAAATCGCAGGTTTTCGTTTGCCGGCGATTAAACTTCTTTTATTCAGCGTTTCATCAAAAATGAAAACGTTTTTGAACACTACAAGTCTCATGCGTTTTAGTGGTGAAAAGATAATTTAAAAAATCGTTTTGGAAATGAGTTTACTCACAGGGTACTTTCTTTGTATACATTCGACTATACGGGCCAAGCCTGGGATTTACGGGAAATCGCGGGTTTTCGTTTGCCGGCGAATAAACCAATTTCATTAAGCGTCTCATCAAAAATGAAAACATTTCTGAAAACTACAAGTCTCATGCGTTGTAGTGGTGAAAAAATAATTTAAAAAATCGTTCGGAAAATGAGTTTACTCCCTGGGTACTTTCTTTGTATACTTTTGACTATACGGGCCGAGTCCGGGGTTTACGGGAAATGGCGGGTTTTCGTTTGCCGGCGATTAAACTTCTTTTATTCAGCGTCTCATCAAAAATGAAAACACTTTTAAAAACTACAAGTCTCATGCGTTGTAGTGGTGAAAAAATAATTTAAAAAATCGTTCGGAAAATGAGTTTACTCCCTGGGTACTTTCTTTGTATGCTTTTGACTATACGGACCGAGTCCGGGGTTAACGGGAAATGGCGGGTTTTCGTTTGCCGGCGATTAAACTTCTTTTATTCAGCGTCTCATCAAAAATGAAAACATTTTTAAAAACTATAAGTCACTGGCTTTAGTGGTGAACTAATAATTTAAAAAATCGTTTGGGAAATGAGTTAACACCCCGGGTACTTTCTTTGTATACTTTTGACTATACGGGCCGAGTCCGGGATTTACGGGAAATCGCAGGTTTTCGTTTGCCGGCGATTAAACTTCTTTTATTCAGCGTTTCATCAAAAATGAAAACGTTTTTGAAAACTACAAGTCTCATGCGTTTTAGTGGTGAAAAGATAATTTAAAAAATCGTTTTGGAAATGAGTTTACTCACAGGGTACTTTCTTTGTATACATTCGACTATACGGGCCAAGCCTGCGATTTACGGGAAATCGCAGGTTTTCGTTTGCCGGCTATTAAACCAATTTCATTAAGCGTCTCATCAAAAATGAAAACATTTCTGAAAACTACAAGTCTCATGCGTTTTAGTGGTGAAAAAATAATTAAAAAAATCGTTCGGGAAATGAGTTTACTTACAGGGTACTTTCTTTGTATACATTCGACTATACGGGCCAAGCCCGGAATTTACGGGAAATTGCGGGTTTTCGTTTGCCGGCGATTAAACTTCTTTCATTAAGCGTCTCATCAAAAATGAAAACATTTTTGAAAACTAAAAGTCTCATGCGTATTAGTGGTAAAAAAAAAATTTAAAAAATCGTTCGGGAAATGAGTTTACTGCCTGGGTACTTTCTTTGTATACATTCGACTATACGGGCCAAGCCCGGGATTTACGGGAAATCAGGGGATTTCGTTTGCCGGCGATTAAACCTCTTTCATTAAGCGTCTCATCAAAAATGAAAACATTTCTGAAAACTACAAGTCTCCTGCGTTTTAGTGGAGAAAAGATAATTTAAAAAAACGTTTTGGAAATGAGTTTACTCACAGGGTACTTTCTTTGTATACATTCTACTATACAGGCCAAGCCCGGGATTTATGCGGGAAATCGCGGGTTTTCGTTTGCCAGCGATTAAACCACTTTCATTAGGCGTCTCATCAAAAATGAAAACATTTTTGAAAACTACAAGTCACATGCGTTTTAGTGGTGAAGAAAAAATTTAAAAAATCGTTCGGGAAATGAGTTTACTCCCTGGTTACTTTCTTTGTATACATTCGACTATACGGGCCAAGCCCCGGATTTACGGGAAATCGCGGGATTTCGTTTACCGGCGATTAAACCTCTTTCATTAAGCGTCTCATCAAAAATGAAAACATTTTTGAAAACTACAAGTCTCATGCGTTTAGTGGTGAAATAATAATTTAAAAAATCGTTTGGGAAATGAGTTTACTTCCTGGGTACTTTCTTTGTATACTTTTGACTATACTGGCCGAGTCCGGGATTTACGGGAAATCGCAGGTTTTCGTTTGCCGGCGATTAAACATCTTTTATTCAGCCTGTCATCAAAAATGAAAACATTTTTGAAAACTACAAGTCCTATGCGTTGTAGTGGTGAAAAAATAATTTAAAAAATCGTTCGGAAAATGAGTTTACTCCCTGGGTACTTTCTTTGTATACTTTTGACTATATGGGCCAAGCCCGGTATTTACGGGAAATCGTGGGTTTTCGTTTGCCGGCGATTAAACTTCTTTTATTCAGCGTTTCATCCAAAATGAAAACATTTTTAAAAACTACAAGTCTCCTGCGTTTTAGTGGTGAAAAGATAATTTAAAAAATCGTTTTGGAAATGAGTTTACTCACAGGGTACTTTCTTTGTATACATTCTACTATACATGCCAAGCCCGGGATTTTTGCGGGAAATCGCGGGTTTTCGTTTGCCAGCGATTAAACCACTTTCATTAAGCGTCTCATCAAAAATGAAAACATTTTTGAAAACTACATGTCACATGCGTTTTAGTGGTGAAGAAAAAATTTAATAAATCGTTCGGGAAATGAGTTTACTCCCTGGTTACTTTCTTTGTATACATTCGACTATACGGGCCAAGCCCCGGATTTACGGGAAATCGCGGGATTTCGTTTACCGGCGATTAAACCTCTTTCATTAAGCGTCTCATCAAAAATGAAAACATTTTTGAAAACTACAAGTCTCATGCGTTTAGTGGTGGAATAATAATTTAAAAACTCGTTGGGGAAATGAGTTTACTTCCTGGGTACTTTCTTTGTATACTTTTGACTATACTGGCCGAGTCCGGGATTTACGGGAAATCGCAGGTTTTCGTTTGCCGTCGATTAAACTTCTTTTATTCAGCCTTTTATCAAAAATGAAAACATTTTTTAAAACTACACATCTCATGCGTTTTAGTGGTAAAAAAAAAAATTTAAAAATCGTTCGGGAAATGAGTTTAGTCCCTGGGTACTTTCTTTGTATACATTCGACTATACGGGCCAAGCCCGGGATTTACGGGAAATTGCGGGTTTTCGTTTGCCGGCGATTAAACCTCTTTCATTAAGCGTCTCATCAAAAATGAAAACATTTTTTAAAACTACAAGTCTCATGCGTTTTAGTGGTGAAAAAAAAATTTAAAAAATCGTTCGGGAAATGAGTTTACTCCCTGGGTACTTTCTTTGTATACATTCGACTATACCGGCCAAGCCCCGGATTTACGGGAAATTGCGGGATTTCGTTTGCCGGCGATTAAACCTCTTTCATTAAGCGTCTCATCAAAAATGAAAACATTTTTGGAAACTACAAGTCTCATGCGTTTTAGTGGTAAAAAAATAATTTAAAAAATCGTTCGGTAAATGAGTTTTCTCCCTGGGTACTTTCTTGTATACTTTTGCCTATACGGGCCGAGTCCAGGATTTACGGGAAATCGCAGGTTTTCGTTTGCCGCCGATTAAACTTATTTTATTCAGCGTTTCATCAAAAATGAAAACATTTTTGAAAACTACAAGTCTCATGCGTTTTAGTGGTGAAAAAATATTTTAAAAAAAGTGTTCGGAAAATGAGTTTACTCCCTGGGTACTTTCTTTGTATACTTTTGACTATACGGGCCGAGTCCGGGATTTACGGGAAGTCGCGGGTTTTCGTTTGCCGGCGTTTAAACTTCTTTTATTCAGCGTCTCATCAAAAATGAAAACATTTTTAAAAAGTACAAGTCTCATGGGATTTAGTGGTGAAATAATAATTTAAAAAATCGTTCGGGAAATAAGTATACACCTTGGGTACTTTCTTTGTATACTTTTGACTATACGGGCCGAGTCCGGGATTTACGGGAAATCGCAGGTTTTCCTTTGCCGGCGAATAAACCACTTTCATTAAGCGTCTGATCAAAAATGAAAACATTTCTGAAAACTACAAGTCTCATGCGTTTTAGTGGTGAAAAAATAATTTTAAAATTCGTTCGGGAAATGAGTTTACTCACTGGGTACTTTCCTTGTATACTTTTGACTATACGGGCCGAGTCCGGGATTTACGGGAAATCGCAGGTTTTCCTTTGCCGGCGAATAAACCACTTTCATTAAGCGTCTCATCAAAAATGAAAACATTTCTGAAAACTACAAGTCTCATGCGTTTTAGTGGTGAAAAAATAATTTTAAAATTCGTTCGGGAAATGAGTTTACTCACTGGGTACTTTCCTTGTATACTTTTGACTATACGGGCCGAGTCCGAGATTTACGGGAAATCGCAGGTTTTCGTTTGCCGGCGATTAAACTTCTTTTATTCCGCGTCTCATCAAAAATGAAAACATTTTTGAAAACTACAAGCCTCATGCGTTGTAGTGGTGAAAAAATAATTTAAAAAATCGTTCGGAAAATGAGTTTACTCCCTGGGTACTTTCTTTGTATACTTTTGACTATACGGGCCGAGTCCGGGATTTTCGGGAAGTCGCGGGTTTTCGTTTGCCGGCGTTTAAACTTCTCTTATTCAGCGTCTTATCAAAAATGAAAACATTTTTAAAAACTACAAGTCTCATGGGCTTTAGTGGTGAAATAATAATTTAAAAAATCGTTCGGGAAATGAGTATACACCCTGGGTACTTTCTTTGTATACTTTTGACTATACGGGCCGAGTCCGGGATTTACGGGAAGTCGCGGGTTTTCGTTTGCCGGCGTTTAAACTTCTTTTATTCAGCGTCTCATCAAAAATGAAAACATTTTTAAAAAGTACAAGTCTCATGGGATTTAGTGGTGAAATAATAATTTAAAAAATCGTTCGGGAAATGAGTATACACCCTGGGTACTTTCTTTGTATACTTTTGACTATACGGGCCGAGTCCGGGATTTACGGGAAATCGCAGGTTTTCCTTTGCCGGCGAATAAACCACTTTCATTAAGCGTCTCATCAAAAATGAAAACATTTCTGAAAACTACAAGTCTCATGCGTTTTAGTGGTGAAAAAATAATTTTAAAATTCGTTCGGGAAATGAGTTTTTTCACTGGGTACTTTCCTTGTATACTTTTGACTATACGGGCCGAGTCCGGGATTTACGGGAAATCGCAGGTTTTCCTTTGCCGGCGAATAAACCACTTTCATTAAGCGTCTCATCAAAAATGAAAACATTTCTGAAAACTACAAGTCTCATGCGTTTTAGTGGTGAAAAAATAATTTTAAAATTCGTTCGGGAAATGAGTTTACTCACTGGGTACTTTCCTTGTATACTTTTGACTATACGGGCCGAGTCCGGGATTTACGGGAAATCGCAGGTTTTCCTTTGCCGGCGAATAAACCACTTTCATTAAGCGTCTCATCAAAAATGAAAACACTTCTGAAAACTACAAGTCTCATGCGTTTTAGTGGTGAAAAAATAATTTTAAAATTCGTTCGGGAAATGAGTTTACTCACTGGGTACTTTCCTTGTATACTTTTGACTATACGGGCCGAGTCCGGGATTTACGGGAAATCGCAGGTTTTCCTTTGCCGGCGAATAAACCACTTTCATTAAGCGTCTCATCAAAAATGAAAACATTTCTGAAAACTACAAGTCTCATGCGTTTTAGTGGTGAAAAAATAATTTTAAAATTCGTTCGGGAAATGAGTTTACTCACTGGGTACTTTCCTTGTATACTTTTGACTATACGGGCCGAGTCCAAGATTTACGGGAAATCGCAGGTTTTCGTTTGCCGGCGATTAAACTTCTTTTATTCCGCGTCTCATCAAAAATGAAAACATTTTTGAAAACTACAAGTCTCATGCCTTTTAGTGGTGAAAAAATAATTTACAAAATCGTTCGGGAATTAAGTTTACACCCTGGGTACTTTGTTTATATACTTTTGACTATACAGGCCGAGTCCAGGATTTAAGGGAAATCGCAGGTTTTAGTTTGCCTGCGATTAAACTTCTTTTATTCAGCGTCTCATCAAAAATGAAAACATTTTTGAAAACTACAAGTCTCATGCGTTGTAGTGGTGAAAATATAATTTAAAAAATCGTTCGGAAAATGAGTTTACTCCCTGGGTACTTTCTTTGTATAATTTTGACTATACGGGCCGAGTCCGGCGTTTACGGGAACTGGCGGGTTTTCGTTTGACGGCGATTAAACTTCTTTTATTCAGCGTCTCATCAAAAATGAAATCATTTTTGAAAACTACAAGTCTCATAGGCTTTAGTGGTGAAATAATAATTTAAAAAATCGTTTGGGAAATGAGTTTACTCCCTGGGTACTTTCTTTGTATACTTTTGACTATACGGGCCGAGTCCGGCATTTACGGGAAATCGCAGGTTTTTGTTTGCCGGGGATTAAACTTCTTTTATTCAGCGTCTCATCAAAAATGAAAACATTTTTGAAAACTACAAGTCTCATGCGTTGTAGTGGTGAAAAAATAATTTAAAAAATCGTTCGGAAAATGAGTTTACTCCCTGGGTACTTTCTTTGTATACTTTTGACTATACGGGCCGAGTCCGGGATTTACGGGAAGTCGCGGGTTTTCGTTTGCCGGCGTTTAAACTTCTTTTATTCAGCGTCTCATCAAAAATGAAAACATTTTTATAAACTACAAGTCTCATGGGCTTTAGTGGTGAAATAATAATTTAAAAAATCGTTCGGGAAATGAGTATACACCCTGGGTACTTTCTTTGTATACTTTTGACTTTACGGGCCGAGTCCGGGATTTACGGGAAATCGCAGGTTTTCGTTTGCCGGCGAATAAACCACTTTCATTTAGCGTCTCATCAAAAATGAAAACATTTCTGAAAACTACAAGTCTCATGCGTTTTAGTGGTGAAAAAATAATTTAAAAATTCGTTCGGGAAATGAGTTTACTCACTGGGTACTTTCCTTGTATACTTTTGACTATACGGGCCGAGTCCGGGATTTACGGGAAATCGCAGGTTTTCGTTTGCCGGCGATTAAACTTCTTTTATTCCGCGTCTCATCAAAAATGAAAACATTTTTGAAAACTACAAGTCTCATGCGTTTTAGTGGTGAAAAAATAATTTAAAAATTCGTTCGGAAAATGAGTTTACTCACTGGGTACTTTCCTTGTATACTTTTGACTATACTGGCCGAGTCCGGGATTTACGGAAAATCGCGGGTTTTCGTTTGCCGGCTATTAAACTTCTTTTATTCAGCGTCTCATCAAAAATGAAAACATTTTTAAAAACTACAAGTCTCATAGGCTTTAGTGGTGAAATAATAATTTAAAAAATCGTTTGGAAAATGAGTTTACTCCCTGGGTACTTTCTTTGTATACTTTTGACTATACGGGCCGAGTCCGGGATTTACGGGAAGTCGCGGGTTTTCGTTTGCCGGGGATTAAACTTCTTTTATTCAGCGTCTCATCAAAAATGAAAACATTTTTGAAAACTACAAGTCTCATGCGTTTTAGTGGTGAAAAAATAATTTAAAAATTCGTTCGGGAAATGAGTTTACTCACTGGGTACTTTCCTTGTATACTTTTGACTATACGGGCCGAGTCCGGGATTTACGGGAAATCGCAGGTTTTCGTTTGCCGGCGATTAAACTTCTTTTATTCAGCGTCTCATCAAAAATGAAAACATTTTTAAAAACTACAAGTCTCATGCGTTTTAGTGGTGAAAAAATAATTTAAAAATTCGTTCGGGAAATGAGTTTACTCACTGGGTACTTTCCTTGTATACTTTTGACTATACGGGCCGAGTCCGGGATTTACGGGAAATCGCAGGTTTTCGTTTGCCGGCGATTAAACTTCTTTTATTCCGCGTCTCATCAAAAATGAAAACATTTTTGAAAACTACAAGTCTCATGCGTTTTAGTGGTGAAAAAATAATTTAAAAATTCGTTCGGAAAATGAGTTTACTCACTGGGTACTTTCCTTGTATACTTTTGACTATACGGGCCGAGTCCGGGATTTACGGAAAATCGCGGGTTTTCGTTTGCCGGCTATTAAACTTCTTTTATTCAGCGTCTCATCAAAAATGAAAACATTTTTAAAAACTACAAGTCTCATAGGCTTTAGTGGTGAAATAATAATTTAAAAAATCGTTTGGGAAATGAGTTTACTCCCTGGGTACTTTCTTTGTATACTTTTGACTATACGGGCTGAGTCCGGGATTTACGGGAAATCGCAGGTTTTCGTTTGCCGAGGATTAAACTTCTTTTATTCAGCGTCTCATCAAAAATGAAAACATTTTTGAAAACTACAAGTCTCATGCGTTGTAGTGGTGAAAAAATAATTTAAAAAATCGTTCGGAAAATGAGTTTACTCCCTGGGTACTTTCTTTGTATACTTTTGACTATACGGGCCGAGTCCGGGATTTACGGGAAGTCGCGGGTTTTCGTTTGCCGGCGTATAAACTTCTTTTATTCAGCGTCTCATCAAAAATGAAAACATTTTTAAAAACTACAAGTCTCATGGGCTTTAGTGGTGAAATAATAATTTAAAAAATCGTTCGGGAAATGAATATACACCCTGGGTACTTTCTTTGTATACTTTTGACTATACGGGCCGAGTCCGGGATTTACGGGAAATCACAGGTTTTCGTTTGCCGGCGATTAAACTTCTTTTATTCCGCGTCTCATCAAAAATGAAAACATTTTTGAAAACTGCAAGTCTTATGCGTTTTAGTGGTGAAAAAATAATTTAAAAATTCGTTCGGAAAATGAGTTTACTCACTGGGTACTTTCCTTGTATACTTTTGACTATACGGGCCGAGTCCGGGATTTACGGAAAATCGCGGGTTTTCGTTTGCCGGCTATTAAACTTCTTTTATTCAGCGTCTCATCAAAAATGAAAACATTTTTGAAAACTACAAGTCTCATAGGCTTTAGTGGTGAAATAATAATTTAAAAAATCGTTTGGGAAATGAGTTTACTTCCTGGGTACTTTCTTTGTATACTTTTGACTATACGGGCCGAGTCCGGGATTTACGGGAAATCGCAGGTTTTCGTTTGCCGAGGATTAAACTTATTTTATTCAGCGTCTCATCAAAAATGAAAACATTTTTGAAAACTACAAGTCTCATGCGTTGTAGTGGTGAAAAAATAATTTAAAAAATCGTTCGGAAAATGAGTTTACTCCCTGGGTACTTTCTTTGTATACTTTTCACTATACGGGCCGAGTCCGGGATTTACGGGAAATCGCAGGTTTTCGTTTGCCGAGGATTAAACTTCTTTTATTCAGCGTCTCATCAAAAATGAAAACATTTTTGAAAACTACAAGTCTCATGGGCTTTAGTGGTGAAATAATAATTTAAAAAATCGTTCGGGAAATGAATATACACCCTGGGTACTTTCTTTGTATACTTTTGACTATACGGGCCGAGTCCGGGATTTACGGGAAATCGCAGGTTTTCGTTTGCCGGCAAATAAACCACTTCCATTAAGCGTCTCATCAAAAATGAAAACATTTCTGAAAACTACAAGTCTCATGCCTTTTAGTGGTGAAAAAATAATTTAAAAATTCGTTCGGGAAATGAGTTTACTCACTGGGTACTTTCCTTGTATACTTTTGACTATACGGGCCGAGTCCGGGATTTACGGGAAATCGCAGGTTTTCGTTTGCCGAGGATTAAACTTCTTTTATTCAGCGTCTCATCAAAAATGAAAACATTTTTGAAAACTACAAGTCTCATGCGTTGTAGTGGTGAAAAAATAATTTAAAAAATCGTTCGGAAACTGAGTTTACTCCCTGGGTACTTTCTTTGTATACATTTGACTATACGGGCCGAGTCCGGGATTTACGGGAAATCGCGGGTTTTCGTTTGCCGGCGTTTAAACTTCTTTTATTCAGCGTCTCATCGAAAATGAAAACATTTTTTAAAACTACAAGTGTCATGGGCTTTAGTGGTGAAATAATAATTTAAAAAATCGTTCGGGAAATGAATATACACCCTGGGTACTTTCTTTGTATACTTTTGATTATACGGGCCGAGTCCGGGATTTACGGGAAATCGCAGGTTTTCGTTTGCCGGCGAATAAACCACTTCCATTAAGCGTCTCATCAAAAATGAAAACATTTCTGAAAACTACAAGTTTCATGCCTTTTAGTGGTGAAAAAATAATTTAAAAAATCGTTCGGAAAATGAGTTTACTCCCTTGGTACTTTCTTTGTATACTTTTGACTATACGGGCCGAGTCCGGGATTTACGGGAAGTCGCGGGTTTTCGTTTGCCGGCGTTTAAACTTCTTTTATTCAGCGTCTCATCAAAAATGAAAACATTTTTAAAAACTACAAGTCTCATGGGCTTTAGTGGTGAAATAATAATTTAAAAAATCGTTCGGGAAATGAATATACACCCTGGGTACTTTCTTTGTATACTTTTGACTATACGGGCCGAGTCCGGGATTTACGGGAAATCGCAGGTTTTCGTTTGCCGGCGAATAAACCACTTCCATTAAGCGTCTCATCAAAAATGAAAACATTTCTGAAAACTACAAGTCTCATGCCTTTTAGTGGTGAAAAAATAATTTAAAAATTCGTTCGGGAAATGAGTTTACTCACTGGGTACTTTCCTTGTATACTTTTGACTATACGGGCCGAGTCCGGGATTTACGGAAAATCGCGGGTTTTCGTTTGCCGGCTATTAAACTTCTTTTATTCAGCGTCTCATCAAAAATGAAAACATTTTTAAAAACTACAAGTCTCATAGGCTTTAGTGGTGAAATAATAATTTAAAAAATCGTTTGGGAAATGAGTTTACTCCCTGGGTACTTTCTTTGTATACTTTTGACTATACGGGCCGAGTCCGGGATTTACGGGAAATCGCAGGTTTTCGTTTGCCGAGGATTAAACTTCTTTTATTCAGCGTCTCATCAAAAATGAAAACATTTTTAAAAACTACAAGTCTCATGCGTTGTAGTGGTGAAAAAATAATTTAAAAAATCGTTCGGAAAATGAGTTTACTCCCTGGGTACTTTCCTTGTATACTTTTGACTATACGGGCCGAGTCCGGGATTTCCGGGAAAGCGCATGTTTTCGTTTGCCGGCGATTAAACTTCTTTTATTCAGCGTCTCATCAAAAATGAAAACATTTTTAAAAACTACAAGCCTCATGGGCTTTAGTGGTGAAATAATAATTTAAAAAATCGTTCGGGAAATGAATATACACCTTGGGTACTTTCTTTGTATACTTTTGACTATACGGGCCGAGTCCGGGATTTACGGGAAATCGCAGGTTTTCGTTTGCCGAGGATTAAACTTCTTTTATTCAGCGTCTCATCAAAAATGAAAACATTTTTGAAAACTACAAGTCTCATGCGTTGTAGTGGTGAAAAAATAATTTAAAAAATCGTTCGGGAAATGAGTTTACTCACTGGGTACTTTCCTTGTATACTTTTGACTATACGGGCCGAGTCCGGGATTTACGGGAAATCGCAGGTTTTCGTTTGCCGAGGATTAAACTTCTTTTATTCAGCGTCTCATCAAAAATGAAAACATTTTTCAAAACTACAAGTCTCATGGGCTTTAGTGGTGAAATAATAATTTAAAAAATCGTTCGGGAAATGAATATACACCCTGGGTACTTTCTTTGTATACTTTTGACTATACGGGCCGAGTCCGGGATTTACGGGAAATCGCAGGTTTTCGTTTGCCGGCGAATAAACCACTTCCATTAAGCGTCTCATCAAAAATGAAAACATTTCTGAAAACTAAAAGTCTCATGCCTTTTAGTGGTGAAAAAATAATTTAAAAATTCGTTCGGGAAATGAGTTTACTCACTGGGTACTTTCCTTGTATACTTTTGACTATACGGGCCGAGTCCGGGATTTACGGGAAATCGCAGGTTTTCGTTTGCCGAGGATTAAACTTCTTTTATTCAGCGTCTCATCAAAAATGAAAACATTTTTGAAAACTACAAGTCTCATGCGTTGTAGTGGTGAAAAAATAATTTAAAAAATCGTTCGGAAAATGAGTTTACTCCCTGGGTACTTTCTTTGTATACTTTTGACTATACGGGCCGAGTCCGGGATTTACGGGAAATCGCGGGTTTTCGTTTGCCGGCGTTTAAACTTCTTTTATTCAGCGTCTCATCAAAAATGAAAACATTTTTTAAAACTACAAGTCTCATGGGCTTTAGTGGTGAAATAATAATTTAAAAAATCGTTCGGGAAATGAATATACACCCTGGGTACTTTCTTTGTATACTTTTGACTATACGGGCCGAGTCCGGGATTTACGGGAAATCGCAGGTTTTCGTTTGCCGGCGAATAAACCACTTCCATTAAGCGTCTCATCAAAAATGAAAACATTTCTGAAAACTACAAGTTTCATGCCTTTTAGTGGTGAAAAAATAATTTAAAAAATCGTTCGGAAAATGAGTTTACTCCCTGGGTACTTTCTTTGTATACTTTTGACTATACGGGCCGAGTCCGGGATTTACGGGAAGTCGCGGGTTTTCGTTTGCCGGCTATTAAACTTCTTTTATTCAGCGTCTCATCAAAAATGAAAACATTTTTAAAAACTACAAGTCTCATAGGCTTTAGTGGTGAAATAATAATTTAAAAAATCGTTTGGGAAATGAGTTTACTCCCTGGGTACTTTCTTTGTATACTTTTGACTATACGGGCCGAGTCCGGGATTTACGGGAAATCGCAGGTTTTCGTTTGCCGGCGAATAAACCACTTCCATTAAGCGTCTCATCAAAAATGAAAACATTTTTAAAAACTACAAGTCTCATGCGTTGTAGTGGTGAAAAAATAATTTAAAAAATCGTTCGGAAAATGAGTTTACTCCCTGGGTACTTTCTTTGTATACTTTTGACTATACGGGCCGAGTCCGGGATTTATGGGAAGTCGCGGGTTTTCGTTTGCCGGCGTTTAAACTTCTTTTATTCAGCGTCTCATCAAAAATGAAAACATTTTTAAAAACTACAAGTCTCATGGGCTTTAGTGGTGAAATAATAATTTAAAAAATCGTTCGGGAAATAAATATACACCCTGGGTACTTTCTTTGTATACTTTTGACTATACGGGCCGAGTCCGGGATTTACGGGAAATCGCAGGTTGCCGTTTGCCGAGGATTAAACTTCTTTTATTCAGCGTCTCATCAAAAATGAAAACATTTTTGAAAAATACAAGTCTCATGCGTTGTAGTGGTGAAAAAATAATTTAAAAAATCGTTCGGGAAATGAGTTTACTCACTGGGTACTTTCCTTGTATACTTTTGACTATACGGGCCGAGTCCGGGATTTACGGGAAATCGCAGGTTTTCGTTTGCCGAGGATTAAACTTCTTTTATTCAGCGTCTCATCAAAAATGAAAACATTTTTGAAAACTACAAGTCTCATGGGCTTTAGTGGTGAAATAATAATTTAAAAAATCGTTCGGGAAATGAATATACACCCTGGGTACTTTCTTTGTATACCTTTGACTATACGGGCCGAGTCCGGGATTTACGGGAAATCGCAGGTTTTCGTTTGCCGGCGAATAAACCACTTCCATTAAGCGTCTCATCAAAAATGAAAACATTTCTGAAAACTACAAGTCTCATGCCTTTTAGTGGTGAAAAAATAATTTAAAAAATCGTTCGGGAATTGAGTTTACACCCTGGGTACTTTGTTTATATACTTTTGACTATACGGGCCGAGTCCAGGATTTATGGGAAATCGCAGGTTTTCGTTTGCCGGCGATTAAACTTCTTTTATTCAGCGTCTCATCAAAAATGAAAACATTTTTGAAAACTACAAGTCTCATGCGTTGTAGTGGTGAAAATATAATTTAAAAAATCGTTCGGAAAATGAGTTTACTCCCTGGGTACTTTCTTTGTATACTTTTGACTATACGGGCCGAGTCCGGCGTTTACGGGAAATGGCGGGTTTTCGTTTGACGGCGATTAAACTTCTTTTATTCAGCGTCTCATGAAAAATGAAAACATTTTTGAAAACTACAAGTCTCATGCGTTTTAGTGGTGAAAAAACAATTTTAAAATTCGTTCGGGAAATGAGTTTACTCACTGGGTACTTTCCTTGTATACTTTTGACTATACGGGCCGAGTCCGAGATTTACGGGAAATCGCAGGTTTTCGTTTGCCGGCGATTAAACTTCTTTTATTCCGCGTCTCATCAAAAATGAAAACATTTTTGAAAACTACAAGTCTCATGCCTTTTAGTGGTGAAAAAATAATTTAAAAAATCGTTCGGGAATTGAGTTTACACCCTGGGTACTTTGTTTATATACTTTTGACTATACAGGCCGAGTCCAGGATTTAAGGGAAATGGCAGGTTTTAGTTTGCCGGCGATTAAACTTCTTTTATTCAGCGTCTCATCAAAAATGAAAACATTTTTGAAAACTACAAGTCTCATGCGTTGTAGTGGTGAAAATATAATTTAAAAAATAGTTCGGAAAATGAGTTTACTCCCTGGGTACTTTCTTTGTATACTTTTGACTATACGGGCCGAGTCCGGCGTTTACGGGAACTGGCGCGTTTTCGTTTGACGGCGATTAAACTTTTTTTATTCAGCGTCTCATCAAAAATGAAATCATTTTTGAAAACTACAAGTCTCATGCGTTTTAGTGGTGAAAACATAATTTAAAAATTCGTTCGGGAAATGAGTTTACTCACTGGGTACTTTCCTTGTATACTTTTGACTATACGGGCCGAGTCCGGGATTTACGGAAAATCGCGGGTTTTCGTTTGCCGGCTATTAAACTTCTTTTATTCAGCGTCTCATCAAAAATGGAAACATTTTTGAAAACTACAAGTCTCATGCGTTTTAGTGGTGAAAAAATAATTTTAAAATTCGTTCGGGAAATGAGTTTACTCACTGGGTACTTTCCTTGTATACTTTTGACTATACGGGCCGAGTCCGAGATTTACGGGAAATCGCAGGTTTTCGTTTGCCGGCGATTAAACTTCTTTTATTCCGCGTCTCATCAAAAATGAAAACATTTTTGAAAACTACAAGTCTCATGCCTTTTAGTGGTGAAAAAATAATTTAAAAAATCGTTCGGGAATTGAGTTTACACCCTGGGTACTTTGTTTATATACTTTTGACTATACAGGCCGAGTCCAGGATTTAAGGGAAATGGCAGGTTTTAGTTTGCCGGCGATTAAACTTCTTTTATTCAGCGTCTCATCAAAAATGAAAACATTTTTGAAAACTACAAGTCTCATGCGTTGTAGTGGTGAAAATATAATTTAAAAAATCGTTCGGAAAATGAGTTTACTCCCTGGGTACTTTCTTTGTATACTTTTGACTATACGGGCCGAGTCCGGCGTTTACGGGAACTGGCGCGTTTTCGTTTGACGGCGATTAAACTTCTTTTATTCAGCGTCTCATCAAAAATGAAATCATTTTTGAAAACTACAAGTCTCATGCGTTTTAGAGGTGAAAACATAATTTAAAAATTCGTTCGGGAAATGAGTTTACTCACTGGGTACTTTCCTTGTATACTTTTGACTATACGGGCCGAGTCCGGGATTTACGGAAAATCGCGGGTTTTCGTTTGCCGGCTATTAAACTTCTTTTATTCAGCGTCTCATCAAAAATGGAAACATTTTTGAAAACTACAAGTCTCATGCGTTTTAGTGGTGAAAAAATAATTTAAAAATTCGTTCGGGAAATGAGTTTACTCACTGGGTACTTTCCTTGTATACTTTTGACTATACGGGCCGAGTCCGGGATTTACGGAAAATCGCGGGTTTTCGTTTGCCGGCGATTAAACTTCTTTTATTCAGCGTCTCATCAAAAATGAAAACAATTTTAAAAACTACAAGTCTCATAGGCTTTAGTGGTGAAATAATAATTTAAAAAATCGTTTGGGTAATGAGTTTACTCCCTGGGTACTTTCTTTGTATACTTTTGACTATACGGGCCGAGTCCGGGATTTACGGGAAATCGCAGGTTTTCGTTTGTCGAGGATTAAACTTCTTTTATTCAGCGTCTCATCAAAAATGAAAACATTTTTGAAAACTACAAGTCTCACGCCTTTTAGTGGTGAAAAAATAATTTAAAAATTCGTTCGGGAAATGAGTTTACTCACTGGGTACTTTCCTTGTATACTTTTGACTATACGGGCCGAGTCCAGGATTTCCGGGAAATCGCAGGTTTTCGTTTGCCGGCGAATAAACCACTTCCATTAAGCGTCTCATCAAAAATGAAAACATTTCTGAAAACTACAAGTCTCATGCCTTTTAGTGGTGAAAAAATAATTTAAAAATTCGTTCGGGAAATGAGTTTACTCACTGGGTACTTTCCTTGTATACTTTTGACTATACGGGCCGAGTCCGGGATTTCCGGGAAATCGCAGGTTTTCGTTTGCCGGCGATTAAACTTCTTTTATTCAGCGTCTCATCAAAAATGAAAACATTTTTAAAAACTACAAGTCTCATGGGCTTTAGTGGTGAAATAATAATTTAAAAAATCGTTCGGGAAATGAATATACACCCTGGGTACTTTCTTTGTATACTTTTGACTATACGGGCCGAGTCCGGGATTTACGGGAAATCGCAGGTTTTCGTTTGCCGGCGAATAAACCACTTCCATTAAGCGTCTCATCAAAAATGAAAACATTTCTGAAAACTACAAGTCTCATGCCTTTTAGTGGTGAAAAAATAATTTAAAAATTCGTTCGGGAAATGAGTTTACTCACTGGGTACTTTCCTTGTATACTTTTGACTATACGGGCCGAGTCCGGGATTTCCGGGAAATCGCAGCCTTTCGTTTGCCGGCGATTAAACTTCTTTTATTCCGCGTCTCATCAAAAATGAAAACATTTTTGAAAAATACAAGTCTCATGCGTTGTAGTGGTGAAAAAATAATTTAAAAAATCGTTCGGAAAATGAGTTTACTCCCTGGGTACTTTCTTTGTATACTTTTGACTATACGGGCCGAGTCCGGGATTTACGGGAAGTCGCGGGTTTTCGTTTGCCGGCGTTTAAACTTCTTTTATTCAGCGTCTTATCAAAAATGAAAACATTTTTAAAAACTACAAGTCTCATGGGCTTTAGTGGTAAAATAATAATTTAAAAAATCGTTCGGGAAATGAGTATACACCCTGGGTACTTTCTTTGTATACTTTTGACTATACGGGCCGAGTGCGGGATTTACGGGAAATCGCAGGTTTTCCTTTGCCGGCGAATAAACCACTTTCATTAAGCGTCTCATCAAAAATGAAAACATTTTTAAAAACTACAAGTCTCATGGGCTTTAGTGGTGAAATAATAATTTAAAAAATCGTTCGGGAAATGAATATACACCCTGGGTACTTTCTTTGTATACTTTTGACTATACGGGCCGAGTCCGGGATTTACGGGAAATCGCAGGTTTTCGTTTGCCGGCGAATAAACCACTTCCATTAAGCGTCTCATCAAAGATGAAAACATTTCTGAAAACTACAAGTCTCATGCCTTTTAGTGGTGAAAAAATAATTTAAAAATTCGTTCGGGAAATGAGTTTACTTACTGGGTACTTTCCTTGTATACTTTTGACTATACGGGCCGAGTCCGGGATTTCCGGGAAATCGCGGGTTTTCGTTTGCCGGCGATTAAACTTCTTTTATTCCGCGTCTCATCAAAAATGAAAACATTTTTGAAAACTACAAGTCTCATGCCTTTTAGTGGTGAAAAAATAATTTAAAAAATCGTTCGGGAATTGAGTTTACACCCTGGGTACTTTGTTTATATACTTTTGACTATACGGGCCGAGTCCAGGATTTATGGGAAATCGCAGGTTTTAGTTTGCCGGCGATTAAACTTCTTTTATTCAGCGTCTCATCAAAAATGAAAACATTTTTGAAAACTGCAAGTCTCATGCGTTGTAGTGGTGAAAATATAATTTAAAAAATCGTTCGGAAAATGAGTTTACTCCCTGGGTACTTTCTTTGTATACTTTTGACTATACGGGCCGAGTCCGGCGTTTACGGGAAATGGCGGGTTTTCGTTTGACGGCGATTAAACTTCTTTTATTCAGCGTCTCATGAAAAATGAAAACATTTTTGAAAACAACAAGTCTCATGCGTTGTAGTGGTGAAAAAATAATTTAAAAAATCGTTCGGAAAATGAGTTTACTCCCTGGGTACTTTCTTTGTATACTTTTGACTATACGGGCCGAGTCCGGGATTTACGGGAAGTCGTGGGTTTTCGTTTGCCGGCGTTTAAACTTCTTTTATTCAGCGTCTTATCAAAAATGAAAACATTTTTAAAAACTACAAGTCTCATGGGCTTTAGTGGTGAAATAATAATTTAAAAAATCGTTCGGGAAATGAGTATACACCCTGGGTACTTTCTTTGTATACTTTTGACTATACAGGCCGAGTGCGGGATTTACGGGAAATCGCAGGTTTTCCTTTGCCGGCGAATAAACCACTTTCATTAAGCGTCTCATCAAAAATGAAAACATTTCTGAAAACTACAAGTCTCATGCGTTGTAGTTGTGAAATTATAATTTAAAAAATCGTTCGGAAAATGAGTTTACTCCCGGGGTACTTTCTTTGTATACTTTTGACTATACGGGCCGAGTCCGGCGTTTACGGGAAATGGCGGGTTTTCGTTTGACGGCGATTAAACTTCCTTTATTCAACGTCTCATCAAAAATGAAAACATTTTTGAAAACTACAAGTCTCATGCGTTGTAGTGGTAAAAAAATAATTTAAAAAATCGTTCGGAAAATGAGTTTACTCCCTGGGTACTTTCTTTGTATACTTTTGACTATACGGGCCGAGTCCGGGATTTACGGGAAGTCGCGGGTTTTCGTTTGCCGGCGTTTAAACTTCTTTTATTCAGCGTCTCATCAAAAATGAAAACATTTTCGAAAACTACAAGTCTCATGCGTTTTAGTGGTGAAATAATAATTTAAAAAATCGTTCGGGAAATGAGTTTACTCACTGGGTACTTTCCTTGTATACTTTTGACTATACGGGCCGAGTCCGAGATTTACGGGAAATCGCAGGTTTTCGTTTGCCGGCGATTAAACTTCTTTTATTCCGCGTCTCATCAAAAATGAAAACATTTTTGAAAACTACAAGTCTCATGCCTTTTAGTGGTGAAAAAATAATTTAAAAAATCGTTCGGAAAATGAGTTTACTCCCTGGGTACTTTCTTTGTATACTTTTGACTATACGGGCCGAGTCCGGGATTTACGGGAAGTCGCGGGTTTTCGTTTGCCGGCGTTTAAACTTCTTTTATTCAGCGTCTTATCAAAAATGAAAACATTTTTAAAAACTACAAGTCTCATGGGCTTTAGTGGTGAAATAATAATTTAAAAAATCGTTCGGGAAATGAGTATACACCCTGGGTACTTTCTTTGTATACTTTTGACTATACGGGCCGAGTGCGGGATTTACGGGAAATCGCAGGTTTTCCTTTGCCGGCGAATAAACCACTTTCATTAAGCGTCTCATCAAAAATGAAAACATTTCTGAAAACTACATGTCTCATGCGTTTTAGTGGTGAAATAATAATTTAAAAAATCGTTCGGGAAATGAGTTTACTCACTGGGTACTTTCCTTGTATACTTTTGACTATACGGGCCGAGTCCGAGATTTACGGGAAATCGCAGGTTTTCGTTTGCCGGCGATTAAACTTCTTTTATCCCGCGTCTCATCAAAAATGAAAACATTTTTGAAAACTACAAGTCTCATGCCTTTTAGTGGTGAAAAAATAATTTAAAAAATCGTTCGGGAATTGAGTTTACACCCTGGGTACTTTGTTTATATACTTTTGACTATACGGGCCGAGTCCAGGATTTAAGGGAAATCGCAGGTTTTAGTTTGCCGGCGATTAAACTTCTTTTATTCAGCGTCTCATCAAAAATGAAAACATTTTTGAAAACTACAAGTCTCATGCGTTGTAGTGGTGAAAAAATAATTTAAAAAATCGTTTGGAAAATGAGTTTACTCCCTGGGTACTTTCTTTGTATACTTTTGACTATACGGGCCGAGTCCGGGATTTACGGGAAGTCGCGGGTTTTCGTTTGCCGGCGTTTAAACTTCTTTTATTCAGCGTCTCATCAAAAATGAAAACATTTTTAAAAACTACAAGTCTCATGGGCTTTAGTGGTGAAATAATTATTTAAAAAATCGTTCGGGAAATGATTATACACCCTGGGTACTTTCTTTGTATACTTTTGACTATACGGGCCGAGTCCGGGATTTACGGGAAATCGCAGGTTTTCGTTTGCCGGCGAATAAACCACTTCCATTAAGCGTCTCATCAAAAATGAAAACATTTCTGAAAACTACAAGTCTCATGCCTTTTAGTGGTGAAAAAATAATTTAAAAATTCGTTCGGGAAATGAGTTTACTCACTGGGTACTTTCCTTGTATACTTTTGACTATACGGGCCGAGTCCGGGATTTCCGGGAAATCGCAGGTTTTCGTTTGCCGGCGATTAAACTTCTTTTATTCAGCGTCTCATCAGAAATGAAAACATTTTTAAAAACTACAAGTCTCATGGGCTTTAGTGGTGAAATAATAATTTAAAAAATCGTTCGGGAAATGAATATACACCCTGGGTACTTTCTTTGTATACTTTTGACTATACGGGCCGAGTCCGGGATTTACGGGAAATCGCAAGTTTTCGTTTGCCGGCGAATAAACCACTTCCATTAAGCGTCTCATCAAAAATGAAAACATTTCTGAAAACTACAAGTCTCATGCCTTTTAGTGGTGAAAAAATAATTTAAAAATTCGTTCGGGAAATGAGTTTACTCACTGGGTACTTTCCTTGTATACTTTTGACTATACGGGCCGAGTCCGGGATTTCCGGGAAATCGCAGGTTTTCGTTTGCCGGCGATTAAACTTCTTTTATTCCGCGTCTCATCAAAAATAAAAACATTTTTGAAAACTACAAGTCTCATGCCTTTTAGTGGTGAAAAAATAATTTAAAAAATCGTTCGGGAATTGAGTTTACACCCTGGGTACTTTGTTTATATACTTTTGACTATACGGGCCGAGTCCAGGATTTATGGAAAATCGCAGGTTTTAGTTTGCCAGCGATTAAACTTCTTTTATTCAGCGTCTCATCAAAAATGAAAACATTTTTGAAAACTACAAGTCTCATGCGTTGTAGTGGTTAAAATATAATTTAAAAAATCGTTCGGAAAATGAGTTTACTACCTGGGTACTTTCTTTGTATACTTTTGACTATACGGGCCGAGTCCGGCGTTTACGGGAAATGGCGGGTTTTCGTTTGACGGCGATTAAACTTCTTTTATTCAGCGTCTCATGAAAAATGAAAACATTTTTGAAAACTACAAGTCTCATGCGTTGTAGTGGTGAAAAAATAATTTAAAAAAAGGTTCGGAAAATGAGTTTACTCCCTGGGTACTTTCTTTGTATACTTTTGACTATACGGGCCGAGTCCGGGATTTACGGGAAGTCGCGGGTTTTCGTTTGCCGGCGTTTAAACTTCTTTTATTCAGCGTCTTATCAAAAATGAAAACATTTTTAAAAACTACAAGTCTCATGGGCTTTAGTGGTGAAATAATAATTTAAAAAATCGTTCGGGAAATGAGTTTACTCACTGGGTACTTTCCTTGTATACTTTTGACTATACGGGCCGAGTCCGAGATGTACGGGAAATCGCAGGTTTTCGTTTGCCGGCGATTAAACTTCTTTTATTCCGCGTCTCATCAAAAATGAAAACATTTTTTAAAAACTACAAGTCTCATGCGTTGTAGTGGTGAAAAAATAATTTAAAAAATCGTTCGGAAAATGAGTTTACTCCCTGGGTACTTTCTTTGTATACTTTTGACTATACGGGCCGAGTCCGAAATTTACGGGAAATTGCAGGTTTTCGTTTGCCGGCGAATAAACCACTTCCATTAAGCGTCTCATCAAAAATGAAAACATTTCTAGAAACTACAAGTCTCATGCCTTTTAGTGGTGAAAAAATAATTTAAAAATTCGTTCGGGAAATGAGTTTACTCACTGGGTACTTTCCTTGTATACTTTTGACTATACGGGCCGAGTCCGGGATTTCCGGGAAATTGCAGGTTTTCGTTTGCCGGCGATTAAACTTCTTTTATTCAGCGTCTCATCAAAAATGAAAACATTTTTAAAAACTACAAGTCTCATGGGCATTAGTGGTGAAATAATAATTTAAAAAATCGTTCGGGAAATGAATATACACCCTGGGTACTTTCTTTGTATACTTTTGACTATACGGGCCGAGTCCGGGATTTACGGGAAATCGCAGGTTTTCGTTTGCCGGCGAATAAACCACTTCCATTAAGCGTCTCATCAAAAATGAAAACATTTCTGAAAACTACCAGTCTCATGCCTTTTAGTGGTGAAAAAACAATTTAAAAATTCGTTCGGGAAATGAGTTTACTCACTGGGTACTTTCCTTGTATACTTTTGACTATACGGGCCGAGTCCGGGATTTCCGGGAAATCGCAGGTTTTCGTTTGCCGGCGATTAAACTTCTTTTATTCAGCGTCTCATCAAAAATGAAAACATTTTTAAAAACTACAAGTCTCATGGGCTTTAGTGGTGAAATAATAATTTAAAAAATCGTTCGGGAAATGAATATACACCCTGGGTACTTTCTTTGTATACTTTTGACTATACGGGCCGAGTCCGGGATTTACGGGAAATCGCAAGTTTTCGTTTGCCGGCGAATAAACCACTTCCATTAAGCGTCTCATCAAAAATGAAAACATTTCTGAAAACTACAAGTCTCATGCCTTTTAGTGGTGAAAAAATAGTTTAAAAATTCGTTCGGGAAATGAGTTTACTCACTGGGTACTTTCCTTGTACACTTTTGACTATACGGGCCGAGTCCGGGATTTCCGGGAAATCGCAGGTTTTCGTTTGCCGGCGATTAAACTTCTTTTATTCCGCGTCTCATCAAAAATGGAAACATTTTTGAAAACTACAAGTCTCATGCCTTTTAGTGGTGAAAAAATAATTTAAAAAATCGTTCCTGAATTGAGTTTACACCCTGGGTACTTTGTTTATATACTTTTGACTATACGGGCCGAGTCCAGGATTTATGGGAAATCGCAGGTTTTAGTTTGCCAGCGATTAAACTTCTTTTATTCAGCGTCTCATCAAAAATGAAAACATTTTTGAAAACTACAAGTCTCATGCGTTGTAGTGGTTAAAATATAATTTAAAAAATCGTTCGGAAAATGAGTTTACTACCTGGGTACTTTCTTTGTATACTTTTGACTATACGGGCCGAGTCCGGCGTTTACGGGAAATGGCGGGTTTTCGTTTGACGGCGATTAAACTTCTTTTATTCAGCGTCTCATGAAAAATGAAAACATTTTTGAAAACTACAAGTCTCATGCGTTGTAGTGGTTAAAATATAATTTAAAAAATCGTTCGGAAAATGAGTTTACTACCTGGGTACTTTCTTTGTATACTTTTGACTATACGGGCCGAGTCCGGCGTTTACGGGAAATGGCGGGTTTTCGTTTGACGGCGATTAAACTTCTTTTATTCAGCGTCTCATGAAAAATGAAAACATTTTTGAAAACTACAAGTCTCATGCGTTGTAGTGGTGAAAAAATAATTTAAAAAATCGTTCGGAAAATGAGTTTACTCCCTGGGTACTTTCTTTGTATACTTTTGACTATACGGGCCGAGTCCGGGATTTACGGGAAGTCGCGGGTTTTCGTTTGCCGGCGTTTAAACTTCTTTTATTCACCCAGCCGGCACAAAACGTCTTTTAGACGTCTTAAGATGTCTTTTTTTAATCTTCTGTTAGAAAACGCTATTAAGATGTCTTTAATGCATCTTCTTAAGAACGTCTTTCAAAAGACATCTTTTATACGTCTTTTGAAAGTAAATAAATGCGAATCCTGTAGTATACGCATTTTAGATGTCTTTTAGAAGATCTTTAAAAGACGTCTTTTAAAAGACATCTAAAAGTTATCTAAAATATATCTTTTAAAAGACGTCTTTCTCTTTTTGCTATAATGCATCTAAAACGCGTCTTTTAAAAGACGTCTTTTCCTACTTCTAAAAGTGGTCTAAAATGCGTCTTTTAAAAGACGTTCGATTTTTTATATGGAAAATTCGATTTAAAATAACGGGGGTGTTCGCAAACTTAGTTAGCATGTTTATTTTGTAGGAAATCAATTTTTCACGAAATTGAAAGTGGTAATTGTCACTTTTAATTATTTTTAAATACTAATGTATTTTGGCGACCCTTCATAATACGTTTTTATTTCATTACGTCGTAATTTTGTTTTCCTGCACCCCCTGACGGATATTCTTTGACACTTGACCATTGGAACACTCAATAAAAATTGGCGGTAGTTTCATGAAAGCATCTGCGGGATACCGGTCGTTTAAAAAGTAAGTATTTTTGTTTTGTGATTCTCGGAATAGAGTACAGCGGTTTTTAGTACTAAGTCTAAAGGTCAAATTCGTGTTCGGTTTCCCTGGACACAAAAAGTCGGTCCCGGCCATCTTTTACAGAAAGATGGCGATATGTAAACAAGCAAACCCAGCTAGCCAGCCAGTAGTCAAAAAAAAGGACAAAGACTGGAAAGAAAATATTAAAGAAATCAAATTTGTTTTCTGGTTTTGGTGTTTAATGAAGGAACCGTTATTTTTATTCTATATGCTTTTATTTTTAGACAAAAACTATTTCTTTTAACCTTGAAAGAAATTGAGAAAATGTATATATTTTGTTTTTGTTATACACTGCTGAAGCTAGCTAATTAGTTATTAGGTAGCACCTAGCTATATAGGACGCTAGCTAACTTCAAGCTAAATGGAAAATACTGTCTAATTTTATCTTTATCTAACTCTAATCCTAACCCTGTCTTATTGCTCTTCGGTACAAACTGTCAATGGAAGCTCTGCCCTCCGCCTTTCTTCCTTTACCAGTCAATCAACAAAGTCAATTTTTCATATTTACCATTCATGACACTGTCCAGGTGTTTCAGAGTGATTTTAATCTGCAGAAAGTTCAGTTATGCCATGTTTACATAATATCAACAGGTTTTTATTAGCCTGATATCCCATTTTAACATTGAATGATATTTTTATTATTTGATCATTATCATTTAATGTCGACATCATGACTCAAATCGGAAAGCAATGTAAAATTGTTCAGTTTTAACTTTATGACTTTAAAAATAAACATCTGTTTATCGATAAACGCATTGGTGGGAACCAGGCTTTAGTGATTTTATTTATATTCTTAATTTTGAA